>NC_044037.1:36220006-36866756 GCF_901765095.1 Microcaecilia unicolor
ACGTGACCGCCCTTCCCCAGGAGTTGAGCCCCTGGATGCAGGTGGCCGGAAGGACTTACCAGACATGGCAGGAACTGGATACCAACTAGGCTGAACAGGGACTGAGGGTCAAAGGGGAAGGGAATATACATGGGCAGCAAGGCAGGAAACTGGGCTAGGACTCACAGACAGACAATACTACACAAGGCAGGAAATGGACTGGTTGACGGACAGACGACAGAGGGTGGTGGTAAATGGAGTTCGCTCGGAGGAGGGAAAGGTGAGTAGTGGAGTGCCTCAGGGATCGGTGCTGGGGCCGATTCTGTTCAATATATTTGTGAGTGACATTGCCGAAGGATTAGAAGGTAAAGTTTGCCTATTTGCGGATGATACTAAGATTTGCAACAGAGTGGACACCCGGGAGGGAGTGGAAAGCATGAAAAGGGATCTGAGGAAGCTAGAAGAATGGTCTAAGGTTTGGCAATTAAACTTCAATGCGAAGAAATGCAAAGTGATGCATTTAGGGAGTAGAAACCCACGAGAGACTTATGTGTTAGGCGGGGAGAGTCTGATAGGTACTGAGGGGGAGAGGGATCTTGGGGTGATAGTATCCGAGGATCTGAAGGCGACGAAACAGTGTGACAAGGTGGTGGCCGTAGCGAGAAGGTTGCTAGGCTGTATAGAGAGAGGTGTGATCAGCAGAAGAAAGGAAGTGTTGATGCCCCTGTACAAGTCGTTGGTGAGGCCCCACCTGGAGTATTGTGTTCAGTTTTGGAGGCCGTGCCTTGCGAAGGATGTTAAAAAAAATGGAAGCGGTGCAAAGAAAAGCTACGGGATTTGCGTTCCAAGACATATGAGCAGAGACTTGCTGACCTGAACATGTATACCCTGGAGGAAAGGAGGAACAGGGGTGATATGATACAGACGTTCAAATACATGAAAGGTATTAATCCGCAAACAAATCTTTTCCGGAGATGGAAAGGCGGTAGAACGAGAGGACATGAAATGAGATTGAAGGGGGGCAGACTCAAAAAAGATGTCAGAAAGTATTTTTTCACGGAGAGGGTGGTGGATGCTTGGAATGCCCTCCCGCGGGAGGTGGTGGAGATGAAAACGGTAACGGAATTCAAACATGTGTGGGATGTGCATAAAGGAATCCTGTGCAGTAGGAATGGATCCTCAGAAGCTTAGCCAAAATTGGGTGGCGGAGCAGGTGGGGGAAGAGAGGTTGGTAGTTGGGAGGCGAGGATAGTAGAGGGCAGACTTATACGGTCTGTACCAGAGCCGGAGATGGGAGGCGGGACTGGTGGTTGGGAGGCGGGAAATACTGCTGGGCAGAGTTGTATGGTCTGTGCCCTGAAAAAGACAGGTACAAATCAAGGTAAGGTATACACATATGAGTTTATATTGTTGGGCAGACTGGATGGACCATGCAGGTCTTTTTCTGCCGTCATCTACTATGTTACTATGGACAAGTTAGAGGACAGGAACTGAACGCTGCCAAGCAGCCACTGAAACAGTGTACAAATACTGACAGACAAGAGTCAGGACTGAAAACTGCAGAGCAGCCACTAAACAAGAGACACAGACAAACAGAAACTAGACCAGAAACAAGACTAAGAAATAAGCAATAAACCTAAGCTAAACTACAGACAGACTAACTAGAACCGGACAAGAAACTCAAACAAGAAACCAGACTAGGCAGAAGTGCAACAAAGCACCAACAAACCATGGACCTTAGACAATGCAAAGGCAAACACAGAGGTTTCCAGGTGGTTAATAAAGCCCATCAGCTGCAGGAATCACAAGGCAGCTACGGGTGCTGTTCAGGTACAAACAAGAAAAGCAAGTCTGGCAGCTCGGAAGATCCGGACCGGATTGGGCTGAAATCTGGAACGGGTGACAGTTCAGCCACTGGTTCTGGCCACCAGAGGGCGAGGTGAGCACAGACAAGGAAACAGTCACCATCGTGACATATGGCCTATCCAGTCTACCCATCCATACGCCATATCTCCCTCGATCCAACACCCTGGCCACCCAGTCAAAGAAATTAATCTCTGCCTTTCATGCTCCTCCCTTTCGAATTGTGGACTAACAACAACTTGTGCGTAATGGATTTAGCGTGCACTAAATCCATTAGCACACCTTAGTAAAACGACCCCTGTGGTTTTATTAGGCTTTTATTTTTCTTCATACACTGTTAATTTCTTTAGTGATAAGTTTATCATGCTAATCCTTAAATTGATAAATAAAAAGAGGCATTCCTACAGGTCTGGTTAGGTCAGGAAAGGGCGATACTGCATTCACATTCCATTTTCATATGTATGTATGGTATTTAATTCCAGATCCACCACACATGCAAATCACGAGTATAAAGTGTGCAGACACTGTTAGACCATGTAATTTATGCTATTATTCTTCTTTGAAAATTAGTTACAAATGATGCAAAATAAATTTGGCCCACTTAGAACACAATTAGAATTGCTAGGACACAAAGAAACAAAGATTTGCCCAAGGTCACAGAAATATCAGTAGGAGATAGAATTGGATTTCCTTTAACTTATTATCCAAAGTTTTGCCCAGAGGACACACTTCTAGAGAAACATAATGAAAAACTGTTAAATAACATGGTTGTGAAATAACTATCCTGAATTTATTCAACACAAGGAAGGTAATTACATAAAGGATTATTTATACACACATGACAGCATTGCAGCAATTCTATAAATTGCGCTTAACAATGAGTCGTCGGGAAAGGTAAGTGCTAAGCCTAATTCTATAAAGGGTGCATACCCTGTATAGAATCGGGCTTAGTGCCTATTCAGACACGCAAACGTTAGGCGCCAGACTGAAGCCTGCTGAAACCTAGTGTAAATGTTTGTGTCTAAATTGGGCATGCTGACCCAGTATTCTATAACTACGCGCGTAAGTTTTTGGAATGTCCCTGCATGCCCAAGCCCCTCCCCTAGCCATGCCCCCTTTTGAGATCCAGATTAATCTAAATCTAATGTGGAGGAGTGGCCTAATGGTTAGTGCAGCGGGCTTTGATCCTGGCAGCCTGGGTTTAATTCCCACTGTAGCTCCTTGTGACTCTGGGCAAGTCATTTAACCTTCCATTATGCCAGGTACAAAAGCTTAGAATGTGAGCCCTCTATGGACAGAGAAAGTATCTGCATTTAATGTGTACAGCAGTGCATACATCTAGTAGTTCTATAGAAATGATTAGTAGTGGTACTATGGGAGTCAGGCACCCTGTCTTATAGGATAGCATGCAGACAGATAGAACTGTATATCTATTTCTTATAACTTATTTTATATTTTCTGTACTTTAAATTTAATAATATTCTGTATTTCTCATTCCGGAATGGCGATCACCATTGCGGCATAATGTAAGCCACATTGAGCCTGCAAATAGGTGGGAAAATGTGGGATACAAATGCTGCAAATAATAAATAATAATAATGTACAAATTTTAATGAGTGCCAATTGCCCCAGTTAACAGCTTGTTAGCCAATTAATTTGTATGTGCATCTCAGGCATGCACTTAAATTTAAGCATGCAAAACTGGGCACTATATATGAGTATAAATGGCTAGATTCTATATATGGTGCCTGAAAAATCCATGCCAAAAAAAATACATCTAGGCATATTTTATAAAGTATGCGTAAATTTAGATGTACTTTATAGATTAAGCCTACATTTCCATGCAGATTATAGAATATGCCACGTGCCCGTACGCACGACTATATTTAGTTGCAGGCAGTTACACCAAGTGAAACTTGATATAAATCCTGATAACTAAATTAAGCATGGACTGGGTATATTCCAAAGCAAAGTGCATAAATTTGCAAAATGCCCGTGACCCACACATTCCATGCCCATGGCCACGCCCCCTTTCAACTATGAGAATTTATGCACATCACATTGCAGAATATGCTTAGGAGTGCGTGTAAATTCGAATTAGTGCCAATTAATGCCAATAACTGTTAAGTGACAATTATCAGCCTTTATTGGCTTAACTAATTAACCCCCTGTTTTACAAAGCCGGAGGGGGGGGGGGGTAAATTGCCCATGTAAATCTAGAATATAACCAGATTTGTGCACACAACTTAAGTTGCACTATATAGAATGCAGAGGGAAATGCCTCTTATAGAATTATCCTACATATTGCAAGCACGCACTATGAAAGTCGGCACCTGTACATAAGAGATGTAGGTGTAGTCATGTTTGAGGCAGGACTTTGGCTGGATGATGGGCAGAGTGACAATATAAGTGAATAGCTTATGAAATATACATCTATGCATGTACTTCAAGCAGGTGCATTTACACCAGCTGGAGTAAATATATGTGGTCACATTTTAGCTGTGATTTTGGGCTGCTTTTGTACTGGTAATTTATGAAGATACATAGGTGCCTTTGGGGCTAATTTTCAAAACACTTAGGGGTCCTTTCACTAATCTACTATAAAAAAAAAAGGCCCTGCAGTAGTGGCGAGGACCATTTTTCCATGTGCCAGGGCCCTTTTTACCGCAGCAGGTAAAAAGCCCCTAAAAAGACATTCCCTGTGGTAAGATTATTCTTACCATGTGGCCATGTGGGGGGGAGGGGGAGCACTTACCACCACTCATTGAGGTGGTGGTAAAGGCTCCCGCAGTAACCAAAAAGTAACCAGGCAGCGAATGGCACTGCCCAATTACCACCGGGTTAGTGCCATGCTAGAAAATGTGGAAGCATTTCTCGTAGCTCTGGAAATGGTGCATGTTCAAGATGGAACTACCACCGGCAGCCGCATTGGGCCGGCAGTAGTTCCAGGTTGCCACGCGGCAACCCTTTAGTAAAAGGGCCCTTTTGACTTACAAAGTAACCATGTAACTTTGTAAGTCTAAGTACTTTAAAAATACACCTCATACTGTCTTTATAAAACAGGCTTTAATTCGCTATTTGGCCTCTGACCAAGGTAACCTATTATAAAATTACTCTCATAGAGGACCATCAAATAAGTCCATGCTAAGGAAGATAACAGGAGACTCATAACTTTCTCCTTCCCCTTTCCTCCAAGGGAAATGGATCACAAATCACACGTACATATTCTAAATTAAAGAATATAGTCACATTTTTTTTAGATACTCTAGCAAGGTAGTCTAAATCTTCCACGCCAAGGGCCATTTTACAACTACTACTGCTTATCATTTCTATAGCACTACTAGACCTATGCAGCGCTGTACACTGGACATGAAGAGACGGTCCCAGCATGCTTAGGGGAGAATTCTATATATAGCTCCAAAAGAATTGGTGTCAAAAATACACTATTCTATAAGCAAAGTTTAAAGTTAGGCGCAGTTTACAGAATAGTGCTTGTGTCTTGGAATTGTGCCTAACTTTAGGTGCAGCCATTTGTACCAACTGAAGGTACAAATGTAGGCACCTACATTAGGCGCATATCTCCCCTCATTCTAAAATGACATGCATAAATGTTAGGAAAGCCCCATTCTGCCCATGACCCTACCATTTTTGCCCCCCTTTTTGAACTCACCTGTAAAATGTAGGCGCAGATACCGTGCCTAAATTTACATACATATATCCCAATTAAATCCAATTTGTGCCAATAATTGTATGTTAAAAAGCCAATTATCGGTGCTAATTAGCTCACTATTTAATTACATTGTGCTCATAAATTAGGCGCATGCCAAAATTTGCACACACAATTTTTGGCGACTTTTATAGAATTAGGAGGTTAATATGGGGACAAAGGCTTACTGCAAAATGCATTAAAGCTTTTTGTGGTAATTTGCCTGATAATCCATGCTAATCACATGTTAATTATTTTTTTAGAAATGACTCGCAGGCAGTGTTATTCTTTTAAAACAGGATTCAGCAAACGGCAGTACTGAAATCTCACAGGTTGCTGAATCCAGCAGTGAATCAAGGTGCAGTAAAAGGCTTGGCAGTGCTATTCAGTTAGCATGTCCATATTAGCCTGTGCTAACTGAATAATGCAGAGTTAATGTGGGAGAACTTACCGCTTCCTAAATAACGCAAAGATGTTTGCGTTATTTAGGATGTTACAATATTATCTCTGAGCCACACCAAGCCCATTGATAAAAACATCTTCTGATGTGAGGTAGACAGAATGGGTTGGATGATTGGGTGGTGGAAGAAGGCTAGGATAGCGTATAGGGGCAAAAGAAGAAACACATAAAAGTATTCAGCAAAGACTGGCAGTGCTACCAGAATGAAAGGCACAGTGGTTATTATGAAACAGTAGATGCTGTAGTGGAAACACAGGCAAACAGGTTTATCTGGCAGGCTCTGATGCTAGAATCTACTTTTCACAGTTTGGTCTGTCTCTCTGGCAGCAAGTACTGTAACAAAATAAGAAATGTTGAAGACCTTCCCTTACAAAATACTTATTGTGTTCCAGGCTAATATAAAAATAATAACTGTGAAACTCAGAAGAAGGCAGCTGTCTTGCACATGCATCAGGGACCGTCTTGTTACTCAACGTAACATGTTATTGTACTACCAGTGAATAAGACTGGTTTTATAGTAAGCTTTATTATTAATGCTGAACAGCCTTCAAGACTCCAATTTCCATTAATGAATTTCTTGAATCAGAGCAATAATCAAGAAATCACTTCAGAAGGAAACCTATCTGAATACATTCACATGCTCAGTTTTCATTATTATATTTCCAGCAATAATTATGATCAGTTATCTAAAGTGAAACATGCAAATGGTACAGTGCTCAATTGAAACCGATTTGAGATGCAATTTCTCAACCTAATTAAAATGGGAGCCACTGAAACAATAGTGACCAGATGTGAGCACATACTGCCTACTGGAAACATCTGCAATTATGTTAGTTCTTCTGCACATATCTGAAATAATGATTCTTGATGACATTTGAATATGACAAGTATTGACAATAGCATGAATTGTCAGAAAAGTGTCATAATAGGTTAACGTGAAAAACAGCAAGAACCAATGGAACTGTCTTAACTTAGTGTGATGTGCTCTACTTTTTAATAGAAAACTCTGAATAATTGTGGCATTTGCCATTTTTTGTTCTGCAAATGCTGCAGTTTAAAAAAATGCCTCGAATGAATTTATTGTATAATAGTAAATATAGAAAGACCAACTTAGGATACAATGCAGCAAGCCATAGGAGGGCACCATGTCCCCTGGTACCATGGGCAGACAGTGGGCATGGACACATTTACCAGCTAGTGCATTAAAGTATGCTAATTGGCTGATGCAAAGTTAATACAGGAGCACTTAGCACCTCTTAAATAGGATGCAGTAAGTGCTTTTATATTAATTCTGTGCAGCTTCTGTGCGCTAGTAACAACATTAGTGCACTGCCTGCCATAAAATACATTTAAAAAGTCCCCCAAAAGTGCTGTGTTAAATCTGGGTTTAGCGCATCGTAAATACCTATGTTACCATGTATTAAGCTCAGATTCTAGTGCTGTAAAGGACTAAAATACAGATTAATACATGCGTCCAACTTTTCCTACATGAGCATGCAGTTGTGGAATGCATTGCCACTTGACCTGAAAACAATCTACGACCTAATCAACTTTCGCAAGTCACTGAAGACTCATCTCTTCAACAAGGCATACCACAATGATCCATAATAGGAACTGCAGTGCATCACCATTTACCTGATATTCTGAATGTTACCTCTCTATACCTGATTGCTTAATTCTATTATGTCATCCATGTTCTTTATGTAATACCAATTGTATCTTTTACTCTGTTATGGCGAATGCCATGTTGGAACACTGTAAGCCACATTGAGCCTGCAAATAGGTGGGAAAATGTGGGATACAAATGCAACAAATAAATAAATACATTTTAGTAAAAGGACCCCGTAGCATTTGCACACAGTCTTATAGAAAAGTGCTTAGGGTGCTTACATACATGCTATAGTTTGGCACATTTATGCCCGCAAAGGAGCGCTAACCTCAGGTGCCGAGTTATAAAATTGCCCTTTATGTGTCCCCAATGTCTACTTTTATGTGTGCATTTCCCCTGGCAATTTTGAATTGCCTATTGCATGCATAAAATGCTGTTTTACAGTCTCAAGTTGCTAATTAAATTGCCCCTTTTAAAAAATATTCTGTGGTTTCAACTATTACCTCTCAAGTCGCAGGCTTTAATTCACGCATTGCAGTTTGGAATGTGTAGAAGATTTGATTAATATGACGTGATCTCTACAAAAATGTATCTGCTGTGATTATTTGAAAATGAATGTTCTCATTCTATTTTTGCTCTCATAAAGACTGCTTCAATATCCATTAAAATATCTCCTGTGGAGCTGCAAACCTAATCAAAATACAAATTAGTGGGAAAACAAGCCAGATGTCATTGAGTATTCTTCAAATGAATGGTGTTTTTCCTTTTATGTCAAAAAGGTCAACTTTGACATTCAGCATTTACTTTACATAATGCTCATGCAAATGGCATGATATCCACCATCCAGAACAATAAATGGCATAACTGACATCACAGAATCTTGGAATCCCACAGGGAAGAGATAAAACCAATATTGAGCAACAGCTGTTAGAAAAATACATAGGAGAAATGTGAAAATGGTTATAAGAATACTCAAACTGGGTCAGACCAATGGTCCATCTAGTCCAGTATCCAGTTTCCAAAAATGGTCAATCCAGGTCACAAATACCTGGTATAAACCCAATTAGTAGCAACACTTTATGCTACCAATCCCAGGGCAAGCAATGGCTTCTCCAACATCCATAATAAAAGGTTATGATAGTTGATAAGAAACCCATGAGTAAATCTGTAATTTCTAATCATAAAGAGAGAACAAATGGGGTCTTTATACAATGTATGGTAAAGTTTTGCACTTCCCACATAGGAGCTGTCAAAATTATAACTTGGCAACTGCAAAGCCCCTGTGTATAATGTTGGGTGCATTCCCGGCCTCTCCCCATATATTTAACTAGAAGAGAATTCAGTAATTGGTGCTCGAAATTCTGTGCCCAAAAAGTCAGTGCTAAGTGTGATTCCATAAAGGGCTTATACGCTTTATAGAATTGATTTTAGGCATGGATGGGCCAATTCCATCCTGTTTATATCTTTTTGTATACAATATTCTAAATGAGATTTCACCAGAGTCTAATATAGGAGCATCATCACCTTGCGTAGTGACCATTCCTCTTCCTATGCAGCCAAGCATCCTTCTAGCTATCACCTTTGTCAAATTCCTACTTGTTTGGCCAGCTTAAGTTCATCACATATGATTACACACAAGTCCCACTCCTCTTTCTTGCACAAAGTTCTTCACCTCCCTGTACTGTTCCCTTGTGTTTTTGTAGCTCAAATGCATGGTCTTGCAGTTTTAGCATCAAATCTTAGGTGCAAAATTCCCGACCATTCCTTAAGTTTCACTAGGTGCTTCCTCATGTTATCCATGCAATCAGGGGTGTCTATCCTACTGCAGATTTTGGTATCATCTGCAAAGAGGCAAACTGTACCAGAAAACCCTTCAGCAATATCGCTTACAGAAAATGTTAAAAAGAATTGGTTCAAGAACCGAACCTTACAGCACACCACAGGTAACATCCTTTTCCTCAAGAGTAATCACCATATACCATTACCTTCTGTTAACTTTCAGTCAGTCAGTTCCTAAACCAGTCAATTACTTTAGGGCCCATACCGAGGGCACTCAGTTTATTTATTAGTCGTCTATGCGAAACCATGTCAAAGGCTTTGCTAAAATCTAACTACACCACATCTAGTGCTCTCACTAGACCCAACTCTCTGGTCACCCAGTCAAAGAAATGAATCATATTTTTCTGACAAGACCTGTGTCTTGTGGAACCATTTTGCCTCAGGTCCTGTAATCTATTGTATTCCAAAACCTTTACTACACTCTGTTTTAAAAGTGTTTCCATTAATTTAACTTACTACAGATTCACCAGTCTGTAGTTCCCAATCTCTTCTTTACTTCCACTTTTGTAGAGAGGGACTAATCCTGACTTTAGAGAAATATTGAAAAGCTCAGTTATTGTTTTGTTCACCTTTAGTATAGCCAACTCCTCATGAACAGAGTCTTCTGAAACTTGGCCAGTTAAATGGTACATAGCTGGTTATCCAGCGATAGTCAATGGGGGATAACTGGCTATCCCCCAGTGGTCACTGATCCCCTAAAAATGCTGGCCCCTCCAACATCCCAATGGCTTGATTTTCTATGTTTTTCATTTGGACGTTTTTTTTTAATAGTAACATAGTAGATGACGGCAGAAAAAGACCTGCACGGTCCATCCAGTCTGCCCAACAAGATAACTCATATTTGCTGCTTTTTGTATATACCCTACTTTGATTTGTACCTGTGCTCTTCAGGGCACAGACCGTATAAGTCTGCCCAGCACTATCCCCGCCTCCCAACCACCAGCCCCTCTTCCCAACCACCGGCTCTGGCACAGACCGTATAAGTCTGCCCAGCACTATCCTCACCTCCCAACCACCAGTCCAGCTTCCCACCACCGGCTCTGGCACAGACCGTATAAGTCTGTCCAGCACTATCCCTGCCTCCCAACCACCAGTCCCGCTTCCCACCACCGGCTCTGGCACAGACCGTATAAGTCTGCCCAGCACTATCCCCGCCTCCCAACCACCAGCCCCGCCAAAGCACAAAACCTTGTTAGAAACAGTACTTTTGAAAACAAAAGATAGACATTTTTCTTTTTGGAAAATGAACTTCTTTCTTCAGATTTTGGACGAAAATGCCCCCTTTGTCACCATCAAATTGAGACAGAGGTATCCAATCTATAACATGCCAGGTGCATTTCTCAAAAGTGTGTTGCAGTTCAAGAAAATGGGTAACTATAGGTGCTCAGAACTTCCACTATAAATCAAAGAAGTAAGCAAAAAAAAAGGGGTGGAATATGAAATGTTCCAAAATAATCAGATGAATAATCAGGCAGATGTATAGTCTTAACTCAACATAGGCGTGCATAATAATGACCCAACATGGGCCATGCTTCGGCATATAGCGTTTCTCAGGGGTCACCATATATTTAGGTTTTAAAATGCCAGACTTAAGATATGTGAATACATATATCAAAAATGCATAAAATGTGAACTTTTAAATTGTTGGTCAGCTCACAAAGCACTACTTTGATCATTCATTGAAGAATAAAAGTTTTCTTTAGAAGCATAGACTTCTTTTTTTTGTCATTGTTGTCTTTTTCATCTGATTATTTTATTTATTACATTTGTATCCCACATTTTCCCACCTATTTGCAGGCTCAATGTGGCTTACATAGTACTGTAAAGGCAATCACCAAGTCCAGAAGGGAACAAATACAATTAGATGTTAGGATGGAATAGGGTAGATAAGATTCAGGCAACTTAGGGGGGTAGAGGATAGGAGGGGTAAGATAATGTCCAATACGATCTTTGGTGTTGATTGGTGTTGATTGCAGGGTTGAGGCATTTATGTTGGGTCGTTAGGGTACACCTTTCCAAACAGGTGGGTCTTTAGTGATTTTCTGAATTGTAGATGGTTGTAGACTGTTTTCACAGCTTGTGGCAGTGCATTCCACAGTCGTGTACTTATGTAGGAAAAGTTGGAAGCATAGGTTGTTTTGTATTTAAGTCCTTTGCAATTTGGGTAGTGGAGATTCAGGTAAGTCTGTGATGAACTGGTTCTATTTCTAGTTGGGAGATCAATCAGGTCAGTCATGTAACCTGGGACTTCACTATAGATGATCTTGTGGACCAGGGTGCAGGTTTTGAAGGTGATGTGTTCTCTGATCGGAAGCCAGTGCAATTTTACACGGAGTGGTGTGGCACTTTGGAATTGTGTTTTACCAAATATCAACCTGGCTGCTGTGTTTTGGGCTGTCTGGAGTTTCTTTATGAGTTGTTCTTTACATCCCGCATAGATACCATTGCAGTAGTCAGCGTGGCTTAGTACCATTGATTGAATTAGTTTGCTGAATACTTCCCTCAGGAAAAAAGGTTTTACACATTTAAGTTTCCACATTGAATGAAACATTTTCTTTACAGTGATGTTTACCTGTGTCTCAAGTGTAAGATTGCGACCAATTGTGACGCCAAGTATTTTGAGACTATCTGAAATGGGAAATTGGTGATTGGGGTTGTGGGTTTATAATTATTGTGCTGGGATGAAAGGATAAGGCAGTGTATTTTTTTCAGTGTTCAGCTTCAGTTGAAATGAGTTTGCCCATGAGTCCATGGTGTTCAAACCACGCTTGATGTCGTTGGTGATTTCTGATAGATCATGTCTGAAAGGGATGCAGATTGTGACATCATCAGCATAAATGAACGGGTGGAGACCTTGGTTGGATAGGGACTTGGCCAATGGGATCATCAGTATATTGAAGAGTGTTGGTGAAAATGGTGAACCTTGAGGTACTCCGCAGTCTGATTTCCACATTAGTGATATGTTTGTATTAGATTTTACTTGGTATGTTCTGGTGGTTAGAAAACTCTTGATCCAACTAAATATATTTCCACCAATCCCGAAGTGGTCGAGAAGTCGGAGAAGTATATTGTGGTTTACCATATCGAATGCACTCGACATGTCGAATTGGAGAAGTATGCTTTTACCTATGGTTATTTCATTCTTGAATTTGGCAAGGAGAGTGACCAGCACAGTTTCGGTACTATGGGATGGGCAGAATCCTGATTGAGATTCATGTAGTAATGAAAACTTATCCATAACATAGTAGATGACGGCAGAAAAAGACCTGCACGGTCCATCCAGTCTGCCCAACAAGATAAACTCATATTTGCTACTTTTTGTGTATACCTGACCTTGATTTGTACCTGTCCTTTTCAGGGCACAGACCATATAAGTCTGCCCATCACTATCCCTGCCTCCCAACCATCAGCCCCGCGTCCCACCACCAGTTCTGGCACAGACCATATAAGTCTGCCCAGCACTATCCCCGCCTCCCAACCACCAGTCCCGCCTCCCACCACTGGCTCTGGCACAGACCGTATAAGTCTGCCCAGCACCATCCCCACCTCCCAACCACCAGTCCCGCCTCCGGCACCCAATCTCGGCTAAGCTCCTTAGGATCCATTCCTTCTGAACAGGATTCCTTTATGTTTATCCCACGCATGTTTGAATTCCGTTACCATTTTCATTTCCACCACCTCCCGCGGGAGGGCATTCCAAGCATCCACTACTCTCTCCGTGAAAAAATACTTCCTGAAATTTTTCTTGAGTCTGCCTCCCTTCAATCTCATTTCATGTCCTCTCGTTCTACAGCCTTCGCATCTCCGGAAAAGGTTCTTTTGCGGATTAATACCTTTCAAATATTTGAACGTCTGTATCATATCACCCCTGTTTCTCCTTTCCTCCAGGGTATACATGTTTAGGTCCGCAAGTCTCTCCTCATACGTCTTGTAACGCAAATCCCATACCATTCTCGTAGCTTTTCTTTGCACCGCTTCAATTCTTTTTGCATTCTTAGCAAGATATGGCCTCCAAAACTGAACACAATAGGATGTAAGGTCTTCTATGAAGCAACTGGGGGTGGATTTGAGAAGGTGGCTGGGGCAGGTGTCCAATTTGCAGTGGGTATTGGAGAATCTAAGAATAGCTTGGGTAACTGATTCAATGGTGAGAAGAGAATATTTAGACCATATACGGTCAGCTGGGCATTCACCAGGGTCTGAGTCCAGTTCATTGATGAAATTATCAATGTCAGTGTTGTGCTGAGGAAGTGAATTGCGTAATTTTATTATTTTGTCGCCATTGCAATAGCATAAAGCAAAGTTGAAGAGGATTAAACTAGATGCCACTGAAACTGATTATTTAAACAAGTCATAAATCAAAAACCTGAACTTATGTTAATATGTCTAGCCTAGGCTGAAAAATTCTATACTAATTATTATGACCACATTATTTTTATCCTCATGAAAAAATAGCAATTTTTGTTCATTAAGCTATATAAGAATTTTTAATTTGATGTTAAACTAAAATAAATGGCTGTATAATTCTCAAGACTAGATAATTTTGACTCTGGGAACATAGATAATCAGAAAAATAAAAAATAATTCATGAATCTAAATTGCCATATCTTCAAAACTAGTCCATGTTTGAATTTCCCATCCTAGTCTGTTTTAACATAATTTCTAGTGGCACTGCTTGCTGATGATTTTGGAACATTTCATCTTCCAGCCATTTTTTTTTACTAACTATGGGTGCTATCATTACATTATTATTGAACCTTTTATGGTGCTCATTTAGAGCCTCTTTAATCAAGCCAGGCTAGCAGTTCCCACATGGCAATGCTGACAGAAGGCTTTTTCGGCATTGCCTCACTGGGAGTCGCTAGTTCAGCTTGATAAAAGAGCACCTTAGTCTTTGCTTCACTGCCTGGGGAGTATGACCCATGTAGCCAAGAATACATGGACACAATTTAAGATAGATCACTTGTGGTATTAAATCTGGAGAAGTACATTATTCCACTTTTTGGAAAAAGTCATTCATATCTCTCAATAATAGTAGAACATATGAGTAGAGGTCTCTAACATCAGTTTGCGGGTGTTTTTTGGGAGTATGTTTAAAGATTCCAACATGGGAATCAGTATATCTAAATTACTCATATTGGAACCTCAAATCTCCAAATAGGGAAATAATTATATATCAAGATCAATCCTTATGTATTATGGAGTCCATTATTATCATAGTTTCCAGTCAGGAGGAAAAGGGAAGAAAACATCCACCGTAAAAACTCATCATAGATGAGAAAACCGGATGAATATGAAAAACTCCTTTCCACCTGAAAATCCCCCAATTATAAACATACACTCCAAACTGAAGAATACACACACAAACTAATACCTGAAACTCTGCCACAATTCCCTAATTTCAAAAGTGTAGGGCAACCTAAATGTAGATAGCCCCCCGGGTCCCCCACAATGCAAGCAAATCCACCAGGTACTTAGCTGAAAACTTGAGTCTGTGAAGACTTAAGAATATTCTCAACAGGTTGTTCCTCTCATAAGTTTATATATATATAGAATAGGGAATGGCAGTCCTCCTTTGCTCCTTCGCTCCTCTTATTGGCCACGATTCACAAGATGACGCCTTTTGCCCTTCAACAAGTGCGCCTTGTTTCACCAGTTCTTTAGCTGCTTCAGGAAGGACACTTTTATATCTTCATATATCCAGAAAGAGCATAACCACAGGAGGGGTCTTATAATTATTTAGTAAGTTTGAATTTCCCTGAATTATTTAGAAATACCATATGAGTAGCAATAGCAGAAGCTTCAGTTATTACAGAGCTGCACAGCAAGAGCCCTCCAATGTACTTGCCCCTAGTTAGTATATATAATCAGAGATAGTTCTGCAAACACGGTATACAATTGTACAATTTTCCAATGCAAATGTATAAGGTGTACAAATTGTTTCATTCTCAACATATAAGGGAGTTCACGTACTAGTCCATTCAATTCATTTTTGTATTTGTATTGTAATATGGATGATTAGCATCTATCTTAATAAACAGTAGATATAGTTATAGAAATAGATATAGATATATAGCGACATTGAGCCTGCAAAAAGGTGGGATAATGTGGGGTACAAATGCAATAAATAAAACATATAGATGTACATATATTCTGTTGTTTAAATTATTTTGAATTTGCAAGCTGCTATCTAGTGGGATTTTGGTATTATTCTAAGTAATGACATTTTTGAAAGGCTTACGGTCAGAAAAGGACTTTTGCTATCTACAGTCTTATTCTCCTTGACATTGAAGTTAGTATGTTAATTTAAATGATAATATTTTATCATCATCAGTCTTTCCAGGAATCCATCATTCCACACAGAGAGAAATAAATTCAAATATGGGTCATAATGAAAACCATTTTAACTAGCCATTGCAATAGCATAAAGCAAAGTTGAAGAGGATTAAACTAGATGCCGCTGAAATTGATTATTTAAACAAGTCATAAATCAAAAGCCTGAACTTATGTTAATATGTCTAGCCTAGGCTGAAAAATTCTATACTAATTATTATGACCACATTATTTTTGTCCCCATGAAAAAATACCAAATTTTGTGCATTAAGCTATATAAGAATTTTTAATTTGATTTTAAACTAAAATAAATGGCTGTATAATTATCAAGAAAAGATAATTTTGACTCTGGGGACATAGATAATCAGAAAAATAAAAATAATTCATGAATCTAAATTGCCATATCTTCAAAACTAGTCCATGTTTGAATTTCCCATCCTAGTCTGTTTTAGCATAATTTCTAGTGGCACTGCTGGCTGATGATGGTAATACTCAAAATAATTACTTAAAAAATTATGATAAATTTTGATATATATTTTTCCTGTAGACACTATAAGGACATTTCTATAACTGAACATCAAAATGTAGGTGCTTAACTGCCAGTGCTAGGGTTTCTGGCAACTCCTGCAACCTATAAATAGTTTTGTCTCTGCCCCACCCACTCAATGCAGCTATTTCTCTTCCCTCCTCACTTCCCATCCAGGATCTCTTTCCATGTCTGTAATACATTCTCTCTGCATCCCTATCTGTCATGTCCAGCATTTCCCCTCTCTGTCTTTGTCCCAATCCTCCCTCCCCCTCATGTTCAGCATATGTCCTCTCTGTTTCCCTCCTCCTCTTGTACAGCATCATCCCTCTGTGTTCCTATCCCTTCTCATGTCCAGCAGCCCCAGGCAAACATCGCTTTCTCCTCTACCCTCAGCCCCCCCAAGTCCTAGAATCTCTCTCTACCCCTCCCTCTTTGGACTCAATGCCTATATCCTTATCTTCCTCAGCTCTCTCATGAGATCTCTCTCTTCCCTTGACCTGTCCCCACCAAGTCCAGACTTATTTGCCCCCTCCCCCCAGTCCAGGACTATTCTTTCTTTCTTTCCTTCTCTCTCTCTCTCTCTCTCTCTTCCCACCATGAACCCACTGTCTCTTCTCTCTTCTTTACTCCCTAAGACAGTAACAGTTGAAAGTCCCGCACTGTTCCAAACAGCGCTCTAAAAATAGCACTGGAACAGTGTGGGGCTTTACCACCCCTATGATCAGAGATAATAGCATGCAAATTTATCTGAGCTATTATCTCTGACACAGGATAAAGTGAGGGAGGATTGTGCCCAAGCATGCGTATAACTCATGATAATGTCATTATTGTGAATTAAGCGTTAGTAAATAGGAGCCTGAATACTTTTGCAAAACTACTTATAAGCCAGTGCAGGGAACACATGTATGAGCCTCTAATGGTGGAGGGAGGAACTGCACCTCTTGATTTATCACTATCTCTGTCAAAGCTGGGGAGGTTCTGTTGTTATGGTAGATTGCAAACCAGCTAAGTAGTCACAAAGAGAATGGTTGTGGTAGACTTATATCAACTTTAAATTTTCCCAAGCTCAGTTATGAGTTGGTGAAGAAGTACAACCAGTTTTTCTTAATTAATTAGAAGACCATTTATTTAAATTTTTTTTGTTACATTTGTACCCCGTGCTTTCCCAATCATGGCAGGCTCAATGCAGCTTACATGGGGCAATGGAGGATTAAGTGACTTGCCCAGAGTCACAAGGAGCTGCCTGTGCCTGAAGTGAGAATCGAACTCAGTTCTTCAGGACCAAAGTCCACCACCCTAACCACTAGACCACTCCTCCACTAGATAAATTAGAGAGCTCTCTAACTTGTTTAAATAGAATTACAACAGGTATTGTCAACACAAGTGTTGCAACAGTTTTCAAGCACAGCTCATTCATATTCTCTGTACCTGTTCTACAGATAACCCTCCTCACAAGTTCAGCAGCTAAAGTGACTTAACTATCAGATAAGTATCAGTGAGGTTTTGTCTCTCATCCCTATTTTGCTTACACGAATTACATAAGAAGGATTCTTTTCTTACAGTTCTGTGTTCTCTTTTTCAGGAAAAGAACTTCTGGATCTCTACCCAGGTAAATATCTGCTTGAATTAGTTCTGTGTGTGTGTATGTCAATTCATAGTAACGTGAGTAACATAGCAAATGTTGGCAGATAAAGGCCTGTACAGTCCATCCAGTCTGCCCAACAAGATAAACTCATTTTACATGGAATGTGATACTTTATACCCGAATTTGTTTTGTCCTCGCCATTCTCAGGGCACAGACCGTAGAAGTCTGCCTAGCAATGTTCTTGTACTAAGTTCTGAAGCTAATTCATGTTCCCTACCTGTTTTGCTCTCCCTACAAGCTCAGCCTCTAAACATTAGGTAAACAACTTGGCTTCACTGGCTCATCATTTTCTGGTGGTAGCTAGCTATTCTTTCTCAGGATCCGGAGACCGTCATCCTTCTCCGTCCACTGCGATACTGCTCTTCAGCCACACCTACTCCATGTCCTTAACAACTCAAAAGGAAAATGCTAACTCCCTATCCTTGATGCAATGCTGATATGTGAAGATCATAACCTCTATGATTTGGTCTTTCACTTTAGGACATAATAGGGGTATATTCCAGGAAAATAAATAATTTAATGGCCTTAAATAGACCCTCCCTCAAAAGCTATCTTTGAATGCTGCCCTGCTTCTGAAGTAGCAAGTGGCTTACACTCTTCATTTAGGTCTTATTCTAACACTGCAGACAATTATTTGATGCATGCATCTTTCTCAGAGTTTCCCTTACTCTGGGCTACAGCAGCCAGCCCTTAAGGCTCCAAGGTCTGCTTTCACTCCCACAATTACACAGTCTCAGATGCCTCAGCCTTTCACTGCCCACACAATGCAGCTTTAACCTGACAGCCTGTCTCAGTTCCAGATGACCACTCTGGAATGTTGCCTAGCTGGCTTAAGCTTCAGGAAGGGAGCAGTATGACAGGAATCACCTTTAGCGACTCAGTCTGTGATAGTCTAACAAGTTTTCACATCCTTCTCAATCACACTTTCCCTGTCCCTGCAGAACCTCCTGACCAGGCATGTCAGCTCTCTGCCTACCATATAACATACACTGTCACCATCTCTCAGGCCAGAACCCTGTCAGTTTCATCCACACTCTAATTAAGTTCAATTTCTAATAAATAGTCACTCTGGTAGAAACTAGTCAGTACATGACCTGCCTACCCGGGCTTACCCCTCTCAACTGCCCACCAATGGCTGCATCAGAGTATTATTTTCCAGTTGCTAAGGCAACCTTCAGGTATGTGCATGCCAGGTCTCCCCACAACCTGTGCTTCCTGCTCCAAATTAGCCTCAGCATTTTCATAAATTAAATGATTATTCTTTCAGCCATCTCTCATACCTTGTCAGGCCAGGGTCTCCTATAAGTGTTTCCTATTTTTCCTGGTTGTTCCTGCTGCTTTCTCATGCTGACTGCAAACCAGCAGTCTTTCCAGCTGCATGGCTCTGCCTCATGCACCTTGAACTGTGCCAAGCCACTCCGTATGTGTGCAAGAGCCTCCCCGGATCTGGGAGGCACCTCAAACATCTCCATTGATTTCAGGGAGGCCTCTCCAAACTCTCCCCAGCATCAGCCATCAGCCCACCACCTCGAATGTGGCCAGAGGCCTCAAAACAACTCCCTCAACTCCAGGGCCCTGGCGTGAGCCAGCAATGTCAGGGTGCATTCACATGCACGCTGATGTAATACTGTGCACATGTGCACACACCTGCAACCAAAATATATCACTCCAATGCCCACCGACAACCACGAGCTCTCCTGCCTCCGCTCCAGCTCCTCCCACCACCCTCCAGATCTGGAGTTCCTCCCTCTACAATGCTGAGAGCACCTCCAGGCTTGCGGGTACCTCGACATCACCACTTCAATACCACAAGGAGCCACCAAGTCCCAGATGAAAGCTCTCCCAACCTACCCAAATGAGCCTGAAATTTTATTATTTTAACACCTGTTTACACATGAAAGTTTAATTAAGGGAATATTTCATTTAAGGAAAGGGTGATGGATATATGGAATGACCTCCTCATGGAGGTGTTAGAGATAAAGATTATTTATGAATTCAAAAAAGATGAGACAAACACATGAGATCTCTAAGGGAAAGGAAGGGGTTATAGAATTCAGTAGTTGGTATGGGAAGGCAATCTGGATAGAATGCATGATCCTTACATGCCACCATTTCTATTGGATCGATATTCAAAGTGAGTTAGCTAGAAAGGCTGTTATCTGGATAACTCATGCTGACGAGGCCACAAGGGAAAATTCAGTGGCACATACTCAGATGAGGTCGCTGGCTATCCCCTCTAACTGCAAAAGCCAAAACCAGCTATTGTTTGGGCAGTCTGGGGTCAGGTAGGGGCAGAGTCAGCACGCAACTGGATAAATGCCAATATTCAGCCCTTAACTAAGTTAACC
Organism: Microcaecilia unicolor; assembly: GCF_901765095.1. Taxonomy (NCBI): domain Eukaryota; kingdom Metazoa; phylum Chordata; class Amphibia; order Gymnophiona; family Siphonopidae; genus Microcaecilia; species Microcaecilia unicolor. The sequence goes on from NC_044037.1 coordinate 36,240,318, forward strand.
TGGCAAAAAGGACCATATAAATAGTATTCCTATCTTAGTCCAGTTTAACTTACCTCCTTAAGGGATGAATTTCAACACTTATCTGGTTGTTAATTCCATCCACATATACACAGACATTGGCTGGGCATAATTTCAGTGGCTTTTGTTGAAGGGGTACTTTGGGGTACTCAGTACCAGCACCTTTTCCATTGTCTGCTAAAATTGACCCATGAACCCCACGTTTTAATGAAAGAGCTCAGGCTCTAAACACCAATTCTGCCTTGTCATAGCTTCTGTGGTTGCAGGGGGTCTGGCTATTGTGGGGTGGGTCCCTCAGTGATCACCCCACCCCTGAAAAGCGGCCTGGCATTTGAGTACCGGCACCTTTTTTTGCTAGAAAAAAAAAAGCGGTGAGCCTAACACAGCAAAAACAAAGCAAAACTTTAATGTGGGATGCGCTAATATGTTCCAAGTTAGTTTTGGAATGTGTGTTATGCCAACCACACTGAATATATTTTTTTGCATTTTGTTTTTTTAGGAACATGTCAGGGACAGAGAGTCGGTGTTCCTACACTAACCATTAGTGCTATCTGATGAGCACACAGATAATGTGGGAACCTTTACTGCTTACAAAATAGGTGGCTGTAAGTGCTCCCATGATAATTTTAAAATGAATAGAAAATTGGAATTCTTATGGCTGCAGTAAAAATGGCTTTTTAGCATATGGTAAAGACCTGTGTACGCATGTGTTCTGGCCACGTTTTAGTGCAGCTAAGTAAAAGGCCCCTAGATGTATTTCATACCTAGATGGTATTCCCGACAGGCGGATTAGTAAATCTAAATAAAACTTGAAACTTGAATTACAAGAAGAAAAATTCAAAGTCAAAGCTAACAAAAATGTCTTTATCAGTAACAAAAAGTAAGCTGCAACTTCTGAATTAGATCTCAACATATACATAAAAATTTTCGAATGTGCTCTAGTATTTCTTGAAAATATTTTTAAAATATGGAACTAAAGATATCTCAATATGGAGCACTGTTTAATGAATAGTTCCTAAGATTCTGTCTCCAGATATAAAATTTTAAAATGAGTTCATAATGTTCATCATTTCTAACAAAGACATTTATTGGCTTTAATTGGTAACCATAGAGATTCAATAAGGAGAATTTACTCATGCTTTGCAGAACATCGTTTAGGCAGCAATGTTTAGCATCAATAATTCAGTGGTTAGGGAAGATTAACCTTGTCTTCAATCTTTAGAAGGCAAAACTGTTTTGGGAGAGTTGTAGGCCTCACCTCCTTTTTCTAGCATACTATTATTTGAGGATTTTCTCATATGGAAGGTTGATATCTAGCAGTAGTGCTGCAAGATTACCATTAGAGGTCAGCAATGCCATTTTGAACCTACTACTGGATGGAGTGAGAGCAGAAGGGGACTACTCCCTATTTCTTTCCACTGGATGCCCAGACCTTAATTCTGGGTAAGTCCTGGAGCTGGGGGAGCACAGGGGGAGGGTTTCTTGTGGAACATGTGGGCAGGGTTTGGTTTTAGGGAGGGGCTTGCTGGGAAGTTGGGAGATCATGTAGATCAGGAAGAGATCAGGGCACTAGATCTGGGGGGAGGGGGTTGGAAGCAGGATGGGGGAGAAGGGTAGCACTGCTATGGCCTTTTGGTAGCGCTATAGAAATGCTAAATAGTAGTAGTAAGGGGCTACACTACCAGATTATCTGTAGCTTCGCTACACTTACTGCCTCCTCTGTGTCAGCAGTCATGATGGCTAGCACTTAGTACAGACCCATACACTATCTGTCATAGCCAGCCACTCCACCGACTTGCCAATGTCATGCCCACCTCTTGCCCCTGCCTGCATTTTGTACAGCACTAGCCTTTCTTCTAAATTGCTGACTAAGTTGCAACTCATTCAGAATGCGTCAATTAAAATAATCTAAAGACTTAAAAATGTTGATAGCGTGTCATCATACTTAAAAAAAACATTACATTGGCTTTCAGTTAATAAAAAAATTCAGTTCAGATCATTGTGTTTATTATTTCAAGTAGTTTATGGACTTACCTCAGAGTTACTAAATGGTCTTTTGAATATAACCTTGTATGGATATTCTTCTCATTTATGCTCCTTCTTGAGTTCTAAACCTTCCTGCTCTAGAGGTGTTCAGTACTTGCAAATTTTTAGTACTCTATATTTGTTTTCTATAATTGCTTCATGGAACATATTGACATCATGGATACACTTAGAGCCTACATAGTGTTTTGAAAGAATCTAAAAACTTTTTTGTTTGATAAATGATACATATTTAGGAATGTTATATGGTAGATTCCTTATCCTTTGGTTTTCCACTGTGTCCTAAATTTTGTGAACTGCGCTGAACCTGAAAGGGGAGATAGCTGTATACAAGTCTTCCACTGACATTGATATTGAGCATAATAAAATTCATAAGAATAGCCATACTGGATTAGACCAATGGTCAATCTAGCCTAGTATCCTGTTTCCAACAGTGGCCAATCCAGGCAGAAACTCAAATAGTAGCAACATTCTATGCTATAAATCCCAGGGCAGGACAGTGGCTTCCCCATGTTTGTCTCATTTACAGACTATGCACTTTTCCTCCAGGAACTAAAAAAAGATGTTTTTATTTAGTCCTGTTTCAATCATGTCCAGGGTACAAAAAAGTGCTCTCAGCTGACCACTTGAAAGATTAAGGCATAATCCCTTGTGAATCCACCAGTGGTTGCTGCCCCCTCCTCTAGAAAATGAAACCAGAAAGGAATACCAGGTTTTATGACAGCTTCATGTATTAAGGCATTCTGAGCTATAGTGGAGCTAATATATCAAAAGACTTTTTAAAAACCATAGTCGACTATGGTTCTTTAAACGACCATCGTCTTATCCTTCCATGTCCAAAACTTGCCCAGCTAGAAACAACCAGACATGTGCCTTCTTTTTTTTCTCTCCCCGTATTTGGAACTTTTTGCCTCTATCTCTTCATCCCTTAAAATTTTTAAAATAAACCTGAAAGTCTGGCTTTTCAGACACGCTTTTGGAGATCACGATTAGCCAGAAGTTGCTGCCAGTTGATTAGGTGAATCAACCCCTTGTCCTTGGCTGTGTGCTTTATAATTTCCTTTGCATAAATATATTATGCTTTTCTTTGTGTGAATGTATTTCTCCTCTGTTTTCTTCTGTGTGATTATATATCTTTTCTGTCAATAATTGGAGTTCCTTTCCTTTTTCTTTATGCTTTATTTATGTACACTTTAAACGGGCTGTGTCGACATTGCCTTATGGCAGCTGCTAGCACAGCTTAGTAATCAGGGGGGTTAATTTGAAAAGTTGCTGCACATATTATTCTAGGATTAATGATATTCATTCACATTTCAAGAGCTACTGCAGCTTTTCACTACTTTACATATCACTTTAAATGTATATACTTGATTTTTAAAGTTTTCCAGTTATTATCAGAAAATGAATTGTTGTCTCATATTAAATAATGCACATTAACAGCAAATCACATGCTGTTAGCAAATGACCCTTTACATTAAATGGAAAATGCTATTACTAAAGAGTTCATGGCATTTTGAAATTGTGCACACTGCTACCTCCTTTACCACTGTAACAAAGGATACAGAAATTTTCCAGCTTATGGTGCATATTATTGAAGCATATGGATGTCTCAAAAGGTCAACATGGACATTCATGTGCTTGAAAAGGCCATATCCAGATTTTGCAAAGGTAGAACAGGGATGTTCAAAACTGCAGTATATCCAAATAGCAAGAGGGTGTGCTTTTTTTGAGGGGGGGGGGATTAAGGAGGGCCTGAAATCTGGACATCCAACAACGACTGTTGAAGGGGAAGAAACATCCATGTCTAAAAAGAAAGATATCCTTAATTAGACCTGTTTCAGGAACATCCAGGTTACAGAAAAATGCTCTGATTGAGCAGCTTTTCCACTAGAGGGGTTAAGGCATTATACCTCTGTAATTCCCCAGTGGTTGCTGTCCACCTCCCTCTCGCTGAAAATGAACCCAGATGATACCAGGCACTATGACAGCTTCAGGTATTATGAACATTCTCAAGAAAACTAGGAACAGATCTGAAGAGTAGCCTACTGGTTAGTGCATTGGGCTCTAAACCAAGGGACTCAGGTTCAAATCCTAGTTCAACTCTTTTTTTTTTTTTAAATTGCGAGTCCTCCAGAAACAGAAAATGCCTACTATACCTAAATCTATAAGACACCTGCAAGCCTTAAGGCTATTGAAATGGTGTACATGCAAGTACAGTAGCCATTTTTATGTTCCCAGGGCTCACAATTATAAAAAAAATACAGAGCAATAAAGTGGAATTTGAACCTGGATTCCTTGGTTTATAGTCCACTGCTCTAACCACCAGGCTAACAGGATGCTCATACTGGAAATTAACAGCACACCGACATCCATCTCATATATTTTCAAACAAGCTGTATCCTGTTTGAAAATAGGTGCGAGATGGACATCCATTTGTGAAGTTCTATATTGGACATCCTATTCTGACTTGGACATCCTTTTGAAAATGCCCCATCCATATTTGTGGTAGAAAATCAGAATTAGGAAAACATTAAGAAAAACATTAGGACCCTTTTACTGAGCTGCAAGAGACACTAATGCATGCCTAATGCAGTTCAAAATGGCGTATCGTGCTCAGTGCATGGTAATTGTTTTTTGAGGGGGCATGTTCAGGGAAGGAGAGTAGGTATTTTTGTACTAATCAGCTAATACAACTACATTATCATGTGCTAACTGGTTAGGGCAGGAATAACGCTACAAAATGGGTGTCAGTAAATGCTCATGTGCTATTTTTTTAATGGCCAAATGCTAACGGCAACATTGGAGCCGACTCTGTGGGTGCTGTGGGTGCTTGAGCACCCCCAATATTGAGAAAATTCCTTGTATGTGTCCAGGGAGGGGTTATTTCCATTGGGCTTAGCACCCCCCAATAATTTTGAAATGTTGGCTCCTATGAACGGCAACATTAGCGTATGGCCATTAATACCAAAAAAAAAGAAAAAAGGTCATTTTTACGGCTGTGGGAAAATCTTGCGCATGGGTGCGCTAAGGCCACTTTTTACCGCAGCTTAACAAAAGGACCACATTGTAAGATGGAAAATTCAAACACTCCTGCCCCTCAAGAAATACCAGCTTAGGAATTAATAGAGTGTTCCGTGTTGAAAGAGTAGGTGTATTTATTCTTTATCACTTTAGCCCTTTTAATTATGCTTCTTGAAAACAACTTTAGCACCTTCATCATTTTGTTAAATATTTGCCATATTATTCCAGTAGCAAAACCACTTTGAAATAGATAGCTTCAGGCATAATGATATTAAAAATACCATGAAAATAATTTAGAACCCAAATCTGCAGGGTTAAGGATATCCTGTGTCTCTCAGAGGTACATAAGCATGAAGATCTCCTGACATGGCAGAGGCTCATAAATTTTCATTGTTATTTTATTGTCATAATAATAATTGGAAGTTCTAACAATAGCTATCCCGCTGACTGTACTCCCATTTGATTTGAAGAACCCTTGGATACACTGGATAGGCAATTTTTGTGCGAGAAAAAGGAATTTAATTAATCTCAAGCAAGCATAAATGAAACTGTAAATATAGTATGCCTTTTTAATTAATTAGGCTCTGGGTTTTCCTAAACTCAAAATATATTTTTACTAAAATATTCAGCCTATTGGGAAATAGCGTGTCCAGTAGTTCACCCATTCTTCCAATTAATATGTAAGATTAAGCAGTGACATTAAACCAGCACAATAAAGTAGACACCGAAGACAATTCAGAGTTATAGATAGTTCTCTTGGGGACTCATGAATGAAAGTGTGAAGTGGCTGAGTGAAAAATAGTACAAATGTCAGTGCACTTTTGCGAAGTCACTTCACAGAAATAAGCATTCATTATGAAGTCCACTTCATAGAAAGGTTCATTTAATTTCGCTATTAACAGGATCTTGCAATGTAAACTTCTGCAAATGAGCTCACTAATGGCAAATTATGAGAAAAGAGTGCAGAAAAAGGGCTTTGAAAGCCTGTTTTTTGTTGTTGCTGTTTTTTTTTACTAGAAAAGTTACACATCCAATTACTGGTGTACTTGTGAGCGCCATAATTCTCCAACTCAGATGCAGGGCATAAATGATTAAAAAGTAGCCAGTGGATATCTCTAATGGGATCAAAGCATCCTGGTAGTCTCTTGACTTCACCCCTCCCCCTTCCCCAACAGTCCCTGCTCATGGCATAATAGTGCTAGTAATCCCTCCCTAGTGGTAGTTTCTCCCTTAAAGGTAAGGGTCTGGACCAGCCCCTCACCTTCTGCTTCTCAATCTCCCCCATCCCCTGGACACCAGTTTATCAAAAAGAACCAAGGACTACAGGGACAGGAGCAGTGGCATTCCTAGGCTGCCTGACACCCGGGTATGGACGTAGACTGGGGTGGACGAGGGGGGCAGTGCCCCCCCAAACCAACGAGCGACTTACCCGACGTCGCTTCGGCGAACTGGCAGGCGGGGCACCACTGAGTAGAAGCAACAAGCAGGCACGCTCGTCTCTGTCTGCTTCCCTGCCCTCTCAGCGTCCCGCCTGAAAGGAAATGACCTCAGAGGAAGGCGGGACACAGACTCAGAAAGGGCAGGGAAGCGGATGGAGACGAGCGTGCCTGCTTGCTGCTTTTACAACCTCCGCTCGCTCGCTGACCCGCCTGTTCGCCGCTGGGAAATGCTGGTATCTTGCTCCTGTCTAGTCCACTGGAAGGTAGGAAGCCATTTGGTAAATCTCCACTTCCACTCCCCCACGCAGCCATCGCCGTTCACACAAACCTGTGAGCTGCTGTATCCACGTGTTCTTTATGGGAGACAGATGCTGGTAAGGGGGAGAGGGGGAGACGCTGGATAGAAAGGGGAAGGGGATGGATAGAAACATATTAGCATATTCATTTGCATATATATATATGCAAATGAATATGCTAATATGCTCCGCCCCATCCTTTGCCCCCCCAAATGAAACAGTCAAACTACACCCATGCACCCGGGGCGGATCGCCGATGCGCCCCCCCCCCCCCCGGGTGCAGCTTCCCCCCCCCCCGGCGAAATTACACCTCTCCCCCACCGGCGAAATTACACCCTCCCCCCCTGGGGGCATTTTTACCTGCTGGGGGGGTGCTGCGCGCCTGTCGGCTCCTAGTCCGCTCGTTCCCTGCTGCTCCCTCTGCCCCGGAACAGGAAGTAACCTGTTCCGCGCAGAGGGAACAGCAGGGAGGGAATGAGCGGACTCGGCCAACGGGCGCATGGTACCCCCCCCCAGCGGCGTGCACCTGGGGCGGACCACCCCCACGGCCCCCCCCCTTGGTACGCCACTGGACAGGAGTAATCCTGTTCCTGCCGCAGCTGCTTCTAAAATATTATGGAATTACTACTGGTAGGGGTCCTTTTTATTAAACTGCAGTAAACGCTGCAGGATGTACTGAGGTAATTTTTTGCACAACACATTTTTTAAAAAAATCTTAATTTTTATGTGGAGGGGGTCTGAACTTAGCATCGGATGTTTAGTACCAGTGGCTGTACCTGACCAGGCTGAATATCAGGGTCCTTTTATTAAGGTGCGCCGAAAAGTGGCCTGCGCTGGTATAGACGCATGTAATGGACACACACAGGTCCATTTTTCAGCGAACCTGTAAAAAGGGCCCTTTTTTTGGCCAAAAATGGACTTGCATAGAAATAAAAATTGACGCGCATCCATTTTGGGCCCGAGACCTTACCGCCACCCATTGACCTAGTGGTAAAGTCTCATGCGTTAACCAGGTGGTAATGGTTTACACACGTACGATGCCGATTACCACCCTGTGTGCTTAGAGGTCACATGTATAAAATGAAATTAGCAACTGGATAGCCGGGAGGAAGTTCAAAATTGAGCTCGTAGGATCTACACGGCTTAGTAAAAGGGCCCCTTAGTCTGGCCTTCAGGATTCTTAAGTCAGGGCAATCTACTACTACTACTATTTAACATTTCTAGAGCGCTACTAGGGTTACACAGCGCTGTACAGTTTAACAAAAAAAAGGACAATCCCTGCTCAAAAGAGCTTACAATCTAATGGGCGAAATGTCAAGGTGGAGCAGTCTAGATTTCCTGAATAGAAGTATGGTGGTTAGGTGCCGAAGGCGACATTGAAGAGGTGGGCTTTGAGCAAGGCTTTGAAGATGGGCAGGGAGGGGGCCTGGCGTATGGGCTCAGGGAGTTTATTCCAGGCACGGGGTGAGGCGAGGCAGAAAGGGCGGAGCCTGGAGTTGGCGGTGGTGTAGAAAGGTACTGAAAGTAGGGATTTGTCTTGAGAGCGGAGGTTACGGGAAGGAACGTAAGGGGAGATGAGGGTAGAGAGGTAAGGAGGGGCTGCTGTTTGTTTAATAACCTTTTATCTTACGTACCTCCCTGTGTCTTGCAGTCCTAGGAACACAAGTTACATACTATTCCTCCTCTGTCACATGCATGTCTAGATTGGATATGAGAATTGTACTTCCTGGCTTTCCATTTCTGGAGCTCTTTACCAGAAGTTCCTAACTAATCCTAGGCTCATTGCTGCACATTGACATGTGGCTTTTGGATTTCTGCTGGTGGTGGTGGTGGTGGTGGTGGTTGTCCCAACACATGCTTGTGCCTCTTTTTCCTCTTTCTGTTTCTAAACTTTAGGCATTGATCTGTATTGTAAACTGCTATATTGGATGCACAAGAGTGGTATAGCAAATTGTGGAATAAATAGAAAAATCAACATAACTAGTGCCTGATTCCTATTTAAAAAAAAAGGTATATCTGGCAAATAGTTTAGAGAAATCCCTTCAATTGTTTGTATGCCTTATTTCTCATGATATAAATATTTCAGTATTTGCATAGTAGCACAAACCCAGGCACTACAGCAAATTACTTTTGGCTTCAATGAGTACTTGTCCATTGGAACTTTCAATTCAAGGATGTGCATACTAATATACATTATTATTAACAACTGCATGAAATGTGCATCAATTCAAGTATTATCCAATATATAGCATAGTTTGGGATGTCTATGGAGGAAGGGGGTTGACCCCAGAAATGTTTCAGGTTCACATAAACTTAGAAACAGAAAACTGTTAACAAAATGAATCTCTTCATAAAGGCAGTTAATAAATCTCAATAAATAAATACAACTACAGCTGATAAAAAACATTTATAGTCTATCTAGTCTGTCCATCCTTAGAGAAGAGGGATCTGTACTAGGACCAGTGCTATTTAACATATTTAAAAATGATCTGGAAAACAGAATGACGAAAGAAGTGATTAAATTTGCAGATGACACAAAACTATTCAAGTTGTCAAAACACATGCGAATTGTGAAAAACTGCAGGAAGACCTTTGGAAACTGTAAGACTGGGCATCCAAATGGCAGATGAAATTTAATGCAGACAAATGCAAAGTGACACACATTGGGAAGAATAATCTGAATCATAGTTACCTAATGCTAGGGTCCACCTTAGGAGTCAACACTCAAGAAAAAGATCTAGGTGTCGCTGTAGATAATATGCTGAAATCTTCTGCCCAGTGAGCGGCAGTGGCCAAAAAATGTGAACAGGATGCTAGGAATTATTAGGAAAGGGAATTATTAGGGCCGGCTCTTTTTAATGTCTTTGTGAGCGATATTGCGGAAGGGCTGTCTGGTAAAGTTTGTCTCTTTGCGGATGATACTAAGCTTTGCAACAGGGTGGACACCCTGGAGGGTGTGAATGACATGAGGAAGGACCTAGCAAAGCTAGAGGAATGGAACAATATTTGGCAACTAAGGTTTAATCCCCAAAAATGCACGGTCATGCACTTGGGTTACAAAAATCCAAGAGAATGGTACAGTATAGGGGGTGTAGTGCTTCAGTTTGCGAAGGAAGAGTGGGACTTGGGGGGTGATTGTGTCTGACGAACTTAAAGCTTTCAACCAGGTAGAAAAAGTGACGGCCAAAGTCAGAAGGATGCTTGGGTGCATAAAGAGAGTCATGACCATCAGGAAAAAGGAAGTAATAGTGCCGTTGTATAAGTCTCTGGTGAGGCCTTATTTGAAGTACTGCATGCAGTTCTGGAGTCCGCATCTACGGAAAGATATAAACAGGATGGAGTTGCTCCAGAGGGTGGCTACGAAATTAGTAAGTGGTCTTGAATGCAAAAATTATAGGGACAGGCTTATGAACCTCAACATGTATAAACTGGAAGAGAGGAGGGAGAGAGGAGACATGATAGAAACGTTTAAATATCTCAAAGGGCATTTATGTACAGGAAGAGAGCCTTTTTCAAATGAAGGAGAGCTCTGGAATGAGGGAGCATACAACAAAGTTAAGAGGGAATAGGCTTAGGAGTAACCTAAGGAAGTATTATTTCACAGAAAGGGTGGTGGAGGCATGGAATGGCCTCCCAGTGGAGGTGGTGGAGTCGAGGACTGTTCCAGAATTTAAAAAGGCATGGGCTAAGCATGTGGGATTACTTAGGAACAGGAAGAATTAGGGGTTACAGAGGATGTGCAGACTGGATGGGTCATATGGCCTTTATCTGCCATCATGTTTCTATGTTTCTAAAATAAGACCAATAATATTATAATGCCTCTTTATTGCTCCATGGTGCGACCTCACCTTAAGTATTGTGTCCAATTCTGGTCACTGTATCACAAAAAGGGTATAGCAAAATTAGAAAATGTTTAAAAAAGAGTGACCAAAATGATAAAGGGGATGGAGCTCCTCCCATATAAGAAAAGGCTAAAGAGGTTAGGGCTGTTGAATTTGAATGTTATTGGGACTGGTTCTGGTTCTGGGTCCCTATTTTGTAAATGTATATAAGTGTCTCTGCTACCTTCAAAAATTGGACTTTTGACATAGGAACTTTAAAAAAAAAATAGCAGGAAATATCTTTTCACTCAAAGAATAATTAAGCTCTGGAACTCACTGTTGGAAGATGTGGTAATAGTTGTTGGTGTATTTGGGTTTAAAAAAACGTTTTGTACAAGTTGCTGGAGGAAAAATCTATAGTCTGTTATTGAGATGGACATGGGGGGAAGCCACTGCTTGCCCTGAGATTGGTAACATGGAATGTTGCTACTAATTGGGTTTCTGCCAGGTATTTGTGACCTGGATTGGCCACTGTTGGAAGCAGGATATTGGGCTAGATGGACCACTGGTCTGACCTAATATGGATATTCTTATGTACTTACGTTCCCATGTTTTCTTGAATTCTGCTACTATTACTACTACTTCTACTACTTATCATTTCTATATAGCTACTAGACTATTCAGCTCTGTATACTTAACATGTATGAGACTGCTCGGCAGAGCTTACAATCTATTCAAGGCAGACAAACAGGACAAATAAAGGGTTAGGGAATTACGTATTGTTGGAATGAGTCTTTTACCTTCATCCTATGCCCCAGATTCCATTGCTTCCTTTCAATTGAAAGAGAGTGGCCTCTTATGCATTTATGCCACAGAGGTGTTTAAATCTCTGAAAAGCTGACTTGGTCCTTCTCTTTCCCCCCTCCCCCCATATGATTTCCTTACCCTTTACTCCCTCAGAATAAGCAGGCAAACTAAACCTTGAAAGAATGCCAAGATACTGAGTTGATGAGCCAAACAGGTGCAGTTCTGTATGTCAATAGTGGATTTGGTCCCAACAATTGAAGAGTCCAGTGTTTCAATAAGCTATATATATAGAATGCTAATCTTGATTCTAAACAAGGTGGAAACCTCAATTCACCCGGACCCGTAGAGTTACCATATGGCTCCAGAAAAAGGAGGACAGATTGAGCCAGTCTGGGTTTTACTTCCATTGCTTTCAATGGAAGCAAAACCTGGATTGGATTAATGTGTCCTCCTTTTTCTGGAGCCATATGGTAACCCTACACACTAATAGCAATATTCGCATCTCTAACTGGGGTTGTTTATAATCATCATTGGACTCACTTCCTTGTGAGATTTTTGAATTTTTTTTTAAATTTTAATCCTTCAAATTTTAAAACATGAATCTTCTTAAATCTTATTCCTTTATTCTCTTAATTTTCCTTCTGCTAAGTGCTCAACATTTTATTATACATAGAAAATAAGTTAAACTAAGGTATTACAGAAGGAAAATTAAGAGAATTAAGGAATAAGATTTAAGAAGATTCATGTTTTAAAATTTGAAGGATTAAAATAAAAAAAGTTCAAAAAACTCACAAGGAGGTGAGACCAATGATGATTATAAACAACCCCAGTTAAAGACGCAAAAATTGCTATTAGCGTCCGGGTGTATTGAGGGCTCCACCTTGTTTAGAATCAAGATTAGCATTTTATATATCTTATTGAAACACTGGACAATTGTTGGGGCATACTTGATGTGTTAGAGCCACAGTTGTCTTTCTCACCTTTTTACTAGTGGATTTGGAGAATCAGCAGGATGGAGACTAGCTCCATGTCAGTGATAAATCATCAATCTGCATTTAAAATTTACATTTTTATTGAAATATTTTAACAAATACAATTTATAAACAAAAGAAAAATATATAACATGTCCTTAAAGTTTTACATTTTACAAACAAACCCTGAACAAACAACCCACCCCAAGAATTAAATCCAATGCTCTGCTTTTCTGAGTTGTAGAGATTTTTTTTTTCTTTCCATTGCAGAGTACCATCATATTGTGACCTCACTGTACAACCTCTGGACCAGATCTGAACAAGGTGAACAGTATTACTGCATCGTGAAAGGAATGAAAATGAAAACTTCATAACATCCACATATCACTGAGAATCAAATGGCAACCCACCTTTAACCTCAGCTCAAGGGCTAAAGCTAGTAGTAGCTCGTGGTGCATCCATAGATCCTGATTAACCTTGTCAAGCACCCACTGCAGAAAAAGACAGATCACAAAAGCTGATGAAGGAATTTAAAAGACTAGGCAAAATTATGTGCACCAACCCTGAACATTGAAATGCAGTAATTTACTGCTATGTTTGTGTCATAAGAAATCATGCAAAAACAAGCACGGGAAGACAGAGAAATACTATAAAATAAATCTGCAAAAGGCAACTGATGGAAATATCTAAAAGTAAAAAATGAAAGCAAGCCAGTATTTAACTGGTAAAACTTGAAAAATGATGCTTTAAAAGAAACAGAGAAGATCTAGAAAGGAGCATCAAAAGTAAGACACCAGAAATGGCAGAATGCTTCATGAGAGAGAAACAGGAACAGCCAGAGCAATTAGAGAAGGTACCAGGTGAGATTCCAGTTAATAAGGGTGCAACACAGAAGGATGTGAGCACTGCAAGGCCAGGAAGCAGAGAGGTGAAGAAAGTCCAGAGATAGACAAGGGATAGATCATACTACAAACTTGTCTGTGCTGGTGGGTAAGCAACATAAACTGCTTTAAGGAGGAAGGTTGTTTAATTATGTTTGTGTGTGTGTGTGTTTAACTTTGAAAGCTTGAAAAAAAGGGAAGAAGATTGTCCCCCCACATTCTATATATTGTATTCAAAATTGCATGTGGAGATTTGGGCATGCACCCAAATTCTGCATGCAATTTAATTGTATAACAAGCCAATCAGTGCCAATAATTGAGTGCCAACAGTCAATTATTGGTACCAATCGACATCAATTTGGTTTTACATGCGCAACTCATTATGTACTATTCTCTAAAGATGTATGCATAAATTTCTTAGGGGCTCTTTTGCTAAGCCGCATAAGCATCAACGCCTGCCCAACATGTGCCAAAATGGAGTCACCGCCCAACTACCGCATGGCTCTTGTGGTAATTTCATTTTTGGCGCATGTCTGATACACTTGTCTGAAAAATAATTTTTATTTTCAGATGCGTGTATTGGATGCGCGCCAAGTGGCATTTGACGTATATAGGTCATTACCGCCCGGTTACCGCAAGAGACTTTAATACATTTAAAACTTTTTAAAGATAGTTCTTTTCAGAAGGGTACTGGGAGATCATTCCACCATAAAGGAATGGCGAGTAGATTCTAAGGGGCCCTTTTACCCAGCTGCGGGAAAAAGGGCCCTGTGCTGGTGGCGGGGGCTGTTTATCCCGCTTCGCCAGTGCCTTTTTTTACCTATTATGATCGTAATTTTAGGAGCGAAAATTATGCTAATAAATGTAGGAGTGTAAATGTTAGGAGCATAAATTTAGGAGCATAACCTTTTTAGAATAAGGCCCTATGCTTGCCTCTTTGTGGCACATAATACAAGACACCAATTTATAGAATTTTCACCTATGTATGTACTGCTCTAGCCCGATCATTTGACTCCGTGCTCTCCATTAGGTAACTGATATTGCTTTGACTTATTGTGCAGAATATAGCATGCAAAGAACATTTTACTGCTTTTTAAGGGTTTATACAGTAGTGTAACACCAGATCCATCAAAAGATCAAAGATGAGGTATTTAAATGCTAATAGTTAGTTCAGTGACTAACCAGTGAGCTTAGGAAATTTCATACCAATGTTTTCCTGCAGGAATTAAACAAGACATGGGAGACATTAGCCAGTGGAGGAGTGACCTAGTGGTTAGGGTGGTGGGCTTTGGTCCTGGGGAATTGAGGAACTGAGTTCAATTCCCAGCACAGGCAGCTCCTTGTGACTCTGGGCAAGTCACTTAACCCTCCATTGCCTGCCGCATCGAGCCTGCCGTGAGGGGTACAAATGTAACAAAAAAAAGTACTAAAAGGATAGCCATTTTTACCTGCGGGAGAAAAGTGGCTAGATGCCTGCTGAGGAGAAAAACCACATAGCCACACGAGAAAGACAATACTTAAGTAGGCGTGATAGTTAAACCAATGAATGGACTATTCAATATAAATCTAATGGCAAAAGTTGTTGCCATTGAAAGGCAGTGAATTCAAAGCGTGTATTTACCAGAACCAATTCACCACTAATCTGATCACAATAGGTATAATTTTCTTGCTGAATTTGTGTGTGTGTGGGGGGGGGGGGGGGGAAGCTCTGTCCTCCCATTCCCACCCCAAACTATACCTATGCTGACTACTCTCAAAGAGGTGACAGGGATCTGACTGGGTGAAAATGAAGGAAATCATGGCAGGAAGCCGGATATTAAGCTTCTATATCAGAACTGAGACCTTTGGCATTACACACCAGTACCATTTGAGGGAGTGGAAGAATTTCCTGTTCCTATAATTGTTTTCAGTAACAACTAGTGATGTGATTACATTGTAATTGCAATCAACTTACCCCTGAGACAGCAGGGGAATTAGGAATGTCATAAAGCCCTTTATTGATTTGTTCTACAGACAATAGCATCAATAAACTGTTCAATACAGTGAGAAGTATCTGACTGGCTAATCCCTGTAGTATCCTACACAATGGTCTGAAAGATGCCTATAACTAAGAAGCCTGAGGCTGTGGTTGCTTTTAAATCCACAGGCAGCAAATCACTTATCTACCTTGGACCAAGTTCCCTTTTAACTCCTTTGCAGAGATGTAAATAGTTTCTGTTTTGTTAAGAAATTTTCCTGTCCCCTTTCTATTATTTCCAGCTAATTTGGTACCAGGGCTGAAAGGTGGCGCCATGAACCTAAATTTGCAACTACTCATTTTTTCTCTCTGATTTTATATCTTTTCATCATACCTAGGGGCCCTATTACCAAACTGCGGTAAAACGTGGCCATAACATGTCCTTACGTGGGTCATTCCCGCACACTAAGGCCACTTCTTAAAATTTCCACTATTAATAGCCATGTGCTAATTTTCCCATTAACACATGGCCTACCGCTACCCATTATGTAGGCAGTAAGGGCTCACCCATTAACCAAACACTAAAAAATCGGTTAGCATATGGCAATGTAGCTGCACTAACCGAGTAGCACAGAACACACCCACTCTCTGCCTCCAGACCTACCCCCAGATTTGAAAAAATAAATTTTATTTTTTAGCGTGCGGGTAGCATGCACACATGCAAAAATTACCACAGGATGCCTGAGCACGCCCCATGGTAAGCCCAAATTTTGCAGTGGTAAGCAGACGTTAATGCCTACCGCAGCTTAGTATAAGAATCCCCTAGTGTGGTCATTGCAAGGATGGTCCTGAAACAAGGGGCCATGTACCAGGGCTCCTTCATGAAGACTACAATAATAGTTCTTGAATCCAGCCACTGGTTGGTAAAGGAGCTGCCTCTAGGCACCAAGAGTTCACATAAATGATGGTAATTTAATCATGTATATGTGTGAGTGGCAACTTGTGCATATAAATGACCGCTTATACTGGCCAGAACAAATGTGTGCATGCTAATTGCATGGGTCCAAGGAATCAAAGGGGCAGACGATCTGCAAGCTCCAAGATGGAAAATATACAAAGCAGATCGTTGATGAATAAAAATGATTTTAATAATAAATTAGAATATGCATACAATAGCCCGACACAGGCCGTGTTTCGCCCTACTGGGCTGCTTCAGGGGCTACAAAACAAAATAATATATAATAAATAATCAAATATAAAGTTAAAATTGAAATTAGAATTAAAAAATTCAATCTAAATCCCACAGAATTTACATGTATATAAAAACAGATAAATCAAAACATACATATATATATAGTAAAATATCACATAAATAAAAATATACATATATATTTCGTAAATATCATATATATAAAAAAGAACAGATAGATCAAAACATACATATATATATATATATATATATATATATATATATATATATATATATATGATAATATGTCACATAAATCAAAATATACATATATATACAGTAAAATATCACATTAAAAAAATCAATGTTCTAAATAGTATTATCATGATTATGTTATGCTTGTAAATACAAACAAAAACTGCACAGTTCATTTGAACTCTTTTTTTAAAAAAATATACATATATATCCTTCTTGCATCCTTCTTGCAGCCTTTTTCAACCCCACCACATATTTACATATCACTTTTTTGATAATTTCTGTAGTACTGAAGCATTTTGACCCCCCCTTCTTCCTTTTTTAATCACTTCCGGTTTTGCCCACAGCGTTTTTTCGGCATTCTGGGAGATAAGTGACTGTCTGATTGATTGTATGTAAGTTTTCAGCTAAAATCTGTTCTATACACACTTTCAACATTTGATTTGTTGTTACTAATGGTCTCTGCTAGGGAGTAGACATAGTGGGACATATATCTTTTTCATGTGGCATTTGTAGTTCTATCGGCACAGCGTTTTTATTCATACTGAACTTATGAGTGACACAATCGATTAGTGATGCCATTCAGGAGTATTGTGAATTTCTTTTTTCACTTACACACATTTATAATTATGATATTCTGATTTTGGTCCCAGCGTTTTAGATAAGTGGCGATTTGATTGAGTGAATGCAGATTTTTAGCCAATTTTGCTATCTATTTTGCCATATTTCTGGCGTTTTAGGCAAGCTGGGAGATAAGTGAAGACTTTGCTATTTACACTCCTATCGTAAGAATTATCGCTATTCCTGCATGACTACATACTTATGAGTGATACTATTTCATGCAGGCTATTGATCATTGGTTTCAACATCTCTGAGAGAGCCGTTTTTTCAAGATATCAACTGTATATGTGAGTCCTTTTTCTTTTATCTTTCTTCTTCTTTTTTCCATCTTTCATTATTATTTTTCTTCTTTTCTTTTCCATCCTTCATTATTCATTTAATTATTTTGATACCCCATAATCAATTTTTTATTCCATGAGCTTATGATCCTTCTATTTTTAACATAATTGTTTTTCATTTTTTAGTATATCACAGTTGCTTTTATCATTTTACTCCTCCTTTGGTAGTGGAGAAACATTGAAGAGGTGGGTGTCTTATGCATTTCATTCAGTTTTTGTTTGTATTTACAAGCATAACATAATCATGATAATACTATTTAGAACATTGATTTTTTAATGTGATATTTTACTGTATATATATGTATATTTTGATTTATGTGATATTTTACTATATATATATGTATGTTTTGATTTATCTGTTCTTTTATATACATGTAAATTCTGTGGGATTTAGATTGAATTTTTTAATTCTAATTTCAATTTTAACTTTATATTTGATTATTTATTATATATTATTTTGTTTTGTAGCCCCTGAAGCAGCCCAGTAGGGCGAAACACGGCCTGTGTCGGGCTATTGTATGCATATTCTAATTTATTATTAAAATCATTTTTATTCATCAACGATCTGCTAATTGCATGGGACATATTTTACTGTTGGCATGCACATGGACGGAGTTTCACAGAACATGGGCAATGTGATTATGGGCATATTGATTATGTAATATAATCATTGATGTGCATTCTCCGAGGACAAGCAGGCTGCTTGTTCTCACTGATGGGTGACGTCCACGGCAGCCCCTCCAATCGGAATCTTCACTAGCAAAGTCCTTTGCTAGCTCTCACGCGCCCGCGCGCACCGCGCATGCGCGGCCGTCTTCCCGCCCGAAACCGGCTCGAGCCGGCCAGTCTTCTTTCGTCCGCACTCGGTACGGCTGTGTTTTTGCCGTGTCGAGCCCCGGAGAGTCGACCTCGCGCGTCCGTTGTTTTATTCGACGTGTTTTTTCTTCGGAAAAGTTCTAATTTCGTGCGGAAAGTGCTCCGAAAACCCCCTTGGGTTTCGTTTGCCCCTTCCTATATTTCCAGTCTTTGCCCCGGTAAGTTTTCTTTCGTCGTCGGGGTAGGCCTCTTTTAGGCCTCGGTCGAGATTTTTCTCCCTCAAAGTTTTGGTGCTAAAATTCGTCATTTCGGATTTTGATTTCGCCGGCGTGATTTTTCCGCCCATGACATCGAAGCCTTCCAGCGGCTTCAAGAAGTGCACCCAGTGCGCCCGGGTAATCTCGCTCACTGATAGGCACTCTTCGTGTCTTCAGTGTCTGGGGGCCGAGCACCGTCCTCAGAACTGTAGTCTGTGTTCCCTGTTACAAAGGCGGACTCAGGTAGCGAGATTGGCCCAGTGGAACGTTTTGTTCTCGGGCTCTTCGTCGGCATCGGCACCGGGGTCATCGGGTGCATCGACGTCATCAGCGTCCAGACCTTCATCCTCGGCCGCCAGTGCATCGAGTGCATCGAGGCACCGGCCCTCTGCATCGGCGCCGAGACATCGGATAGCTGCATCGACGTCGGTGGTACCAGGACCTCGTCTCCTGATGTCGTCGGACGGTGGTGCATCGTCAGGAGTGCAGGTGAGGGCTGTCCATTCCCCTGCTGGTGGCGGTGAGCCTTCGGGTGGGTCTCCCCCTACCCTGAGGGCTCCTGCGGTACAGCCCCCCCGGGATCGACCTGCTTCGACCTCGGCCCCGAGGAAGCGACGGATGGATTCTACGTCCTCCTCATCGGTGCCGGGGAGCTCCGGTGACATGCTTCGGAAGAAGTCTAAGAAGCATCGACACCGGTCTCCTCCCCGCGTCGGCACCGAGAGCTCTGGGTCGCCGAGGGAGTCGGCACCCAGCAGGCATCGGCACCGAGAGGACCGCTCACCCTCTGTTCAAGAGGTGTCGATGCGCTCCACTCTGGACAGCCCGGAACAGCCTCCACGCCCGGAACAGACTCTGACCTCGACGCCTGCATCGGCTTCCATGTCTTTCTCCACAGCTGCTCTGCACGAGAGTCTCCGGGCCGTTCTCCCAGAGATCCTGGGAGAGCTGTTGCGCCCTACCCCTCCGGTACCGGCGGTGCTTGCGCCTCCGGTACCGTCGAGCGTGGCGCCGGCTGGCCCATTGCCCGGGGTGAGGTCCCCGACGTCGGTACCGCGTGCGGTGCCGACTGCGGCCACCTCCCAGGAAGGCTCCCCGACTACGTCGGCGGAGGGAGCTTCGCCGATGTGGGCCAGGGAGTCTACCTCTCGACGCCCCCATCGTGGACGTGGCTCCACTGAGTCGAGCCGGGCGAGGTTGCAGACACAGGTCCGTGAACTTGTGTCTGACACCGAGGGTGAGGCCTCGTGGGAAGAGGAAGAAGACCCCAGATATTTCTCTGACGAGGAGTCTGAGGGTCTTCCTTCCGATCCTACTCCCTCTCCTGAAAGACAGCTTTCTCCTCCTGAGAGTCTGTCTTTCGCTTCCTTTGTCCTGGAGATGTCTACGGCCATCCCCTTCCCGGTGGTTGTGGAGGACGAGCCCAGGGCTGAAATGTTTGAGCTCCTGGACTATCCTTCTCCACCTAAGGAAGCGTCCACTGTTCCCTTGCACCATGTCCTAAAAAAGACATTGCTTGCGAACTGGACCAAGCCACTAAGTAATCCCCACATCCCCAAGAAGATCGAGTCCCAGTACCGGATCCATGGGGACCCAGAGCTGATGCGCACTCAGTTGCCTCATGACTCTGGAGTTGTGGATCTGGCCCTAAAGAAGGCTAAGAGTTCTAGGGAGCATGCTTCGGCGCCCCCGGGCAAAGACTCTAGAACCTTAGACTCCTTTGGAAGGAAGGCCTACCATTCCTCTATGCTCGTGGCCAAAATCCAGTCTTACCAGCTCTACACGAGCATACACATGCGGAACAATGTGCGGCAGTTGGCGGGCTTGGTTGATGCGCTCCCCCCTGAGCAAGCCAAGCCTTTTCAGGAGGTGGTCAGGCAGCTGAAGGCGTGCAGAAAATTCCTGGCCAGAGGGGTGTATGACACCTTTGATGTTGCGTCCAGGGCCGCTGCTCAAGGTGTGGTGATGCGCAGGCTCTCATGGCTGCGTGCCTCCGACCTGGAGAATAGACTCCAGCAGCGGATTGCGGACTCGCCTTGCCGTGCGGACAATATTTTTGGAGAGAAGGTCGAGCAGGTGGTAGAGCATCTCCACCAGCGGGACACCGCATTCGACAAGTTCTCCCGCCGGCAGCCTTCAGCCTCTACCTCTACAGGTAGAAGATTTTTGGGGGGAAGGAGGACTGCTCCCTACTCTTCTGGCAAGCGTAGGTACAATCCCCCTTCTCGACAGCCTGCGGCCCAGGCTAAGCCCCAGCGTGCTCGCTCTCGTCAGCAGCGTGTGCCTCAGCAAGGCCCCGCGGCTCCCCAGCAAAAGCAAGGGGCGAGCTTTTGACTGGCTCCAGCAGAGCATAGCCGACATCCAAGTGTCAGTGCCGGGCGACCTGCCGGTCGGGGGGAGGTTGAAAGCTTTTCACCAAAGGTGGCCTCTCATAACCTCCGATCAGTGGGTTCTCCAAATAGTCCGGCAAGGATACACCCTCAATTTGGCCTCAAAACCTCCAAATTGTCCACCGGGAGCTCAGTCTTACAGCTTCCAGCACAAGCAGGTACTTGCAGAGGAACTCTCCGCCCTTCTCAGCGCCAATGCGGTCGAGCCCGTGCCATCCGGGCAAGAAGGGCTGGGATTCTATTCCAGGTACTTCCTTGTGGAAAAGAAAACAGGGGGGATGCGTCCCATCCTAGACCTAATATCTCGTAAAAGAAAAGTTCAGGATGCTTTCCCTGGGTACCCTCCTTCCCATGATTCAGGAAAACGATTGGCTATGCTCTCTGGACTTGAAGGATGCCTATACACACATCCCGATACTGCCAGCTCACAGACAGTATCTGCGATTTCAGCTGGGCACACGTCACTTCCAGTACTGTGTGCTACCCTTTGGGCTCGCCTCTGCGCCCAGGGTGTTCACAAAGTGCTTGGCTGTAGTAGCAGCAGCACTTTGCAGGCTGGGGGTGCACGTGTTCCCATATCTCGACGATTGGCTGGTGAAGAACACGTCCGGTCCATGCAGATGACTATTCGCCTCCTGGAGCTACTGGGGTTTGTGATAAATTACCCAAAGTCCCATCTTCTCCCAGCGCAGAGACTCGAATTCATAGGAGCTCTGCTGGATTCTCGGACGGCTCGCGCCTATCTCCCAGAGGCGAGAGCCAACAACTTGTTGTCCCTCGTCTCGCGGGTGCGAGCGTCCCAGCAGATCACAGCTCGGCAGATGTTGAGATTGCTGGGCCACATGGCCTCCACAGTTCATGTGACTCCCATGGCCCGCCTTCACATGAGATCTGCTCAATGGACCCTAGCTTCCCAGTGGTTTCAGGCTGCTGGGGATCTAGAAGACGTGATCCACCTGTCCACGAGTTTTCTCGAATCCCTGTATTGGTGGACGATTTGGTCCAATTTGACTCTGGGACGTCCTTTCCAAATTCCTCAGCCACAAAAAGTGCTGACCACGGATGCGTCTCTCCTGGGATGGGGAGCTCATGTCGATGGGCTTCACACCCAAGGAAGCTGGTCCCTCCAGGAACGCGATCTACAGATCAATCTCCTGGAGTTGCGAGCGATCTGGAACGCTCTGAAGGCTTTCAGAGATCGGCTGTCCCACCAAATTATCCAAATTCAGACAGACAACCAGGTTGCCATGTATTACGTCAACAAGCAGGGGGGCACCGGATCTCGCCCCCTGTGTCAGGAAGCCGTCAGCATATGGCTCTGGGCTCGCCGTCACGGTATGGTGCTCCAAGCCACATATCTGGCAGGCGTAAACAACAGTCTGGCCGACAGACTGAGCAGGATTATGCAGCCTTACGAGTGGTCGCGCAACTCCCGAGTGGTGCACCAGATCTTCCAAGCGTGGGGCTCCCCCTTGGTGGATCTCTTCGCATCTCGAGCAAACCACAAAGTCCCTCAGTTCTGTTCCAGGCTTCAGGCCCACGGCAGACTAGCATCGGATGCCTTCCTCCTGGATTGGGGGGAGGGCCTGCTGTATGCTTATCCTCCCATTCCTCTGGTGGGGAAGACTTTGTTGAAACTCAAGCAAGACCGAGGCACCATGATTCTGATTGCTCCCTTTTGGCCGCGTCAGATCTGGTTCCCTCTTCTTCTGGAGTTATCCTCCGAAGAACCCTGGAGATTGGAGTGTTTTCCGACCCTCATCACGCAGGACGAAGGGGCTCTTCTGCATCCCAACCTCCGGTCCCTGGCTCTCACGGCCTGGATGTTGAGAGCGTAGACTTTGCCTCTTTGGGTCTGTCAGAGGGTGTCTCCCGTATCTTGCTTGCTTCCAGGAAAGATTCCACTAAGAGGAGTTACTTCTTCCTATGGAGGAGGTTTGCCGTCTGGTGTGACAGCAAGGCCCTAGATCCTCGCTCTTGTCCTACACAGACCCTTCTTGAATACCTTCTGCACTTGTCTGAGTCTGGTCTCAAGACCAACTCTGTAAGGGTTCACCTTAGTGCAATCAGTGCATACCATTACCGTGTGGAAGGTAAGCCGATCTCAGGACAGCCTTTAGTTGTTCGCTTCATGAGAGGTTTGCTTTTGTCAAAGCCCCCTGTCAAGCCTCCTACAGTGTCATGGGATCTCAATGTCGTTCTCACCCAGCTGATGAAACCTCCTTTTGAGCCACTGAATTCCTGCCATCTGAAGTACTTGACCTGGAAGGTCATTTTCTTGGTGGCAGTTACCTCAGCTCGTAGAGTCAGTGAGCTTCAGGCCCTGGTAGCCCAGGCCCCTTACACCAAATTTCATCATAACAGAGTAGTCCTCCGCACTCACCCTAAGTTCTTGCCAAAGGTCGTGTCGGAGTTCCATCTGAACCAGTCAATTGTCTTGCCAACATTCTTCCCCCGTCCTCATTCCTGCCCTGCTGAACGTCAGCTGCACACATTGGACTGCAAGAGAGCATTGGCCTTCTACCTGGAGCGGACACAGCTCAACAGACAGTCCGCCCAATTGTTTGTTTCTTTTGATCCCAATAGGAGGGGAGTGGCTGTAGGGAAACGCACCATATCCAATTGGCTAGCAGATTGCATTTCCTTCACTTACGCCCAGGCGGGGCTGACTCTTGAGGGTCATGTCACGGCTCATAATGTTAGAGCCATGGCTGCGTCGGTAGCCCACTTGAAGTCAGCCTCAATTGAAGAAATTTGCAAAGCTGCGACGTGGTCATCTGTCCACACATTCACATCTCATTACTGCCTGCAGCAGGATACCCGACGCGACAGTCGGTTCGGGCAGTCAGTTCTTCAGAACCTGTTTGGGCTTTAGGATCCAACTCCACCCCCCGAGGGCCCTGTTTGTTCTGTTCCAGGCTACACTCTCAGTTAGTTGGTAAATTTTTTAGGTCAATCTCAGTTATGTCCTCGCCGTTGCGAGGCCCAATTGACCATGGTTGTTGTTTTGAGTGAGCCTGGGGGCTAGGGATACCCCATCAGTGAGAACAAGCAGCCTGCTTGTCCTCGGAGAAAGCGAATGCTACATACCTGTAGAAGGTATTCTCCGAGGACAGCAGGCTGATTGTTCTCACAAACCCGCCCGCCTCCCCTTTGGAGTTGAGTCTTCCCTTGTTTCTCTTTTGCTACATACGAGACTGGCCGGCTCGAGCCGGTTTCGGGCGGGAAGACGGCCGCGCATGCGCGGTGCGCGCGGGCGCGCGAGAGCGCGAGAGCTAGCAAAGGACTTTGCTAGTGAAGATTCCGATTGGAGGGGCTGCCGTGGACGTCACCCATCAGTGAGAACAATCAGCCTGCTGTCCTCGGAGAATACCTTCTACAGGTATGTAGCATTCGCTTAATTGCAAAATGTAGGTGCTGGCATTTGCACCTAGGGCTGGTGTAAGTAATCACACCTTTAAATTAAAGCATGTTGTTGACTCTTGGGCTAGTATTTTATAAAGAAAGGTAGGCTTAAAATAGGTGCCTTAAATAGAACTTTTAGTAGGCAATTTGTTATAACTTTACTCTCCATGTGCCAACATTAAGCAATGGCAAGGACTCCTTTTCCTCCCTCGGGGGTTATAAATGTTGCCTTTGCAGAATCCCTTGCTAGAATTCATCCTGAAATTAGAGGGCCTATCTTGAGGACTGAACCAGGACCTTCCTTAACGCCTTGCTCAAAATCAAAAAGAGCTGCGGTAGGATTTGAACCCTGGCTTCTAAGCCCACTGCTCTTACCAGCATGCTCAAATATCTGTTCTGTCATCTAGTCAATATCCATCACCTATGGCAGATCTAGAAGGTTACTGAAGGGGAAGGATACTGCTTATTTATAGTAAGTACTGCTGCTGTGATGGATATAAGCTTGTTATGAAACATGAAAATAAAAATTGACCTCATTTCTATTCTTAAAAGCCTGCTAAAACTTTTTTCAACTTAATTACCACAATGTTCATATGTTCTGTCTCCCAAAAACACTTAGTTATATTGCATACTTTAAAAAAAATGACAGTGAAAAATGCTGTTTGCCTAACAGCAGCTCCTTTCATAAAAGAGCAGCTTGTTTGTCTGTGCATGAGTCTATCCATCTTGCTATGAGTGGCAGAGTTATGACGTGAGTTGACATTTTAATTCAATATGCTGTTTAACTTAGTTTTATGATAATGCATAGATAAATTTTACAGTTATTCCACGATGTGGAGAGCTAGGATTAACTGACCAGAAATGAGTAACCTATCTTGGCACCATTCCATAGTGATGGGGTTGGGAGAAGTCATTGAGACTTGGTCAGATAACACAGTGCAAATATCATGTCTTGTGACATAATCTTTTAGATTCACAGTCTGGAACAAGATGTGCACACTCATGACAATGAGCTAGCTTCATTAACCTGATTATTTAGACTCTCCAAACAAAATGAGAACAATTTAACGTGTTTGTTAAACAACTTTATGCGTTCAAGTTTAATCCTGATTTCATTTTAGATCTAAAAGCTCTGGAAAATTATTTAAAATGTGAACAAAGTGCAGAACCAGCCTGCCCAGCAATGATTTTGCTGCATACTTTGCCAACAAAATGTAAAGTCTCAGTCAGGATTTACAGGCAATCCCACCCAGTTTCCAATCCGTTAACCAGGAGCACACAAACTCGCTCCCTCCTGACACAGACATATGGGATTTTTTTTAACCTAATAAGAGAGGAGGGCCTTGACAAATACCTAAGAGACCTTCGACCAACTACCTGCTCCCTTGACCCATGCCCATCAAAGATAGTGTAGCAGGCACGTAGAGGCCTCATAGAAGGTGCCACAAAAAACATGAACTCCACTCTTTTTAATGGGCAACTACCAACAGCATTAAAAAAAAAAAAGCAGTGTTGTATCCTTTGCTAAATAAGAACAACCTTGATCAGGTCACACTTGAAAGTTATGGGCCAGTATCTAGCGTCCCATTTTTAGGAACATTTATAGAACAAACAGTCTGTGTTCAACTCAATGATTGGCTAGAAGAGAGAAACTGGCCAGATCCATGTCAAACTGGATTCAAATCCAGTTATGGAACAGAAACTGTCCTTGTATCCCTACTAGTTGATCTTCACAGAAACTGAGACAGCAAATTTGCCTCGGTGTTAGTACTGCTAGTTTTCTCAGCAGCTTTTGGCATTACGGATCACAATATCATGCTAGCACAACTGTCAGAAACAGGTATCAATGGAACAGTACTTGCTTGGTTTAGATCCTAACTATCAGACAGGTAACAGTCTGTACTGTTCAGCAGCACCTCATCGCCACCATGGACACTGACGTGGGTTACCATAAGGATCAATATTGTCACCTACTCTGTTCAATACCTGCCTCAAGCCACTAGCCGAGCTGATTTGGTTGATGGACACTCAGTTGTACATTTACACGGATGACGTACAGTTACTCTTACCCATTGAACCTTGCTTACCCACAGACCTGAATAAACACTATCAGGCTTATTTTAGAAAGAGAAGGGCGCCCATCTTTCGACACAAATCGGGAGATGGGCGTCCTTCTCCCATGGTCGCCCAAATCGGCATAATCGAAAGCTGATTTTGGGCATCCTCAACTGCTTTCTGTTGAGGGGACGACCAAAGTTCACGGGGGCGTGTCGGAAGTGTAGCAAAGGCGGGACTGGGGCTTGCCTAACACATGGGCATTGTCGACCGATAATGGAAAAAATAAAGGTGACCCTGACAAGCAGTTGGGCGACTTTACTTGGTCCATTTTTTCTTATGACCAAGTCTCAAAAAGGTGCGCAAACTGACCAGATGACCACCGGACGGAATTGGGGATGACCTCCCCTTACTCCCCCAGTGGTCACATTTTAAATATTCTTTGCCAACCTCAAATGTCATACCCAGCTCCAAGACAGCAGTATACAGCTCCCTGAAGCAGTTTTAGTGGGTGCAGTGCACTTCAGGAAGGCGGACCCAGGCCCATCCCCCCCTACCTGTTTCACTTGTGATGGTAAATATGAGCCCTTGAAAACCCAGCAGAAACCCACCGTACCCACATGTAGGTGCCCCCCCCCCCTTCACCCCTTAGGGCTATGATAGTGGTGTACAGTTGGGAGCAGTAGGTTTTTGTTTTTTTGGGGGTTGGGGGGCTCAGTACACAAGGTAAGGGAGCTATGCACCTGGGAGCAATTTCTGAAGTCCACTGCAGTGTCCCCTAGGGCGCCTGGTTGGTATCCTGGCATGTCAGGGGGACCAGTGCACTACAAATGCTGGCTCCTCCTATGACCAAATGGCTTGGATTTGATCGTTTCTGAGATGGGCGTCCTCGGTTTCCATTATCGCCGTAAATTGGGGACGACCATCTCTAAGGTCGATCTAAATTTCCAGATTTGGGCGACCCCGAGTATATTATCGAAACGAAAGATGGACGCTCATCTTGTTTCGATAATACAAGTTTCCCCACCCCTTCGCCAGACGTCCTGCAAGGACGTCCTTTGGAAAATTTGGGCGCCCCTTTCAATTATGCCCCTCCACCTGTCTAACATCAATTCAAGAATGCGCTAAAAACAACAAACTTTGACTGAATCCAAGTAAAACTGACCTTCTATGGGTCCCTAACACAAGTGGGCACATAGTTAACATTAAAATCTCTTGGGAAATAAGAACTCCCCCCTCAAATCACAAATCAGAAACCTTGGAATACAGCTAGATTCAAAACTTACTCTGATCCTTCAAATCCAAGCAACCTTAAAGAACTGTTTCTATCATTTGCAACAACTATGCTGCCTCTCTCCTTACATTGAAAAGGCAAGTCTTGCCTTAGTTGTGCAATACACTCTGCAGTGGTCTGCACCAGGTACAAATGATTCAGAATGCCACAGCAAGACTAATAGAAGGTTGCAAGAATTGTGCCACATGACACCATTTTTTGCAAAAACTTCACTAGCTACCAGTACAATACAGGGCTAAATTTAAATCTCCATGTCTGATCTTCAAGGCTCTTAAAGGAAATGGCCCGGGTACTTGAAGAACAGGATGTCCTGTTCATCTCCAAGGTCATAAAAGTCCTCCCAAGGAGTATTCTTAATCATACCCTCTAGAAAGGACATCACACGATGTGATATCCTCAGTGAGCCTTCTCTAGAGTAGCCCCACCCTCAGGAATACACTCCCTGAAAGGCTTCATTTAATACAAGACTAGCTGGGTTTAGATTGCAATGTACCATACTATGCCATACTTTGTACTGTTATTTGAATATTTGTACTGTTGTAATTGTCTATTGCTTATGTTTGACTTATTCTTGCTGTACATTGTCTTGAGTGAATTCCTTCAAAAAGGCAGTAACTAAATCCTAATAAACATACAACAAGATGGCCGCATTCCCAGTTTGCCGTGAAATGGTGAGCTCCTGTAATCACTAAAGTCTGCAGCCCTATACCTGCCACCTGCAGACAAGATTGTTGGGGAATTTGTTGTTTGGATGACATTTTCCCTCTGATCAATTCGTTTGTCTTCTGATCGCTGCTGATTTGGTGTGTTTTTCTACTTGGCATTGTCGATATGCTGGCTGATCTCATGAGAGACGATTTGTGCTTTCGGCCGCCATTTGGTCGTGGGAGGGACAAATGTACAACACTACCATAGCTCTTAGGGGTGAAAGGGGCAACTACATGTGGGTACAGTGGGTTTTAGAGGCCTCCCATTTGCCACCACAAGTGTTACGGGTAGGGGGATGGGCTTGGGTCTGCCTGCCTGAAGTGCACTGCAGTACCCACTAAAAGTGCTCCAGGGACAGGACTTGTTGCTGCTGTATAACCTTGGCACAGCAGTTGACACCTGAAGACTAATCTCGCTGAAAACGTCCTTTATTTGAATAAGCACCTTTACTCACAGTTAACTGCAGATCAGAGGTTGTGCCCCACTGGCAACGAGTCTCGCTGGTACTGAGATTAGCAGTAGGTCCGAGCTGGCAGAATGGTGTACAATGCCCTCTTTCAGCAACATTCAAGGTAAGAACTAAATGCTGTAACGTGGCTAACACATGAAAGGGATCTAAAAGTGTCTTACACAAATGGCCACTACCTCATGGACTACCAGAAACAAAACAGGGCACACTCTGACCCAGTAAGCAGAGGGAAAAGCACCATGGGAGTAGAGCCTACCAACTACCAACATCGTGAGCATTTAACACAAGCTAGTGGAATCACGGAGCCCAATACCCTACACCCACCACAATGCATTGCTGATGTGACTCTGCAGTGCCCTTAACAGAAAAGGTGTCACACTCACCTGAGACCCACATCAGAACCAGGGAAAGGCTGTAAGAGGATAAAACACATTCTGCTGTCATGCAGGTGGGTACGGCATTTGAGGCTGGCATACAGGCTGGGAAAAAAAGTTTGTAAAGTGGGTTTTTGTTGGTGGGAGGAGGTTAGTGACAACTGGGGGAGTCAGGGGAGGTCATCCCCGATTCCCTCCGGTGATCATCTGGTCAGTTGGGGCACTTTTTTGGGACTTGGACCTGAAAAAAAGGGTCCAAATAAAGCGGACCAAATTCTCGTCAAAAACGCCCTTCTTGTTTCGATTATCAGCTAAAGACGCCCATCTCTCCTTGGCCGATAACCACACCCCAGTCCCTCCTTCACCATGCCTCCAACACACCCCAGTGATCTTTGTTCGTCTCCGTGACAGACTGCAGTTGAGGACGCCAAAAATCGGGTTTCGATTATACCGATTTGGGCACCCACGGGAAACAGACGCCCATCTCTCGATTTGGGTCGAAATATGGGCGTCTTTCTCTTTAGAAAATAAGTTGGATAGGGTGAAAATGTCAGGTTCCTTTTCTTTATCTTGGTCTCTTGAATGTGGTGTGCTACAAGGTTCTCTTTTGTCTCTGATTCTGTTTACTGTTATGATGGCTCCTTTAGGACAGAGGCTTGAATCCTTGGGCTTTCATCCTTTTGTTTTTGCAGATAATGTCACTATTTATATCCCTTTTAAGTTGGCATTCATGAGGTCCTTAATAAAATTAAACTTGGCCTGGACTCATGCAGTCCTTAGCCTAATTTTAGGCTAAAATTAAATTGGGAGAAAACTAAATTCCTACTTATCACAAATCCATTTGATCATCATTTTTATAGTAGTTTTACCATTGACCACACTTTATATCCCCTGGATACAGGTCTCAGAATACTAGGGGTTATTATAGATCGTCACCTCACCTTTGAACCTCAGATTTCCTCTATTATTGCCAAATCTTTTAGTTCCCGTTGGAAATTGAGACATGTTCGATCTTTCTTCTCTGTTGATATTTTCTGGCTCTTTGTACAATCTCTTGTCCTGTCTCAGTTTGACTATTGCAATTCTATTTATGCAGGTTGCAATGAATGTTTGTTAAAGAAATTGTAAACTGTCCAAAATACTGTGACCAGATTTGTTCTGCACAGGCCACGTTTTGGCAGAACTACTCTACTGCTGATTCAGTTACACTGGCTTCCCATTAAGGCCAGGATTATTTTCAAGCTCTGTGCTCTTATATTTCAGGCATTATATAGTACTGCCCCAGACTACAGGCAGCCCCTTATTAATCTCCCGTCACGCAATGCAGCCTTTGGAGCTGGAGGTTATTTACGGCTCCATTTCCCGAGCTATAAGAAAGTAGTGTACTAGTCAATCCATTCTGCTAATTTTACATATCAGGGTGTGCATCCTATATCCTACTATCTCCTTAAAAACACCAGGCTTTCTTTCACCATTGTTGAAACCTTTCTATTGGGATTCCTTAAATGTCCTGTTTCAATAGTATCCTTCAAGAATACTCCACAGTGAACCATGTGCTCCTTTGTGACTGTCGGCTCCCCCCCCCCCCCCCCCCAACACACACACATTGTAGTTTAAAAGCTGTTCTATCTCCTTTTTAAAAGTTAGTGCCAGCAGCCTGGTTCCATCCTGGTTAAGGTGGAGTCCATCCTTTTGGAACAGGCTCCCCCTTTCCCAGAATGTTACCCAGTTCCTAACAAACCTAATCCCTCATCCTTGCCCCATCATCTCAACCACACATTGAGACTACTGAGCTCTGCCTGTCTCTTGGGTCCCATGCATGGAATGGGGAGCATTTATGAAAATGCTACCCTGTAGGATCTCAACTTCAACTTTCTATCTAAGAGCCTTAATTTGGCTTCCAGAATCTCCTTCCCACATTTTCCTATGTCATTGTTACCACATGTATCAAGACAGCAGGGTCCACCACCTTCACACTAGGCAGGTAAGTGATCTGGTGAGAGCCAGACATACTGCTGGCCCTGGGATTGGTAGCATGGAATGTTGCCACTATTTGGGTTTCTGCCAGATACTTGTGACCTGGCTTGGCCACTGTTAGAAACAGGATACAGGGCTACATGGACCATTTGTCTAACCCACTATCCAGCTTATTTTCGAAAGAGAAAGACGCCCATATTTCGACCCAAATCGGGAGATGGGCGTCTGTTTCCCGTGGGCGCCCAAATCGGTATAATCGAAACCCGATTTTTGGCGTCCTCAACTGCAGTCCGTCACGGAGATGAACAAAGATCACGGGGGCATGTCGGAGGAGTGGTGAAGGCGGGACTGGGGCGTGGTTATCGGCCGAGGAGAGATGGGGGTCTTTAGCTGATAATCGAAACAAGAAGGGCGTTTTTGACGAGAATTAGGTCCGCTTTATTTGAACCCTTTTTTTTCAGGTCCAAGTCCCAAAAAAGTGTCCCAACTGACCAGATGACCACCGGAGGGAATCAGGGATGACCTCCCCTGACTCTCCCAGTGGTCACTAACCCCCTCCCGCCAAAAAAAAAAACACTTTACAAACTTTTTTTCCCAGCCTGTATGCCAGCCTCAAATGCCGTACCCACCTCCATGACAGCAGAATGTGTTCTATCCTCTGACAGCCTTTCCATGGTTCTGATGTGGGTCTCGGGTGAGTGTGACACCTTTCTGTTAAGGGCACTGCAGAGTCACATCAGCAATGCATTGTGGTGTGTGTAGGGTATTGGGCTCCGTGATTCCACTAGATTGTGTTAAATGCTCACGATGTTGGTAGTTGGTAGGCTGGACTCCCATGGTGCTTTTCCCTCTACTTACTGGGTCAGAGTGTGCCCTGTTTTGTTTCCGGTAGTCCGTGAGGTAGTGGCCATTTGTGTAAGACACTTTTAGATCCCTTTCATGTGTTAGCCACATTACAGCACTTAGTTCTTACCTTGAATGTTGCTGAAAGAGGGCATTGTACACCATTCTGTCAGATCGGACCTACTGCTAATCTCAGTACCAGTGAGACTCGTTGCCAGTGGGGCACAACCTCTGATCTGCAGTTAACTGTGAGTAAAGGTGCTTTTTCAAATAAAGGACGTTTTCAGTGAGATTAGTCTTCAGGTGTCAACTGCTGTGCCAAGGTTATACACCAGCAACAAGTCCTGTCCCTGGAGCACTTTTAGTGGGTACTGCAATGTACTTCAGACAGGCAGACCCAGGCCCACCCCCCCCCCCCCCACCCGTAACACTTGTGGTGGAAAATGGGAGGCCTCTAAAACCCACTGTACCCACATGTAGTTGACCCCTTCACCCCTAAGAGCTATGGTAGTGTTGTACATTTGTCTCTCCCACGACCAAATGGCTTGGATTGGGACGTTTCTGAGCTGGGCTTTTTTAGTTTCCATTATCGCAAAAAAAAAACCCGCCCATCTCAGAAGGGACCAAATCCATGGCATTTGGTCCGTCCAAACCGTATTTTCGAAATGAAAGATGGACGACCCATCTTTTTTCGATAATACGGTCTGTCCCATCTCTTCACATACACGTTTTCGGACATAGACGCCCATGGAGATGGGCGTTCGATTATGCCCCTCCACGGCTGTTCTTATGTTCTTATACTCTTAATGTTATTTTCTTATGACTTTTTGGGACCACCAATTTTGGCAGCTTTTTAAATCGGTTATGTGCTATATCCAGTTTTAATGATAACCGGCTATAATTTGCATTCTTAATATTTTCTGCCTTTTTACACTTTCTCTGTTACATGTTTTTAGGAACACATGTATAGTATGGCTGTTAATTATAGTTTATGTTTTTTAGTATTGTTTTTCATCTTTGCACACCATGTTTTAGTTCTTCTTTTTTAAAAGTCCAGACATTGTCCCTCTATTTAGAAGTTATACATTTTTTCCTATTCCTTTTTCCTAAAGCCTCCTTTTGTGTGTACACATGATTCTAGCTGTTTGTTTTATTACAATTTGATTCAATGCACATGTTTTAACTCCCCTCAGTTTTTTGTACCAGCGTTTTATATACCTTCTTTCCCTATAGAGGTATGTTCCTGTTCTTTTACATATGATTTCCACGTATTTGTTCTAGACCTCACAATGTATGCCTCTGTTTTTAATTTGATGCAAACTTACTTAGATAAGACTTTCAAAGATATTATGCTTTCATTGACAATGCACAATCTCGTTTTGTAGAGCTTACTGTTTTTTAGTGAAGACCAGGATGCGTTGGGCAGGGCTGGGCGCTGCCATTTTCAAGGTGGCACTGGAAGAGGAGAGAGTGTATTACTCCCTCCTCTGCCACTCAGGTACGGGGGTGGGGAAGGGGGGGCCGCTAGACCACCAGGTTGGGGGGCTTGTGTTCATGGTCCACTGGGCTACCAGGACTATTTTATTGGGGTGCAGTGGGAGTTAGGGAGGCTGGAGGGGCCAGGGGGACTGGAGGTCCTCTGGACCTCCAGCCCCCATGTCACTGCCTTGGGGTGGGGGTCGGGATTCCTGTGAGGGAGGCTCAGAGGCTCCTGTGGGGGGGCTCCATTGGGGGTTGGGGGCCTGCTAGCATACAAATGTATGCTAGACAGGGCTCACATTCCTCCCCAATGCTCTGCAAACTCTAATGCCAGTTCTGAGCTATATGTGTCTCTATCATTAGTGTGCATTAATTTTTAGCATGTGCTAAAACATTTGTGCTCCTACAGCGTGGCTTATTATTCAGGGCCCTTAGTGTTTAGTGGTAAAATAACATGCCTTAACCATAGTCCATGTTGAAAACTTCTCCTCATAGGCACTTATGCAGAAATCACTCCTAAAAGCAATGTGTACACATTACATCTGTTCTTCAGCGGATCTCTCTCTCTCTCTCTCTCTCTCTCTCTCTCTCTCTCTCTCTCTCTCTATATATATATATATATATATATATATATATATATATATATATATATATATATATATAAGCATGAAATATGCAAGAAGATTTGCATTTTAAAAATATATGCTTGTATTGTGACTCTGCCCAAATTCCATACAAATTTCATCACTGGACATGCCAACTTTACAAGTATCTGCTGCCTTCCATGTCTTTCAGGCATGGCCTAATTATCAGAGAAATCATGTACATGTATCAAATTAACGTTTTACACACAAAGATGGTTAAAAAGTTACCCTCATAGTGTTGCATTGTGTTTTGTTGTTGTTGTTTTAAATGAAAAAAACAACTTTTCTGGATCCATCTATGTTTTTAAAATTTTTCTTAAAGACTTTGTTCTATTAATAGGTTTTTTCCTGCATTCTGTCACACACTTTAACCTTTTTTTTCCCTACAAAGAATTTTGTTTTAATATTTTAAAGTGTATCTTCATTGCTTTCTTGATTTGTTATAAGAAAATACCATTAGAAATGGTTAGCTGAACAGACCTCGCAGGCTGTAGAGTCTTCCTTTGAACCTGCTTTAGAAAACTAATAAAATAGTTGGTTTTTTTTTTATCTCAAGAATTAGGAAAGGAGAATGGCTACAACAGCTGTCATGGGAACCTAATGTAAATGCATAGCTTTCAAAATGAATACATTGTTCTTTTTTTTATAGCCTCTGTCAGCTACTATCTGGACAGAAGAACAATTAGCACAGCTGGCATGGGAGGCCGGTGTCAAAGCTCAATTTAAAAAATGTTCTGCCAAGGCAACTGCAGGAATTAACAACCAGAGAGCAACAACTGGCAGAGGATCCTGCCGTAGACTTTGACAGAGTTATCCAACAGGAACTGTGCTCTGTTGAGGCCACATCTCCTTCAGCAGTTTAGATATTCAAGCAGAACTACACCAATCCATTCCATGCTACTACTACTACTACTACTACTACTATTTAGCATTTGTATAGCGCTACAAAGCATACGCAGCGCTGCATAAACATAGAAGAAAGACAGTCCCTGCTCAAAGAGCTTACAATCTAATAGACAAAAAATAAATAAAGTAAGCAAATCAAATCAATTAATGTGAACGGGAAGGAAGAGAGGAAGGTAGGTGGAGGCGAGTGGTTACAAGTGGTTACGAGTCAAAAGCAATGTTAAAGAGGTGGGCTTTCAGTCTAGATTTAAAGGTGGCCAAGGATGGGGCAAGACGTAGGGGCTCAGGAAGTTTATTCCAGGCGTAGGGTGCAGCAAGACAAAAGGCGCGAAGTCTGGAGTTGGCAGTAGTGGAGAAGGGAACAGATAAGAAGGATTTATCCATGGAGCGGAGTGCACGGGAAGGGGTGTAGGGAAGGACGAGTGTGGAGAGATACTGGGGAGCAGCAGAGTGAATACATTTATAGATTAGTAGAAGAAGTTTGAACAGGATGCGAAAACGGATAGGGAGCCAGTGAAGGGTCTTGAGGAGAGGGGTGCACAAAGGAGTTATTTTCATACATCTTTTCTTCACTAATAAACCCAATGATGAGTAGTATGGAAGCTGTATTTACTAATCCCAAGAACTTAAAATGTTTCTTCTCTTTATTACAGCTTTCAACTAATAGTAATTGCTTCTAATATTGTAACATATAGATTATTGTAAGATCCTGGGTCAGGCCTTCCGTAGAAAAATTTGAAAAGGTTGACCTCTCCAAGGGGGTAATTTTATAATAGAGTTTTAAGTGTAAAGGTCTTTTTATGCAAATAAAAGGTTTTTTTTTATAAAATTACCCCAGGGGTTGTATGCCTAAAAGTATATGCATTGCTAAGAAAATGAATATTTATATGTGACCTATGTAGAACCATGCCTTGGAGTTGAGTGATGGAAGAGTTGACATTTACACATATTGGGCTAGATTCTATATATGACGCCAAAAAATTGGCGCAAAAAAAAAGCGCTGTTCAATAAACTATGCTTAAAGATAGGCACATTTTATAGAATAACCCTAACATCCAGGGGTCATGCATAAATTTAGGTGCTGCCATGTACACCAATGAAAATGTGGTATAAATGCCCATTGTTAAATTTAACAATATTTTTACTAATTTCATGGGGATGTAAGTAATGGATCCATTACTTACATCCCCATGAAATTAGTAAAAATATTGTTAAAGAATATTTGGAGCCAGGTATAAAAGATTTGTTATAAAGAACCCCCTCCAGTAAAACTGATATTGATACTGGTATTAGTGGGCATTCTTAAATTTAGACACGGGGCTCCCATATTCTATAATTATGTGCACAACTCAAAACCACGCCCCTGATCCGCCCCAAAATACCCATGACCCTCCCATTTGCATGCCCTCTTTTTTGGCCCTCATATAGGCACGGGATCCAGTGATTTTAAAACTCATAATAGAAGTCCTTGGCTATTGAGAATATAGGGGCCCTTTTACTAAGCCATGTAGGCGCCTACGCGCACCCAACATGCACCAATTTGGAATTACCGCCTGTCTGCAGGAAGCTCTTCAATGTTTCGCATTGGTAGATTCAAACCCCAAATCACTGTAAAATCTTTAAATTATTTGAATTTCATTCTCCCATTTCTTTCTTGAGGTAGAGGTAGATAAACTGCATTCTATAGATCCAGCATCGAAACAACTAAATAGTTCATATTTGACAACTGAGGTGGTAGTTATTAAGGTGCAGTAAAAAATGGCTTTTTTCTACATCTTGATTTATGAGCATCACCAACATATGGTATCTCAGTACCACAGGTCGCTGATTCTCATGTAAAATGAATGACCCTGCTTGTGAGCCACCTATAAGCAGTGTTGTTCCATCATCTTGAGAGCATCAGGCTGCAAAACCATGGCCCAATGCTCCCAGGCCACATCTTAAAGGAGATGGCAGCATTTAAAAAAAGCTGGTCCCAGATCACTCCATCCTCAAACACAGACCTCCTCCTTCATCCCCACCCCTGATTTGAAGCCCCACAACTGTTGAACCCCAAATGTAAATTCAACCCCACTGGAAGACCTTCCCAAGTTTTGAACCCTAACCTCCCCCACTATCCTGAAGGTTCCTGGGCTTACCTTTGAAAATCTCTCTGGTCTAAAAGTGGGCAGAGCAGGAGTGATTCCCCAGTTGCTCCTGTCCTCGCTGGCACCAGCGACCCCCAAACAGTAATTTAGCTATACTACCACTAGGGATCACGTATCTGTACAAGGGATTACCAACTAATGAGCTAAAATATTCATGTTAAGCTACAGACTCATCTGCAGCTGGGTTTAGAATAGTTTAGCTATTGTAAGAATTGATTCTCAATTCATTCAGGTAGTTCCCATTAGTAAGAAAAAAAAAAGTGATGCACACTGTGCTCATGTTTATATTAATGCAAATTTAACTGAGATTAACCTAATGTTATAGATCAGCATGCTACATTTGTGATACAAATACATTAATTATGTTCTTATACGGCACCCTGGCCAGGACTCCTTACATTAAAATCAAAACTGACTTAGCAAAATAAATAATGTATCAGTGCACAAAAAAAATTGTCAGGGAAAGCAAGTTTGAATAGCTGAACTTTTATTTTGTTCAAAGGTAGAAAGAAGGGTTTTAAACATTAAAATCCTGACTCTTCTAGATTTAAACCTTCTCATAACTTTTTTTAAAGGGGCAATTTTGAAAGATTTTATGTGATTAAACATACACTTACCCATCCTAAGCACAGGGGAAAGTACATACCCACTCTAATTCTATACTTTTGAGCACCCAATTTACACTTATCACTGTGCACACCATTTAATTTAATAGTCGGCTGTTAACTGGAGTTAACAGTCAGTTATTGTCCTATATTGATGGTAATTGGTGGTAACTGGCACCAATTAGCAGTTTCCTAGGCTGCTGCCTTTAGTCACTATTCTAGAAGTTGTGCACGCAATTTCAATTGTGCACAATTTCTAGGGGTGGGTGGATATAGGAGGGGCATGGGCAGGTGATAAGAACATAAGAATAGCTATACTGAGTCAGACCAATGGTCCATCTAGCCCAGTATCCTGTTTCCAACACTGGCCAAACCAAGTCACAAGTACCTGGTAGAAACCCAAATAGTAGCAACATTCCATGCTACCACAAGCATTTGCTCCCCCTTGTCTGTCTCAGTAGCTGACAATGGACTTTTCCTCCAGGAACTTGTCCAAACCTTTTAAAACCCAGATATGCTGTTGTTACTACATCCATCAGCAAAGTGTTCCAGAGCTTAACTATTCGTTGAGTGAAAAAATTCCTTGCATGTCCCTTAGTCTTTATACTTTTGGTACAAATAAAAAATCAGTTCACTTCTACTCGTTCTACACCACACAGGATTTTGTAGACCTTAGTCATAACTACCCTCATCCGTCTCTTTTCTAAACTGAAGAGCTCTGACCTCTTTAGCCTTTCCACAACTGAGAGGAGTTCCATCCCCTTTATCATTTTGTTTGCTCTTCTTTGAACCTCTTCTAATTCTGCTATATCTTTGTTGAGATATGGCAACCAGAACTGAACGTAATACTCAAGATGAGGTCGCACCATAAAGCGATACAGAGGTATTATAGTATTTTCAGTCTTATTTACCATCCCTTACCTAATAATTCCTAGCATCCTGTTTGCTTTTTTGGCCATCACCATAAACTGAGCAGAATATTTCAGCGTAATATCTACGATGACACCTAGATCTTTTTCTTTGGGTGCTGATCCCAAAGGGTCAGGGGTGTGCATAGGAGTTACATGTGCAAGTTGTAGAATACTAGGGGTTACATATCTGTCAACAGTTGGGAGTGAGAGAACACTTACACAGCCTTTGACAAGGCATAAGTGCGTGTGCCTAAAGTTAGGCATGAAACTGTGGACTATTCTATTATGGCATTTCCACCCAGAGTTGCCGTTATAGTGGAGGAGTAGCCTAATGGTTAGTTCAGTGGCCCAAGAATCAGGGGAACTGGGCTCAATTCTTAATGCAGCACCCTATGAATCTGGGCAAGTAATCTGACCCTCTATTGCCCCAGGTACGAAATAAGTACCTGTATATAACATATAAACTGCTTTGATTGCAAGCACAGAAAGGCGGTATATCAAATCTCATCCCCTTTGCCCATTACAGAATTAATATTTAACATGCATCATCCTGACACCTAAAGTTAGGTTCTCTCTCTTGAATCTACCCCACACTGTAAAATAATATGTATATTTATAGCCAAGAGAAAGAGGTATTCTGGGGAGAGGAAAGTCATCTAACTGAAGGCATATTAATTTTCAAACCCATATGTATATTTTGTCTTGTGGACACACCCTACACACTTCATAGACAAAAAGCCCACAGGTGCTTTTTTTAAAAATCTATGGACCTTGCTAGTCATGTTTTCAAAAAGGAAATTCCCCAAGGAGTTTAAAAAATTATTTGCAGAGTTATGGTTACAAAAGTACCCACAGACTTGCAAGCCACTGGACCTATTGAAAATTGTCTCCTAAGGGCTAGATTCTATACATGGCACTTGAAAAATCCATGCAGTAAAAAAAATACGCCTAGGCGTATTCTCTAAAGTATGACTACATTTTATAGAATAGGCTTAAATTTCTAGGGGGTATATAGAATATGCTGAGTGCCTCTCTATCCAGCTTATAATCGAAAGTAATCGCCGGCTATTTCCCGACACAAATCGGGATATGGCTGGCGATTTCGCAAAAGCGGCGAAAAGCATATAATCGAAAGCTACATTTGTGATAGCTTCGCCACTTTCCCTTCGCCTCGCCGGTGAAAGTTCAAAGGGGCGTGTTGGCGGCGAAGTGAAGGCGGGACATGGGCAGGCTTGGGCATGGCTACCAGATGGCCGGCTTTCGCGGATAATGGAAAAATAAAACCCGGCGATAAGCAGTATTTCGCCGGGTTTACTTGGTCCTTTTATTTTCACTACCAAGCCTCAAAAAGGTGCCCCAACTGACCAGATGACCACCGGAGGGAATGGGGGATGACCTCCCCTTACTCCCCCAGTGGTCGCCAACCCCCTCCCACACTAAAATTATTAAAATACAAACCTTTTTTGCCAGCCTGTATGCCAGCCTCAAATGTCATACCCAGCACCCTGACAGCAGTATGCAGGTCCCTGGAACAGTTGTTGTTGGTTGCAGTGGACTGCAGAAAGGGAGAGCCAGGCCCATCCCCCCCTACCTGTTCCACTTGTGGTGGGTAATGTTGAACCCTCCAAAACCCCCCCAAACCCACTGTACCCACATGTAGGTGCCCCCTTCAGCCCTTATGGCTAGGGTAATGGTGCACACTTGTGGGCAGTGGGTTTTGGGGGGGGGGGATTTGGGGGACTCAGCACACAAGGGAAGGGTGCTATGCACCTGGAAGCTAATTTGGTTGTTTATAAAAGATGTTTGAAGTGCCCCCTAGGGTGCCCGGTTGGTGTCCTGGCATGTGAGGGGGACCATTGCACTACAAATGCTGGCTCCTCCCACGGCCAAATGCCTTAGCTTTCGCCGGGTTTGAGATCGCTGGCAGTTTTTTCCATTATCGCGGAAAAACAAAACTGGCGATCTCAAACCCGGCGAAATCCAAGGCATTTCGCCGGCCCACACCGTATTATAAAAAAAAAAGATGGCCGGCCATCTTTTTTGAAAATACGGTTCCGGCCAGCTGTTGCGCCGCCGCTAAAATAGATCACCGGCGACGTTCGATTATTCCCCTCTATGTGACCAAATTTGGTCTCATCGATTTAGACCATGTTTTACTTGGCATAAGTCCTGAGATTTAAATTAGATGCAGAGCGGATGCATTCTATAATAAGGTGCATAGATTTTACAAATATCCATAACCCACCCATTCCATGCCCATAACCATGCCCCCTTTCTTACTATGCAGCTTGAAATTTATGTGCACCACGTTACAGAATACACTTAAAGGGTCCTATTTACTAAGCCGTGTTTCTATCATTAGCGTGTGCTAATTTTTAGCTCACACTAAAATGTTAGCGCACCTACAGTGCAGCTTAGTAAACAGGGACCTTAGTGAGTTGTGCATGTAAATCCTAATTAATGCCAATTGGTGCTGATAATTGCTTGTTAACATCCATTTAACAGCACTGATTAGCTAGTTAACCAACTAATTTATGCACATTGGCCTAGAATACGCTTCAATTTCTGTGCAGAAATTAAGGTGCAATATATAGAATTTGGGTGTAAGTGTATTGTCATGATCATGTGTTTCAACTACATTTTAAGTTCCAAGGAGCAAGGACCATCCCGTATCCCCCCTCATTCTATAACATTAGTGCTTAAATGTACTGTAAGTGCAATTTGTGCGATACAGTTGTAGACTAATAGTGCTTACACACGTATAAGTACACTTATGTGTGCAAGCACAAGTTGGGCGATGAGTGGTATTCTATAACTGATGCATGCACTCACCTAGTGTGGAAATGAAAGGTAGTGTGCATATAGATGGAGCATGGGAGGGGCATGGGAGGGACATAGGAGGGGAATATTGTAAGTTATGCAGTAAATTTCTACATTTAGGGGCCCTTTTACTAAGCCGCGTAAGCATCTACGCGCTCCCATCGTGTGCCAAAATGGAGTTACCGCCCAGATA
Organism: Microcaecilia unicolor; assembly: GCF_901765095.1. Taxonomy (NCBI): domain Eukaryota; kingdom Metazoa; phylum Chordata; class Amphibia; order Gymnophiona; family Siphonopidae; genus Microcaecilia; species Microcaecilia unicolor. The sequence continues at coordinate 36,282,268 of NC_044037.1, forward strand.
CCGCATGGCTCTTGCGATAATTTCATTTTTGGTGTGGGTCCAATATGCACAGCCAAAAAAATATTTTATTTTTAGCTGCACGTATTGGACGCACGCCAAGTGGCATTTGACGCACGTAGGTCATTACCGCCTGGATACTGCGTGAGACTTTACTTCTAGGTCAATGGCTGGTGGTAAGGTCACAGACCCAAAATGGACACGCAGCAATTTTGATTTTGCCCATGACCATTTTCAGCAAAAATAAAAAAGGCCTTTTTTTGCAGGCGCGTGCCCAAAACCCATGCCTACACTACTGCAAGCCATTTTTCAGCGCACCTTAATAAAAGGACCCCTTAGTGGCACAAATTTATACTTGCTATTGACATGGTGTAAGTGGGCATGCCTAAATAGGGGTGGGTAGATGCTAACTTATGCTAGTATTCTATAACAGAATCTAGATGCCCAGATGTTGCTACAGAATTAGCATTAGTGTGCTGCATCTAGGCTTTTGGAATTCAGTTATAAAATTTTCCCTTTATATACTAGTATATCCAGTTGCACTATAAAAATATTAAGTAGTATAGCAAGGGTAGTGTTAGGTAGTCCACATGGCTTGCAGTAGGATTGCCAATTAGTGCCTGATTAGTCTGGTAGGGTTTGCTAGATAGCATGCAGGGACCTGTTTCTCTATTGCATTCCTTAAGAAAGGTAAAGCCTAATGTGTCCTCCAGGCTACCACAGCAGCCCGGCAGTAGCTCCCTCCCCTAGTTCACACCATTTCTGGTGCTGTAAAAAATATTTCAATTTTTTGTAGTGCCGGTGTGTACCGGCGGTAATCGGGCAGTGCTGCACACGGCCCGGTTACCGCCGGGTTAGCTCGGGAGCCCTTACCGCCTCCTCTTTGGGTGGTGGTAAGCAGTGGCGTAGCCACAGGTGGGCCTTGGTGGGCCAAGGCCCATCCAATTAGGGCTCAGGCCCACCCAACAGTAGCACATATTTAGTGGTAGCTGGTGGAGATCCCAAGCTCTACCAGCTGAAGACTTCCCCCTGATGGTAAGAAAAATGCTAGTCTCCACGTTACCGGCACCTGCACATTCTCAGTTTTCAGCGCATGCCTGCTTCAGACTGCCAAGATGGAAAGAAGCATTTTCTCACCAGCTGAGATATTTTTTTGGTTGGGGTGGAGGAGGGAGAACACTTGGTGCCCACCCAGTTCTTGCCTAGGCCCACCCAAAATCTATTTTCTGGCTCTGCCCCTGGTGGTGAGTGCTGCCCTCCGAAATAGCTGTGCAGCAAGTGGTTCACTTGCCGCACGGCCATTTCTTTAAGAAAAGGGAAACCTGCCTTTTACCTGCAGCGGTAAAAAGGGGTCTCGGAGAGTGTTTTTGATGCATGTCGAGGACCCCCTTTTACCACAGTTTCGTAAAAGGACCCCTTAGTCAATGCATACAATGGGGTAAACTCATAACTAGATAAAACTCGCATGCAATCTTGATCCAACTGGCAATTCTAGATTGATCCAGCAATATATTATACTGTATGTGCCTGCAAGCTAATTTTCAAGGTGAAATGCAATTTTCATTTCTGTTTCTTACTCGATATAATGCTCTTCATGTGAGTATCAAAGCAGTTTTCATGTAAAAGAACCTTCTGATGTCAACAATAGAGAGGGCTGCAATTGTCAGCTGAATTCCCCTTTGAAAATCCTGTGGTGGTTGTGCAAATACAGAATATAATTCTTCTGCATATTTCTCCTGACTTGCTCTTAGCTTGTCCTCATCAGCACTGCTTTTCCCCCACAAGGAAAAAGGTATGCATTCTGTGGATAATGCACACCTTTCTCCACTTAGAGGGGCAACAATATTCAAAGAGTTTATATGCAAAAAAGTCCTTTCAAAATTGCCCTCAAAAGTAGTACTAGTAGCACTGCTGCCCTTGCCCCTCTTCTAGGTGGCACCCTGAAGAGAAATGGACTTTGTCAGATCTTGGCATTCTTTTTACTACTACGCTGTTCACCTCGGTAGCCAAGTTGTTAGCTACTTACAGGGATTTTCTTGAGGGGGTACTTGGGGGTACTGAGTACTGGTTCCATTTCCATTGTCTGCTAAAATTGACCCATGGTCCCCAAGTTTAATGAAAGAGCTCAGGCTCTACACACCAATTCTGCCTTGTCATAGATTCTGTGACTGGTGGCAGGGGGCCTGGCTATTGTGGGGTGGGTCCCTCAGTGATCACCCCACAACTGAAAGGTGACCTGTCATTTGAGTACCGGCACCTTTTTCACTAGAAAAAATGCACTGGCTACATATGACTCATTATTTTACTGGAGGAAGCTTATAGTCTGTGGGAGGAGAGCTGTTCTAGTTTTGGAGAGGCCTGAATCAGGAGTCAGACTCCCATAAGTCACTAACAGGTTGGAGAGTGTTTTAATTTATACTCCTAGAGGGGTTAGATAGCCAAAGTGATTTAGTTGTAATGTATTGGAGGGAACAGACTGATACTTTGGTCCCAGTGTTTTACTTTATTCCTTATCTATATAAATCAAGATTTTAGTTATGTGTAACAAAATATCTTTGCATCTGAACTGTAAATGAGAACAGTTTTATATCTCATTGCCTAAGCTATGATTTGTTTCTTAGTTTTCTCATAATAAATTATCCATGCATGGAGGTGTCATCTCAGTTGCCTTTTTAGTAGAGAAAGTGGGAGAGAGCTCATGTTTCCTTAGTTTCACCTCATTATTTCCCACAACAGAACTGTTTACTGACTCAGCTAAAGCTTGTGGGTATTAGACCTGATCTAAATCAAAAACAAAAAGCACAGCTTAGACTCTTCTAACGCAACCAACCATCTCTCTACTTTTTATAGAAGGTGAATGAAAGTGTTTTTGTAATCAATTATAAGATGTTGATATTATTCTTCACCCATTCCAATCTGGTTTCCATCTTACGCACTATAGCAAATTTTATCACTTTATAGTTTAGATGTAATATGCTCTGTGGCTTTGATTATTATAATATCATGGCTTGCCAACTTAGGTATTGCTGCAACTGTATTACAATAGTTGAAATCAAGCCAACTTCCCATTAGACATACCACACAATCTTTTGGAGTTGCGGCCTCTGAGACAGGGTTTTTCAGCCCAGTCCTCGAGGCACACACACCAAGCCAGTTGGGGTTTTCAAGCTATCCAATGGGGATAGCCTGAAAACTCAGACTAGCTGGGCTTGCCCTGAAGACTGGGTTGAAAACCCCTACTCTGAGGGATGGCAAAGGATGTCAGTCAAAGCAGAACAATACAACCTGACAGTCATATACTCAAGGAACAATCAACATGTCCTTTTACGTGAAGAGAGGATACGTACAGTAAGTTTCAAATAACTATTTCCTTCGATAAGCGACTTTTGGAAATTGCCCTCCGTAGGAGTAATATTATGAACCAAAGCAGACTGTGTACATGGAGATTTGCTGTTTCTGTGTCTTCCCTCATTCCTTTCTCAATTGCTGCTCTGTCTGCTTACCTGTTGGTGTCTGTGGCTCTAGTGGTGATGCTCTTGGTGTGCAGATGGTGGGTTCTATATCCATGAGTGAGCTAAATGATTGGTTTCTGTGGGCAGGAAAAATTGATTGCAAGTGCAATAGTGATTTCAAAAAGGCCCTGTTTACAAGCAATCACTTGGCCACAGACATTTTAAGGGGGTATGCTGGGGTGTGGTTTAAGCGTGCCATGAGTAGGCGAAATATTGACTCATGTAGTCCCCATCTTACAAAAGAAATATATGTCTATGTTAAAACCAGCTTACAGACACATAAAGATGTTAAAAAGTGCTTATTTCCTCCAAGGCTTTAGATTAGGGATTAAAGGAGTAATTTTCTTGATCTCCTGTCCTTTATTTTTGCCTTATCACCAAAAAATATGTAAATAAAAAAATAAACTGTGGGCCCCCTACTTAATTAGAGCAGTTATACATCTAAGTGATGACAATTCTACATAGAAGCTGCAGAATATTTCTATATGTAAACTTTTAGCACTTACATGTGGAAAATGCCAAGCTGATGTCATTCTTTTTGCGCACATGTAAACTTGAAAAACAGTTGCTGTAACATATCAGTAAATACACCTGCAATCCTGTTCATCCTTACATGTATTATATAACAGGATCCAAACAGAGTCAAAAGTAAAACACTGCCAGTATGATGTAATCCATATAAATGCTATGAGACCAATAATGGAGTCTTTATATGTTTGGAACAAGACTGGCTTAATATTAGGTGAACAATAACCTAGGACATCAGCTTATTAGGGTGAAATAGAGCAACTGTAATCAGGCAGAACAGCAGGTCCTGGCAGATCCACAGACTCTTAATAACTATCATTGCATGTTTTCATACTTTTATATTTTGGGGTTTGCTGGAATTAAAGGTTGGCAGTATGAGATGTAGAGAACCATCAGGAGTACCTGGTGCGATAGTGGTGGAGGACAGAAGTACCGGAATGAAGTTCTGCTTCTGATATGATGTTATCATCTGCCACCTTGAAGGAAATCTCCCCATGGATTCCTGGAGTGTCTGTTGAATACACTGACTGCTGGAGTTGAAGGTGGGCATTGTGAGGTGGGGGCGGGGGGAGCCACATTAATGTTATGGTGGTTAGGGGAATTGTACTGCACAGAGGTCCCACCTCTTATGCGACATCATCTGCCACTTTAAAGGACGTCTCCCTGAGGATATAGCCATGGGGCATATGACCCAAGTCACACAAAAGCAAAGGAGAATGCTCTTCTTTGGTGCCCCTCTGGAGCCAACTTGGGCACTTTGAAAGGGGTTGCCACTTCTTAGGTTTAATCTTTGTTCCATTATTGGTAATGGGCAAGTGGAAAGTTAAGACCTGTGCTGTGTCTGAGGCTGCTGCTCTAGTAAACGGATCTATGGATAAACAAATTATGCCATGGCCTCTGGTGAGTGTTTTGTCTCATGCAGACATTTCTTCTCAGTCTTCCTCCAGATTGGGGGCTTCATTAATCCTACTGAGAGGATTCACCATCCCTCTCCTGGAAATATCCTAAATATGAAGCTGGAACTCTAATAAATTAGGTAACCTCAGAGGGTTCCCATCAGGCTTAAGTGACTTCTGTCTGTTTAGGGGGGAAGTAATCAATGTGGGTTACTGATGAGATGTATTATTTTTCTGTTTTCTTCCCCCATTCTCTATTTCTGTGTATAACACTCTCATCCTCCCTGTCTCATCAGCTCGTAACCTTGGGGTCATCTTCAACTCCTCTCTCTCCTTCTCTGAACATATTCAGCAGACTGCTAAAACCTGTCATTTCTTTCTCTATAATATCACCAAAATTTGCCCTTTCCTTTCTGAGCACATTACCAGAACCCTTATCCACACTCTTATCACCTCTCGCTTAGACTATTGCACTTGCTTCTCACAGGTCTCCCACTTAGCCATCTCTCTCTCCTCTTCAATCTGTTCAAAATTCGGCTGCTTGACTTATATTCTGCCAGTGTCGCTATGCTCACATTAGCCCTCTCAAGTCACTTCACTGGCTCCCTATCCATTTCTGCATACAGTTCAAACTCCTGTTTTTTTACTTATAAGTGCATTCACTCTGCAGCTCCTCAGTACCTCTCCACTCTCATCTATCCCTACACTCCTCCCCGGGAACTCCGTTCACTGGGTAAATCTCTCTGCACCCTTCTCCTCCAATGCTAACTACAGACTCCATTCCTTTTATCTTGCTGCACCATATGCCTGGAATAAACTTCCTGAGCCGGTCCGTCAAGCTCCATCTCTGGCCGTCTTCCAACCTAGGCTAAAAGCCCACCTTTTTGATGTTGCTTTTAACTCCTAACCATTACTCACTTGTTCAGTACGCTTATTTTATCATCCCCATCTTAGTAATTCCTTATCTCTTATTTGTCCTGTTTGTCTGTCCTAATTAGATTGTAAGCTCTGCTGAGCAGGGACTGTCTCTTCATGTTCAAGTGTACAGCGCTGCGTACATCTAGTAGCACTATAGAAATGATAAGTAGTAGTAGTAGCAACCCCAGTTATTAGTAACTAGGTATCTTTGCATAAAATGGGGCCTTTGCTAAAAGCATAAGATAGAAGTAAAAAAAATAATTTCAGCAATGCTTTTACAAAAGGTTTTGGGTCTATCTTTTCATGGTGCTATTGAGTCTTTGGACTTGGAAGATGACAAGAGAGAAATATCATTGAAACATAATTGAAGTTTTGCTGAACAATACCGACTTACTTCTTCAAGATGTGTTGACTCAATTAATTACTTTTTTTTTTCAGGAAACTGTTAATACATTTCAGGATCATGAGTTAAGTCTAGAAAAGATGTAAGGAGCAATGAGTCAGATCCAGTCTCAACATTTTCATATGCAGGCAACTGTAGCTGCAGGAATTAAAGATACACCTGATGATATTGAGCCTGCGGGGCTCAGCATATTTTTAAACACTGACTGCTTGTGCAGAATTAGTCTTAAATATTCAGTTATGGGCCATGTCCAGGCACAAGCACTGAATATCCAGAGCTAACAGAAAATGTAGTAGATGCTGGAGCTTATGCAGGTCGCAGCCAACATTCAGCCAAGACCTGCATGAGAGAGTTATGTGGACCCTGAGTGAATATCGGCTGGCACCCAATTAACATTACAAAGCTACCCAGCCCGTCCGATCCCTCCCCTCTCATAACTCTCACCCCAATCTCCTTTCCTGGCATGGCCCAGACCCCACTTACACTCTCCCAACAAGGCTGAGGGAAGGGAGGGGAGAGGTGGAAGAGGAGAAAGTGTTGGACCAGTATGGAATGGTTAGATGGAAAGAGAGACTGAGGCACTGGATCTACTAGGAAGGGGGAGAGGGCAGGAAAGATGCAGAATATGCAGGGGAGGGGGGACATATTGGGCCTGTGCATAATAGCCAACTTTTTAAAATAATTAGGGGTGCTAAACCCTATGGAAACTACCCATCCCTGGACACAAAGATTTGCTCAATATTGGGGGTGCTCAAGCACCCACAGAGTTGATGTCTATGGACCCCTTGAGGGTAGAGGGAAAGATACTGGACTACAAGGGGGAATTCCAGACTACAGGGTGGGAACATTGGGGGGAAAGGAGATGCTGGCCTATGGGAGTGTACTGGGGAGAGAGAGGGATGTTGGTCCATGGGAAATGGAGGAATGAGAGGGGGAAAGATGGACCAACAGAAGTAGACAGACATGCAAGAGGAAAGGGGTGGGAATGCTGAACTTGAAAGGGGTGGGAAAACTGCATTTGGATGGAAGGGAAAGGAATGGGGAAATTCTGCACATGGATAGGAGGGAAGGGAGAGGGGGGAAATGCTGCACGTGGATAGAAGAAAAGGCTGAGAGAGTTGGGGGAGGAGAAAAGAAAGGATGTTAAGATATTGTTGGTGGGGAAGGGGGAAGGAGAGAAGAAGAGATGCCAAGATGGTGGTGGGGGGGGGGGGAGAAGAAGAGAAGCCAAGATAGTGGGGGAAATGCCAAAATCGTGTGGAGAGGGGGGAGAAGAAGAGATGTCAGGATCTGTGGAGAAAGAAGGAAGAAGGGGAGATGCTGGACCTGCAAAGTGGAGACAGAACAGAAGCAAGGACAGAGAGAGGAGCACTTGCTGGACCCCTGGGGGTGGGGGGTTGGCACATGGGGGGGAGGGACCTAGGGGCACAGAAAAGTTATGTTGGATAGGGTAAGAATAGGGACACAGAGATAGTAGATGCTGAACATGGTGGGAAGAAGATAGGGGCAAGGAGAATATAGGGGTGATGCTGGGTAGGATAGATAGGGATGTAGAGAGAAGATGGATAGTGGACATGGAAAGACAAGAATTGCTAAATGGACAAGAAGACTCTGACAAGACAGTTAATAAAAGACAGAGGAAAGCAGAAACCAGAGACTGGGACCAAAACCATTAGAAAAATAATGACCAGACACCAAAAGTAGAAAAAATAATTGTATTTTCTATTTATTTATTAGAATATGTCAGTTTTTGGAATGTGCATCTGTCAGAACTGGTTTTAGACATGGCTGAGGCCCAGAAGCGTAGCCAGGTTGAGGGTGTGGGGGGAGGTGAAAGTGGACTGTCAATGGCGCCGGCACATATTTTAAAGGCAGCAGATTGCATCAAAAATAGGCATCGGCACTGTCAGAAGTCCATTTGTGGAGGCGGCCGCTCCCCCTGGCGACCCACCTAGCTATGCCTCTGCTGAGGCCCACAAGAAAAACCTCACTCATTGGCCTTCAATCTCCATCATACTTGTGGTAAATCTCCAGCATTGGGATGGGTCACCCTTGGTGTCTCTGTGACTGTGCATAGGTGCCCCCAATTTATCAACAAAATTATTTCCAGTAATCATGAAATTAAATGAATAATAATAATGGTCAGAAAATATTCAATATAATTATGAACCAGTTGCTGGTTTTACAATATTGCAAATCACTGCAAGTTCTTCCAAATCCCTGCAATAATGTTCAGCAGCACTGCAACAGAAATCCATGGTTTCCGGGTAACCATAGAATAATGTATCAATCAATGTTTTTGGTAGGTTGCCAAGTGGCCACCAAGCTTCAACTCAGCTAGCCTTTAGTTTACTGTTGACTATCTATATTAGCTGTATTAGCTGTAGTTAATGAGTAAAGCAGTAATCTGAACAGCAGAGAAGCCAGGATTCAAATCCCACTGGTGCTCCTTGAGATCTTGGATAAGTCACTTTAACCCTCCACTGCCTCAGGTACAAAACTTAGGGCCCCTTTTACCAAGCTGCGACAAAAAGGGGCCTGGGCTGGCATTGGCATGTGTTTTTCATGCGTGCCGAGGCCCCCTTTTACCACAGCAGATAAAAGGGAAGTCTCTTTCCTGCAGAAAATGGCCATGCAGCAAATAAAGCACTTGTCAGGCAGCCGTTTCGTGGGGGAGTCCTTACTGCCACCCACTGAGGTGGCGGTAAGGGCTCCCACACTAACCCGGCGGTATATTTTGGTAGTGCTGGATATGACGGTAAGCTAGGGGTGGGAAGTACTTCCTGTTAATGAGTGGTAAGCCCCCTTTGGGTTTACCACCGCTTAGTAAAAAGGGCCCTCTGGATACCTGCGACTGTTTGGTCCTGCCTCTTCTGAAATCAACTTCCTGTTCTGGGGCAGAACCGACAACTGTGGGTATACAGAATGCAGTCCCAGCTTGATTTGCCACCGCAGCCACCAGTCAAGCAGCAACAGTGATGGGAGGTGGGAAAGGCGTTCCAACAGAAGAACGGGCGCAGGCTAAGGGAACTTCTTTATTGCCTGCACCCAGTGTGCCTTGTTGCTTCCACCATCTTGCCCTTGGTATGCCACTGTGAATAATACAGGGTTTTTTTTGCCTCTTTCATAAGAATCATTGTTAATATTTTGTAGTTCGATAATATATCTATATGCCTCTGGAACTTCCTTTTTTTGCTGCAAGATTCTTTGAGGTTATACATTTTGACAGTTTGATAGAGAAAGAAATGCTGTGTCTTTGCAGTGCTTGGCATGTGTGCAAATTCCCCTCCCCTGAAGCCTGAGGAAACTGCTGGCACACGTTCCTCAGCCTTGGCTGTCCTGTGTAAAAAAAAAAAAAAAAAAACTCCGGGGGCAGAAAATGTTCTCCTCCTCAGCAGCATGTAACACTGACTGGACCATGAGGGGAGCTGACAAAATTGAAACCAATTCAACCTCACCCCTACCCCTTTGATTCAGAGGGAGGTGAATTTAATATGTGCCACCTCTTACCTCTCTAAATGTAGGTTGTAAATTTAAAGATGATTGTAATTAATTAGCTGTGTGGGCTGATCAGGAATGAACATCAGAATAAGAAGCATCATGCCATACGTGGGAGGCCTAGAACATGCTGCACTCAGTCAGTGAATCGTAGTTTATCATATTAAGAGTAGGATCCGCTGACCTTCAACACAACATGCATTCACAAAACATTTCTAGGAAGCTTATATATATATACCTCTAGATACAATATATGTGTTGCAGCAAAATTATAGATATTATACTAATTGTAAACATATAATCATTGAGGGATGTATTCATTTTCAGTTTTCAATAATTCTTGAACTTCTTTCATTTGTAATGCTTTGTGCATTAATATGCCATACTTGACCACTGGCACGAAATACATCCATGCTTTTAGTGTGGATACTTTATGCAAATGTTCAAAAAGAAACTACTCAGTAAAGAAGGTCAATTCTGACACACACTGCAATCTTGTAATGTAAATCTGTTTTAGCACATTTAGGGGAGCTTTTACAAAGCTGCGGTAGCCCTACTGCCGTGTCACCAAGCGCCAAATCAGCCCTTCCGCCAGGCTCGCTCAGGAGCCCGCTGGTATTTCAAGTAAGCGATGTGCAGCAATTACTGTGAAAGAATATACTTTTGTATTTTCTAGCATGAGGGGCAGTAATCGGGCAGTGCTGCGCACTGCCTGGTTACCACTGGGCTACCACCGAAGTCCCTACCGCCTCCTAAATAGGAAGTGGTAAGGGCTCCCCAGGAAATGGCCATGTCCCAAAGCCTTGGCTTAGCTCACAGCCATTTCCTTCTGGAAAAAAAACACCTTTTACCAGCAGAGGCGAAAGAGGGCCTCAACATACGGCAAACCTGCGTGCTCATGCCACCACAGGACATCTTTTACCACCATTTGCTATAGAACTACTGGGTAAAAATGGAAAATTTGCGTCATATGAAGGTGGTTTTCTATAGGTTGAATTGTCAGGAGTGTGTGCCAGCTAATGTGGATGCCAATCTACTGTACCTGAATCTGTGATGACTTGGCTTTCCTCCTATTACTCCCAGGGTACTTTTAGGACCAGATTCAGTAAGTGGTACCAAAGGTAAGGCATTGTTAAGATCCATGCTAAATGCAAATTCTATAAGGGTTGCTTAGCACTAAGCAATACTTATAAAATGGTGCTTAGAGTGGTAGTTGAGTGTATAACTCCAAATATTCTGTAATATTGCACCTAATTCCTGGGAATGCCCCTCCAATGGCCATACCCTCCTCTTTTCTGATGCACACTATGAAATATAGGTGCATATGTTATAGGACAAGGTGTACCAGGGCCGCCGAGAGGGGGGGCAGGGGGGGCAAAATTCCCCGGGCCTCCACGATACCGGGGTCTCTCGCCCTCTCCTGCTCCCAGGCCCCCGGCACCACAGTCCCTAGTCTCTACCTGCCTACCCTCAGCTCCCTTCTGTCTGCCATCCAACCCCCTGAATTGAAAAAAAATCTCTAAAGCAGCAGCACAGCACAGCGCTGTGCGAAAGCAGCAGATCGCCTCAGGCAGGCCTTCCCTCACTGTGTTCCGTCCTCCTCTGATGTAACTTCCTATTTCCGTGAGGGCAGGACACAGTAAGGGAAGGCCCGCACTAGGCAATCTGCCGCTTTCGCACAGAAGGCACTGCACGGTGGCGCTGTGCTGTCGATTTAGAGATTTTTTTTAATTTAAATGCAGGGGGCCAGATGGCAGACAGAAGGTAGCTGAGGGTAGGTAGGTGGAGACTGGGGACAGCAGCCTGGGAGCAGGAGAGGGAGGTGACAGCAGTAGCGATTGGGGAGTGGGGACGGTGATCCTTGGGGGGCGTGGCTGGCCTTGCCCCGGGCCTGGCTAAGTCTCTCAGCGGCACTTAATTCCTAATGTCTGCCAATTAAGTGCCAATTAACTGCAAAAATTGATTGATAATGCCTAATTGACTAATTAGTTTACATGCACATCTGAGATCCAGGGAATATAGGAGATTGTGTATGCTCTGGTGGATCATCCACAGCTAACCCACTAGTCAGAGTATTTCAGGGCTATACCTTGGAACCTCTTCCTTTTTCTCCCCATACTTGTTTCCTTGGTGCTCTGATCTCGTCCCATGCCATTCAGTACTATCATTATACTGATGACTCCCAGATCTACCTCTCTATACCAGAAATTTCACCAGGAATCAAGGCTTATGCTTCAGCCTGCTTGTCTGACATTGTACCATGTGAAAATAGCAGACAGAGCTTCTTATCTTTCTCCCTAAACCCTCTTCTCCCCTTCCCCCAGTCTCTATTTCTGTGGCTAACATTGTCATCCTCCCTGTCATCTCAGCATGTAACATTGGGGACAGCTTTGACTCCTCACTACTTTTATTTATTTTTTTTATGCATATCCAGAAGACTACTAAAATCTTTTGTTTCTTTGTCTATAATATCTTGCCAGGTTTCTTCAGCACAAACATTCTTCATGTCACTCGAATCCTACCAACATGGCTGCGGGGTCACGTCTTTAAATAAATCACTCCAATATCATCATTTCCGTTTAGCGCAAAAGGTTTAACACAAAAATAATACCTTTCTTCAAGATTTTTAGTACTCAAAAGACCTCTCAATGTCAGCTGTAATTCAGGGGCCCTTTTACTAAGTTGCGTAGGCGCCTTCGCGTGCCCAGCATGTGCCAAATTGGAGTTATCACACGGTTACCATGTGGCCCTTGCAGTAATTTCAATTTTGGCACACATTTGCTATGTGCGCCCCAAAAATATCTTGCCAGGTTTCTTCAGCACAAACATTCTTCATGTCACTCGAATCCTACCAACATGGCTGCAGGGTCACGTCTTTAAATAAATCACTCCAATATCATCATTTCTGTTTAGCGCAAAAGGTTTAACACAAAAATAATACCTTTCTTCAAGATTTTTAGAACTCAAAAGACCTCTGAATGTCAGCTGTAATTCAGGGGCCCTTTTACTAAGTTGCGTAGGCGCCTTCGCGTGCCCAGCATGTGCCAAATTGGAGTTATCACACGGTTACCATGTGGCCTTTGCAGTAATTTCAATTTTGGCACACATTTGCTATGTGCGCCCCAAAAATATTTTTTATTTTCTGGCGCTTGGCAGCTACATGTGTCAAATGGCATTTGATGCATGTAGACCATTACTGCCTGGTTACCATGTGAGACCCAAAATGAACACGCAGCAATTTTCATTTAGCCGTACGTCCATTTTCAGCAAAAATTTTAAAAAAGGCATTTTTTGTAGGTGTGCTGAAAAATAATTCTGCACACACCCAAAACATGCGTCTGCACTACCGCAGGCCATTTTTCAGCGCATCTTAGTAAAAGGATCCCTTATTAAAAGGGATATAAATTCCCTCATATTGAAAGAAGTTTTTCTGATCGATTTTTAAATTAAGACCCTGAGGCTCTTCCGCTTTTAGGGGTCTGTTTACTAAGCCATGTTAGCGGCTATCCCGATACTAATGCTGGCAGAGCTCATTCACTTTGAATGGGCTCTGTTGGCATTAGCGCCAGGACAGCTATTAGTGTGGCTTAGTAAACAGGAGCGTTAGAGTAAAAATCCAAAATTGTTCCCTTTGCAGCAGTGCCTTCACTCGATCCTCTCGCCCTCCAGGCACATGATCTATAACATGTACTCGTAGCGACAAAAACGTATGGTTCATCTGTAAACAATGTTCAAAAATTGGGTATTTTCTCCTCTGTCTCTAAACAGCTCTTAAGTTCTGTCAGGTGTACATGCAACAGTCTTGTAGTTTCACCAACATAGATTTTGTGACACAGACACACTGGAAAAAAGCCTGAGACCTTTTGCAGGACCCAAGCCCGGCACCCGTCCCGGCAGCAGAAGGTGAGGCGGTGGCAGTGACACTTTCAGACTATCCTCTATTGGGTATATGATCCATTCAATGTAGATTTTGGCGAAGTTGTCATTGCAGTGGTTCGATGTTAATACCAGAAACTGTGTTTTCTCTCTGTTGAATTTTAGTTTGAATGCAGTAGCCAAGGGTTTCAAGATGTTTACAGTCCATACCCATTTCTACCCAGGACACGTTTTTCTGTGTACTGTATACTCACAGTCTTTATAAAATGTCAATGCATAACCACATCGTACATGCTCATATGCAATGTACATAAGAACAAAACAATCCCAATGCGTATCTTATGATATCTTTCTTCAATCTTCATCATATGAAGTGAGTAATTTTGAGTGATTTTATATTTTGTATGTATATTACGATGAGTAATGTGATATTTTTTAAGGATTAAGAACTTTGATTATGTGTTCTAGGACCGTCCCTGATGCAGTTCCAAAACATGGCCTACGTCAGTCGGTTGGTAAATGTTGAATAAAGATTGAAGAAAGATATCACAAGGTAAGTGTTGGGATTGTTTTTGTCTTATGGATGTTTGCCCCCGCATGGAAATCACCTTCACTGGTATGCAAATTGGATTCATATCCAATGTCTAAGCATCCCTTTGCTGCCTAAGCTTTATAAAATTTGATCTGAAAAATAGATCTGAAAACCGTACTTCGGTCTTCTAAAGTTGATATATCAGATTGCATTTTTGATTTTTCAAATATCCAAAGTGATTTGTCAGGCCAGGTTAGGATTTTATTTTTTTCTAAAAGATAAAAACAACTGAAGACTGAAAGGCTGAGTTAATGAACCAGTGACAATAATTCAGGTTTGGTAATTATTGTGAACTTGTTTCAAAGATGTGGCCCATCTCTAGTTAACGACTTTTAGAATTAGATTGAAGAAATTTCCTAAGTATGTTCCAAGCATACTGCATCTTAGCCTAGACTGCTCACCATGTTTAATAAATGTTAGAGCACACTATTGGAGGTCACATGCACTCTCTGCATGGGTGTGGCAGCAGTTAGCACATGATGATTTAACACATGCTACCATTTAGGAGCCCTTTTACTAAGCTGCGGCCTTAGTGCGTCCTTATTTAGATGTTTCCCGTGTGCTAAGGTCATTTTCTTGTTATATTATATTTTTAATTTGCTTTTGTACACCACACAGAACCGATTGCTCTGGATTCTGTGGTATATAAGTATGTTATTGATACTGATATTTTTTTTCCGCAGGGGTGAAATGGTCAATTTTCAGAATTTTCCATTAATGGCCACATAAGAACATAAGAATAGACATTCTGGGTCAGAGCAATGGTCCATCTAGCCCAGTATCCTGCTTCCAACAGTGGCCAACCCAAGCCAAAAGTACCTGGCAGAAACCCAATTAGTAGCAACATTCCATACTACCAATCCCAAGGCAAGCAGTGACTTCCCCATGTCCATCTCAATAGCAGACTATGGACTTTTCCTTCAGGAACTTGTCCAAACCTTTTTTTAACCCAGATATGCTAATCGCTATTACCATATCTGCTGGCAGTGAGTTCTAGAGCTTAACTAGTGAAAAAAAAAAATCATGTGTTTTAAAAGTATTTCCATGTAATTTCATTGAGTGTCCCCTGGTCTTTGTACTTTTTGAAAGAGTGAAAAATCAATTCACTTCTACCCGTTTTACACCAGAGAGGATTTTATAGAGCTCAGCCATATCCCTCCTCAGATGTCTCTTTTCCAAGCTGAAGAATCCTAACTTTTTTTCCACATATGGGAGGAGTTCCATCTCCTTTATTATTTTGTTCACTCTTCTTTGAACCTTTTCTTATTCTGATATATCTTTTTTGAGATATGGCGACCAGAATTGAATGCAATACTCAAGGTGAGGTCGCACTGTGGAGCGATACAGAGGCATTATACTATTCTCCATCTTATTTTGCATCCCTTTCCTAATAATTCCTATCATCCTGTTTGCTTTTTTGACTTCTGCCACACACTGGCCAGAAGATTTATTTTATTTTTGTTACATTTGTACCCCACACTTTCCCACTCATGGCAGGCTCAATGCGGCTTACATATTGTAAACAGGTACTTATTTGTACCTGGGGCAATGGAGGGTTAAGTGACTTGCCCAGAGTCACAAGGAGCTGCCTGTGCCTGAAGTGGGAATCAAACTCAGTTCCTCAGGACCAATGTCCACCACCCTAACCACTAGGCCACTCCTCTACAATGACACCTAAATCTTTTTCTTGAGCGCTGACTCCTAAGGTGAACCCTAGCAGCAGGTAACTATGATTCGGATTATTCTTCCCAATGTGCATCACTTTGCATTTCTCTACATTAAATTTCATCTGCCATTTGGATGCCCAGTCTTCCAGCACCCCAAGGTCTTCCTGCAATTTTTCAAAATCCGCATGTGTTTCAACAACTTTGAATAGTTTCTCGTCATCTGCAAAGGTAATCACCTCACTTGTCATTCTGATTTCCAGATCATTTATAAATATGCTAAATAGCACCGGTCCCAGTACAAATCCCTGTGGCACTCCACTATTCACCCGCCTGCATTGAGAAAAATGGCCATTTAACCCTACCCTTAGGCACTAACGACCACATGCCATTAGAATGTGGCATTTAGCGCTTGAGCCCCTACCACCACCTATTTTGTAGGCAGTAGGAACTCATGCACTAAACCAGTGCTAACTAGTTAGCATGCAGCAATTCCGAGGTGCTAACTGATTTACAGAGACGTGCCTACTCTCCACCCCAAGACACACCCCCTATTCCAAAAAATAAATTTTATTGTTTAACATGTGGGTAGTGTATGCACATAGAAAAATTACCGCGGGATGCCTCAGCACACCCCACTGTATGCCATACTTATTGTGGTGAGCACACATCATTGCTTACCACAGCTTAGTAAAAGGGCCCTTAGTAAACATAGCCCTAAGAATAAAATGCTCAGAACACTTGTCTGTACATGAGTCATAAGAGCGTTTCATTCACATATGTTCAGAAACAGTTTGTCTTTTCAACTCTATTATGTTTAGTAAGAAAACCAGGATAAATAGAGCAAAATAGAAATCTTTCATTTATTATGCACAAGATATTTTCTAGGTCAACAAGGAAGGTTATGTGGGAATTAGGGCTGTGTCTAAGGAACATATTCAGAAAAGCAAAAGAATGAGATTCTCATGCAAGCTGCATTCTTTGAGAGAAGCAGAGAGTCAAGAAAGTATTGCCACATGCATTGTTCTTGTCATATAATGAGAATGCCTTTATCTCCGTAGGAGCACACCATTGAGAGGAGTAGGGTCATATAGACCCAATGTAATAAGCTGTGCTATCCTTTAGGTGCTAAATGTTCTCAATCAGTGTGTCGGGACACACTGGTGTGTCCCCCAAAATTTGGTGTAGACAGCAAGACTGTGTTTTCTTTACAATCATCAGTGCCTGTAAGCTGGGAAGACCATCAATCTTGACAGTCAAGTTCTTGAAATCCCTGTAACTGGTCCTTATTTCTGCTTCCCCACTATCCCCAGTAATAACTGCTGCCTCCAGTCCCAACTGAAAATGTTGCAGATCTACTGTCCATAGATTCTGTTTGCTATATACAGTGAAACCTCGGTTTTCGTCGATAATTGGAGTTTGGCACGGATATCTAGGCATGCTATATAGAATCCAGGGTAAGTGGTTAACAAAGTTATATCACCAGGCTCTTACCACCTAGAAAATAGGTGTCAGAAAGTGCTCACGAGCTAATAACCATGCCCTAATGGGGAAATTAGTGCATAGCCATTAATAGGATGGAAAATGGGACCATTTTAGATCTGCTTAGTAAAGGAGCACAGAAGGAAGCAGTTACGCCTGCAGTTGTACAGCTTGGAGTGTTATTCTTTTTACAATCAAGTATCAATCTGTTCAATATATTTTCTTTGTCTCATCTAATCTAACCAGCTTTCTAGCCTTCCAGAGATCAATGATAGCCTTCTGAGCTCTCTTTTCATTCAACTCCCTCTCCAGTGCAGCATTTTTCTCTCCCCACTCCCATGTTTTGTCATCTCTGTCCTATTTCCCTCTTTCCTGCATTCTGGCATCTCTCTCCCTTTTTCCTCATCTCATGATCTGGAATTGCATCTCTTACCCTTCCTTCCTTCCAACCTACCTCCCAACATAGTCCAACATGTCTCCCTCTTCCTCCTGCCGACCCTCCGCAGTCTGATATCTCCCTTGACCTTCCCCCCTCTGGCAATCCTCTAACATTCCTGTGGGTCACCAGCAGCATCAACAAGCTGCTTCAGCTGGCCCCAGAAGCATTCTCTCTGTTGTGTCCTGTCTACATTGACATAGGAAGTTGTATCAGATGAGGTGAGACACAATAGAGGGAACACTTCCGGGGCTGGCCAAAGCAGCTTGTTTTCCTTGTTGGTGCTGCTGGCAGACCACAGGAATGTTGGAGAATCACTGGGGGGGGGGGGGGGGGGTGAGATACAGAAACTCAAAGCAGGCAGAAGGAAGAGGGAGAGATTCCGAATAGTGAGCACTGAAACTGAGGTAGCAAAGGGGAGACATACCATGGCTCAAAGTAGCAGTAGGACTCAGAAAGACACACAGTTGCAGAAGCAGGAACAGGAGCAGAACAGGTAAAATACTCGAGCGCGGGACCCTTTTGTTGGGGGGCTCATATGTCAGAGGCCAAATTGTGGGCAGGCTCTTTTGTCAGGGGCTGATTTGCCAGGGGCTATTTTTTGTTTGGATCTTTTTGTCGTGGCTTTTTTGTGTGGGCTATTTTGACCGGGTACCTAGATGGGGAAATAGGCATTCTGTGGGTGTTATAAAATTTACGCATATAGTTATAGAATATGGCCCTCTGCGCCTAAATCTACATGCCAGGATTTACGCCATGTTTTTATTGGTGTAAATGGATGCATGTATTTTTAGGCGCTGTGATATGAACTAAGCGTATTCTATGTACCGCGCTTAAATCTAGGTGCTACTTTATAAGATACTCTTAGGTGAAAATGTTTTCTGCATGGATTTTTTAAGCGTCATATATGGAATCCCCCTTAGTGCAGGACACGCCTATTCTCTGCCCCCAAAAATGCCCTAGCACTAAAAATCTAGGGCCCTGTTTATTATGCCATGTTGTAGGCGTACTAACTTTTTAGCACACGCTAAAAAATTAGCTTGCACTAATGATAGAGACACCTATTATATTCCTATGGTGTCTCTAGCGTGCACTAAAAAGTCTGAGCTCCTACACACACATTAGTGCTTTTTAACCTGCAATAAGCATGCATTAGTGCTTACCATAGCTTAGTAAAAAGACCCTTTTGTTTTTGGGTATCTCTTGAAATGCCTGAAAAAAATATTAATTTTCAGGGCTAGAAAAGGTTTCTCCCTATATTTGAAATACATTCTAAGGAACCATTCCTTTGATAATAAAGCAAATATAACTAACATTGTAGATGATACTGCCTGATCAGAGTCAGAATATTCCAGTATTTCTGAGACATCAAGTGTATTTATTTTGACAGGAACTTATTCATGAGTTTGTAGGTCTTTGTTTCTTCCCTATAGGCAAGTAATAAGCAGAAACTATCGGTAGTACTAAATCAGATGCAACTCCCAGAATCTCAATTGCATATCTTTTATACATTTATCATGAAGAGATACGCAGGAGTTTTGGGAAGTTTAGAAATCTCAAACTGAATAGCCGTTTTTTTTTTCACCAAATCTTACATTTTAATTCTTAAATTAGTATTATTTTTTTATTAATGTATGATTTTCAATTTCCTTTTCAACTTTCTCAATATGAGAATTTTTTAAAATCAAGTCAGAAAAAAATGTATTTAATTTGCCATCTACACAATGTAATTCATGAGCCATATCATTGTTATGTGGGTTTAACACTTTCCCCAAGTGCTAGCAGATTTTCTCAAATTAAGTCCAGAGGCTTGAACAAGAATATGTAATTATAAACCTGCACCATCCAGTTTGCTCTCTACCACTTCCCAAGCTGCTTTCAAATCATTGGGCTCACCATCTTGACCTCTGTCCAAGCGGTATGCGTTGAACCATCCCACATAGGTTTCTTAGCTTTGGAACTTGCTGAGGTCCCAAAGGGCTTACTTCATTGTTGTTACCTCCAGAGGGTAAATCTTCCACTATTCTAGTAAAGGAAGCTTCACTTGACCCAGAGTCAGTGCTGGCAAAGAAGGTTTATGCCCCAAGCAAGCTCTCTGCACTGGCATGTAAATCTCTGGTTCTTTGCAAAATAGCATTGATCAGTCTGGAAGAGGGAACAGCACTTGGCTTACAGGGCCGCCGAGAACCGCTGCCCTGCCAAAACGTGGCCGCCCTCCCCCACAATTGTTGTCGCTGCCCCCCCCCCCCCCCAGATCGCTGACCTTGTTAGCTGGCGGGGATCCCAAGGCCCCACCAGCAGAAGACGTCTTCCTCCAGCGCTGCTCTTCTGCCGATTGCCTGCCCCTGCGGCAGCTTCTTCTCTTAGGGCATGCTCGGTTTCAAAACTGAGCATGCGCCCTGAGAGGAAAAGCTGCCGCTCAGCTGGGCAGAAGAACAACGCTGGAGTTGCTCCTCCGGGCCCTTCCCAGCCACCAATGGGGGCCCGGCTGCGACGCCGGAACTTTTTCTCTCCAGCTCCTGTCGGGATGCGATCATTCGTGTCCCGGCAGGAGCAGGAGCGAGAGAGAGAGAGACCCCGGCGCCAGGCCCCCCTTGGAGCCCTGGGTCCGGAGAATTCTGCCCCCCCTGCCCCCCTCTCGGCAGCTCTGTTGGCTTAGAGGGAGCAATCCAGGCTTTCCCCTGCCATTTTCCCATGATAAATAAATTCAATGTAAGAGTGAGAAGGACTAGTCAGAGTTGCCTCCATTTTAGTCTCCCTCCAGCAAATTATTTTTATGTACAATTGATTAGCATGCACTAAAAAGTTCTAATGTGCATTAAAAATATATGTACCACTAGAACAAAAATACAGGAGGTAAATCAAAATATAGATACCAGAACCATAAACTATAACTGAACAAAATGTTTTGTTTCTGGAAAAATATGTTTGTAAAATATGCAAAAACTTGTATATAAACATATGCATTTAAAATCCATTATCAAACTTAGGAGATGAAATGAGGGAATCTGATGTACTAAAGATAATATCATAAATCAATCCCTGAGACTAATCACAGTCTATAACAACAATATCACAGTTCACAGAAATGTTCCCAAATCAGTGAAGATCAAACTTCCAAAGTCAGGGGCCCTTTTACTAAGCCGCATAAGTGTCTAAGCATGCCCAATGTGCGCCAAAATTGAGTTACTGTCCAATTACCACATGGCTTTTGTGATAAGGCCCACGTGCGATACGCATGGCTGAAAAATTATTTTTGGATGTGCATATCGGACGTGCGCTAAGTGGCATTTGACGCATGTAGGTCATTACTGCCTGGTTACCGTGTGAGACTTTACTACTAGGTCAATGGCTGACAGTAAGGTCGCAGACCCAAAATGGACACGCAGCAATTTTGATTTTGCTGCACGTCCATTTTCGACAAAAATTTTAAAAAGCCATTTCTTACAGGCACACTACAAAAATGGGTTGGCGCGCGCCCCAAACCCACACCTTCACTATCGAATGCCATTTGCAGCGTACCTTAGTAAAAGGACCCCTTAGTGTCTTGAAGTAGTAAGAAACAAGCAAAATATTATTTGTTCAGGGACATACAAAAGCAAATTTCCTTGATCAGGGCTATATAAGAAAAGCCCATGAGAGATATCACCCCCTCCTCTTTCATGCTCCAAAGATTAAATGTTTCACCAAATCTTCTGTAATCAGCAATAAAATCCTAAGGTTAAAGTCTGTCCTCAAAATGAATCCATTTTTCGATACATGGCTTCCTCAGGAGGAACAGAGTACACCCTGAAATATATGTATAAAACACCACCACCAAACATATAATCAAAACCTACACATCAAAGAATGCATATAAAACATCCATATAGCACAAAAACAACATTTGGAAAAATCAGTTCAATGTTCTATAAACCTATAAACAGCTTACCGGGACAGAGTAGGGGCCCCAGCCAGATCAACCTTAATGGTCATAAAACACTGATGATTGGTGTGCAAAGGCAGACTTACAAATGCTGCATTTGCACTTCCTGGTAATACACAATTGGCTCACTGCATTGGACAACTTCCCTTCCTTTTAACATTTGTTATATCAACCATTCCATTTCATTATTCAATCCCTGTGGAACCACTTTATTCCATGTAAAAATAAAACATTGTTCACTCCTAAATAAAGCATTTGGAATATCGCCACCTCACCTCAATGTTATCTGTTTCAAAACTATGAACTGCAAGTCAGAGACGGAATGCCTGGTGGCCAACCAATGACTAACCAAGGGAGTCTCACTATGTTGATTCCTAATGTTACTAAGATGTTCAGCTATACAATATTTAATACTTCTGCAAGTTTGCCCAGTGTAATAAAAATCGCAAGGGCATATAATGCAATAAATCACCTGTTTGCTTTGGCAGTCTGTTAATGATTCCAAATAAAATATTTTATTAGAATTAGGAATATCCAATGTAGTAGTTTTCATAGAATATTTACAATAAATACAGTGGCCACAAGGAGGATGTCCACCCAGACCTGCAGATTCTTGTTTGTTTTTCAATATGTCTCCCATATTATAAGACCTGCGAAAAGCAAATTTAGGAAATTTAGAGAAAGGTGTGTGCCCAGTACAAGCCAATAATTTCTAATGACTTTTCTCACTTTAAGACCATTCTGAGAATAAGTCAGAACACACACTGATGTCTGCTCATTCTGTTTAGTCTGGGGTGAAAATAACCAGGGTCTATCTGTGTACAAAGCACAATTACAAGCCTTTGTAATCACCCTTATAGGATACCTCATAGGGCAAATCTCTGAATTAGCTCTTCAGCTTGCTCTTTATATTCATCCACAGAGGAACACAGATGACGTAAGCGGAGAAATTGGCACACAGGGATACCTTCAGTGCTCTCGGATGAAAGCTAGAATAATGTAGTAGAATGCAATGATCTGTTCTTCCTTTCCTATATATTGATGTCTCAAATTGATTATCAGAAGAGATCTAGACATTGATATCTCAAAAAATTATAATTCTGTTGTTATATGGTAAACTAAATTTAATGCTAGGATCTACTCCATTAATATATATAACAAAATCTTTTAAAGATTCCTTCATGCCCTACCAAATCAAAATAATGTCATCTATGAACCTTTTCTGCAATAAGATATTCTGAATATAGAAAGAATTATACACATACTTTTCCTCAAACATGGTTATATAAAGGCATGAAATGGAGGGGGCAAAAATCACCCCCATTGTAATGCCTTTATTCTGGGGGAAAAATCTCACTTAAATTGAAAATAATTATAACAAATAACATAAAACAGTAACTCTAACAGCACTTCCAGCTTCTCTTCTGAAACTGAAGCATGGAAAAATATTTGCTGGCCCCCCTCTAAGGCACTAAGCTGAGGGATATTAGGGGTCCTTTTACTAAGGTGTGCCAAAAAATGGCCCGCGCTGGTGTAGATGTGTGTATTGGATGCGTGCAAGTCCATTTTTCAGCGCACCTGCAAAAAAAGGCCTTTTTTGGGCCAAAAATAGATGTGCAGCAAAATAAAAATTGGTGTGCATCTATTTTGGGCCTGAGACCTTACTGCCACACATTAACCAGGTGGTAATGGTCTACGCATGTACAATGCTGATTACCGCCTGGTTAGCACTGCATGCTGGAAAATGTCCGGTGCTCTTAGTGGATGTATGTAACAAATGAAATTATGACCCGAGCCATGCGGTAGCCGGGCGGTAGTTCAAAACTGGCATGCATAGGATGAGCGTACGCACCTACGTAGCTTAATAATAGGGCCTCTTAGTGTATAAAGCTACCACATCAAAGGTGGCCAGAAACACTGAGTCAGGGATATTTACTGTTTGTAAAAAAATTGTAAATAAATTGGGTAGAATTTCTAACATATGATCTAGCTTCAGCAATAAAAGATTTTTAAAAAATGATCCATATATTGAGACAATGGCTCCACAAGGGAGCGTCTACCTGAAACTATGGGACTACCCGGAGACAGCTGAAGAGATTTATGGATCTTGGGTATTAAAAAATATAAGATATATTAGGATGCTGGTTATAAAGAAATCTAAATTCTTTGTGTGAAATAACTCCAGATTGGCTTAGGCAAAAAATGCCCCCACTCTTTGTTATAAATCCTTAGTGGGATCTACAGTATGTCCAATCTGCAATAGAATTCAGGATTTCTAAGCTGACTCTCAGCCTCCTGTTTATATGTTTCATGATCCATATCTACTATAGCTTCTCCCTTGTCTGCCTAATAATGACAAGGGAGGTATCTGTAGTTAAATCTTTCAAAACCTGCCTTTGCTCCCTAGATAAGTTAAACTCATTATGAAAACCCTGATGTACAATATTAGCCAGTTCTCTCAAAACCCATTTTATGACATTTCTGAACTGATGCATTCGCGGGGCCCAGAGCCACCCAAGAAGACTTAACTTTCCTTATTAAAGAAAAGTTCCTCTTGAAGCATTTCAAGATAGCACGTTTTGCTCATAAAATAATTTTTGATCAAGCATCTTTGGAATTAACAAAATTGATCACAATACCAAATTCCAGGAGAAATTCTCAAATGAGTGATTGCTTCTTATTAGGTTTTCCAACTCCTCAAAATAACACCCTCACATGTCAAGCTGTTTTAATCTGGTTGTTAAACATCATTCTTCTCTTTCATAAAAATTTGAAGACTTATTTATTTCAGAAATACTTCTGATTTTAACTTTATTTTTAATCTGCATGTAACTGCTACATAGCTGATTGGAAATATGGTATTATTATACACCGCTTTGGACCTCTTAGGATTCTGTGGTCTATAAATCCTAGAGAATACAATAAAATAGAACCTCCTTGAAATAAACAGATATATTTAAATTATTTGGACATCAGTATTCTGTAGCTGAACAGGTGAAAAGGACAACTGAAGACAGACCAACAAAGATGATGACTTATCACTAAATATAATCAGGATAAGGATTATTGCTTCATAAAAAGCACATCCATGTCATTCTATTATTTCTGAAAAATTCTGCAAGATGAAAAAAAAAAGCACTATTGATAGAGAAAAATGTGTGTGTGTGTGTGGGGGGGGGGGGGGGTGCTTGTTACAATGACAATGAAATTTTTTTATGAGAATGAGATTTTTTTATGACTAGTTGGAATTACAGATTGGAAATAGGATGTTTGCAGATTCATTTTATCTACAACGAGAAATACCTATTAAAAAGAGAAACACTTTCACTTCTTTTGTATTTTGGAATGAGTAAGCACAAAGGGTTCCGAAACAGATATTTGGCTAGAGAATCAGTAGAGCTTTATAGTTTTCTATTGTTATTTTCAGGTTATTTAAAATTAATGAATGGTCTCATTTTGAAATAAGTGACTTTTTATTCCATTAAGATAGAGCTGCATAAAGTGCAGTATAAAAGACTAGCAATAACTGGAGTGTGTGTGTGTGTGTGTGGGGGGGGGGGTACTGTCTTTTCCAGAGTAGCCCCCACACTCTGTAATGCACCCCCTGAAAAGCTTTACTTAACACAAGACTATATCTACTTCAGGAAGCAGGTGAAAGCTTGGTTCTTCACTCAAGCCTTTAATGGAAGAAGTAACTAGTCACATACACTCAGGGAGTGACACTGGCAGTTTATCCACTCCTACCCTAGGTAAGATAATATTCAAGCACCTTTCTGACTTCATATGCATCTTTCTTTAAATTAGTCCCCTTATTTTCTAACTCCTGTTACTCTATCTCAGTGTTTCCCCAAGTCCAGTCCAAGATATCCCTTGCCAAACAGGTTTTCAGGATATCCACAGTAAATATGCATAAAATTGATTTGCATACACTGCTTCCATTATATGCAGATCTATTTCATGCATATTCAGTGTGGATATCTTGAAAACCTGACTGGCATGGGGGCACTCCAGGACTGGACTTGGGAAACACTGGTCTATATTATCTATCTATATGTTCCATCTTTGCTTACACCCTATACTGTCTATTAAAATTGCATATTGTGTTGAAATTGGAATGTAGCATAAAATGTCATACCTTGTAGTGTTGTTAGAATATTTTTATTGCGGTAATTGTCTATTGCTTATGTTTGACTTATTCTTACTGTACACCAACTTGAGTGAAGTCCTTCAAAAAGGTAATAAATAAATCCTAATAAAAAAATACAGAGATAAATAAACATGGCAGCCACTAAGAGGGTAATTTTATAAATTGGTGTCTTGATGTAGGTGCCACAAGGGGTAAAATTAATGGCAGTTCTATAACAGCTTCTGGGTATGTCTAAGCTGTTATAGAATACTAGTTTAAAGCAGTTTGGGTACACCAAAATGTAGGCACACCCACTTATGAAAAGTCAGTGGGTGATATAAGTTGGTACTTACATCATCCATTGACTTTTCATAAGTGGGTGTGCCTACATTGCAATGCACACAACTGATAGTATTCCACTTTTCATAGCAATGCACGCAACTGATAGTATTCCACTTTGTTTGTGGTGCTTTGCAACATGCCCATGGACCACCTATGCTCTGCCCACATTTACGCCCCCCTTGCACTGATGTGCTAAGTGACCTGTATCAGTTATAGAATAGCGCCTAACACTTATATGCATTAAAGCCTTCTGTAATTTACATACTAATAACATAGCATTGCCATGTAAGAAAAACAAGAAAGAGGACAGCATATCGAAGGAGGTGGTTGTGTTGATGGTGGAGGGGTATTATTAAAAGAGTAACAGATGTATGTAGTATGAATAGTGGACACTGGGGAAGTAAAAGAAGGACAGCTCATGAAGGAAGAAATGAGGGATAGGGAGGGAAAATATATTACGAAGAAAGGAGGGTGGAGAGGTGGGGAGGGAAGAGAATAGTGAAAGAAGAGAACTGGAAAGAAACATAGGTCCCACTATTCAAAACAATTTAAACAGGAGAAGCTCTTGCCAGGTTAAATCACGCTAATCCCCAGATGCTATTTAGTGTGACAGAAATTGCAAGTGCAATTTAATTACTTAACAAACCAATCAGGGTCAATAATTGTCACAACCAATTATTGATACTAAGTGGCCACTACCACACACTGAGCAGCATATTATCTACAACAACACCCAGATCTATTTCTTGAGTGCTGACTCCCAAAGTGGACCCTAGCATCAGGTAACTATGGTTTGAATTATTCTTTCCAATGTGCATCACCTTGCATTTGTCCACATTAAATTTCATCTGCCTTTTGGATGCCCAGTCTTCCAATTTCCTAAGGTCTTCCTGCAATATTTCACGTGTTTTAACAACCTTGAATAGTTTTGTATCATCTGCAAATTTGATCACCTCAGTCATCATTCCAATTTCCATATCATTTATAAATATGTTAAATAGCACCGGTCCCAGTACTGATCCCTGCGGCACTCCACTGTTCACCCTCCTCCATTAAGAGAAATGACCATTTAACCCTACCTTCTATTTTTTGTCCAATAACCAACACCTAGTCCACACCAGAACCTTGCCTCCTATCCCATGACTCTTTAATTTTCTCAGGAGTCTCTCATGAGGAGCTTTATCAAAAGCTTTCTGAAAATCTAGATACACTACATCAACCAGCTCATCTTTATCCACATGCTTATTCATGCCTTCAAAGAAATGAAGCAAATTGGTGAGGCAAGATTTCCCTTGGCTGAACCCATGCTGACTTTGTCCCATTAAACCATGTTTGTGTACGTGTCTGCTATGCTTTTATAGATATCTATTTTGCCTTTATAAAATAAGCATGAAATAAGTGATTTTTGGACTTTTCATATTGGTGCACTATTATGTACTTAGCACCAAAGAGGATGTACTACATGATGTAGGAAAAATAAACTTTATTCATAAGATGGATATAAGTGCTAGGAATTTCACAAAATAACTCAAGCTCTGAGTGCATGATTACAATTAGAGGCACATGAGGAGCTGCATAAGAAAAATCTTCAAAATATCTATGGTAGGAGTGAGTCCCCCTCTTGCAGGACTTCTCAATTTAGGATAGTGAAAACCAGAACACAGTTTCTACTACTACTACTAATCATTTCCATAGTGCTACTAGACGTATGCAGCACTGTACACAATACATGTAGGTACTTTCTCTGTACATACCGAGATCACAATCTTAAGTCTTTTGGGGGGTTTTGTACCTGGGGCAGTGGAGGGTTAATGTGACTTGCCCAAGGTTACAGGGTGCTACAATGGCAGTCAAACCCAACTCCCCAGGTTCTTAATCTACTGCATAACCATTATGCTACTCCTTCACTCTATTGAGTCTTGCCAGATATAAATGCCAAGATACCAAATAGAACCAAGGCCATTTCAAGGTGATGATTAAAAAGGTCAACACCACAAAATAGTTTCACATATTTCTTTTGATTCTTGATATTTTTCTGTTCAGTCTATTTGGGCAATATGTTAAAAAGAGTGTTTATGAAAGCAGAATGGCACCCCTGATCCATTTTCTTTGGTTAAGCAATGAACAATCTAACAATGAATACTCACATTTAAAAGTATATACAAAATCACTATACCAAAGTGTTAGAAAAAATTTTAAACTCTGTTAATAACAGATCATAATAACATAATTAACAAAGATAAAAGTTTAGGAAAGATAAGAGAAAAATATGGCATTAATATTACAAAGATAGAAGGGATTCATTTACAAATGAAATTTATTCTCCCTAATGTTCCAAGCAATTCAGTCAAATATCATTGCTGGTTCTCCATGTTATTATCACATCTAAAAAGAGGTTCTTTGCCAGTAAACTTGGCTGTATTGACTAATCTTCTACACAGGGTATGTGTGAGGAGATTTCCAATTAAATAAAATTAGTTTCTTAGCAACCATCAAAGCTCTCAAAAGGCATTTCTTCTGCATATCAATTAACTTTATTAAAATATGTGCATTACCAAGAGCAGTACGTTTTTAATACCAGTTTAAGGTTAGCTTACTTTGATAACAGAACTATAAATTTGAATACTTATGCTGATAATTTCAGTATATTTCCCAACTTATAGGTATCACTTTTCCTTCTTCATTTCCACTATAACAGAAATTCATTCTGCTTTTCAGCCACTATCTAAGCATTTTACTTGGATCTCACTGTGTTGTCCAAAAGATTGTATTTTGTACAATTGTTCATGAGCTCAAGAGACACAGTAGACAATTGTAAAAGGTGGTAAGAGTTGGACTGACCATTTGGGCAACTGGGCAGTGCCCGAGGGTTTGGAGGCTCTAGGGGGCCCAGAGGGTCTGCATGGTTGCCAGCCACCACCACACACTATAACCCTCTGGTCCTACCTTGAAGGACCCTGGTGGTCTTGTGGCCTCTTCGGGGGGAGGGGCAGGAAAGAATAACACTCTTTCGTGCCCACTGCCTCTATTTTGCCTGGCACTGCAGTGTTTTTAAAATGGTTGCTGAGACTTTCTGCAGTAGTGGGCAGGAAAGAGTGGGGTTCTTTTCTGCCCCTGAAGAAGCCACTAGACCTCGGCCGTGCCAACACGATAAGCGCGGTAAGCACCACAGAGGGGCGCCTGCCTTCAAGGGCGCTGCGCCGTAGTTGTTTTTTTTTTTTTAAACCTTACTCCTATGCTCCATCCCCGATTCCCGGACGCTTTAAATTTACCTCGCTCTGCCTCCAACGTCTGCGCAGCATCAGTGAAAGCACTGCCTGTCTGACGTCTCTCCACCAGCCTTCCCTTCGCTCATTCGTTCCCTCTGTGTCCCGCCCCCAAGGAAATGACATCAGAAGAAGGCGAGACACAGGGAACAAACAAGTGAAGGGAAGGCTGGTGGAGAGACGTCAGACAGGCAGCACTTTCACTGACGCTGCACAGACGCCGGAGGCGGAGAGAGGTAAATTTAAAGCACCGGGGAATCAAGGCGTACGTACGCGCACCAACTGATAGTCTGCAGGGGGGCACCAACTGATAGTCTGTAGGGGGGTGCCAGAGACCCTAGGCATGGCCTTGCACTAGACCACTGGGGTCCTTCAAGGTAGGACTAGAAAGGGCCCACTGAGGCTCAGGGGACTGTGGTGTGTGGAAGGGGAGCATCTGCATGGCAGTGGGGGGCAGCAACATGGCACTGGAGGGGCAGCAGTACGGCGGTGAGGGAGCGGCGGGCAGTGGCTAGAGGGGGGGGCCCTACATCACCCTCACTGCCCAGGGGCCCAGGTCACTGTCAGTCTGCACTTGGGGTAGAGGCATTAGTCTACCTCATTACTAGTGCTTCTAGTTCATCTTACTGTAAAAGTACACTGCAATGCATTCCATACTCTTTATTTTAGACTTAAGAAGCAAACTGCTGTACTTAGGGAAATGTGCTCAAAATCTGAGAGAGTTCAAAAAATGGATAAGTGCTCATTTTAGAATGACTTTTCTTAAAATAATGTGTTTATTTCTAAAGGAAAGACCCTAGATGTCAAGAAAAAAGAATGTTAAAATCTTTTCTCAAGAATGAAAGCAGAGTTTACCTTCATCACTCACATTTTCCCCTGGATTCTATAAAGGTCTCCCAAATTTGGGAGACCTTTATAGAATCTAGGGGGAAATGTTGCACAACTGTGCACAAAATAATTAGTTAATGAGCTCCAATGATTTAATTATTGGAGCTAACAGGCACTTAATTGGTACTAATTATGATTTGCGTGTGGATTAGACTTTGTGCTATTCTATAACAATGGGCATCTAAGTTAGAAGGGGTTGTGGCCACGGGAGGGGCATGGGCAGGTCAGGGACATTCACAAGATTTAGGTGCAGTTCTATAGAATATCAGAGATCCACACCCAACTTGCATTTCAGGATTTATACCAGGTTTCAGCAGGTGTTAAGTCCTTGGGCCCAAAACTAGCCACGGTAATCTGCACTAGGGGACTCTTTTAATAAAGGGTTGGCGCGTAGCAATGGGCTTGCCGCCGTGTGCCAATCCAGAACTACTGCCGGGCTACCACAGGAGCCTAGTGGTATTTCCCACCCCCAGCACGTGTCATTTCCAGTGCTACGGATATATTTACTATTTTTGTAGTGCCAGTGCTTACCTGGTGGTAATCGGGCAGTGTCGCATGCTGCACGGTTACCGCTCAGTTACCGCAGTAGCCCTTGCCATGACCTCAATGGGTGGCATTAAGAACTTCCCCAAGATGGCTGCACAATAAGTGGTTGACTTACCACATGACCATTTCTTGTTGAGAAAAAAAAAGACAGACTTTTACCGCTGCGGTCAAAGGAGGCCTCAGCGTGCAACAAAAATATATGCTGATGCTAGCGCAGTCCCCCTTTTACCGCAGCTTAGGAAAAGCACTCCTAAGTGGTATTCAATAAAGGGTGTTCATCCCGGAGTGTCCTTTACTGAATAGTGCTGAGTGTAGATTTTTCCATGTGCTAATGTTTGGCACCATTTATAGAATGTGGCCCATGCCAACCCAGCCCTTTTAAAGCTTCAGTCATCTTTTTAAAGTCCTACAGAAAAGACTGAATGCCACAATGAACTACTGCTGCTGTTCAACTGATGTTGATGAAACTACACACTAGTTACTGTGATAGGTCATGGACTAGTGTGAGACACCACAGATTAATACATATATTCAACAGTGAGACCACTTGATGAATTAATCAAATGTCACAGTTTGAATTTTCATCACTATCAGCGGCATAATCGAAAGAGAAGGATGCCCATCTTCCGACACAAATCGGCATAATGGAAAGCTGATTTTGGGCATCCTCAACTGCTTTCCGTTGCGGGGATGACCAAAGTTCATGGGGGCGTGTCGGCAGTGTATCGAAGACGGGGCGGGGCGTGGTTAAGAAATGGGCGTCCTCGGCTGATAATGGAAAAAAGAAAGGCATCCCTGACGAGCATTTGGCCGACTTTACTTGGTCCAATTTTTTTCACGACCAGGCCTCGAAAAGGTGCCTGAACTGACCAGATGACCACCGGAGGGAATTGGGGATCACCTCCCCTTACTCCCCCAGTGGTCACCAACCCCCTCCCACCCCAAAAAAAAAAATTTAAAAACTTTTTTTTGCCAGCCTCAAATGTCATACTCGGCTCCATCACAGCAGCATGCAGGTCCCTGGAGCAGTTATTAGTGGGTACTGCAGTGCACTTCAGGCACCCCCCCCCCCTACTTGCTACACTTGTGGTGGTAAATGGGAGCCCTCCAAAACCCACCCGAAACCCACTGTACCCACTGCAGTGCCCCCTAGGGCATGTGAGGAGGACCAGTGCACTACGAATGCTGGCTCCTTCCACGACCAAAGGGCTTGGATTTGGTCTTTTTTGAGATGAGCATCCTCGGTTTCCATTATGGCTGAAAACTGGGGACGACCATCTCTAAGGTCGACCATCTCAACATTTAGGTTGACCATCTCTTAGGTCAACCTAAATGTTGAGATTTGGGCATCCCTGACCGTATTATTGAAATGAAAGATGGACACCCATCTTGTTTCAATAATACAGCATGCCCCACCCCTTCGCGGGGACATCCTCAAAGATGGATGCCCTTAGAGATGGGTGTCCCCATTCGAAAATGCCCCTCCACGCCTATCTGGGTAGGTACAGTGACCCAATCAACAGCATAGCATAATGTTTTAGTGTTGGAGACTCCATTCACCTCCAATTCCTGTTTATTGGATTAAGGATGGTGAAAACTTATAATCCAACAAATCAAAAGACAAACAATAACCAAATTATGCATCAAGAGCCAGATTCTACATATTGCACCTGAAGACTCCACTTGGAAAAAATTTCTGCCTGTGTATTCTATAAGTGGTGCCTAGATTTAGGTGCAGTACATTGAATACGCTGAATGGTGCTGAAGTGGTTTAAAACAAACAGAGGAAACAGATACGTGAAGAACAAGAATATGTGGCAAAGTGTTCTTTAAACATAACACAATGAAAAGATCCACAAAAACGTTGAAATATTGTGGTAAAACCCGAATGAACTAATAAATATGGTGAAGATATACTTCAGAAGAAAGATATTCTGCAGAGGCTCAGTGATCGTTTCATACCAAAATAAAGGGTGAACCTCTCGATGCCATCTACATGAACACACCAGGTGAAAACACATGAATGAGGAGGAGCCATAGTGAATATACCGATAATGAAATATGAAATAAATCAAAACCAGTACGTGAGGACATTTTTTTTGAAAGAAATGTCTCTAAGGGACAATGGTGAACCAAACAAAGTGCAAACTAACAGTGGTAGATCAAAATATTCAGAGCAATCTAATACTTTTGAGTATGAACAGTAGTTGAGAAAATGCAGTGCAAGCAGTGTGTAATTTGAACAAAAAAAAACTGTACTTCACCTTCGTCTTGAAAATCGAGCAATAGAAACTGGCGCTGTTCAGTCAAATATCATGAAGGAAGAAAACAATTCTACATAGATATAAATATAGAAAATGCCAATGCATTACCTTTAAAAAGACCTTCTGAACTAAAACACAGAAGAAGGTGTAAATTGTGTTTCTATGGAGTAGCAAAATGGCTAGTGAAACAGTACACTAATGACGTAGTGAATTAAAAGACGCTGGAAGAGGTGCCAAAAACATGCGTATGCATATAGGTGAGAAAAACGGACTTAGAAAATATACCCAGGTTCTCCGATAATTGAGATCTGGTCCTGCTGTAAGTGAATGTGTGTGGCTAACTGTGAACTAGAATTAGAATATTAGATATTAAACGGTAATGATGAATACGCTGGTCTAAAAGAAATATTGATGCAAAAATGTTTGAAACAGTGCCATGGTCTACTGGAACCGGAATCGTGCATAGTGCGAATGGACCAATATCCTTGAGTGGTAAGATTGACATAATTAAAACGAGATGGTTTAATGTGGAGAACGTACAATCCACTAATGGCAAAATAAATAGACTGAGGAAGGGGATGGGAAACGAGGAAAGACAACAGCTAAGTTACTAAATGAAACTGTAAGGGATACAGAGTATTATTTGTATAGTTACAGATGGTAATTAAGTGGTCCTTTTACAAAGGCTTACTGAAAATGGCTTTTGGTGGTGTAGGCGTGGGTTTTGGGTGTGCGCCAATCCATTTTTTAGCGCGACTGTAAAAAAAGCCTTTTTTTTGTTTTTGCTGAAAATGGACGTGCAGCAAAATCAAAATTGCCACGTGTCAATTTTGGGTCTGAGACCTTACCGCCAGCCATTGACCTAGTGGCAAAGAATCCGGGCGGTAATGACCTAAGCATGTCAAATGCCACTTGGCATGCGTCCATTACACGCGGCCGAAAATAAAAAATATTTTTCAGACACACATATCAGAAGCTAACCATAAATGAAATTATCGCAAAAGCCACATGGTAGTCGGGTGGTAACTCCATTTTGGCACATGGGTGCATGTAGATGCTTACGCAGCTTAGTAAAAGGGCCCCTAAATATCATATGGCAGAGATAAAGGCAAAATTTGCATATAAGCAAATAAGCATTGCTGAAGGCAAAATGAAATGGCCAATATAGAGTAAAGAGAGGTACACACAAAAAAGATAATTAAATTAAGCATAAGCAAATAAATAAAACAGGAGTGTGTATGTAATACATAACGTTAAATGGTATATAATCTGAAGAACATGTATATTCAAATGAACAAGTAATGTATTACTGAACGGAAAAAACAACAAGGGCTACATAATGGAAAAAAGATCAAGTTAAGAAATAGCTCATATATGCCTGTGATACAATACATAATTCAATCTGTCACTCATGTAAGAAGAAATATAAATCTTAACATTGTTACAATATAGTGCATATATATAAATATCTATAAATGAAGCATAATTGAAGTATACATTATCAATAACTGTGAGATGAAAATGTGTATCTAATACTGCCAATGAAATATTCTTAGATGTGTGTGAAATAAACATGGAAGAAAAGGAAGCTTCAAAACAAAGGATTGCGTATGTGTAAAGATACATAAATGAAACATAATATGTTTATATAATAGCAAAAAGCAGCAGATGGAGAATCAGATATGAACTGCTTAGCCAAATGTTTAAAAAGACAACGTGAAAGAATAAATGTAACTAATGGTATATGCACCGATGGAAAAATACAATTGAAGAATATAAAAAAAATGCAATAAAAGCTATGATCCATAAATAAGGAACCCCTCCAGGCCAGACTGGGGGGTTAATTAATAATATTGGCTGAGTGGTTGGCAGATTTAATAGCACAGGTGAAGGATTTTAGTTTAGTGTAAAGGGAGGGGTAATGGAGGGTGGAGTGAAAGTGGATAAAAGGGTAGCAACAGGTTAGGAAGGGTGGTGATTGGAGAGCTTAGGACTGATTTGATTGGTGGGGCAGCAGGAAAAGGGTTGTGGAGAGGTCAGAGAAAATTGTTGGCAGGCTTTGGGCTCAGTGTTGGATGGTTTGGAGCGGGAGGGGGTTCAGGAGATAGGCTAAGGAATTGTTGTCCCTTCCCTGCTCACCCTCTTTGCTGTGTGTGGTTGTGTTGTGTCTGTCTTTTGGTGGGTTGGTTTTGTTCTGGCTATTGTGGATAAATAACAGTACAGGAAATGTTACCCACTCTCCAATTTAGCCAGTAAACTGTTTCAACCTGCATCATTAAAAACACTTACATATTCCAATCTTGCTTAAAACCATACTAAAAATGCTCACAACTAAATCATTAGTACCACCTACAATAAAAACTAAGGGTCTTTTTACTAAGCTGCCCAATTCATGCCAAAATGGAGTTACTGCCCGGCTACTGCGCGGCTCTTGTGGTTATTTCATTATTGGCGTGCGTCCGATATGCGCAGCCAAACAATAATTTTTATTTTCGGACGCAAGTATCGGACGCGCGCCAAGTGGCATTTGACACATGTAGATCACTATTGCCCAGTTACCATGTGAGACTTTACTGCTAGGTCAATGGCTGGTGGTAAGGTTGCAGGCCCAAAATGGACACGTGGCAATTTTGATTTTGCTGCACGTCCATTTTCGGCAAAAGGTTTTAAAATGCCTTTTTTACAGGCACGCTGAAAAATGGATCGGTGCATGCCCAAAACCCATGCCAGCAAAGGTATTTGTTTGTGAGAGGAAACGGCGAGGAGGCGAGATGGTGGGGGGCGAGGAGGTGAGGCGGTGAGGCGGGGGGGGGGGAGGAGGCGATGCAAGGTGAGGTGTGGCGGTGGGGGGGTGGCGTGGTGGCTCTCAAAATGTGCCCCCAACCTCAGGCTCTGGCCCCCTCCCACTGTGAGGTCTGACTATGCCCCTGGTGGGAAGCACACAGTAGTGCTTACTGCCGCTCAGTTAAAGGAGCCCAAAGTTATTCAAATGCAATCACCACATATTGTTGTGACAATGGAAATTTAGAAATAACAAAAGGAAATCAAAATAATGTACACCTCTGTACTTATAAGAAAATCAAATCCAATCTTCGTCCACAAAAATAAAAGGAGGCAAAAAATTAGAAAATTTAACAAAAAGGAATAATTAAAGGGTGCAGAATAAAGTTATTTTTTTTACAATTTTATTTCTATTTTGCTCAGACCTTTTTCAGTGGTAGCTAAAGGTGAGTTACATTCAAGTACACTGGATATTTCTCTGTCCCAGGAGGGCTCACAATCCAAGTTTGTACCTGAGGCAATGGAGGGTTGGGTGATTTGCCCAAGCTCACAAGGAGCAGTGATGGGATTTGAACTGGCCACCTCTGGATTGCAAGACTAGTGCTCTAGCCACTAGGCCACTCCTCCACTCCCCAAAGGAAATGGTAAATACCGCTCATTGTCTCCTGTCAAACTTTACACTGGTATTCTTGGACATCATACAGATATATTTAATTCTACTTAACCACAATAAACTCTAGTAACTGCTTTGGGTCAAAAAATAAGTTTTTTTTTCTTTTTTTTTGCCTGAAAACCCACAATACATGCACACGGAAACCACAGGAAAAAAAAAGTAATTTCAAGGTCCAGAGTCCTGGCATGCAAAGCCAGAAACTCCTGATTCCTTTTTTTTTTTTAGTCAACCTAGATAAATCTGGAAATATTTAAACTTTGCACCCAAAAACAAAGAATTAATAGAACAGAAATATAAATGTAGCACAGCATTCCTATCAAGCTCCAACACAATAGTCACCATAAGAGCAGTTCAACATCTAAAGATGACTCCAAAAAGCCTGTAAAGTTCATCTTTGAATGGTTATTATCCCACTGTTCCTCAGATTCAAAGTTTTTTGTCAATGATAAATAGTGAGCCCTAGTTATAGGTGGCAACATCTCAGCTGGTAGCCATCAAATATTTATTTCTTAACCATGTCTATGGGAGATATTATAGTTTACTTGAGGAAGCTAAAATATCTCAACATGTCCTTCCTCAGTTGATTTTCCAAAAACTGCAATATTTTTTTCATATAATTTTTATCTTTAATCAGGGCTACAGTCACAGATTACATATCCATTACCTTAGACGCCAACAAAACAAAACAGTGTGTTGTTCAAGCATTTGTTCACCCACAAATTTAGAAGATAGATGATTTAGGGGTCCTTTTACAAAGGTGCCCCAAAAAGCGCCTGCGGTAGTGTGGACGCGTATATTGAACACTCGCTGGATCATTTCTCCAGCATATCTGGAAAAAAAGGGTTTTCTTGGGTGTCTATTTATGGCCTGAGCCCTTAATGCCACTCATTGACTTAGCAGTAAAGGCTCACTCATTAGCCAAGCGGTAAATGTCCAGCGTGTGCCAACTGCCAATTACCAGCGGGAATGCCCCTACAGTAGTAAATAGAAAATTCTTTTCTACCTCATGTTTTCAGCATGTGTCAAATTCAGAATTACTGCATCACTTTGAATGGGCTTCGTCGGTATTGCCGTGCGGGAACCACTTGCATGGCTTGATAAAAGAGGCTGTAAGCCATGGGAAAAAATAACTGGAAGCCACCTAAAGGATCCATATGAACAAACCAAAAAAAAAGGCCTTGGTGATTATACAGCAGAAGCCAAGAACTTTCTAGAAATATGCAGGTTTTCCAAGAAAGGTAATTTTTCTATAAATTGGTATGGGCACAGAATATGAATTTCTGCTATTAGAATTTTTTTTCCTCCTATGACTCTTGTTTAGTGAAATAATTGAAATGCATCTATAGTACCCTGTTAGCTTAGGCTGTGGAATTACATGAATATTTCTTTGACCATGTTGTTGGCACCCCTGTCATGCCTGCATGGTTATTATATTGCACTATAAATCTTGTCGTAAAGTCTCCCTAAATTGAATCATCTATCATTCTCGACATGATTAGTGCTATCACATATAAAAGCTCATAAGTAATTAATAATGGAAAATATATTTCATAAAGATTTTTAAACAATTCAATTTCTTGTGATTCCTCCTGAAGTAATTAAGAATTTGATGTTTAATCATTTCCTTAGTATTAAAATGACCCTTAAGACCTAAAGTATTGACCAAAGAATAGCTGGGCAGTCATTGCAGTTCAACAGTAGAAAATACAAAACAGCTGCGGTACGAACGTTTTTTGCTCTCAACCTTGTCAAGCATGTGAGCCTATCAAGTAATTCATGCCTGCAGCCAAAGCAATACTTATTAGTAAATGTTAACATCATGCAGGTGTTGATGGAGGAGAAAGTTTGGAGCTGAAAGACAAAGATGAAGCAAAACTGTTATGAAGGACGTGCTATAGGACACTGATGTCCAAATTGATAGTGGTATTAGGTGATATATGAAGCATTCAATTTCCTCTACACATGCAAATAATCTATCACACAACACATGACAGCAGCAGTTCAAGCTGCTCAGCAACTGTAAAGCTTATAATTGTCATGAAACTCAACTGATAGCGAAATAATTAAGACGAATTATGTAAATGACGCAGTTAGGTACTCAATTCGCTTTTTTTCACTTAGGGGCCCTTTTACAAAGCGCTGGTAATCCCAACACCGGCACACGCCGAGCCAATTTGGAGGTACTGCTGGCCCAACTGGGGTGTTGGCGGTAGTTCCAGCCCCAATGCATTCCATTTCCCATGCTGGGAAAAAGAGGGCTCAATTTTGTTGCACAGCAGTTATCAGGCGGTAATCACACAGCGCTGTGCAGTACCCGGCTACTGTCAGTTTAGTGTGGGAGCCCTTACTGCCACCTCAGTGGGTTGTTGGTAAGTGCTTCCCTCACATGGCCATGCAGTAAGAGCAGTCTTACTTGCATGGCTATGTATTTTGGCAGCCTTTTTACCCGCTGCGGTAAAAAGAGCTTCAGCGTGCGGTAAAAATGGCTGCTGCTACTACCGCAGGGTCCTTTTACCACAGTTTGGTAAAAGCGCCTCTTAATGTGATCTAATCCACTTGCATATGAGCTCTCTACTTAGTTTGCCAAATAATAATTTCAAATTATATTTAAGATGAAGGTGTAGTGCTCTACATTAAATTGTAGACTGGAGGTCTACAATTATGTGGTTGACAATGGGTACCAACTACTTAAGGATTTATTTATTTGAATTTTTAGCTCATGCTTTTTTTCATTTGGCTCAAGGCACGTTACATTCAGGTACTCTAGGTATTTCTCTCTCTCTGGACTGCTCACTGTGTACCTGATGCAATGAAGGGTTAAAGGAGTTGCTCAAGGAATATAAGGAGCCACAATTGGCTTTGAACCAGGTATAATTGTTACCAGCCTGCTGTTCTAACCATTAGGCTATTCTTCCACTCATGAACCTGGGAACAGAAACACTTTGGCTAGGTAAGCCACACTTGCCACTCCATGCAAGTTACACTCCTTCATGATCAAATACTGGCATCACAAATAGGGCAGTCACACAATCACAGAACAGTGGTTTAAAAAGTTTGGTTTCAGCCTGTCAGTAGTACCATGAGGCTGTGCTGTTGGGTGTGGGAAGTAGATCAGAGGTGCTAAAGCAACATATTGAGGGTTTTGCAGGTGCCGACCAATATTGACTGAGCTGTCCTAAATTGCTTGGTTAGCTATGTGGGTGCCGGTACTGAATATTATCAGCACCTGAATAACTGCTGGCTCATCCTCATCTCCACCCCCTGAACTACCCCTGACTTGCCAACTTTGGACATAGTTGGTCAGAGCCAATATTAAGTGGCACTGCAATATCAATGGTTGGATGGCCCCAAGCAATTTAAACAGGCAGGAGACTCCTCTACCCTCTTAAATTGCTTTGAATGTTGGGTGGTATGTATCTAAAATGGCTGACATAACTGCTTATATTCCAGCACATAAACGTCTAAGTTGCCATTTTATAATATAGATGTTCATACACTGTCACAGAGATGTATAGGTTCCTATGTTTCTCCATTGATATTTTAGACATCTATTTTTCTAAAATAGATGTTCATATTGTATGTCACTGGCACATGACTGTCAATTTCACTATATATTTTAGAACAGGCTTTGCATTGGCTGTTCCTGTTCTAAGATATAGAGGAACTTGACTGGGATATAATGCTTAATAAGTCAAATGAAGTATCTTTAACTGTGAGCTGGTATGGGTCTGGTAGCAAAGAAATCATGTGATTTTATCTAATGTAGCTCAGTGTACAACAGTTCTATATTGGAAGCAACCATATGTTTTGCAAAGCCACTGGAGAATCAGAATGTAGAAATCTATGTTGGCTGCATACAGCAGAATTCACCAAGCTCATCCATCCATAACTTTTTTTTTGTTTTTAAAGAAAACTAAGCATTTGATCATACTAGAAGCTCCTTACATATTTGTGACAATCCTGGCTTCATACTTGTCACAGAATTGACAAGTTCAAGCACTGAACTGCTAAAAATATATGGTATTTGAAAGATTTATGCAGAACAAATTCTGTTCTATTTTTATGCTTATATGCTTCATTATTCCCTGAAAAGGGGACCTAAAGTGATGTACACCAAAAATATGTACTACCGTTACACATTTGGGTTTCTCACACTGCTTGACCAACCTTTTGTGGTGCTTATGTGATTGCAGAACCAGGCCACCATGGATCATGCTGTAAAGCACTGTGAACTTGTAACATTGCAGCATAGTTGTGCAGCCTGAGTGTGAACTACGAATGATGCATCGCTCTTTGTTTCCCTGCTGCGTAGGTGCAGTAAAACAGGTACCTCAGGGCTTCACAGCCTTGAAACTAGCTGTGAAGACCTTGATGATGTAACAATATTACCACCAGCCTCATCTAGCATTGGTGTAGTGCCGTAACAAGGGCGGCTGACACCCGGGGCGGGTCTCCGCTGCGCACCCCCCCCAGGTGTAGCACAGCACCCCCCCCTTGATGCACATCCTCCCCCCCCCCCCAGAACACATTCTTACATTGAATTAGGAAGAGAGGGGCGGGCAAGAGGGCCCCCGAGTGCATGTCGCTGGGAGCTGCTTCGGCTCCGCTGGTTCCCTGCTCTCTCTGCCCCGGATCAGGAAGTAACCTGTTCCGGGGCAGAGAGAGCAGGGAACCAGCGGAGCCGACGCAACTCCCAGTGACGTGCACTCGGGGGCGGACCCCCCCTTCCTACGCCACTGCATTGGTGCCCCACCATTCCTCATCTGCATTCTGTCTCTCATCTCTAAAAATGTGATGAATCTGACTTGCAAGTGATAGCAAATATCTGATTTGCTCTGCTAAGATCAGTGAGCTCCAATCCATCTGGTCAGAGAGAGACTGCTTCCAGTTTTCAGTCATTTGCACATAGCACTGATAACAAAGAGTAAAAATACTAATTGTCTGCAAAGTCAAAAACTTTGCTTCTTGCCATGCTTCATTTCACAGACTTTTGCCCAAGACACTGTGGGGCATATCGTCTCTGTGCTGCCAGACAAGGCAACACATGTTAAGACTCATAGACTCTTTGGGACACTGTACTTTCTCAACTATTCCTCTGTATGTCATTGTGGCCTCATCTTTAGGTTTCCAAAGAGTAAGCAGTTGTGGTGTGAGAATGTCATGTACAGTTGCTGATATAGTTCAAATTTCTGCTGGTGCCTAAAATTCCATGCAGAAACCAAAGCATATTCTATAACAACACGTATAACTGAATTGGTTAACTAGCTAATCAGTGCTGTTAATTGGATGTTAAGCAATTATCAGCACTAATTGACATTAATTGAGATTTATATGCACAACTCGCTAAGTGTATGCTATAATATGGTGTACCTAAATTCTAAGTCACATGGTTGAAAAGGAGGCATGGCCATGGGTGGGAGGTATGGGTGTTTATAAAATCTATGCATATTATTATAGAATACACCTGCTCTGTGCCTAATTTAGGTGTTGGGATTTACACAAAGTAAAATGTAGCCTAAATAGACATGACCAAATTTGGTCGCTGCGTGAGCCACTCAGCGTATTCTATATACCATGTGGAACTTTAAGCTTATCCTATAAAATGTAGGCATATTTTATAGAATATGTCTAGACATAATTTTTTCCAAGCTGATTTTTCAGATGCCATATATAGAATCTAGCCCATTGTGTGGTTTTGTACCAAGTGTTTTGCACAATTATAGACTTAGGGGGTTGTTTACTAAAGCTTGGCTTGAGTTATCTGCAGCAGGGCCTATTTTATTCCTAAGGGGCCCTGCTGCAAATAACTCGAGCTAAGCTTTAGTAAACAACCCCCTTAGTGTTGTTCAGCATGATGGTGCTTTGTTTTAGTTTGGAATCATCATTTGTTCAGACTCCTAATGCAGGCTTCTTAGCTGAAACATGGCCATGTCGAACTGAACTGAATGAAGGTTGTTAATAAAA
Organism: Microcaecilia unicolor; assembly: GCF_901765095.1. NCBI lineage: Eukaryota > Metazoa > Chordata > Amphibia > Gymnophiona > Siphonopidae > Microcaecilia > Microcaecilia unicolor. The sequence continues at coordinate 36,324,845 of NC_044037.1, forward strand.
GACATTGATTACATCTGGTTGATTTGTTATCTCCACTGTTGTTTTTCTGTCTTATCTTTAGGTTCACACATGATACCAGGTTGAATATTTCTTTATTTCTTTATTTATTCATTCTTATATCACACAATTTTGGTTCAATGTAGCTTACAATTTTCAGTTAGTATATGCTACATTTTTGTATCTACCATTACATTACAATCATTGCTTTACCATCAATACATTACATTCAGTGCTGGGCATTTGTATCATAGATGCTTAACCATAATATTTCTTGAAGAGGTAGGTTTTTAGACATTTCCTGTAGGTACTCATTGATGTTTCTTATTGCCTTGGGAATTGAGTTCCACCATTTAGAAACCTGGTAGCTGAATTCAGCCTTGTATATGGCTTTATATTTTATGTTTCTGCAGTTGGGCAGATGGAGTAATAAATATCCTCTGGTATCTGGACTTGCATTTCTTGGCGATAGTTCAATCAATTCTAGCATGTAATCAGGAGACATGCGGAGCAGTATCTTGAAAATGAGAGTACAGAAATAGGCCAATCCGATTAGGAGGGGCCGGACACAACTGGGCTGAAGGCCAACGAGGGGTAGGATGGGGGGGGGGAGGGAAGTGTTACAAGGAAAGAGGAAAGGTGGGAGATAGGAGGTAAGGAAAGGGTTAAGGGGAGGGATGGGGGAGGAGGGAGAGGGTGATAAAGTAGAGCTGCTGACTTAAGGAGGGGTCATTGCTAGGGAGCAGCAGCAGGGTTAACAGAGCTGACTCGGCCCACCCACCCTTGGGTAGGGGGCTGTTTGTCGCAGCTGGGCGATAAGTGACGGTGATTGTGTAAGACTATGGTGGGTACACAGCATGTCAGCACATAATAGTGCTTTGTTATTGGTGAATAATTGCTAAAATGTTACTTTCAAGATGAAGTTTAAGGTTACGCCTGTATGTTGGCAGGTTGCAGTTCATTGAGTGTCATTATAGTTTGTCTCTTGGCTTGGACGGCCGGGAGGCCAAGTTTTTCTGCGGGGTGCATCCTTAAACGGGATGCACCATAATCATCGGGTGCTATAAGAAACAGTACATATAGTAGGGGGGTGTGCTTAGACGGCACAACCAGAAGCGTGTTAAAATGTGATGGGGATGAAAAGCTGTGTACCCAGTGTTTTGATTGGGTTGACATGTTATAAGAAGTTATCCAGTTTTGTAACACATTAAGTGGCATTTTGTGAAATAAAATGTTTAAAGTGCCTGGCTGCGGCCTTAATAAATTCCAAATTCACTCAAAAGAAGTGGCTTATGGGTCTTATTGGTTTGCAGAAGGAGAGTGGGTGTGCAAGTTGGTGCCGAATGCCCAAGTTGTGGTTTTGTAAAACTGCCTGGCCCTGACTGGCAGCCAATGTAGCATTGCAAGCAATGGAGTTGCTCTTTCATATTTTGATTTTTTTTTAATATCAATCTTGCTGCTGTGTTTTGTACGGTTTGCAGTGATTTTATATCTGCTTTAGTGTTTTTATGCATCATCATCATTTTAAAAACTCAAAATATTTTGAAACATATAATTTAATTTCCTAACAATCTGGTATAATTTGAGAGTTTATAACCTCAAAACTTTCTCTCACATGCTGGCACAAAGTATTTTTATATGTATGACTATTGTTCTGTGAAGTGCACTTCACAGAACAATAGTCATACATATAAAAATACTTTGTGCCAGCATGTGAGAGAAATGTTTGAGGTTACGTAGTATTAACACTCTCTAAAATCCTTTTTTGTGATATATAATTTGAGCGTTTGACATCATTAGGAGTATGAATAATGTAAGCACTCCAGGTCATCATTCTGATTCTGTTGTGAATCTGTAAAAGGGATTTTGCATGTTGCAAGTCTTTCTGTTAGTAAAAACTTTGCCTGTGATCAGAATAGAGGAGTAGCTTTGTAGCTCATTGGGTAGCAAAGCTTGATACAAAATAGAGAAACCGGGGTTCAACTCAGTGGCGTTCCGAGAGGCGCTGACACCCGGGGCGGATCGCCAATGCGCCCCACCCCCCCGGGTACAGTGCCCCCCCGTGCAGCGTGACCCCCCCGGTGAAGGGACACTCCGGCAAAAGAACCCCCCCTCAGGTGCACCCCGCTGGGGGGGGTGCCGCGTGGTGGTCAGCGTCGTTGGTTTCCATGCTCCCTCTGCCCCGGAACAGTTCCTGTTCCGGGGCAGAGGGAGCATGGAAACCAACGACGCTGACCGGCGCACGGCACTCCCCCAGTGGCGTGCACCCAGGGCGGACCGCCCCCCCCCCCCCCCCTTGGTACTCCACTGGTTCAACTCCTACTTCTCCCACTAATATTTTGGGCTAGACATTTCACCATCTATTGTCTCAGAGATTATAATCCTGCAAAGGGAGGGAAATAACTTGTATACCAAAATGTAACTCGTTATGAGTTTGAATTTAGACAAGACAATCAAGTATCTTAATATCCAAAGATTGCAAAAACAATCTATATAAATGTAGAATTTTTTGAGTATCATTCAGTTTCTGAAACAGCAAACTTGATTGATGTTACTGTTAGAAAAAATAATAATAATGAAAAATTATACCTACAGTTTGTAGAAGTAATGAGCAGGAAGAAAAATGAGTAATGATGGTATCACTCACCTTGCTCATCTCTAGGGTTCACTTTCTTTATGATATAACATTCTGATGCATTCGCTTTTTATGGGGGGGGGGGGGTGTCATGTCTTTTGGGTGTCATGTCTTTTTGGGTTAGAAACATAAACATCACTTTGGAATATACAAAAAGTTTGTCTAATTTACATGAGATAAAAATAACTTTTTTCTTCAGTACTAAAATGTGTCTGCTGCAGAGATCTCTTGAAATGTTTGTATTATTTAAGTTCTTCCAGAAATCTCCTGGCTGACACATGGTTCATGAATACTGTAGTAATGTATCACTTATTTTTCATCTTGGGCTCACCAGCTCATTGCCTATCATTTTAGCGCTTTCGCATTACTGAACCTGGGCACTGTATTTTATTTTGGTTTAGTCTGTATATTTTATTTTTATTAATATTTGTTTATAAAATTGCTTATGTATTCTTTATTTTAAGTATAGAACAAACATAAATTCAATAAATGGAATGGAATGTTACTTTTTATCTTATCTGGATGTTTTAACTTTCAAAGGATTTTCACAAGTAAAAGGACATTTGCCAATGGAAAAACACCCTCTGAAACTTGGCCTGCCCATGTTGTCTGTGTTTTAATAATCTTTGCTCAGACAGATGGGGATTAAATATCTTTTTTTGTCTTTTTACTCCATATATTCCAGGTAGAACTTTGAAAATGTCTCAACAAGACCTATTGAAACTTTTAGATTAAGTGGAATTATGACTAGATAAAGATTATTTAAAGTTTTTTAAATTCACTAATGCACAGCTGTTCAGTCTGTCATTTGGAGCATAAGTGAATCCAGTGAGGATAGTTATTTGTATATTAACTGCAAGCCACTGAAGTGTTATACATTCATATGCAGAAGGCATTGTGCAGTCCTTGGAGGGCTCATAATCTAAGGGGCCCTTTTTCAAAGCCACAGGAGGGCTAACACACTGGTAGCATGTGCCCAATCAGCACTACCACTGGGGTAGCATGTGCAGCTGGTGGTAATTCCGATTTTGGCATGCGCCTATTGACTTAGCGGTAAGGTCTCACACGAGAACAGGGCAATAGTGGTCTATGCGTGCCAAATGCCGATTACTGCCCGTTTTTGCCACACATCAGAAAATAAAAATTATTTTTCGGACGCGCATAGCGGATGCACATAGAAAAGGAAATTATTGTCTGGGCCACGAGATAGCCGGGTGGTAACTCCAAATTGGCGTGTGTTGGGTGTGCGTAGGTGCCTACATGGCTTAGTAAAAGGGCCCCTTAGGGCTCTGTTTACTAAACCGCATTATAGGTGCATTAGCGTATTTAACGCACATTAACCAAGTATGTGCATTAAACGTGTACACCCTACAATATCTCTATAGGCACCTACATGATTAGCACGTGCTCTAATTGTAAGCGCATTAAAGTGCTAGCACGCCTTAGTAAACAGGGCCCTAAGTTTTTAACGTATGCATGATAAAAAAAAAAGTCTGGCACACTTTCCTCACACATTCTCTACCATGGGTTCAGTTTTTGCACGACGCTGTGCTCAGTAATTCATATTTCCCACAAATAACTACAAAAGCTCATGTTTGGCAAAACAAAGGGCCGTGGCTTTATTAACACACATTTCTTGTTTAATAAATAACAATAGAATTTGTAACATTAAATATACGATTACCCCCAAATCCAAGAGAGGTCTTATCTCCATACCCAAAGCTTGATGGTGCAGAACTGGCCTCAGCATGCACATTTCACCAACTCGAATGTCTGCGGTAATGCAGGACTTACCACATCACCCTGGTGGTGCCGCACAGTGATGTAGCATATACTTTACATTCATCCACTTCCACTTTACAAGGCCTCCTCGTCAGTTTACAATAAAATAAAATAAAATCTACCCACCAAAAGCTGTGACAACCCTCCCCAATCCAACCATACCCCAAAATTCCCCAAAATAATCTCAAAATCTAAATGGAGGGAAGGGCAGGTGACCACCTCAAAACTCCCACCCACTTCCATGCAACACCTCACTCCCACAAAATTATTTTCTGCCTGCCAAAAAACACCAACATTAGATTCCCTTTCCACGGCAACCCAAACACCCAATCAGAAACCCTGAAGTATTATTATTTATTTATTTATACAATTCATATCCCGCTTAAACCTAAGCAGGTAGCAATATAATAATCACAATTACAAACACATAACACAAACAATTTCAATACCCACTATCCACCAAAACAACTGCAAATGACGCTGTAAAAAGTCCAGTTGCCAAATATTAAAAAACCTGAACAAATAAGTGAGCCTTCAAAAACTTCTTGAAGTGGTTTACATTAGAGCAGTAGCACAGATGACCAGGCAGCGTGTTCCACAACATGGGACCTGTAGCCGAAAAGGCTGCCACACTTGTAAGAGCACAGTGCATACTTTTTAAGAAGTCAGTTTCCAGGTTTATTTTGTAGAATCAGATCTCAGATACAAACAACTTGATTACAGACTTTTCAGTAATCATAGTAACATAGTAACATAGTAGATGACGGCAGAAAAAGACCTGCATGGTCCATCCAGTCTGCCCAAGACAAACTCATATGTGTATACCTTATCTTGAATTTGTACCTGTCCTTTTCAGGGCACAGACCATATAAGTCTGCCCAGCAGTATTTCCCGCCTCCCAACCACCAGTCCCGCCTCCCATCACCGGCTCTGGTACAGACCATACAAGTCTGCCCTCCCCTATCCTCTCCTCCCAATCACCACTCCCTCTTCCCCCCACCTTCTCCGCCACCCAATTTCAGCTAAGCTTCTGAGGATCCATTCCTTCTGCACAGGATTCCTCTATGCATATCCCACGCATGTTTGAACTCCGTTACCGTTTTCATCTCCACCACCTCCCGCGGGAGGGCATTCCAAGCGTCCACCACCCTCTCCGTGAAAAAATACTTCCTGACATCTTTCCTGAGTCTGCCCCCCTTCAATCTCATTTCATGTACTCTCGTTCTACCACCTTCCCATCTCTGGAAAAGATTTGTTTGCGGATTAATACCTTTCAAATATTTGAACGTCTGTATCATATCACCCCTGTTCCTCCTTTCCTCCAGGGTGTACATGTTCAGGTCAGCAAGTCTCTCTTCATACGTCTTGGAACATAAATCCCATACCATCCTCGTAGCTTTTCTTTGCACCGCCTCCATTTTTTTAACATCTTTCGCAAGGTACGGTCTCCAAAACTGAACACAATACTCCAGGTGGGGCCTCACCAACGTCTTATACAGGGGCATTAAAACCTCCTTTCTTCTGCTGGTCACTCCTCTCTCTATACAGCCTAGCAATCCATGTTTACTATGCACAGTCTGGTGAAGAAAATACAGGATCTTAAAAAAAAAATCCTATATTGCACAGGCAACCAATGTAGCTGCTTCAAAGTGGGAGTGATATGTTTCTACTGTGCAAGACCCATAACCAGTAGCATACCAAGGGAGGGGCAGTGGGGGGGGGGGGGGGGCAGTCCGCCCTGAATACAGGCAGCAAGAGGGTGCCATTCTTTTGCCTCCTCTAACGTTACTTTCTGTTCCGGGTTAGGGAACTGGCACAGCCAACAGCTGCACGCCTGCTCCGCACACCCTCTTGCTGGGAGGAAAGGTCTAGTGATGTGCTACGGGAATGGCACTGCCCATAACCACCCTCGCTGCAGCAATATACATTACCTGCAGTGCTTTGATTCTCGCAGCAGATACCCCCCAAGTACAAAGAATTACGGTAAACTATCCTTGATATCACCATACTTTGCACAACAGAGCAAAAATCAGAAAAAGCCAACGTTGGTTTCAAATGAGATAACAAACGCAATTGGGCAAATGATGTACAACTCATATGGTTAATATGAGATTCCATAGTAAGATGTGCATCCAATAACACCCCCAACAACTTCATCTCATTCTTAATCACCATCTCCACATCACATACCTCCACTGACTGAGGCCATCTTTCATCCTTCTTTTGACCAACAATCATTATCTCTATCTTCTTTAGATTCAAAACCAATCTATTCTCCCCCATCCACTCTTGAATAGCCATCATGTATGTTGAGATTTGATCCGACAAGCCAACACCCCACACCATTATCGGGAAAAAAAAACTGCACATCATCAGCATAGAAATGGTATTCAACACCCAAGTTTTCAAGCACCCAACACAACGGTGCTAGATAAATATTAAACAAGAGGGCAGAAAGTGCTGACCCCTGTGGTACCCCCCCCCCCCCCCCACGAGATAAGTATGAAAAAAAAACAATCATATGTCACCTGTCCTTACTGCTTATACTTTACTTGACCCTATCCTAAGCTCCCCCCCCCCAACTCACATACCCCTTACTATTCAACACCAGGATCTGCTAGCTCAGTTGATATTATCCACTCCTAGTACAAGGCTGTGGGTCTCCTTCATGGAATATCGAAACAAAACAAGTGCAACAGCAAAACATCTGCCTGGGGAAAGGGGTTGCATTGCACATTTGTACCTTTTTTGCATCCTTCTTCTCAGAATCTTCCATTATAACTAGTTCAAAAGGGATATTAACAAGAGGGATTTCCTGACCACTGGTAGCACTGGTGTCAGACAGCTCCCCTTCTTTATGTTTCTCATACAGGAAATGACAGCCCCTATGGACACCTTTCCCCTGATCCCCCATGCTAGAGAATGACTTAGGGACAAAGTTTGTCCCCAACCCCACAAACCCAAACTCCATTGCACTAATTCCATCATCTCTCTATATAAAAAGCAACACCAACGTTCTATGAAGCCTCCAGCCGGAAGTGTGAAGGGGGCGAGATATCCGGTTTCCCTATGAGTGTCTGCCCCGCCCTCTCTGTAACACAGTCAGTGAAGGAAAACAGCAGAGCACGAAATCAAATCGCTGGCTCTGTAACAGTGAAGGACTCAGAGGGGGGAGGGGAGAGAGGCCAGAGGGCACGGACACACACACTCCCACATGCACACAAAAGAAAACATTGCTAGCCCCCATTTCATTTGCATCAGAAACGGGGCTTTTTTACTAGTTTTTGATAAAAGACAATGGCTTGCTTTTTGTGTGAATGAGATTTTGTACTGTTGTAAGGATGGGGTATGAGTTTGCTGGCACAGGGTAGGGATGAGGACAAATATTGTCCCTATGCCATTTTCTACTTACTACAATGTCTTAGCCCTTACTAGGGTACCACCTCCCAATACTTTCCTCTGCAGCAATGACATAGCTTCCTGCTGGAACTAACCATTCTTGAATCATCCTTTCAAAATGGGCATTTTCCATTCTATAGGTTCCCCTTTTCTATAGGGGGAGGCAGTTGTGCATATACCTGAAACTGGCATACCTTCCATACTCAACAATATGTTGATTAGTGGTGTTTTATTTTTATTTATTTGGATTTTGCTCACACCTTTTTCAGGTGCCGCTCAAGGTCAGTTACATTCAGGAATGCTAGGTATGTTCCTGTCCTTGGAAGGCTCACAGTCTAATTTTGTACCTGAGGTAATAGAGGTTAGATGACTCACCCAAGATCACAAGGAGCAGTAGTGGGATTTCAACCGAGCACCCCTTGAAGTCAAGCCTGATGTGCTAACCACTAGGGTACACCTCCATTCTGCTATTTAAATTTAGCTTGAACCTTTTCAAGGCAAATTACATTAAAATACAGTAAGTATATTCCTATTCCAAGAAGGCTTATAAGGCAATGGAGATTTAAGGGGCCCTTTTACGAAGGCGCATGAGGGCCTATGCGTGTGCAGTGTGCATCAAATCATCATTACCACAAGGCTAGCGCGTGCGCTTGGCGGTAATTCCAAGTTTGGCGTGCACCAAAAATACATGGTAGAAAATATTTTTTCTATTTTCTACCTTCAGGGACATATCCAGTTGTAATTGCCAGTTGGCGCGTGCTGGACGGTTACCATATAGATAACGCTTGAGCCCTTACTGCTAAGTCAATGGGTGGCATTAAGGGCTCAGGCCATAAAGAGACCCGCGCTAGCTTAAATTTTGCCTCACGTCCATTTCCCAGCCCCAAAACCCACTTTTTTTCCAGACGCTGTGGTGAAATGGTCCAGCGCGTGTCCAATACACATGCCCACGTTAGCACAGGTCACGTTTTGGCGCCTTTGTAAAAGAGCTCCTAAGTGACTTGTCCAAGGTCACTAGGAACATTTGTATGATTTGAACTCTGACTTTTCTGCTTTTCAATCCATTGCTCTAACTGCTAGGCTACTCAACACCGCTGTATGCATCAAACTTTATGCTGCTTCATACACAGTGAAGCATTAACAGCATAAGTTCATAAGCCTTGCTAGCAAGATGTTTCTGTAGTTTTTCCTGCAGGTGAAGAACTAGCATAACAAAATAAGTATTACCATACTGGGACAGACCGAAGGTCCATCAAACCCAGCATCCTGTTTACAACAGTGACCAATCCAGGTTACAAGTACCTGACAAGAACCCAAAACAGTAGAATACATTTTATACTGCTTATCCTAGAAATAAGTGGTGAATTTCCCCAAATACATCTTAATAATGGCTTATGGACTTTTCTTCTAGGGCTCCATTCACTAAGTTGCGGTAAGCCCAACATAGGCTTACCGCTCGCTGTAACGGAAGTACCACCAGGCTATTGCAGCAGCCCGATGATATTTCCCACTCTTACCATGCCGTCATTTCCGGTGCTACAAAAATGTATTTGGTTTTGTAGCACCAGATTGTACCCGGCGGTAATTGGGTAGTGCCGTGCGCTGCCCGGTTAATTCCAGGCTAGTGTGGGAGCCACTTCAATGGGTGGCAGTAAGGGCTGCCCCCAAAATGGCCGCATGGCAAGTGCTTTACTTGTCACTCAGCCATTTCCTGCAGGAAAGCGAGACGTTCCCTTTTACCAGCTGTGGTAAAATGGGGCCTTGGTGCCCCTGTAAAACAAGCGCCGATGCCAGTGCCAGCCCACTTTTGCTGCAGCTTGGTAAAAGGGGCCCTAAGGAAGCTAGCCAAACCTTTTTTAAACCCTGCTAAGCTAACTGTTTTTACTACATTCTCTTGCAACGAATTCCAGAATTTAATTCCTCTTGAGATGAATGTGTTCATTCTGCAGGGATGATTGTTTTTGACATAGCTTTTGGAAAGGATTGTGTATTGCCAGGGTGGAAATAGGGAGAGAATGCCTATAAGAGAACGTTGTGATGCCGATGGAAGGAGAGCCTGGAATATTCTTTAGGGGGGGAGTTGTGGTATGAGGTCAGGGAGGAATTGAAATCCCTTCTGCTAAAAAGATTTATATTTTGGGTAAATTAGCATGGAAAATGTCACGACAGCTAGCATAAATATTAGTTTTTTGTACATTGTCTACATATTGAATAGGAAAGAGGAAAACACAATGTGTAAGGCTACAAAAGTAGAAATGCAATTAGAGCTGAGATGAACAAAGCAGGGATAACCTTGGGTGGGACTATGCAAGAGAGACATATTAAACCTTCATACTCTGACCTTCAGAAAAACAACTATAAGATACAAAGTGGAAAAATGGAATTACAAAAATGGGAACTGTGTCAAGCTAGACGCTTGATAGAATCACTAACCAGCGCAGGGAGGAGGTAATAAATCCAAAGGTGAATTGGCTGGATTGCAAGAACTGATTCTCACAAAGAAATCTACTGCAAAGTTCTAGGGAGATTGCCAGAAGGCCACTTCAAGAAGATGATCCACATTATTAGTGATGCTACATTATTGAAGAAAAGTTCTAGTGCACTCTCCATTAAATTTATTTTATTGCATATTAAGTCCTGTTTTAACAAACTAATAAAATGTTACTGATTTGCTTGCTTAAACTTTCTTAGAACAAATTCTACTGCATACATCTATGTGCAGTTGTAGGAAAGCTAAAATGATTAAAATGTAAGGTGTGGAAGGGGGGAATTCCAGTGTCCAAATCAGAATATGTGCAATTCCCTTACAATTTTACAAGAAGTTCTACAAATGTAAAATAGGAGCAAGTCTGAATGTCTCAGCCCCTCCTCATCTAGAAATCTGGATGTGGTTAACAAAAGAATTACTTCTCATCCCCACATAGATGTGGGAGTAGCTTTCTAAAATTGTTGCTCCCCAGTCCCAGCATCGGCACATTCTCCCCCATTGCAGCCCTACCCCAATGTATACTTTCTCATCCTTCATGGACACCATTTCAGAACCTCCTCAACCATCACTCAACTCTGGACAACAGTCAACCCCCCCTCTTGCCATCACCTGCCCCCAATAGTCAACCCTATTGCCCCCACCATCACCTGACCCATGACAGCAGTCAAATGCCCCAGAACCTGACCTCAGACAGCAGTCAAACCCCTGCCTCTGCCATCATACTGACCCCTGACAACCATCACCAGGGTGAACCCCAGCCCCCGGAGGCCCCCACATGTAAGCATTAGCACAACATTTGGGGGTATCCCCAAGAGATTCCCTCTAAAGCTATTATGGGCTCACCCCTTGACCCAAAATGTGCTGCGCTGACTTCTGAGGTCTTTATTACTCATTCACACCTTCTGGCTGCCTGAGTCCAATATAGCCACTGAGACCTCTGGTGGTAAAATTGTGGTATTACTGCTCCCATATATGACCATACACTGTATGCTTATAGAATTGCTTTTTTGGTATATAGTGGTCACACACTCTTTATAAACTGTTCCCTGAACCTGAATCAATACATAATTTTAAACACATAACTGCACTTGACCCTGTCAAATGCTTTTTCTACATCCATGGATAAGGTACAAGGGAAGATGAATGAGACATAGGTAGATTAAAGATAGTCTGGAGTTGTCACTGGAAAATCAACCTTGAATAAAGATGACTTGGTGTCAGTGTATGCTGTAACTTCCAGAGGGAAATTCATATCAATATTCCATACCATAGGATGTATAGTGATGAGATGCAAAGCATGAAAATGCAAGCAAAACAGCACATTACTGTGTGAATGGAATAATGTGCTGTTGGTGAATACCATAAGCCATTCTATTCCTGCAAAAATACAACTAGAAAAATGCTGGCAGTATATTATTGTCCCATGAGTACTGAGCCACAAATTTGCTCCCAGGCCACTTTTTTTTAAAGTGGGAGTATCATAAGACTACCACTAGGAGTCAACGGTGTCATTTTGAATGCAACTCCAGAATAGGTAGGAGTGACTGGGGATCACTCCTCTCTAACTCCATTGCACCCCCTGGGATTTGATAGGTAGGTTTTTTGAGGACATACTCCCATCCAGTCCACTTAAGAAGCAGCCTGGGACCACTGGGCCTGCAGCTCGGCATCTTGATGCTCCTGAGGTAGTAAAATAACACTGCTTGCAAGGTTGATCACAGTTTTACAGCACCTTAATAAGTACCCACCTTAATAGCACAATAGTATATAGAGTGGATCTGCTGTAAACAAATTTCTCTTACTAATTTTGTTGTAGTCCATTGTCCATGGATTATTAAATCTTTCTCTTTAGTGGCATGAGAAAACCATCTTTAAGAAAGTTGCAAAAATGTCCCTGTTAAGTGTGATGAGTAATGGTTTTCAGACTAGTTCTTAAAGTTCACCCATTCAGTCAAGAAGGTAATGCTTAACTGACAAAATAGGGGGAAAAAAGACCTCAGAAATCAGTGGCAACACATTTTTGTAACCACATAGCATTATACTGGCTAGCTATGCTGTTGCCCGGTTAGACTCCAATGTCATTCATTGGCAGAAAACTCTCAAAATTCAGTGCTTAAATAGTGACTACATGAGCAGCTATTTTAGGGCGGCAATTTGGGTTATCATTTTATGCCTATGCAGACAATGGTCAGTTTTTTGAGCTTCTTGATGGTGATGGTCAAGCTCAGCAATCAACCCTTTCTTTGTTTTGGGAGTTTTTCTGAAGAAAGATGGAATTGGTCAGCAACAGGTTTCTCAAACAGTGGGTCAATATATGCTAAGATTAGTTTTTATGGCATTGTTTTGTATTTTGATTATGCTCTGTTCTGAGTTTGCCTGTTTTTTTTTTTCTTTCCTGTGATCCACTCTGAACTCTATAGGTAGTTGCGGAATACAGGAACCAACGTAATGCAATGTGCTCATTTTTAGATACTACTGTATCAAGATCTCTTGTTCAAGCTGTGGTTATTAGCCCCTCAATATTGTCATGGTTTGTATGTTGGATTAGCTGACAAATTAAGGGGCTGTTTTACAAAGTGTCAGTAGAGCTACCACCACATTGTCGTGTGTCAATCTGGCACTACCATCAGCTCACTACCCCCACTGCGCGCCATTTCTGTTGCACTGGGAAACATTTTTTCCGCTGGGGACTTATCCAGCAGTAATAGCTGCCCAGTTACTGCTGGGTTAGCACGGGAGCCTTATCACCTGCTAAAGCTCCTCCAGGAAATAGGTGCCCGACAAGTATATACTTACCAAACAGCCATTTCCATTTTTTTCACAAAAACCCCGTTGCAGTAAAAGGGGTCTTAGCACATTGCAAATCCACACGCTGAGGACACCTCAGGACCCCTTTTTACCACCGCATAGTAAAAGGGCCTCTGAATCAGAAGATTACAGGTTACTCAGAACATGGTAACCAAGTATTCAACAGGCCATGGAAGAAAGGATAATGCTTTACCATTATTAAGGGATTTACATTTGCATTCAATTAGGGAATAGCATAATTTCAAATTAGTAATATTGATTTTTAAAGTGTTGAAAAATCAAACAACTAAAGCATTGTATGAGTGAAAACACTGGTATGCTCCCAGCAGATCTGCAAAATAATCAGTTAATCAATCTTGATAACAATGTGATGAAATAAGAGACTTGGAGGTGGGAAGATTTTGGGAGTATCAGTGCCAGATTAGTGGAATAAGAGTTTGAAATGGATATTCTTTTATTAATATTTAGAAAAAGATTAAACAATAACTTTTCCCTATGACTAGTCTTTTATAAATAACTACGGGCTCCTTTTACAAAGCCACGATAGTGATTCCTGCACGGCAAATGCGACGGAGCCCATAGGAATTGAATCACTGCCGCGGCTTTGTAAAATGAGCCCTATGATTTTTTATTTGTTATTGATATTATGTGATTATGTACATCTCCTTAACTGGGATTTCCTAAGAAGAGGGTATATAAAATTTTAAATAACGTGAAACAAAATAAAATAAATAGAGCAAACTTTAAATAGAGGAATACATTTTCCATACGGCATTCCTCAAAACACAATCTTGACTAGGTATATAAAGTTTTTAAATAAATAAATAGAGTGAACTGGAAATAGAGGGATACATTTTCCATGTAACATACCCCAAAATAGAAATACTTACCGGTAGCTCATTTGTTGATGTTTTGAAATACTTAAATTATTTAGATCATTTTGTTCCTGACCTTAGAATACAAATGCCAGGCCTCCACATTGGCAAACATGTTTTCATTAAAATTAATTTAGCTAGTAAATATTCACTAATCTCTACTCACTGGTGCATGCAATAACCCTCACAACATCTGTGGTGTCATTACCAGGAGCAAAGGTAGGAGAGCACATTTTTGATTCATGTTATAATGTCCACTAATGTATTTCTGGCACTCAAAATGATTAATTAAGAGGCACTACAGGGGACTGACATCTCAGCATAACAGTACAAGCTTTGTTATATAGGTTGCTGAATTTTAAAACCCTACAATATGATTTATCATGACTAATTATGGGATATCTTATTAAGAAATAAATGATATGTAAAAACGGTATAACTTGTTTCTCCATAATATATCTTACTGAGGGGGATAAACTCAACTCCAGTTGACACAATACTTCCAAGGTTGTTTCGCAATCCATAAACGTTAAGGAAAAACAAAATATTTGTAATATTATGGGGAGGAACAAATTTTAAGGTTGTCTACCCACATATACAGTGATTTATCAAGATAAATTGATGGAAAAGCACATACAAGGGTTCACAGTGCATGTACTTTTAGTTGGAGTGAAGAGAGACATTCCCTGGGGGTATTTAGGTTTGGAGTAGGATTGGAAACTGACATGAATAAAATAAAAGGTCATGCTACCTGGCCATGAATTAGCATCAACCAAACATTTTTCAAATGGACCTCTAACTAATTCAAAATACCGCTGACAATATTAGCTTATATAAGAAGAGATCTGAAAGTGTTACCCCATTGCTTAGATCTTTACATTGGTTGTCCATTTCTAAGGATTGAATTCATATTACTTTGCTTAGCGTTTAAAATTCTATATGGTTGTTCCCTCATATCTTTCAACTTATTTAGTATTTCATACTAGACTTTACTCCTCATGACCAATATGTAGAAATCAGGTTTAACTATGATCTGCTTTAAGTGTAAGAAAAATGAATTCCCATAAAAATTGTTCTGAAGACAAGCAGAACAGTAGTATCCTTCCACTTGGGTGATGTCATCCCGATGGATGCTGACCGGCACACTGTATCTTTAAGAGGTTTTTGGCAGCGGTCCCATTGTGCATGCATGGGTGCCATCCCACTCGACGCATGAGCATAGGACCCTCAGTTTCATTTTTTCCCATGGAGCATGGATGCCACATCTGCTTGATCTTCTCCTCAGCACTATTTTTCTGCACCTTTTATGTGGGTATCTTTTTTTTTTTTTTCATTTTTCCACGTAGTTTTATTTTTGCCATCCATTTAATGAGGTGTCAACAATCAATAATTGGAGTTAATTGATATCAATTTGGATTTTCACACACATCTGGCCTAATCACTATTCTATAACATCCACACTTAAAATTTATAGCGTGCAACTCAAAAGGTGGTGTGGCCATGGGAGGAGCATGGGTGGGTTGGGGCATTCCAAGAAATTAGGCGCAGTGTTAAAGAATACTTGGATTTGCGCCCAAGTGGATTTGGGCTTGAGAATTTACACAAAGTTTCAGAAGGCGTAAGTCGTCATGTCCAAAGTTGGTGCTAGTACAAACAGCAATTCTTTGGAAGCAGCTCCTGATGAAGCATCAAGTGAAACGGGCAGCTCCGTTAAGCAGATGAGAATAGCTTCAAAGATAAATGTTGAGAAATGTTTACACTACATTTATAGAGCACTGAAACCCTCTTGGACTAAATAATATGCACTTTAAAAGGGATTTTAGCTACAGTGGTAGAGAGCGAGGAGATCAAAATGCCATTCGGTCGAGTGACATCCAGCACTACAAATATTTTAGAACATCAATGCATTTCCAATTGGGAAAAGGGAATGATGTATTGCCACAGATTCCTATGCATAATCCATTTATTAACAGAATCCCTCACTTAGGTTACACATGGAAAATACAGACCATTAATGAATAAAGAATGAGACCCATGAATTTGAAACAAACATGCAAATTAAAAATGAAATTGAACAACCCCCCTCAATGTTCCCACTAAGATGAGTAGGAGTCCTTGAACTGCAATGATGCCAGTGGGGGGGTGGTCAGCGGTGTGCTGGAGCCGGCTTGCACCGGCTCGCAGGAGCCTGTTGTTAAACTTTACTGATTTTTGCGAGCCAGTTGTTAGAGTCAGGCAGCCAGCACACAAGCATCTGTTTTTTTTCTCCTCCTCTCTCCCTCCTCCCCCGGCCCCAGCATACCTCATCATCCCACCTCACCACTGCCTGACCAACCCGGAACCTTTTCTCTGCCGGATCCCACCCACAGGAAGTTGCATCAGCGGGGCTGTACACTGGGCAGAGACAAGGCTCCAGGTAGACCAGGCACTGCATGAAACAAAGAAATTGAGGATGTTTAGAGTTTAGTCTTATTCCCCTTCCTGCTCTGCTGTTAAACCCAAAACAAAATCAAGCAAACTTATGAGCTGCTGCATCTACGTTGTCGTTCTTTATTGTTGGTAGCATTTTAATTTCATCTCATATTTTCAAACATGCCAGCTTGTGCAGCACACGGATGTAAACAGAGGATAACTTTTCATAGGTAGAGTAGTAACTTGTTATAAATGGTAATCACTCTGTCATTTGGAGGGGCTGGTTATAGGGACACCTTCTTGCATGTATTATATCTGTGCAGAGATTTCTTTCTCTTGGTAAAGGGCCACTAAAACAGATATCATGTTATAAGAATCAGGTACTGCATCCATGTTGTCGTTCTTTATTGTTGGTAGCATTTTAATTCAATCTCACTTATATTTTCAAACATGCCAGCTTTGGCAGCATACAGATGTACACAGAGGTCAGATAAGTATAGTAATGGAATAACTTTTCATAGAGTAGTAATTTGTTATAAATCATAATCAGTGTGTCATTTAGAGGGGCTGGTTATAGGGACACCCTAGCATGTATTATATTTGTGCAGAGATCTTTTTTTCTACTGGTAAAGGGCCATTAAAACAGATGTCATATTATAAGGATCAGGTGCTCAACATTCAGAATTTCTATCTATTTATTTATTTAATTACTTATTTATGACATTTAACCCTGTTATTGATGCAGACATTTTTTTTTCTCCTGGTAATGGGCTTCTAAAACAGACATCATGTTATGGGAATCAGGTTCTCAATGCTCAGAGTTTTCTATCTATTTATTTACTTATTTATGGCATTTTATCCCACGTTAAACTTGAATTAGATTGGAACCTGGAAGCATTAAAAAAAAAATTCCCGGAGAGAGTAATGCATGACCCCCCCCCCCCCCCCCCCCGGCTCTCTCCCTGGGTATAGCCAGCTCTGCAATTAAGGGGGGGGGGGCGTAGAGGTGGACAGGGGGGGGGGGCGCAGAGTTGGACCGGGGAGAGAGCCTGTTGTGAAAAATTTACCAGCACACCACTGGGGGTGGTGCTTCAGTATTATGTTTTCAACCACTAGGGACAGTCAGGATCCCTGGAGTCCTGAAGTGCTTGCCTGACCTTCATTATTGAAAATGTGATAAACAGCACAACCCACTGGCGGGTCTATAGGTGAAGGACTCCCACTCAGTTTAGAGGTAACAGTACCCCCCCCCCCCCCCCCCCCACACACACACACACACATACACAAATAGGATCTCATGAGCAGTGGAACACTGAAGACAGAGAAGCAGAAATACAATTCATCCTGTACTGAACAAAATGCAAGAAATGTACATTTTCAAAGCTACCATTTCATTCTCTAAATTTTGAAAATAAATGTATTGTACCTTTGTCTAATCATTTTATTTTTGCAGTTGGATTAGTTCTTGCCACTCTCTTCTACTTTTGCTTGTTTTTTTTCCTCCTAAGTCCTTTTCCAGGATCTCAATTACATTTTCAGTTTTCTTTTTCCATTCTCCCTGTTGTCTTCCCTTACTTCTGTGGCATTGATGTTCATTTTTCATCCTTTTTTTTGTTTTCAATTCCTCTCATCTGCCTTTTTAGCTATAGCTATGACATGCTATTTCTCCTTCTCACCTTTCCAGTCCTCAGCCTTCATCCACTTCCTCTGCCAGCTTTTTGTGACCATCTTTCAGACACATTTCTAGTCTCTGGCTGTCTTCAAGTCTAGGCTTAAAGCCCACCTCTTTGCTACTGCTTTCGACTCCTAACCTTGACTCTTACTCAACACCCTCACTTATTACCCCTACCACTGCAATTTCCCCACCCCTAGCTGTCTGTTTGTCTGTCCAATTTAGATTGTAAGCTCTGTTGAGCAGGGACTGTCTTTTCCATGTTAATTTGTACAGCGCTGCATAAGTCTAGTAGCGCTATAGAAATGTTTAATAGTAGTAGTAGTAGTAGTACTCCATTTCCATCCTCCATACTCATCGTCTCTCAAAGCTCATCTGCCTCTGCCTCACGTTCCCTCATCAAACCCAGTTCCTTTCCTGTCACCTATCCCCTCTCCATCCCTATTTTCTTTCTTATGTCTTACCTCCTTATCCAGGCTCAATACCCCATTTACTTCTTCATTTCCACCCTCTCCTACATCCTTCAAATACTTTCTTCCTTCCTTTTTTTACCCTCGTCTTGCATACATTATCCATGCCTCTCTCACATCCCTAGCATCCATTTTCTCATCTTCCTCTATACCCACTTGCTCAGCATCTGTCCATCTACCCCATCTACTTTATTACCTTCTTCCTGCACCCAGCATCCATTTCTCTGATCCTCCGTGTTCACCTCCTTCTTCAAATTCCCTTGCCACCTCAGATCCTGCACTCTTCTTCCTTGTTACTCCTCCACCACATCTGCACCCTTCCTCCACATCCCCTTCTCCTCTATCTTTAGACCCTTCTTCCAATTCAACTCCCAGCTCCAGCTTCTACTAGTTAGCCTTCTTCTCCCATTACCAGCATTCTTCTTTCAACCCAAGTGTCAGAATCCCTTCCACCCTACAATATCCCAGCATCATGGTCTCCCCGCTTCCTTCTCCCCTCAAATCTCGTTTATGCTTGCCATGGCTACAAATCTCAGCAATTAAATGACAGGGAAAGGACTATGGAGCCTCTGCACTGAAGCACTCTGCAGCACTTTGCCATTCTTTTGCCCTCTGATGCACCCTTCCTGTTGCTGTGGGGGGGGGGGGGGGAGACTGGCAGAATGTTGCAGAGCATTTCAGCATAGAGACGCCACGGCCTGTTCCCTGTCATTTCATCACTGCAGCTGTGATGAGAATACAAGAGCTTCAAGTGAAGGGGGAAGGGAAGGAGGGTTTAGAGAGGTGGGGGGACCACAGTTGGGGAGGCATGAGGGGGAAACATTCTGCTAGTCTCTCCCCCAAAGCAACAGGATAGAGTAGGGGACAAAAAGGAAGAGATGGAGAGATGCTGGAACATGTGGGGAGGAAGAAGAAAGACACCCCTTCCCTTCTCTTCCTTATATTCTGCAGAATTTGGGGGAAAATGCTCCACTTGCCTGTTCCAAACTATGCATATGGCCCACACCCACATATATTTAACTAGTTACATTTTGTCTTGACAAGTTTTCTAGACAAACCTAATCAGTTTGTGGAATGAAAATTCAAAATGTAATCTTTTGAATATCAGCATCAACAAAATGATAAATATTTTTATTTCAAAGTAAATGTAATTATAGAAAAAAAAACCCTGAATATTACAATTACATAGTAACATAATAGGTTACATCAGACACAAACAAAAATGTCCTCGCCAATACGCCCAATAAGATGTTTAGTGCTATAGTTATCACTCTGTGCAGGTTCCCCCATGTCTTCATTTAAGGCTATAACTGCTGTATCCTGCAGTTTATCCCTATGCCTTCTTGAAAGCACAATACACATTGTTGTTTTGAAATAAGCAGTGGGATGCATGGTATTTGAATGCGACTGAAACGGTACCATGAAAACAGTGGTAAACATCAATTTTGAGTTACCTCAAAGTACCCCTAATTAGCTAAAAAATAAGCACTTACATTTGCATGTACCTAAAAACAGAAGCCCTAGCTGTAATCCTTTTTGTTATTTTAACAATTCTACATTATCGCTGCTTTGAAATAAACCTTGATGTTGATGTCATACATGCCAAGTTCCACAAATACCTAAATCTGTGGAATTTATTTTACAATAACTCATTAGAGAGCCATTTACATTAATGACACCAAATATGGGAACTCTGAGGCACCCATGGTTTGTTTTGGACTGCAAACATCCCATTTTATGAGCTTTATATTTTTGTATTGCTGTGATTGCCTAGTTCATTCACTAGATATCTAAGAAGAAATCTTCTGCAATTATGTCATCTCTTTCAAATATACTGAAAATGTTTGTGCCATCATTTATAAATGGTCTGTTTGGAGTGGTTGTATTTAATAAATAGATTTATACTACCCCCAACTAATCCTGTATTAAACAAGGATAGGATTTTATAGTTAGCCCATGCCAAAATTAACAGTGATCATTATAAAATGTCTTCAATAACCCTCAAACTCAATAAATGGAGCTCAAAATTACATATGCAATTTAATTGAATAACAATCCAATTAGCACCAATAATTGGGTGCTATCAATCAGTTCTTGGTGTTGTTTGGCAACAATTTGAATTTATGCATCCATCTTCCTAGGCATTATTCAATAAACTGGAAGGACTGTACTGAATGGGGAGTGTGGAATGAGCAAGAGCGTGGTGTGAGGGGAGTTAATATTATCCCTGTGACACAGTTCAGATGTATTCCATGTAATAACAAAGGTGGAAAGAAGATAAACCAACAACCACCATAATTAAAAGGTGAAGTGAAAGAGGCTATTTGAGCAAAAAGAACATCCTTCAAAGAATGGAAAAATAAGTAACTAGTGAGGTAATTAAATTTGTTAAATCACAAGAGATTGTGAAAAATTACACGAGGACCTTACGAGACTGGGAGACTGGGCATCCAAATGGCAGATGATGTTTAATGTGAGTAAGTGCAAAGTGATGCATGTGGGAAAGAGGAATCTGAACTACAGTTACGTAATGCAAGGTTCCACATTAGGAATCACCGACCAGGAAAGAGATGTAGGTGTCATTGTTGAAGATACATTGAAACCTTCTGCTCAGTGTGCAGCGGTGGCTAAGAAAGCAAATAGAATGTTAGGCATTATTAGGAAAGGAATGGAAAACAAAAATGAGGATGTTATACTGCCTTTGTATCGCTCCATGGTGTGACCGCACCTCGAATATTGTGTGCAGTTCTAGTCACCACATCTCAAAAAATATATAATGGAATTAGAAAAGATACAGAGAATGGCGGCAAAAATGATAAAGGGCATGGGATGACTTCCCTATGACAAAAGACTAAAGCAGCTAGGGTTCTTCAGCTTGGAGAAGAGACAGCTGAGGGGAGATATGATAGAGGTCTATAAAATAATGAGTGGAATAGAATGGGTTGATGTGAATCGCTTGTTTACTCTTTCCAAAAATACTAGGACTAGGGGGCATGCAATGAAGCTACAAAGTAGTAAATTTAAAATGAATCAGAGAAAGTGTTTCTTCACTCAACATGTAATTGAACTCTGGAATTCATTGCCATATAATATAATAAAATCAGGTAGTTTAGTGGGGTTTAAAAAGGGTTAGATAGCTTTCTAAAAGAAAAGTCCATAAGCCATTATTAGAATGGACTTGGGGAAAATCCACTTCTTATTTCTAGGATAAGCAGCATAAAATGTACTGTTTTGGGATCTTGCCAGGTATTTGTGACTTGGATTGGCCACAGCTGGAGACAGGATGCTGGGCTTGATGGACCGTTGATCTGTCCCAGTATGGCAATACTTATGTACTTATGATCCGAATGACGAAAATGAGAAGCTATAGGTAAAACATTGATAAAGAAGGTTAATAGAGATTATAAAGAGAAGCTTGCCACAGATGCAAAAATTCTTAGTAACAACTTTTTAAGGTACATCAGAAGCAGAAAGCCTTGAGAGAATGGAGCAAAAGGGGCACTTAGGGACGACAAGGCCATAGCGGAGAGACTGAATGAATTATTTGCTTCGGTCTTTACGGAAGATCTACCTGTACAAGAAATGGTTTTCAAGGGTAACAATGTGAAGGAACTAAAAGAAATCTCAGTGAACCTGGAAGACATACTGAGCCAAATTGACAAGTTAAAGAGTGATAAATCACCTGGACCAGATATACACCCCAGGGTACTGAAAGAACTCAAACATGAAATTGCTGATCTGCTGTTAGTGATCTATAACCTGTCATTAAAATCATCTGTAGTACCTGAAGATTGGGAGGTGGTCATGTAACACCAATATTTTAAAAGGGTTTCAGGTGTGAGCTGGGCAATTACAGACAGGTAAGCCTGACTTTAGTGGAAACTATTACAAAGAATGAAATTACAGAACACATAGACAAACAAGGTTTAATAGGACAGAGTCAGCATGGGTTCAGATAAGGGAAGTCTTCCCTCACTTTGAAGGCATGAAAAAACATGTGGATAAAGGTGAACCGGTTGATGTAATGTATCTAAATTTTCAGAAAGCCTTTGACAAAGTTCCTTTTGAGATACTTCTGAGGAAATTAAATTGTCCTGGGATAGGAGGCAATGTTCTTTTGTGGATTAGGAATTGGTTGTTGGACAGAAAACAGAAAGTAGGGTTACATGGCCATTTTTTCTCATTTGAAAAGGGTGATGAGTGGAGTGCTGCAGGGATGTGTATTGGGATGGTGAAATTTATCATATTTATTAGGGATGTACATTGATTAAAGGTTTTAATCGCATGGTGATTGCGTTCAAAATTTGTGATTAATCAGAGGATCCAAATGGGCACCATCTTCCTTCCTCCCCTCCCCTTCATGTTCACCATCTCCTCCTTTCCCTTCCATTCCCATCCATTCCATAGGCACCATCTCCTCCCCTCCATGGGTACCAAATCATCCCCTCCCTTACCCTACCCTACCCTACCCTCCATGAGCACCATCTCATCCCCTCCCTTATCCTCCTCTCCCCTACATGGGCACCATCTCTTCCCTTCCCTCCATTCCTGATCACTGTTGTTTCCTTTCTCTTTCCTGCCCTCCCCTCCCATCTTTAATCCTTCCATCCCCTATTTCCAGCATTCTTCTCTGCCCCCACCACATCTCTCTTTTTCTTCTTTCTCCCCCCCCCCCCCCTGTGGTTTGCATCTTTTGCTCTGCCTTCTTTTTTTCTGCTTCTTCATTCTTGCATGGCCCCTGCCCCCCGCAGAGGTCTGCTTCTTTCTCTGTCTTCTTTTTTCTGATTTCTCTTTCTCCCGTGCCCCCCTCCATAATGGTCCGCATCTTTCTCTGTCTTCTTTTCTTTTTCTGCTTCCTCTTTATCCTATGCCCCCATCCTGCCCCAGCCATTGTCTGCATATTTCTGTCTTTTTTTCTGCTTCCTCTTTCTCCCTTTCCTCTCTGCCCTGCCCCCACCGTAGTCCATTTCTTTCTCTGTCTTCTTTTCTTTATTCTGCTTCCTCTTTTTCCCATGCCCCCACCCCACCCTGCCATGGTCTGCATATTTCTGTCTATTTTCTGCTTCCTCTTTCTTCCATGCCCCACCCCACCACCACTGCTGCTGTGGTCACATCTTTCTTTCTGTCTTCAGCACCTCTTCTTACCTCTCCCAGCATGGCATTCCAGTGACCCCCTCTCTTGTGTGTCTCCTTCTCCCTGCTTCTCACCACTGCAGGCTACACTGAAAACAGTGCTGCTTCTCACCCAGCCATGCTGAAGAGCCCTGTCTTTAGCTTTTCCTCATATGAGAGGAGTTCCATCCCCTTTATCATTTTGGTCACTCTTCTTAGAACCTTTTCTACTTCTGCTATATCTATTTTAAGATACGATGGCCAGAACTGAACACAGAACTCAAGGTGAGGTTGCACCATGGAGTGATACAAAGGTATTATAGTATCCAAGAAAAAGATCTAGGTGTCATTATAGACAATACACTGAAATCTTCTGCACAGTGTGGGGTGAGGGCCAAAAACAAAATAAACAGGATGCTAGGAATTATTAGTAGAAAGATGGTAAATAAGACCACAAATACTATAATGCCTCTGTATCACTCCACAGTGCAAACTCATCTTGTGTATTGCATTTAGTTTTTGCCGCTGTATCTGAAAACAGATTTAGTGGAATTAGAAGAGTGACCAGAATGATAAAAGGGGTGAACTCCTCTCGTATGAGGAAAGGCTAAAGAAGTTAGGGCTCTTCAGCCTGGAAAAGAGATGGATGAGGGGAGACATGATTGAGGTCTACAAAATCCTGAGCAGTGTAGAATGGATAAAAGTGAATTGATTTTACACTCTTTCAAAAAGCACAAAGTCCAGGGGACACTCAATGAAATTACATAGAAATACTTTCAACACAAATAGGAGTAAATATTTTTTCAATGAAAGAATATTTAAGCTCTGGAACTTATGTGGCATGTGGTAACAGTGGTTAGTGTATCTTGGTTTAAAAAAGGTTTAGACAAGCTCCTACAGGAAAATTCCACAGTCTGCTATTGAGATAGACATGGGGGAAGCCATTGCTTACCCTGAGATTGGTAGCATGAAATATTGCTACTATTTGGGTTCCTGCCAGGTACTTGTGATTTAGATTAGCCGCTGCTGTACGCAGGATACTAGTTGGACCATTGGTCTGACACATTATGGCTATTTTTATATTCTGATTCCAAACTGGATTCCCTAAGAAAAACAAGACTACACATCCCTGCATACAATGGGGGTGAACCCAGGTTTGGATCAATCCTGTCAGGCAAATATGGACACAGCAAACACACAAGCTGGTAGTCTGTGCTATGGAATGCACATAAAAGCCGAGAAAGGTAACTGCAGTACCATTAGAAATATATTGTATTTTTAGGTAATATCAGAGAATTGTATGTGGGCTAAGGATGTTCCTTAACATAGCATCAGGGAAAAAATAACATCGCGATAAGATTAACATTGAATCGAATGCCTGTAACATGTAGAGATGGACAGGGCAACAGCTGTAGTTAAGGAGCTGACAGAGGGAGTCCCTAGACTGTAGTCTGTATCATGAAAGAGTAGAAACAGCTGTGCTTAGTAAACCTAATTGCCTGTTGGGGAAAAGCTTGTACATTTGCTGTTTATTGTCCATGGGTTGTAGCTTGAACCATGGATGATCAGAACAGATGTATCTAGGTAATATTATTGTTTAAAAATACAGTTTTAATTAAGTTGTACATGGTACGGCAAGGCAGCTATGGAAAGTTGTTAATGAGAAGCCCATGGTGAAGCATACATTTAAACTTACAAATAAAGCATACAAATAGTACATCAGTGTCCTGCTCATCTATGAGTAAATTAATGTGGTAGCCATGTTATTGGAATATTTTTTATGTTTTAGTTATTATTTTGATATTGTCTTCTTTTGCTCATATCTGACCTGAAGAGGAAAGTTCTGCCTTGGAAAGCTTGTCTTATTTCTTTTTAATTTCTATTTATTACCCTTTCATCTATGGAAGAGAGAAGTTATTGCAGAGTTTCTGACCAATAGTACTATGGTATTGGAACCAGTTATTGTTACGGTTAACTGTTAGTTCAGGCCTGTTCTCTTAGCATACAATAATTCTCATATTTAACAACTGACAGCTTATTAAACAGGTGCCCATGCTTTTCAACCTTCATGCTCTGCAGTGGTGCCCATATCTCCTGGTTCTTCTAAGTCTTCAGTCATTGTTCTGATATTAGCATTTTCCCTCATAATTTTATTTTCATGCTGAATTATATGAAATGCTACTCAGTTTTGTCTTTGGCTGATCTGCCAAAATACGTTTGTTTACTACCCAGAGACTCTGTCTTTTTCTTATTAATGATTTGATTCATTCCTCTGAGATGGACAGCTAGAGACCCATGTTTACTGGTTCTTTCATTATCGATTGATTTTCAGTGCTAATTGCTGGTACATGTCCTTTTCAACTACTAGTAGCAAGTGTCTCTATGGGCCATATTGTAAACCTCATCTCATATTAGTAGAATTTAATCTTCATTTATTTTAACTTGCAATAGGGTTTAAGAAAAAGTTTGCATTTACTTGCTGTAGGTGGTCTTTACTCTTACAGTAGAAGTACATATTCAAAACGTTCCCTTATTCATTGACGGCATTTTTCAAGCATTCATATGCTTCCATCCATTTTTTTCAAACTCAAGTAACTATGGGGCCCTTTTACTAAGCTGCAGTATGGGCTATCGCACGCTTACGGCAGTTTCAAATGGAGTACTGCGGGGTGCGCTCAGGCATCCTGCGGTAACTGTCAAACTTGAGCGCTTACCATACACTAAAAATACTTTTTATTTTTTCTTGATGGGGCAGTGTCAGGGTATAGAGAGTGGGCATTCCTGCGCTAATCAGTTAGTGCGGCTACATTACTATGCGCTAAGTGGTTAGTGCCGGATCTCTACATAAATCTTTACTTCCTACAAAACAGGTGTCTGTAAGTGCTCACGTGATCATTTCTTTTAATGGCCACGTGCCAATGGCAGCATTAGCTCATGGCCATTAATGGAAAAAACTGATGTGGTAAAAATGGCCTTAGTGCACAGAAAAACCCATACGAGGGCATACTAAGGCCAGTGCCGTAGCGAGAGTGCCTGACACCCAGGTGCAGGGCACGGTACCCCCCCTCCGGAGTGCCGCCCCCACGAAACGCACCCTACCTTTCAGCGGGGGGGGCAGGCGGGAGGGCCGATCCGCCCCCAGTGCACGTCACTGGGAGCTGCGTCGGCTCTGCTGCTTCCTTGCTTTCTCTGCCCCGGAACAGGAAGTAACCTGTTCCGGGGCAGAAAGAGCAGGGAACCAGCAAGCTGACACCCCCCAGCACGTGCACCCGGGGCGGACCGCCCCACCGTCCCCCCCTTCCTACGCCACTGGCTAAGGCCACTTTTTTTTTACCACACCTGGGACCCACATAACTGGAAAGAGGTGCTTCAGCCCCTTTGATTCCCTCCCTCCCTCTGTCCAGTCCAAATCCCTCTTCCCTAATTCTATAACTAACGCACCCATATTTGTGTATAAGCTTTAAGTTGGGCTCACAAGTTTATAAAATTAGGGGAAACATGTCTCCTTCAAATCTATATACTCCCATGGCTTCTATTCGTGTAAAGAGCAACATCGCCAAATTGGCCATTCATGTAAGAACTGAGGAACTGAGTTCGATTCCCACTTCAGGCACAGGCAGCTCCTTGTGACTCTGGGCAAGTCACTTAACCCTCCATTGCCCCATGTAAGCCGCATGGAGCCTGCCATGAGTGGGAAAGCGCAGGGTACAAATGTAACAAAAATAAAAGAGATACTGTTGGAGATTCTACATGGAATGTTGTGTGAAGGAGTGGCCTAGTGGTTAGGGTGGTGGACTTTGGTCCTGAGGAACTGAGTTCCATTCCCACTTCAGGCACAGGCAGCTCCTTGTGACTCTGGGCAAGTCACTTAACCCTCCATTGCCCCATGTAAGCCGCATGGAGCCTGCCATGAGTGGGAAAGTGTGGGGTACAAATGTAACAAAAAAATGCCACTAGCTACATGTACAGAAGCCATGCAAGCCATACAAGTGGGCACCATAAGCAGTTTGATTAAAACTGGATGAACTGTCCATTTAAAATGTATCTGGTGAGAGACCCAAGAAATTTAACCAGATCATTTATCTGGATAACACTTGACATTAACCAGATAAATTATCTGATTATCAACTCCATAGTGAATAAAGTCCAAATTGTGTGTTCCTCAAGAAAAGAGTCACAGGAATTAAATCAATTATTATCTCAACAGCTGACCATAGATAATGTTCCTCTTATTATAGCATTTAAAATGATGTAGAATATTTTAGACTGGCTGCATTTCAGGCATCAATCTCGTTGCCTAGAAATGGAATGAATTATGCTGATAATTTAGTTTAGTAAATTGATTGTTTGCTTTTTGCATTTTTTTTTAAATGAACCTCTTAAGAGTGATTGATACATCTAAGCTATATTCTCTATATGATCTCTTAAGAGGGTTTGTCAAGCCCATTACAAATGGACATTGTTTCTTCTTAAGAAACCCATGGAAAATAAATAGATCGCCAGATATGATGCATCTGATGAATAAACAATCGCATTAAAATATGCATGGAACCTCATATAGATGTAAGAGCATTAGACATTCTTAAAAGCTAGATACAACATATTTAGAAGGTAAGCATAATTATTTATTTCTAATACAGAACATGGGAAAACCTCATAATATATATTTGCTCTTTGTATTTATATGTAACTATAAAGATCCAAGCAAATACTGGAAGTAAAAAAATATGGGGGAAAAAGTAAAGAAAAAAAATCAATCTCCTCAACATTTAATCACACTAGTGAGGTAATTAAATTTGCTGATGACACAAAGTTGTTCAAAGTTGTTAAATCACAAGAAGATTGTGAAAAATTACAAGAGGACCTTATGAGACTGGGAAGTTGGGCATCCAAATGGCAGATGATGCTTAATGTGAGCAAGTGCAAAGTGATGCATGTGGGAAAGAGGAACCCAAACTATAGCTATGTAATGCAAGCTTCCAGATTAAGAGTCACCGACCAGGAAAGGTATCTAGGCGTCATCGTTGATGATACGTTGAAACCCTCTGCTCAGTGTGTGGCAGAGGTGGTTAAAAAAGCAAATAGAATGCAAGGTATTATTAGGAAAGGAATGGAAAACAAAAATGAGGATGTTATAATGCTTTTGTATCACTCCACGGTGTGACTGCACCTCAAATATTGAGTGCAATTCTGGTCACCACATCTCAAAAAAGATATAGTAGAATTAGAAAAGGTACAGGGAAGGGCAACGAAAATGATAAAGGGAATGGGACGACTTCCCTATGAGAATAGGCTAAAGTGACTAGGGGGCTCATTTTCAAAGCATTTAGGCTTACAAAGTTCCATAGGTTACTATAAAGCTTTGTAAGTCTAAATGCTTTGAAAATATGCCTCTTCAAGGCTCTTAAGCTTGGAGAAGAGACGGTTGAGGGGAGATATAATAGAGGTCTATAAAATAATGAGTGGTGTGGGACCGGTAGACGTGAATCATTTGTTTACTCTTTCTAAAATTACTAGGACTAGGGGGCATTCAGTGAATCTTAGAAAATATTTCTTCACTCAAAGTGTAATTAAACTGTGGAATTCATTGCCAGAGAATGTAGTAAAATCAGTTACCTTAGTGGGGTTTAAAAAACGTTTGGATAACTTCCTAAAAGTCCATTAGCCATTATTAAAATGGACTTAGGGAAAATCCACTTCTTATTCCTAGGATAAGCAGCATAAAATGTATTGTACTTTTTTGGGATCTTGCCAGATACTTGTAACCTGGATTGGCCACTGTTGGAAACAGGATGCTGGACTTGATTGACCTTCGGTCTGTCCCAGTATGGCAATACTTATGTTCACATTTAAATATCCTATATAATAATTCTCACCTCCAACATTCTATGTGTCTGCCTGCCTGTGTCTGTAACTTTCTTCACAGATAGGCTCCGAAGCCCTAGCTGATGTCACTAGACCCATTATGACGCGTCCTATATAATTATCAGCCCCAACGTTCTATGCGTCTTTCTGCCTGTGTCCGTAACTTTCTTCACAGATGGGCTCCGAAGCCCCGAGGGTTGGCGGTGGGAAGGGGGGCTTGAGAGGGTCGAGGGTCCAGGGGTCAGGAACTCCGAGGGGGGGTTGGGAAATCGGAGGAAGGGGGGTCTGCAAATCGGTGGGAGGGAGGCAGGGAGGTGGGGTCTGGAACTCGGAGAGAGGGAGGGGGGTCTGCAAATCGGAGGGAGGAAGGCAGGGAGGTGGGGTCTGGAACTCGGAGAGCAGGAGGGGTCTGGAACTCGGAGGGGGTTCTGGAATTCGGAGGGAGGGAGGGGGTCTGAAACTGGGGGAGACAGGGGTCTGGAACTGGGGGGGACAGGGGTCTGGAAGTGGGGGGGAGGGAGGGGGTTTGGAATTCGGGGGGGGGGAGGGAGGGAGAGAGGTGGGTCTGGAACTTGGAGGAGGGGACGAGAGGGGAGGAGGGGGGGAATGCACCACCTGTACAAAAACTAAAAAAAAACAAAAAATGGGGGGACGACCCTGGAACTCGGAGGGAGGGAGGGGGAATGATGACCCTAGAACACGGAGGAAGGGGGGACGCTGGAACTGGGTGGGAGGGAGGGGTTCCAGGCACACACACACTCTCACAGACACACTCACACCCAGTCTCACTCTCTCTCTGTCACACACACACACTCGCAGATTCACTCTCTCTCTCTCTCTCTCTCTCACAGTCACTCTCACACACACTCTCTCAAACATACACACTCCGAGGAAAACCTTGCTAGCGCCCGTTTCAATTATGTCAGAAACGGGCCTTTTTTTACTAGTAATCCATATAGTCAGCCATAGGAGCCGGCTTTGTGGGTACTGTGGGTGCTTGAGCATCCTCAATATTGAGAAAATTCCTTGTATGTATTCAGGCAAGGGTTATATCCGTTGGGCTCAGCACTTGCAATAATTTTGAAAAGTTGGTTCCCCTGTACTTAGCTCAGGTACCTGCATAACGGCCATTGCTGAATTGCTGGTTTCAGTGCTGATTGGCGACACTATCTGGTGTATACTTCTGTCTTTGCCTCTGAGATAGGAGTAACCTTCTGGAGGTCTCCTGGAGGGTGGACCCTTGCCCCCCCAGGCAGAACCCCAGGTAAGAAAAACTCTGACTACTAAATAAGTGTTAACATAAACTAAAGATATCAATAGGGAACTGGTTCAATCCAATAACTTTTCATGTATAAATACAGAACTCAGTTATAAAAATGCAAGCAAAAGTCATTCAAAAAAAGCAGGAAAAACGCCTCAAGAGAAAGCTTCTCCCACAGCCGTAAATGGGACAAAAGCTACTATTTGATCATCATAGGCGATACAAAAAACCTCCTATTTTTTATTATTTTTTGAGAAAGTATTTCTTTTTACTGTTTCTTTGACTAAACAAAAAATAGCACTGCCAAATAGACTAAAAAGTTTTACTTAGCTTAGGCAGGCTCAAAGCTCTCTCCTCTCTGACCGTAATCAAACTTGCCCCCCCACTTTTACCCACACCCACTTACTTCTCCTTCTAATTGTTTATCTGGATACTGTAGGTGTCCTTAGTCATAGGAGTCTCTGGCTCTTAGTTGCTGCCGAGCAACGTATCACAGGTTAGCATAAGTTGGCATAGGCCAAATGTCAAACCACAGCCTTAGAAGGGTAGTTTTCAGGAAAAAAAAAAAAAAAAAAAGCACATTTGTAGCTCTCTTGCAACTCTTAAATCTGCTCCCAGCTCAAGAAAAGCAAAATAGCTATATTAAAATAAAAACTAGAAATATGTATGGTTTACACCTTTTCATGGTCTCTATGATATACACTGGTCAGCAACAGTATTCAAGCTACTAGCCATAGCTGTGAGATAGAGGGCAGAAGCAGAGATGAACAATATAACAGCCACCAAGAAGACACCGTGAAAGCCTAGGGTAATCAATGCCTACCTATCTTCATACCAAATTAAGAGAATGACATAGGGTAACATGAAAGGCTCTTGCTGTAAGGGAAAGGTTAAGAAGGAAACAAACTGAAATGCATGTAGATGATGAGAGAGAGAGAGAGAGAGAGAAACTGCTAGGGGGAGGAGAGAGAGAGAGAGAGAGAGAGAGAGAGAGAGAGAGACCTGGGAACATTATGGAATTTCACTAAAAGGAACATGCCGGATGTGAGGGGAAGAGAGAGCAGGGCAGGCAACGCTGTGGCGCTGGAGACCTATGCTGGACAAAAGGCTTCAGCTGGCGGGGGTTGGGGACCCCCGCCATCCAAGGTATTTGCAGCGGCAGTGGGAGGGGTGGCGAGATGGCGAGGGGGGATGGAGGCAAGACGGTGATTGGGGGGGGGGGGGCGCAGCGGGCCAGCAGACCAAAATGTGCCCCCTACCTTCTACCATGAGTTCTGGATACGCCCCTGATTGAGAGAGTAGGGGACTGCTTGAGACAGGGCACTAAATCTGAGGAACAAAGGGGGGGAGACAGACAGACAAACAGAGGTTGTTCCACTATCTGCTAAGATTCTTTATTGGTTCTTCTCCTACCTCACTGAATTCACAGTGGTTCCACTTAAAAATTATTGCAGATTACTGCTCATTTACTCTATAAAGTTTTCCTCCAAATTCTTTAAGTATTTCAAAAATTCATGACAACTAATTGATAGTCATGATTATTACACTTTTTTAAAATAATTGCTGTTTTAGCCTTCTACTGCATATAGCAGTTGAGTTCTCAGCAAAGATTACTGGGGAAGAATCAATGATTAGAAGATAGTTCATTTGATTGATTTATTGGGATTTATTAAGCTCCTTTTTGAAGAGATTCACTCAAGGGGTGCATAGCAGGTATAGTTTAGCATACAATTTACAATTGTATTAACATCATAACAATAATAAAATGACCAAAACCAAACATAAATACTATAACCCCTCTGTTTAATAAGACACACTAGTGGCTGCCTTGCGTTAATGCCGACACAGCCCATTCACAATGTCTAAAGTGAGATAAACTTGGAAATGACAAATTTAAACAGAACTAACATGAAACAGTATCAGAATATTCACATTTAATAGAACTGCAGAACAATCATGTAACAGCAATAAGATGAATGTTAGTACAATACAAACAATAGAAAGCATGGAAGAATATTCAAATAACATAGATATAATACAATGTCAGCACACTGCCAATGAAACACCTAATAAGCACATAATAGAACATTCAAATAAAATAGATATGATGCTAATGCCTTTTCTACAATACAGTTCATTGGAGCCGACTCTGTGGGTGCTGTGGGTGCTTGAGCACCCCCAATATTGAGAAAATTCCTTGTATGTGTCCAGGGAGGGGTTATTTAGATTGGGCTTAGCACCCCCAATAATTTTGAAAAGTTGGCTCCTACAGTTTACTATGTTGTCGAAGGGCCAATTGCAGATATTTAGATGGGGACAAAATGAGTATCAGTGGCAATTTTGGAGATTTAAGGAAGGCTTGAATAATGTTACACCATTATTGTGCTTTTCTTTTTGTAACAGGATGAACTATTCAAGGGTCAAAAATGATGGGTAATTCCAAACGTATGTGGAAGCTCTCAGAACTGGTAAGAATTTCCTTGCAATGTACCAAGAGGCAAGACCACCAGGTACAGAAAAGCTATTTAGGTATCTCTATAAATGTTTAAACAAAATTAACCATGTGTAGTAAATGTGTTGTCTTGGATTCTAAAGAGGATAATCAGATGTTGCAGGATGACAGTGCATCCAAAGGTCTGTTCAAGAGTAGTTTTTGCCTATTAGTTTTCCATAGGGAAAGGGACATGGGACTTGATATACTGCCTTTCTGAGGTTTTTGCAACTACATTCAAAGTGGTTTATTTTTTTTTTTTGTTACATTTGTACCCCGCGCTTTCCCCACTCATAGCAGGTTCAATGCGGCTTACATATTATATACAGGTACTTTTTTGTACCTGAGGCAATGGAGGGTTAAGTGACTTGCCCAGAGTCACAAGGATATTCAGGTACTTATTTTGTACCAGGGGCAATGGAGGGTTAAGTGACTTGCCCAGAGTCACAAGGAGCTGCAGTGGGAATTAAACTCAGTTCCCCAGGATCAAAGTCCACTGCACTAACCACTAGGCTACTCCTCACTAGCAGCATTCCATGTAGAAGCCTGCCCTTGCAGATCAGCAATGCGGCCGTGCAGGCTTCTGTTTCTGTGAGTCTGACATCCTGCACATACGTGCAGGATGTCAGACTCACAGAAACAAAAGCCTGCGCGGCCGCGTTGCTGATCTGCAAGGGCAGGCTTCTACATGGAATGTTGCTAGTGGAATAGCAACATTAACATTCCATGTAGAATCTCAAATAGTGGCAACAGAATCTCAATAGTAGCAACATTCCATCTAGAATCTCAAATAGGGAAAGCGAACTGGGACTTGATATACGGCCTTTCTGAGTTTTTTTTGCAGCTACATTCAAAGCAGTTTACACATATATTCAGGTACAATAATTTATCTTCTGATTTCACTTCTTTATTTTTCCTACATCCCCCCCCCCTCATTTTTGTTCCCATTCTTATGGGGTAATGCAGAGATGATCTTTTTCCCTGCTATTTATATAATTTTGCTTTTGGACTCATCACTATTATGCATGCTTCATTTTCAATATAAATAATGAAATGGTAATAAAAAGTTAATTAAAAAGGAGACCGAGGTGAGCAACATTTTGGACAAGATGATAAAGAAAAAAAATTGATATTACAAGTTGGCACAGAGGATATACATATAGCTGAATAGGAACAATGGAATAATTTATTGAGGCGTTTTGAGTCTGCAGTTCTCTTATCCATGGAATGCATTGCCTGCCTCAATTCCCTAGGGCTAAACATCATTATCCCTTGAAACACGTGCAAAATCACTTTGGTAATGTCTATTATGTAGACATTTACGGAGGTTTTTTTGGGGACCGATGATGAGGAAGTCCAGCTCCCCATAGACTGAATTGTATGTCTGGGGGCTTCTCGAGGCCTTTTTCCTCCTAACACTAACAAGTGTGCTTGTTATTTGTACTTTTGAGAACCCATTTGATTGTGGATAGATTTTATTATGTAGAAAAGTCATAGAAAGCAAACTGACCATACTTGAGTGATAACATATAGGCAATTTAAGATCAAGAAACTCAAGTTGACTGTTCAAACTCCAGTCTTCACTGCATTTTATTTAGATACTAGTAAAAAAGCCCCGTTTCTGATGCAAATGAAACGGGGGCTAGCAAGGTTTTCTTCTGTGTGCAAGTGGGAGTGTGTGTGTCCCTGCCTTCTGCCCTCTGCCCTCTCTCCCTTCCCCTGTGCTGTCTGTCCTCTCTGTCCCCTCCCCCCTCGGAGTCGAGTCCTTCAGTGTTAAGTTTCCTGCTGTGCTGTGTTTATGTTACAGAGATAGTGAGGGCTTCTGCCCTCTCTCCCCTCCCCCCTCTGAGTCCTTCACTGTTACAGAGAGAGCGATTTGATTTCGTGCTTTGCTGTGTTTTCCTTCACTGTGTTACAGAGAGAGCGAGGGCGGGGCAGACACTCATGGGGAAACCGGATATCTCTCCCCCTTCACACTTCCGGCTGGAGGCTTCATTTAGAACGTTGTTGGTGGTGCCTTTTATATATAGAGGCTTGCAGAAACACTTATTCCTCCTTGCTTCCTTGTAATCAGTAAGGAAAACGCCAGCACTTTCAAATGGGGAGGAATATTTTCCACACTCGGCTAACAAACTATTGATGTCTTAAATTCTAGTGCATGAATTCAAACTGTACATTGTTTGGAACTGGAAGATTTTTGTATGGTTGTCCAGACTCTGGTATTATTTTACTTATTATTCTAATGAGTTATATTAGGACCTGCCCACATCATTGTAATACATTTACAGTTTGTCCAAAATATAGGTGCAAGAGTCGTTACGTGAGGTAGGATTGATCACATTATTGCAATACTGTTAGAACTGCATTGGTTACCAATTGTGATTTATGGTTTATTCATTTATATTCCACCTTAACCAAGGCAGACCACAAAGTCAACATATACAATCAAGCATAAAATCAGTCTAAAACCAATAACATCTCTTAAATAATTAAAACAAGGCGTGAAGGGACAAACAAACCATTGGGATGTACGGGGAGAGAGGCCAGCATTCTTAGCAGACTGGCATGACAGATATCCCAGCAGAGCAGTGGGACACCCTAGAGGGTGCTACAGTGGACTTCACATAAATGATTCTAGGTACGCAACTCACCATTACCCCCTTATATTATATGGCAAGCCCTTCAAAACCCACCAAAAACCTACTATAACCAACTATACACCACTACAATAGCTCTTATATCTGCAGGTGTCACCTATATGTGGGTACAGTAGGATTTTGGTGGGTTTTGGAGGACTCACACTTTACACTACAAGTGTTACAGAGTGGGCTATGGGCTTGGGTTCCTATCTCTACAGTGCACTACATTACACTGACCACTAGGTTGCTCCAGGGACCTGCTTGCTGTTCTAATAGTGTAAGTCCTAAGTTATGTGCCAAACTTTAAGCTTGAGCAATTTATATTAGTTCAAAGGCTGGAGAAAATGCTTGTGCCTAATTGCTGTCACATTAGGCAAGTAACAGATAGTCTTCTATAACCCAAGAGCGTAAGTGCTAGGCATGCTCTTCCTGGGCCCACACTCCCCCTTGCAGTTGGGTGTTATGGATTTTGCACACACGATTTGTAGAATCCCAACTAAGGGTGGTTACATGTGTAACTTCTAATTAGTACCAATTCGTACCACTTAACACCAGTTACAGGCATTCTATAACTGGTGTGGGCATCTTTGTGCGCTAAATGGAAAATTGTGCATTAAGCTTAAAGAATTAGGGCTTTGTGTATTTTTGCTATTGTGTATTGTGATATACCAAATCTTTATATACTCTTTGGGCCCCTTTTACCAAGCTATGAAAAAAGGGGGCCTGCGCTGGTGTCAACACATGTTTTTCACATGCACCGAGGCCCCCTTTTACCGCAACAGGTAAAAGGGAAGTCTCTGTTTCCTACAGAAAATGGCCTTGCGGCTAGTAAAGCACTTGCCGCGTGGCCATTTCAGGGGGGAGCCCTTACTGCCACCCATCGAGATAGTGGTAAGGGCTCCCACGCTAACCTGGCAGTACAAAATTATATAATTTTGTAGCACTGGATATGTCAGCACGCTAGGGGTGGGAAGTACAGCCGGGCTGCTGTGATAGCCCAGCGGTACTTCCTGTTTAGCTAGCGGTAAGCCCGTGTTACTGCTACTTTGTAAAAGGGGGCCTTTGTTCTTTAAAAATGTAGTAAACAAAATTGAACTAAGAACTCACCAAACTGAGCCGGGTCCAGCTTCACCAGCCTGTCTGTATTCATATATCTTTGTGTTAACTTGCAAACAGTTTGAAACGGGTCTTTCGGCCTATTCAGAGATGGCCAAATTTTTGTCTGAGCCCCTTGCATTAAAATCCCTAGCTTAACACCACTTCCACTCTTCCCTCTTCAGCTTCCTCCTCAGTGGCCACAAAGGGACATTATATCAGTGCTGGATATTTTTTTTCCCCCACATACTACAGCTATCTGACACACTAGGGCAATTTCATCAAGAGGTGCACTTGACTGATTTTAGATTGCATTTCAAATGTTTGTGTTTAGTGTTCAGGCTTATACATAAATTGATAGAAAATTAACTGACCTTCCTACCAGATTTGTGTGTACCTTCAAGATCCTTATATTCCATTAGGCAAGAACTTTTAGTTGTACCAACGGCAGCAATGGTTAGAAATAGCTCCACTTGTACATGAACTTTCTCTGTAGGTCCCCTTTTGTGGAACTCTTTGCTTTTATGCCTTCATCAAAAAATGCTATATACATTCCAAAACAAAATAAAAGCCTGCGTGTTTGATATGGTATATATCATATGGAGGGGATAATCTCCAGCCTGGAGCTGTCAGCATTTTATTTTAAACACCAACTGTTACAGGCTGTTTATGTGTGTACACTCAGTACTGTACCGTACTCAAATACTGGTGCTAGGATGAAGTACGCTAACCCCCTAATTCTATAAAAATCACCAAAATCTGGGTGTGTAAATTTGAGCGTGTGTTCAATTTGCTAATTAGCACTAATAATTGCCTTTTTTATCAAGCAATTATTGGCACTAATTAGATTTAATTGCCATTTACCCATGTAAATTTAGGCACAAGATCTGTGCCTAAAAATTATGCACAATCTGAAAAAGGGGGCATGGAAATGGGAAGGTCATGGGTGTAATGGGGATGTTCGTAAATTAATGTGCATTGTTATAGGGATAGGTGTGTACATTTGTACCATGTTTCAGTTGTTGCAAATGGCCGTGCCTAAAGTTAGGCACAATTCCTGGGTATAAACGCTAGTCCATAAATCATGCCTAACTTTGGGTCCCTTTTACAAAGTGGCGGTAAGCCAATACAGGCTTACCGCACGCTAACCCAGAACTACTGCTGGCCCAATGGGGCCACTGGCAATAGTTCAACCTCGAATGTGTGCCATTTCCAGTACGCCATAAAA
The DNA here is from genome assembly GCF_901765095.1 of Microcaecilia unicolor. Taxonomy (NCBI): domain Eukaryota; kingdom Metazoa; phylum Chordata; class Amphibia; order Gymnophiona; family Siphonopidae; genus Microcaecilia; species Microcaecilia unicolor. The sequence continues at coordinate 36,363,074 of NC_044037.1, forward strand.
CATTTTTCCTTTTATAGCACAGTGCTAACCCGGAGGTAATTGGCATTGCTGCACATTGCCCTGTTACCGCTGGGTTACTGTGGGAGCCCTAACCGCCACCTCAATAGGTGGCTGTAAGTGCTCCCCCCCCCCCCCCCCCCACGCATGGCCATGTGAAAAGAGTAATCTTACCACACGGCCATGTTTTAGGGGCTTTTTACCAGCTGTAGTAAAAAAGGCCCTGGTGTACAGGAAGAATGACTTCCGCTGCTACCGCAAGGTCCTTTTTCCCGCAGCCTGGTGAAAGGATCCCTTTAAATATAGCTTATTGAATAGTGGTTTTTGGCGCCAATTTTTCAGTGCCATATATAGAATCTAGCCCTAAGGCAAAAATTCTATATTGGCAATTATGCACATAATTGCCTTTATAGAATACTAGCATAAGTCGGGTTTTACGCACTTAACTTTAGGTGCAACCACTTATGCTTTGACAAAGGCTAGAGTTAATGCTTGTGCCTAAGTGCTCTCAGTTATGCATGTAACTGACAGTATGCTAAAAAGTTAGCATATAAGTGCTTGGCATGTACCTGCCCTTCCCATACCCCTCCCACATTCACACCTCTCTTGCAGTTATGCATTATAGCACGTATTAACCTTATAGAATAGGGCCTAACGTGCAGTAACATGCATAAACCAGCATGCAGATTTTAGAATGAGGGATTTTATGGCAAGTATTTGAGAAAACCCTATGGAGCCCTTTTACTAAGCCACATAAGCGTCTAAGCACACGCAACACATGCCAAAATGGAGTTACCGCACGGCTACCATGTGGTTCTTGAAGCAATTTCATTTTTGGTGCGCGTCCAAAAAATTAGTGGCATTTGGCGCGTAGGTCATTACCACCCGGTTACCGCGTGAGACTTTACCGCTAGGTCAATGGCTGGCGGTAAGGTCGCAGACCCAAAATGGACATGCGGCAAGTTTGATTTTGCTGCACGTCCATTTTCGGCAAAAATTTTAAAAAGGCATTTTTTTCCAGGCGCGTTGAAAAATGCATTGGCGCACTCCCCAAACCCGCGCCTATACTACCACAAGCCATTTTTAGGCGCACCTTAGTAAAAGGACCCTTCTATTTGCCTGTGGGCTGAAACGTCCAAAAATGAAGATTTGAATTAATGTTTTGCTTAGTTTAATTTTTGATGCATAGCAATGAGGTGATTTCTTGGCATTGATAGTCAAGTCTCACAACTCTATAACTGTGAAACCATTTGATTGTACTCCTATAAATCCATGTAGTATTCAAGTAGTTTGGATTGGGTAGAAAATAAGTCAAAATGTATATATGGACAGAATACATCAGAAGTTTTGGCATTTTTCATAGTACAAAATACGTTCATAGAATATTTGACATGTCATCCATGCTAATGTGGCACGGAGGTTTTATCAAAAATGTTCAATTAGTCAGCATGTTGTGCATTCCAACTTTTCAATTAAGAAACTTACTTAAACTAATAATATTCTAACTAAACATGTTACATTGATTCTTCTAAATGGCCTTGCTTTTTGCTTTTTATTCGCTGTGTAATAGATTTCAATGCATGAAGCACTCTCTGTTTTAAACATAATAGCATACAGTTTGACTCAAAGCATAGTATCTTTTGAAAGATCATTTGATATAGCTCTTCCAGTCACAGCCTTCTGGAAGCCGGAGAATTGTACTGTTTAGAAAGCGTAAGAAAGAACACTAACTTCCCTTAAAGATAGCAAATTAATTAATTAGTTCATGTAATCCTCAAATGGCACATAGTATAACCCAATCAACTGGTGCAGTAATAAAGATGCGTTTTTATAATTCATAACTAATTCTGTTGTATTCACTGGAGGAAAGTGGCAAACACAATCTTGGTGTAAGATTAAATCTGAGAATTAATTAGCATTCAAAATGGACATGTGCTGGGAAATTCTAATTTTAAACTGTTTCAGCTTTTCTTTTCCCCACTTTCCTTCTTGTTTGTATTCTTTTTTTCTTTCTTATCTGAGTGCAAAAGGTTGTGATTTGTTCAGATGAGGCTGATATATCACTAATTAAAACTTTATTATCTCTAAACCCTCAAACTGGTTTAGAGATAATAAATTATATATATATTTGTTGTTGTAACCAAAACTATTTTTTGTATTTGTAGATATATAATTGTTTTGTATTTGTATATCTATATATCTATACCTATCTATATCTACAGATTCCATCATGTTTGGCTGCCTATATGTGGTTGGCATGTTGGAGACTTGTCAACCATTATTTAAGCATAGATAGCTGAGGTCCACACAGAGTGGCGGGTGCTGCTCTGGCCACCATGTTGGGCAGACTGGATGGAGCATGTGGGTCTTTATCGGTCGTCATTTACTGTGTTGCTATGTAGATCATTTTCAGCAATTTTAGCAGATATGCTTTGTTTTGCTGCTTGTAGCAGTCCACACTTTACAGTATTCCATCTTTTATTTTTTTACAGGATTTAGAATAAGTTATTATCTTTGGGCTGTAGAATTATGTCTGAAACCTCATCCCACGTACTAACTGAAATACATAATTCAGCAAAACCAAACCAACTGACATAATAGCTATAGCCAGTTACTAAGAAAAAGGAGATCGTGTGAGGTTAATGGGAGGTTTTCAATGATAGCCCCTTCAGCTGTCTGTTAACAAGGTATCTTTCCATCTGATTAGGACTATGCAATCATTCAGTGCTAAACCTTTTTTGGCTGCTTAATGGAAAAACTGACTTGGATTATAGGAAAGGTTTGTGTAATAGGCTTGTGTATTATACTGAGAAATGTGGAGCGAACTTGAAGTAAGTATACATGGAGGGGCATAATTGAAGGAAAACGTCTATCTCCATGGGCGTTTATCTCCAAGAACGGGTCCGTGAAGGGGCGGAGGCGAACCGTATTTTCGCAAAAAATAGACGTCCATGTTTTATTCGACAATTTGTGAGCTGGGCGTTTTTGTTTTTCAGTGATAATGGAAAATGAAAGCGCCCAGCTCAAAAACGAATAAATCCAAGGCATTTGTTCGTGGGAGGGGCCAGGATTCGTAGTGCACTGGTCCCCCTCACATGCCAGGACACCAACCGGGCACCCTAGGGAGCACTTTTACAAAAACAAACAAAAAAAAAAGGTTAAAGAGCTCCCAGGTGCATAGTACCCTTCCCTTGTGTGTTGAGCCCCCCCAAATCCCCCTCAAAACCCACTGCCCACAAGTCTACACCATTACTATAGCCCTAAGGGGTGAAGGGGGGCACCTACATGTGGGTACAGTGGGTTTGGGGGGGGGGTTGGACAACTAAGCATTAAGCAGCACAATTGTAACAGGTAGGGGGGGGGATGGGCCTGGGTCCACCTGCCTGAAGTCCACTGCACCCCCTAACAACTGCTCCAGGGACCTGCATACTGCTGCCAGGGAGGTGGGTATGACATTTGAGGGTGAAAATAAAAAGTTGTGAAACATAATTTTTTGTGGTGGGAGGGGGTTAGTGACCACTGGGGGAGTCAGGGGAGGTCATCCCCGATTCCCTCTGGTGGTCATCTGGTCATTTAGGGCACTTTTTGGGACCTTATTCGCGAAAAAACAGGGTCCAGGAAAAGTGCCCTCAATTCTAGCTACAAACGCATACTTTTTTCCATTATCGGTGAAATGCGCCCATCTCTGTTCGGCCGATAACCACGCCCCAGTTCCGCCTTCACCACACCTCTGACATGCCCCCATCAACTTTGTCCGCATCCGCGACGGAGTGCAGTTAAAAACGTCCAAAATCGGCTTTCGATTATACCGATTTATTCGTTTTGGGGAGATAAACGTCTATCTCCCGATTTGGGTCGCAACATAGGCGTTTTTCTCTTTCGATTATAAGCTGGATAGGAAATCAAACACATTAGCATTTAACCTTAAAAAAAGGAGACTATGATAAAATGAGAAGAACGGTGAAAAAAAATTAGAGGAGCGGCTGTGAGGGTCAAAAATTTACATCAGGCGTGGATGCTGTTCAAAAACGCCATCCTGGATGCCCATGTCAAATATATTCTGAGGCATATTTTCAAAGCACTTAGCCTTCCAAAGTTCCATAGGTTTCTATGTAAGAAGGAACCGACTGAAAATAATAAGAAACAGCATAAGGAATGTCAAGTCAAATGCAAAGCGCTGATAAGTACATAAGTACATAAGCACTGCCATGCTGGGAAAAGACCAAAGGTCCATCAAGCCCAGCACTCTGTCTCCAACAGCAGCCAATCCAGGCCCCAAGAACCTGGCAAAAACCCAGAATTTAATAACGATCAATGGACTTTTCCTTCAGGAATCTGTCCAGACCCCCTTTAAACTCAGCAAGGCCAGCTGCCATCACTACCTTCTCCGGCAATGAGTTTCAGAGTCTAACCATACGCTGAGAAAAGAAAAACTTTTTCCAATTTGTTTTAAACCTACCACATTCTAATTTCATCTTGTGTCCCCTAGTTCTATTATTGTTAGAAAGCGTAAACAAATGCTTCACATCTGTCCGCTCTACCCCACTCATTATTTTGTAGACCTCTATCATATCACCCCTCAGGCGGAAGGTTAAGAGGGACTTCGAAAAAAAGATTGCGTTGAGGGCAAAAACACATGGTAAAAAACTTTTAGGTATATTAAAAGCAGGAAGCCGGCAAAAGAATTGGTTGGACTACTAGATGACCGAGGGGTAAAAGGGGCAATCAGGGAAGACAAAGCTGTAGCGGAGAGATTAAATTAATTCTTTGCTTCGGTCTTCACCGAGGAAGATTTGGGTGGTATACCAGTGCCAGAAATGGTATTCAAAGCTGACAAGTTGGAGAAACTGAATGAATTCTCTATAAACCTGGAGGATGTAATGGGGCAGTTCTACAAATTGGGAGTTCTGGGGAGAGAATGAGCTGACAACAGCTGTGCTAATAGACTGCCAGTAGTGTGGCTACACTTGTTTTCTATTGAGGCAGTAAGTTCAGCTGTACTATTCGCAATCCAAACAACTAGCACATGGTAATGACCTATATACTTTCACCAACATATGTCATGCCAAGATCATGCTTGTGCTGGCTGCCTTTTTCATGCAAGAAGCATTTACACAGATTTGTCTACCAAGTGATAATCCTCATGTTAGCTGCTTAACAAAAAGGGCCCCTCAAGTCTAGTTAAAAGTATATGCAATAGTCTATAGCATACCTAATTTTAGTCAGACTATGAGGTGGCAATTCCAGATTTATGTTTAGATCAGGAGAGGAAAATAGCATGCATAGATTTAAGTTTCAAATCTGTTTTAAAATCAATTCCATTAATTTACTTAACACAGAAATCAGACTTACTGGTCTGTAGTTCCCAACATCTTGTTTACCTCCACTTTTTTGGAGAGGGACTACATCTGCTCATCTCCAGTCATCCAGGATCACTCCTGATTCTAGAGAAGCATTGAAAAGGTCAGCCAGTATGATAAACTTCCCTAAGTTTATTCAGAACCCTTGGATGTATGCCATCCGGCCCCATTGCTTTGTCCACCTTTAGTTTAGCCAGCTCCTCATGAACACAGTCCTCTGAATATTGTTCAGGGACCACCACCCCTCCATTTCTATTTGTGTTTGTCTTCTGTGGTTCTGCTCCCAGCCCTTCAGCTGTGAATACAGAGCAATTTGCTCTTATCTTTATCAGCTTCTACATATTCCTCTCCACCTTCGAGTTTCACAATGCCACTTTTGCCCTCCTTCCTACCTGAAACATGTCTTTTCACCCCATTTTACATATTGGCTAGTTTGTTTTTTTTTTTCTTCCATTTGCATCTTTGCTTTGCTGACTACTCTACCAGATTCTCTTACCTTTCCAGATATGGTTGCCTGTCTTCCTCTTTTTACGCTGCTGTAGTTTATGAAGCCTAACCTTGTTGCCCTTAACTTTTCAACTACTAATTTTGAGAAACAAAGCAGCCTTCTTTTCCTTTTATTTTTTTTTTACTTTCCTTACAAAAAGGTTTGTTGTCCTTACAATAGTTCCGTTCAGTTTTGCCCACTGCTTTCCTACTTCTTTAAGAGTTTCCCAGCCAGACAATAACTCCGTGAGGTAATCCCCCATCTGAACAAAATTTGCTTTTTTAAAGTCTAGAACCATCACTTTTGAATGAACCCTCTCCACACCTTTCTTTGAGCATCAGAGACTATCCATGAAAGATGCTTAGGGGTCCTTTTACTAAAGCTTAGTCCACGCTAACAGAATTAGTGCATGCTAAATGCTGCATGTCCTATTGTATACCTGTCACGTTCTCAGAGCTGGAACTGGGTTTGTGAGCCCTTGGGCCACTGCCGAGGAGCGGCAGTGGCAGGCAAAACCACCCCACACCAGGGGCAAGGCAGAACTCTGACAACAGTTAGGCTTCATCTGCACCTGGCCACTTTCCACCAAGAGTTGAGCTCCAGGCTTCAGGTGGTCGGCAGGACTTACTGGACAGGGCAGGACTGGATAACAGCAAAGCAGCACAGGGACAGCAAGGCAGGGAAAGGATAGGCTAAAGGACAGGACTGAAAGCTGCGAGCAGCCACTGAAACAGGGAACAAACACAGCTAGACAGGAGACTGAACTGAAAGCTGCAAGCAGCCACTGAAGCAGGGAACAAACATAGATAAACCCAGAACTAGACAAAGACATACAAACAAGACACAAGACTGTGAAACAAGCAATACAGTAAACAAGCAATACCCTAAACTAAACATAGACTAACTAGAACAGGCAAGACTTCAGGCAAGAACTAGAGCAAGGAAACAAACTCAGGCTGAAGTGCAAAAGCACCAACATACCAGGGCCTTAGACGCAATGCAAAGGCAAAGGCAGAGAGGTTCCAAATGGCTAATAAGCCCAGCAGCAGCTGAGCTTCAGCTGCAGCAATCATCAGGCAGCTACGGGTGCAGTGCAGGATCAAACAAAACAGACAAGTCTGGCAGCCTGGAAGATCCGGACTGGACTGGGCTAAAGTCTGGAATGGGTGATAGTCCATAGCAGCCACCGGTTCTGGCTACCAGAGGGCGAGGGGAGCACAGACGTAACAATAACTATGGACTATGTGGCACTTGGCGCATGCTAATCTTTGTTAGCATGTGAGAACTTTTAGTACAAGGGCCTCTTAGTTAACTGAGCTTTTTCCCCCAAACGATACTTCTCAAGTAAAAATGTACAAAAACACCATTTCTGTATCTTTGCATATTTTGAAATAAATAAACAAACAAAAAAATACTTTGAGATCACTCACATCAGCCTCTAAGGGGCTTGTATAACTAATTCACAGAAATGTTCATGAGTTAGTACTCATTTGTGCAAATCAGCTCTTGATTCATTTACATTCTTAGCTAAGTTTTGAGCATTTGTCTCACATGTTGCCACATCCCTGAATTTCATGCATTCTGGATTGACACCATATGAGGAAAAAAGCAAAATCCCTACTTCCCACCTCTGGTGCAAGACTAAAATGTAAGTAAGGGTCAGACCATCACGGCCTATCTGTTACCCCATTCCTTAGAACCACAGCTCCCCCAAGGGGTCTGGGGAAAGAGATTTGGGGCAGCAACAATCCTTATTCAATCTTGCTCTGCCAGCTGTCCTATTCAAAATGGCACCAGCTGATCGATGGTGGTAGTCTCACTATCACTAAAGAACAGATTGCAAAATAAGGGTGAATGCTCTTATTTGCCAATTTCATTCTTAGTGGTAATACCACAAGGCTATCAACTAGGGATCAATTGGCCTCATTTTCAATAGGACAGCTGGCAAGGCAAGAATGATTGGGGACAAGAACAGATGAGGTAGGCTGGGTCACCTGACTCTCACATTTGGAAGGAACAGGGCTTTGTGGGGGGTTCTTTCTTCTTAAATATTGCATGAAGGCAGGGGAAAGGGGGGGGGGGCTTCATGACCACTGGATCACCAGGGTATTCAGGCCCCCTCAAAAGAAGGGTGTTGGGGGCTCTCCAGTCTAGGCCAATGGGTCCTTTAATTTTTTTTTCATACTGATGCGCAAAGGCTACTTTTTTTCCAGCTTCTGAAAAAAATTACTACAGTTCAGCAAAATGTTCCTGTGTATGTGGATGAGTTCTTTTCTTATCCATAGTAAAATTTCACATGTTTCCCATGAAGCATTTTTTTGCAAGCTCATCAATGCCAACTTTCCATAAACATTTACACAGTCTACTTCACACAAAATTATACCAACTCAAAATATACTTTTGCAAAGACTTTGCAAATGTGCTTTTTGCATAAGAAACATAAAAGATCTGAACTTTGGCATTTTGCATTATTTCCAGGTTTTTTTTACACTATTTTTTCATATGAAGTCAGCTTTTGAATGTCACTTCACAAATGGCCAAGCTTAGGGGCCATTTTATAAAGGCGCTGGATATAATAAGGGAGAGCTGGGAAGCAAAAGAATTGTAGGGTCAAAACATCATACTCTACTCGATGGGTTTGAAGGAAAAACTAAAACAGATCACCAAGGTAGCCGAACAAAATCTTATACGGCTTCAGTTAAGTGAAATGAAGCAGAGGGGATAGGTAGAGATTAATAAGCATCTCAGTCCTAGAAAGAAGGTGAAATTTCTTGAGATGTTAGAAGAGCTCCATGATGTTATTTCCCCAGTCCCAGGTCATACTGAGTCCAGCATGACATCATAATCTACCAGCAATATTATGGACTACCTAACAAAACAAAGGGGGGCAGTAAGATTAATTAAAGAAATGGAAGAGAGATGGAAGCGATAGAAAAGTGTAAAAGCTCTTGGTTGAGCCCAATACTCCTGATCCCCAGATGGGATCACATAGTTCTATATTGATTTCAGAAAAATGAATGCACTATCAGAATTCGATGTTAATTCAGTGTCACAAATTGTAGTTCTACTAGATAAACTCGGAACTGTGCAATATGTTACCATTCAGGACCTTACCAAGGGTTACTGACAAATCCCTCTGACACAAGCATCCAAAAGTAAAATGGTGTTTAGTTCACCTAAAGGGCTATATCAATTTTGCAGGATGCTATTTGGATTAAACGGGGCTGCTGTTTTATGTCAGAACCTGGTTAATATGTTTTTTTTTTAAGAGACCATGGTGAAAACACAGTAGCCTACATGGATGATGTGACCATCTCTTCATCATACTGGGAGTCCCATCTACCCAGGGCTAGAAGGGTGTTAGAGGCACTTATGGACCAGAGCTTTCAGAGTTTTCAGAAGCTCCTTTAGATGTGGAGGATATGAAAATCTCTTTAGATGATTTAGATTACTTCTCAAGATGACAAGGACATAGAAGGGTGAGTTTGAAGCCTACTTCTGCATTTTGGAGCCTTTTCTATACTTATATATATATATATATATATATATATATATATATATATATATATATATATATATATATATTTTTTTTTTTTTTTTAAGCAGCTACTGAGTTTAGAAAGGGAAAGCTTGGGAAAGAACCAAAGAAACCAGGTTAAGAGGGTGGTATCTTCCCCATTTGCCTTGCTTCTACCCCAAATCAGGGAAATGTTTAACAAAGGGGAGCTTTTGTCACTGAAGAAAAGATTGAGAAAAAGTAAGGAAGAACTGTTTTGTTGCTTATTTCAGGCGAACAGCAATACCTTAAAAAGGCAATTATGAAATAAAGGTTTTGGGAGTTCATAAGGGCCAGCCAGAAGCTGGGGAAGTTACTGCTAACACTCCTTTAACCTTATAGTTAATGCCAGTCTAACTCTTAACAGGAATTTTGAGGACTGTTTTTCATTTGAGAAGATTTCAAAAGGAATATATTATTTCAAGGACTATGAGAGAAACCCTAAAGCCCTTAGGGTTTGAACTGCAACCCTGCTGAGGTGGTATTTTGAGACAGAAAGGCGCAAAACATGTAAAAGCATCCAATAACTGTGTAAAAAGGCCCTGCTTTAAAGAGGCTTCTTTTTTTTTGTCTTTTTTTACTTAAAGGGATACTCTCAAGTGAATGTGCACTAAAATTCTGATATTGAAGGAGGTACAGAAGCAAAGTTGTGTGCGCTAATGTTTTGGGGGATTATTTCCAGAATCTTTCATAGAAGCAGCTTTGCTAAGACTGTCCTACACAGACATTTCCTGAGCTGCTTTTCCAGGTTTTAATATTTGTATTGAAGCATCCACCATAGACTCCTGCAGCTGACCTCTATGGCTAACCTGACCGGATCCTTTCGGCAGAACACAACTCTCAAGGTTATAACATGCAATTTCTTTCACAGCATGGTACCAATCAACCTAAATCAACAGAAAAGGTAATTAGTGTAATCTCTTGAGTAAATAAAAACAGGGGAGAAAAAATTGCACGCAAACCAGATAACCTTTTAGAATAGTAAACAAAAAGAATAATGATTAATATTAAAGGGGCCATTTGCTTACATCATATCCTAACGGTGTACTGTTAGCATATACTATTTGCCACACTGTCCGCAGGAATAGAACGGACCCTATAGCGGATACTGTATATTAATTCCGTTGGCACATGCTGTTAGTAAATGAGCTCTCAAGGGAGATGATCAGCAAAAGACATGCTTAGCGTGCATAAGTTCCTATTTCTGGCAACATCTAACTGAGAGAGTCGTGAGTCTCCCAGGATTTTGCTAAAAGGAACCAAGAGATCTAATTCAATACCTTCTGAAAATGACTGGGAACTGAATGCTGTTCTGTGAAATTAACTTGGAAGCATTTATATCTTAGAAAATTGGTTAGGTATATTATCATCTCCTTTTGCTATTTAATGCATATGGAAATAACCATTCTTAATATTTCAATAAATGACTGCATACAGATTCAAAAAGGTTTACACAACCAGACATTATCTTTATTATGTTTTTCTTATCACTGGAACTTCATAATGAGAAGATTACTAATAAGATTAAAAAGTAGTCTAAAATATGTCTAAAGAGTTTGAGCACGTGTACTAACTGAATATACAAGGGTTTCTGAGGCCAAAAGGAGAGAATAACCATTAGAACATTGTGTTGGATATCCTCTCTGTGGTGTCCTTTTACTAATGTGTACTGAAAAATGGCCTGCGGTAATGTAGGCATGTGTTTTGGGTGCGCGCAGATCCATTTTTCAGCATGCCTGCAAAAAAAATGCCTTTTTATTTTTATTTATTTTTTTATTATTTCTTTATTACATTTACAGTCTGGATCACACATACCTGGGAGATCCCAAAAAATAGGTCTATTTCTCATAGCTCATTTAAAAATATGAGCAATAGCTCACCCAAGTCTACCTAATAACTGTCTAATTCACTTTTATGGACTTTTTCTCAAGGAACTTATCCAAACCTCCTTTGAATCCTGCTATGAAAAAAAAAACTTCCTATGATTTGTTCTCCATTTGCTCTTCATTAGTTTCACGGAGTGTTCGAATAATTTTATAAACTTCTCTTAACTCCTCTCAGTCATCTTTTCTCAAAGTTGAAGAGCCCTAACCTGTTTAGCCTCATTCCATCAGGGAGGTGTTCCATTTTCCTTATCACTTTTGTCACCTTTCTCCAAACCTGTTCTAGTTCCGAGATATATATATATATATATATATATATATATATATATATATATATATATATATATATATATATATATATATCTTTTAAGATGGGGCCACCAAAAACTGCACACAGTAATGGTGTGGCCAAAGCAAGATCCATAGAGAGGCATAAAAGCGAGCATTAGCAGTACATTTGAAAGACTGAGATCATGCTCCATATGCCCTGACTTAGGAGTCAGGTCCATTCCTGTCATGGTATGCACAAAACAAACCAGTTTGAAGAAATTGTCCCCAGGGCATAATGATATTCCCGGTTTGGCCGCCATCCATTTTTTTTTCAAATAATCCCTACAATTCTATTTGCTGTTTTAGCAGTTGTGGTACACTGGACTGAACGTTTTAGCATCTCTTTAACAATGACAGCTCTTCCTGTCAGTTCCTTTTTCTTTTTCCCAGTGGTTCCTTGCTTTTTTAAAAAATTGTTTTATTTTATTTTATTTTTTATATTTGGCTTCATTTTCTCCAGACCCTAACCCAAATGTCCCCATTCTACCCCTGCAACAGTGCTGTCATAGCTTTCTTGTGTATAACAGAGGAGAATTATTCTCTAAAGGGTCAGCCATTTGGAGATCTTTCTCTTCTCTTTTAAAGCACCTTTATGCCTGTCTTTCTGGAAAGTACTATAATGGCAAAGCTGTCATTACACGTGGAGAACAGTGATGACAATGTATTGATGCTAAGTGCCATGCTGGATTGAAATGTCTGATGCTTTCACTCCATATAAGCAGATGTTCATTCCTGCTGAATCTCTTTTTGAACACTATATTTCCCCTTACAGTGATTTCTTGACCTGCATGAACCTAGGGGCAGCACTGGTCTCCAGAGCTTCAAGATGGAATTATGGATATGCTCATATTTGTGTACAGTGTCAATTATGACAAATCTTTTTGGTCTCTCACTCAAATGGCTATCTACATGTATATGTGTAACCATTGTAGGGTCTACATTTGTAAGTATTATTGTTGTTGCTACATGTGATATGTTCAGTGTGTAAGGGCAAGGGCTTTCAGAGCAACAATGCTCTCCACAGTTCTGACCTACTGCTGTGTCATGTCATGTAAGCAGTATGTTTGCTGCTTAATGCCACAAGCAGCTGGACCTTTATCTGGTCAAATTGCCCTATAGCCTGCACTCTTTCAGGCTTGCTTGCTGCAATGATGACTTGATCTTTTGCGTGCAGTGAATGGTGTCTCTTGATTTCCTTTGACATTGTATTACCAAGTCAAGAACATATCTGAAAATGTAAGGCCCATATAAAATGATTTAAATGGTTAGTAGAGACTCCTGGCCTTTTAAATTGCCTGTCCAGAGCTAACCGGGCATATCCAGCAGCACTTAACCATATAGTGCCATTGAAAATGTTGGTTAGCATACAATGCAGAACCAGCTATTTTGGGGGTGGAGTCAGCACTTGGCAAGTTAAGTGCCAATATTCAGCACTTAACTGGCCAAGGTAAAATTTAGCTCTATTTTTATGTGGCTCACCAAAGCCGGTTAAGTACTAAATATTGCACATAACTGGCTATGTTTTTACCACCCCTGTATACCTGGAAATTCAATGCTGGAGCCCAGACATGGCCTAGCATTGAATTTCTGGGGGTAACACCAGCAGCAGTCAGTTTTTGTACCCCTGATGCAGCCTGAGGGTGAAACGTGGCCACTTCGGGTAACCTTGCAATAAACCACTTCTTCTGTTACCCTCCTGTTCCATTTTTTGTCTTTTTTGATCTGCTTTTTTACTTTTGGTTAATGAGTCAAGCAATTCTGCACTCTGACTGAGGGTTTCCATCCATTTTAATTAAATTTGTTTAAAACTTGCTGCCACACATCTACTACAGAGACATCAAGAAATAACACTGGTAAAATGGCAAAGGACAGCACCAGTGCCATGAAAACTGAAAGACAGTATGGGGCCCTTTTACTGAGGTGTAGCAGGTCTAATGCAGGCCTACTGTGTGGTAAAAGGGCCATATCATGGGATGTGCCGAGGAGTCCAGTGGTACTATTCCTACAGTAAAAAAGATATTTGTTATTTTTTTGCCATAGGTATGACTAAGGATGGAGAGTAGACATCCTCCGCTAACTTTTTTTTGTTTGCCAAACTTCCAGAGTAGTCTCAAATGTCTTTACTTCATTGTGTAAACTTAAAAGATTAAGACCATTCTTTTCTTGATCAGTCTTTTGCACTTTAGTTCAGTTGTTAGTCTTAACTAATTTGACTATTACAATTCAATTTATGCAGGTATTAAGCAGAGTCTCCAAGGAAAACTACAAACTGCTCAAAACATGGCTTCCCACCTTATATATAGACCACTGCATTACGTTAAAGCATCTCCTCTTCTTAAGGATCTACATTGGTTGCCTATCAATGAAAGAATTTCATTCAAGCTCTATGCTATTGTTCATCAGATTATTTACGGTATCTTACCATCTTATATGATAGGTCTCATTAAGTTATCACCACAAAATGCCACCTCATTCTCTAAATAATATCTTGTGTTACATTTCCCAAGTTGTAAAAACTTAACTTACAAAACTATCCATACTACTATTTTTCTTAAGTACCAAACTCTGGAACTCATTATCTAATTATATCAGACACTCAGTTGATTATTTAGAAGTTTAGGGGGTCTTTTATTAAAGGTTAGCTCGATTCCATTTTATTCTTATGGGCCATGCTGTAGATAACTTGAGCTAATCTTTAGTAAAAGACCCCCTTACTTTACGCCCACTTCTTTAGATCTGTGTTCAGCTAATATGAAAAGACATTTTTTTAATAGTTGTATTCTTGTATTAATATTAATTGTCTTGTAATGCTTTTTCTTAATTTGTTACATAAGCTGCATTGAACCTGAGCTTTCTTAGGAAAATGTGGGGTAGAAATGTCATAATAAATAAAACAAATAAATAAATTGGGTAGTACGGGCACATTACCACAGACTACCTGATTAGTGCAGGAGCCCTTACTACTTCCTAAATAGATGGTGGTAAGGGCTCCCGGCAGTAGTAGCCACACGCTAATGGCGAAAGTAGCACATGGCCATTTTATTTAAAACCTGATTACAGCCATTTTTCAGCCATGCTAGAAAGTGGCCGGAGCACATGGTAAACCAGTCTGCTAATCACGCCAGCCATTTTCTAGTTCACCTTAGTAAAAGGACCCCTGTGAGAGGACCAACACCAACACTGGCAAGAAGATTCCAAAGCACTGGAGAGGGCTAAAATGGCACCAAAATTGGTATGACCCCCCCCCCCCCCTTCCCCTAATCCTCTTCCAAAGAAGCACCAAAGAGTTAGATTAGAGTCACCATTTTTTGCACAAGACAAATGCTTGCTCAGGATACTTCTATAGCACAAGCCTACTTTTTGTCGCACTGCTTGAAAGATTATATATATAAAAAAAAAAGCCCTTACCTTGAAATGAAGATTGGAATTCTTCTATACTGTTCCCCTATTGCCAACAGTGGCATAGCTATGGGGGGACAGGGGGGCCTGGACCCCCATAGATTTGGCCCTGGACCCCCCTGCCGATGACCCTCTTGACCCCCCTCCCGCCGCCAACCCACCGTCACCACCACCTGCAGGACGTCAGAAACAGAAGGAAGCCTTTTGTGGGAAGAAGAGGACCTTGGCTGGTGGTGGTTGGGTTCCCCCGCCAGCAAAGGTAGGCGACGGCGGGTTGGCGGCAGGAGGGGGGGTCGAGAGGGTCGTCGGCAGGGGGGGCAAAGTTGTTGGTGGTGGTGGTGGCGAGGTCGGCAATGGCGGGGGGGGGGATGGGTGTTGGCAATGGCGGGGGGGGACTAAAATGTGCTCCCTCACCACGGGCTCTGGACCCCCTCCCGCCGAAGTCTGGCTACGCCCCTGTTTGCCAAGGATCTAGGATTGACCAGTTCCAGTTTTTGTAACAATAAAATTGCAGCACTTTGAATGCAATAAGGGGTCCTTTTACAAAACCACTGTAAAATGTAGCCTGCGATATTGTGGGCGCATCTTTTTGGCGTGAGCTGGGCCACTTTTTACCATGGCTGGGAAAAAGGCCATTTTTTAATGGGCCGGGAAACGGGTGTGTGCAAAAATTAATACTAGCATGTGCCTATTTATGACCTGAGCCCTTACCGCCAGCCATTGACCTAACGGTAAGTACTCACATGCTACCTATGCGATAGCCATGCAACACATGCCAACATGGCCGTGCTGCCGATTACCGCCTGGAATGCATACACAATAGAAAAATATTTTCTACCGCTGGATTCAATGCGCACTAAACTCGGAATTACCGCCGGGCGCACATGCTACCATGGCGGTAGTGCAGATTTGGCGCATGCTACCCGCATATTAGCTCTCCTGCGGCTTTGTAAAAGGGCTCCTAAATAAACAGCGGCAGGAAGATCCCAAAGCTCTGGGGTGGGTTAAAGCAGCACCAGTATCTTTTTGGGATATTGGAAATAGATTTAGTAAAGCGACATCTTGAAAATATTGAGCTAGAACAAAACAATATGTTGTACTTAAATGAGCACATCAGGTTTTACAGTATTTCAGATGTATTATTATGTATTTATTTTTTTTTGTAATAGGTATGTACCCTTTGCCTAGTAAGGATGCTGTCACTGTGACACTGCAGCATAGCTACCCACTTCCATATACCAACACAGCATGATAGATTTTGGCAGTGGCCTGGCATTGAATTTCCAGGAATAATGTTGGCACCTAACCCTTCCTGTTCAGTGAATCTAGACTGCCCCAATTTGACTGCCCCTATCGGACCGACCGTTCACTTGTCTATTAGATTGTAAGCTCTTTGAGCAGGGACTGTCTCTCTTTGTTAAATTGTACAGCGCTGCGTAACCCTAGTAGCGCTTTAGAAATGTTAAGTAGTAGTAGTAGTATTACATATAGCAGTGATTTAACCAGAGCTGAGATTGTGATGTCATAATGCCTCATTCCACCAATGCCTAAGAGCCAACCTCATCAGTGATGTCACAATGGCTTGATTGTCCTATATTTGTCTCACTCTTATCTATTAGATTGTAAGCTCTTTGAGCAGGGACTGTCTCTCTTTGTTAAATTGTACAGCGCTGCGTAACCCTAGTAGCGCTCTAGAAATGTTAAGTAGTAGTAGTAGTAGGGGTCAGTAAAACGCTGAGCACCACTGACTGAATATTAGGCCTATTCATGAGCTCGATTTGCATGCACTGCCTCCATTAGATGCGACTCTAACTCATTAATATTCAATGCAGGTACCCTGAAAACCTAAGTGGCTGGGGTTCCCCCAGGACAGGTCTGCAATCCACTGCCTTAGCACATGTTAATTCACTGGTTAATGTGTGTTAAACACATTTTGTGCCAGTACATTTTTTTTAAGGTGTACAAACAAACCCAGCTGCGGTAAGCAACTAGTGTAGATGTTTATGCGTATGGTAGGGCTGTTTGTTGGAGGGGAGGATTGGATCATGGCATAGTACCTGTTGGGAGGCTTTGGAACAGGAAAGGTTACTGTTGGGAGAGGTGAATTGGAGGGGGATTGCAGTAAATATTCCCTCTAAGCAAAGCACATGAGCGATTGCTCATACATTTTAAGAGTGCTCCTCACAGATTTTACGTGGTTGCCCACTTTTTGTTTTTTTTTGTGTGCTATATACCGAAATGCATTGCTAATACTGGCGCTCAAAAATTGTTGGTTTTAAAACTTGTTGCTCAACACACACACAACCAAACACACAAATTGCACCCACCAGGCCACTCCTTAGAAGAAAAAATGGACAAGGTTGAGGGACTCTGTTTTGGGGGGGGGGGGGGGGGGGTTGTCAGAGGGCTCTGTTTAGACGGGTCAGGTTGTGCCATCTCAGAAATGCATGTTTTATGGATTGCTAATACAGAGGTTCTCAACCCCATACTCAGGACACACCAAACCAGTCAGGTTTTCAAGATATCCACAATGAATATGCATGAAATAAATTTGCATGCATTATCTCTTGTGTGTGCCAGTCTATCTCTTGCATATTCATTCCTGGTATCCTGAAGACCTAACAGGCTTGATGTGCATTGAGGACTGGGTTGAGGACCTCTGCCTACTACTACTACTACTACTATTTAGCATTTCTATAGTGCTACAAGGCGTACGCAGCGCTGCACAAACATAGAAGAAAGACAGTCCCTGCTCAAAGAGCTTACAATCTAATAGATAAAAAAATAAAGTAAGCAAATCAAATCTAATGTGAACGGGAAGGAAGAGAGGAGGGTAGGTGGAGGTGAGTGGTTACAAGTGGTTACGAGTCAAAAGCAATGTTAAAGAGATGGGCTTTCAGTCTAGATTTAAAGGTGGCCAAGGATGGGGCAAGACGTAGGGGCTCAGGAAGTTTATTCCAGGCGTAGGGTGCAGCGAGACTCTGCCCTAGTAAATTACTACTACTACTACTATTTAGCATTTTTATAGCACTACAAAGCACATGCAGTGCTGCACAAACATAGAAGAAAAAAGACAGTCCCTGCTCAAAGAGCTTACAATCTAATAGACAAAAAATAAAGCAAGCAAATCAATTAATGTGTAGAGGAAAGAGGAGAGGAGGGTAGGTGGAGGCGAGTATTTACAAGTCAAAAACAATGTTAAAGTGCCACTGAATATTGTGCCTGACTGCCATGGCACTATCTGGTACTGAGTCAGGGTGAAGCCAAGAGTTACCAGGGCACCATCGATATTCAGTGGCTGTACCTGGAATATTACCCAGTTCATTTAGGACAGCAAAAAGGCTGTCCCAAGTTCAACGGTGGTACCCAGATAAGTAACCAGTTGATATCAGCGGAACCTGGGTAACTCCAGGCAGTGGTCTCAGACCTGATATTCAGTGCTGGTACCCGGTTAGGGGTAGGTACTGAATATGCTGACCTAACTGAGCCAGTGGTGGCCAGGGTTTAAAGAAATTCTGAGCGCTGCTGTCTGAATATTGCTCTCATAGTAGTTGTAGCCCTGTGACTCTACATTTTTTAAAAAGCTATAGCCATTGTCAAGTAATAAGAGATTTGGCCTCTGCTTATTCTTCTCTAATTGAACAGGTTTTACATTTCTTTTTTTTATTGTGCTGGCTGTGAAATTAATTATAGACCCCCTATCAGCAGCCTTCGAGGCATTCCATTTAAGCATATGCAAAGCAGTACATGAGTTATTGAGCCATTGAAGTGATAGTACTCAGTAATAGCTTTATCGATTAGCTTAATAAACTCCCTATTTTGTAGCCAAGGATTGTTAAAGTGCGAGGCAAGGGGGGTGGGGGATGACATTGGACGCACTGAAATACTATCTAGTTTAAGTGAAAAACCAGCATAATTAGATACTAGAATGTTCCTTATTTGAACATTAATTAGATATGGTAGTAAAACATTGTGAAATTAGAAATAATCAATACCAGAAAATGAATGATGATGAGATTGGGAGAAACATGTGAATTCTCTTCTAGCAGTAACACCATGGGTCAGATATTCCCACAGCCAACACTGAGTACGTAGGAGCCTGTTAAATAAACTGCAGTCGGTGTTTGCACTTAATGGGGTCCTTTAACTAAGGTGCACTAATGGATTTAGCATGCACTAAATGCCATATAGCCCATTGTACATCTACTGCAGCATGGCTTTTAGGGCTTCTTTTACAAAGCTGTGCTAGTGATTCCCACATGACAAATGAGAGGAAGCCCATAGGATTTGAAAGGGCTTCCTCTCATTTACTGTGCAGGAATCAATAGTGTGGCTTTATAAAAGGAGCCCTTAGTGCACACTAATTCATTAGTGCATGCTAAATCCATTAGAGCACCTTAGTTAAAGGACCCCATATTGTCTTAAACAGCCAAAATTTACAAGCAATGTCCAGCATTCAATATAGGTCAACCAAAGATCTATGCGTAAACTTATTAGTTAATTGTCAACAATCAATAACTGGTTTTAATTGGCAGTCATTTGGGTTTACGCATGGATCTGTCCTGCACTCTATTCTATAAAATGAGCACTTAAATTTTACTAGTGCACAACTCAAAAGGGGGTGTGGCCTTGGAAGGAGCATGGTTGGGACTGGGGCAGTCCTAGAATTTATGCACAATATTATAGAGTAGGGTTGTTTCCATGCCCGTCTTATGGGTCCTTTTACTAAGCTGCAAGAAAAGGGCCCTGCGGTAGCGGTGGGGGTCATATTTCCTGTACACCAAGGACTTTTTTACTGCAGCGGGTAAAAGCTTCCCAAAAAATGGCCATGCAGTAAGGTAACTGTAATCGCATGGTCATGAGGTGGCAGTAAGGACTTTTGCGGTAACCTGGCAGTAACCAGGCAATGCGTGATGCACGATTACTGCCAAGTAACCACTGCACTAGAAAAACAATTGCAGCGCACCAGAAATGGCACACACTCCGGTGGTAGTTCAGATTTAGCATGTGGTAAGCCCGCGTTGGGCTTACTGCCACTTTCTAAAAGACCCCCTTAGTGCAGATTTTTCCGGCACCTAACTTTGAACACCATTTACTAACTTTCCTCTAGTAATTGCAAAGTCTGTGTGGTTACTGTTAGGGGCATGCTCCAAATTATAGCTACGTAATGCAAGGTTCCACTTTAGGAGTCACCGACCAAGAAAGGGATCTAGGTGTCATCGTTGATGATGCGTTGAAACCTTCTGCTCAGTGTGCTGTGGAGGCTAAGAAAGCAAATAGAACGTTAGGTATTAATAAGAAAGGAATGAAAAACAAAAATAAAACAAAAATGAGGATGTTATAATGCCTTTGTATCGCTCCATGGTGTGACTGCACCTCGAATATTGTGTTCAATTCTGGTCACCACATCTCAAAAAAGATATAGTAGAATTAGAAAAGTTGCAGAGAAGGGTGATGAAAATGATAAAGGGGAATGGGACGACTTCCCTATGAGGAAAGGCTAAAGTGGCTAGGGCTCTTCAGCTTGGAGAAAAGACGGCTGAGGGGAGATATGCTAGAGGTCTATAAAATAATGAAGTGGAGTGGAAAGGGTAGACGTGAAGCGTTTGTTTACTCTTTCCAAAAATACTAGGACTAGGAGGCATTCAATGAAGCTACAAAGTAGTAAATTTAAACCGAATCAGAGAAACCTTATCTTCACTCAACGTGTAATTAAACTCTGGAATTCGTTGCCAGAGAACGTGGTAAAGGCAGTTAGCTTAGTGGGGTTTAAAAAAGGTTTGGACAGCTTCCTAAAGGAAAAGTCCACAGACCATTATTAAATTGGACTTGGGGAAAATCCACTGCTTATTTCCGGGATAAGCAGCATAAAATGTTTTGTACTTTTTTGGGATCTTGCCAGGTATTTGTGACCTGGATTGGCCACTGGCCACTGTTGGAAACAGGATGCTGGGCTCGATGGACCTTTGGTCTGTCCAGTATGGCAATACTTATGTAGTCACTGCAGTTTTCAAAAGGACAATTCTCTATCATGTGTTACTGTCGGGCCTGATTACTGCAGATGCACCTATGGAGGATTTGAGTAGTATTAATATGTAGTTACAGGTGTTTAATTGTTGATACCTCCTTAATTGTTATTTCTTTATTAACTGCTTTGCTGTACAAATTAGATTGCTAGAATGTTATATATCAAATTCTATAAATAATTTAAAAAATTAGAATAAAGTACAGTATTATGCCATTTTCCTTGTAGTCTTCAGTCTGTGTCGCATGTTGGAGCATGCTGTGTATTGCCACAGGGTTGCCTTGAATTTTGCATTTTGTTCACTTCAACATTTTCACAACTTTCTAGTTGTGTGTACACATCTGAAGTTTTGGCTTCAAGCAACTGTTTTATTTAGCTAGTCACAAAACATCTAAGTCAAAGTTAATTAATTTTTGTTTTCCTGCTGTCCCCAATTTCTCTAATGCAATTTAATCTTAATTTACTTAGTTGAATAAAACATTAGTATTGGCTGTATATGCTCAAGGTTACTTAGATAGTGAAAGTGTATGAAAGTTAAATGAAAGATTTTATTTTTCATAATTTAAGGGTTCATACAATAAAGAATTGCTGCTCAACCTCCTCCCAAAGCAAACCTAGCTAGGTGGGTTTTCAGGATTACCATAAAAATATGCATGAGAAATATTTCCATGCAATTGGACTTGAATTTGTCCTCTGATATATGCAAATCTCTCTCATGCATATTTACCAGTGCTGTTCAAAGTATTCGGTCAAAGTACTTAAGTAAAAGTAAAAATAAATATATATTTTAATACTTAAATAAAAGTACAGTGAAGAACCCATTCAAAAATTTACTTATGTGGAAGTAAAAATGTTATTGCCTAATATAATACATTTTGAATAAAAAGTAAAAGTACTGCAACTCTAATGCATGTAACTATTGTTAACGTTTTATTCCAACAACTTTATTGCTCTACAGTTCAATCCAGTTTACTTTTAGTAAAACTACATTCTAGAAAATGACTGTCAATCATGCAAATGTGCTTGTGAGTCATTAATCCAACACAGCTAAAAAGGTGTTCAAAGTGGATTTTTCAGTCTGATAAAGAAAGTTCTTTGAAATCAAGCTAGGTTGCAAAATTACTGATGTCTTCTCTGAGTCTACAGATTTTGATCAAGGAAATCTCTGAAACACTTGACTTCCTTGTAGCAAAGAATGCTTTATCACCATCATTATTGTTATTATCATCTACATTAGAAGTAGTGTTGGCTAATTCATCACCTGCATCTTCATCTTTATGTTCATTATCATTGTCATGCTGTCCAATTACAAAGAAGACTTTCAAAAGTTGGAATCATTGTCCCTTGATGTTCTAAGAATTTTTCATCTGATGGCAAACTCTGTTTGAATATCTTCAAGAACTGAAGCAAGAATGACAAATGTATGGGAACCCTTCAGTCTTAAGGCCAGACAAGCAGACTTCCTCTCTAAAGACTCTACCAATCCAGTGGATAGTCAGTCACCCCATGGAATTCTCCATGGGATGACCCGCAGCTTGTTGTGATAGAGACATATGTCTGTTCACCAAGAATTGCAATCAGCTTCAGCTTCATCTCTGTGTCAAAATGACCCAAATCATTACTGTTCTGTTTGGCTGGAGACCAGTAACCAGTTCATCAAACACAGACAACTCAACTGTCCTCATAGGCTGTGTTCCCTGAACAGCAAAATTTAAGATGAGATGATCCACTGTTTGCGTGACAAGGCTTGCAATGGCAAAGTTCTGTTCCCGGTTTTGCTGTTTCATTTAGTTTACTGAGGAATCAACAATTACATTTCATTTCCACTTTTACTTTTTACTTTCAATTGTATATATCAGATGTATGAGTAAAAGTAGTAAAAATTGGTGTAATTTTTACTTCAGTAAAAGTAAAAGTAACAAATGTCATCATGTACTTCCTGAGAAGCAAACATAACAAAACTTTTAGTTAAGTACAGTAACTAATTACATTTACTTAGTTACTATATAATACTGATTTCACAATGATGATTTCACGATCCTGAGTAGCTAGGTATGCCTCTAGAAGAGAGTTGAGAAGCCCTACACCAAAGGTTTTTGTGCCGGCTCAGGTTATTTAGCATATGCTAAAAATAGCATGTGTTTCTTCATGCATTTTGCTGTGTAAAATGTGATGGTTACTAAGCAAGTTAAATACATAAAAGTCATTGCAGAGATTTTTTTTGTACTGAGAGTGAACATCTATTTAACATGGGCCCGATATTCAGACCACGGGAGTTAGCCCGGCTAACTCCCATGGCATTGAATATCCAGTTTATGTTTGACCCGGATTCAAATTTAACCAGCCAAGCTGATATTCAGCACTGGCTGGTTAAGTTTGAACCGACCAAAGATAGGCATAGTATTCACATGGCCAAATATAGTCACCAAACTTGCGATATAACCAGCTAGCTGCTAACCAAGAATTATCATCAGGTTATGGCCAACCATAACCTGCTGAAAATTTGTAAATAGCCAGTTATGGGACATTTAACCAGCCAAGTGCTGATCCTGGCCGGTTAAATGTTGTTGAATATCGGGGGCATATGTTTAAAGAGTTTAAAGATGTATTATTATAATGCTGTAATGCTATATCACTTACTTAATATTCGTAATGTTTTCTCCTTCTACCTGATTGCTTAATGTTATTATGTTATCCATGTTCTATATGTAATACCAATTGAATGTTTTCTCTTTTTACCTGATTCTTATTATGTCATCCATGTTCTCTATAAAATATCAATTGTTATCTGTACTCTGGAATTGCGAAAGCCATGACGGAAAATTGTAAGCCACATTGAGTCTGCAAATAGGTGGGAAAATGTGGGATACAAATGCAACAAATAAATAAATTTAATGTGCAGTGATTGTAATTTCTGGATAGTATTGTAGTATCATTTTTGGACCAACATAGTACCCCACTGGTATATGAGCGCATCTTATTTCTTCTTTACATGGTGGTTTGAATTGGATGCATACAAAACTAGTCTTAAAACATGCACTAAAATTAATGTGAAAGCACATATAAATTATTTTTAAAAAGTAAATTGCCAATACGGCATTATTGGGTGCATACTAATACAATATAGTTGGAAGGTGTTGGAGTGCTGAATACTACTAATTCAACAACAAACCTCACACCAAAATACTCAATGTAAGAGGCGAATACAGATTATTATACACGGAGGAAAATGCTCAGCTGACCCAGACCAACTTAACCATTTCCAGTCTTCTAAAAGGGACCATTTATCTATCATCGGCATAAAAACCTCCTGTGTATTTTTTAATTTTTAATTCAACTACGTAAATTGACATCAATTTTTTTTTTTTACTTAGCTTGGTTCAATGATACAAATCATCTCAAACCACCCAAACACTCCTAAAACACTTCTCACACAACTGATCCAACATCTGCCCATCTAAATTCCTCTTTCACCTCAGCTTATGATCAACTGTATTTAAATCATGTACCGACTTTATCATAACCTTACTCTGTAAGCCACATTGAGCCTGCAAAAAGGTGGGATAATGTGGGGTACAAATGCAATAAATAAATAAATAAATAAATAAATAAATAAATAAATAAATAAATAAGTAAGTAAGTAAATAAATAAATAAACAAATAATAAAATAAATAAATAACTCTGCTTTTAATCCAACACCACTTCTGGTCCAACGATGCCCAGCATTTCATTCACTGCTTCAGGGACTTGCGGTGGACACTAGCACAAACCAATATTTCACAAAATCAGAGAGTGCAGCTTACTCTACTGCTATCACACATACATTGAGTATTTTGGTGTGGGGTTTGCTGTTGAATTAGCCTTAATGGGTGCATGCCAAATAGTGTGATTTGCTCTTCTAAACATGCTATTTAGCTGCAATCACTAATGGCAAATGTTTCTCATCTGCTTCTATATAGCTATTAACAATTTTATCTCACATGCTATTGAAGGAGTTCAACTAACTGGATGCTTATAAAGGTTAATGATGGAGGAGACGGAAATGTTACAGAAAATGAAGGGGGCCTTTGATGATTAGCACATGTTATCTGCAGCAAGGCTCGTAAGAATATGGCAGATAACTTTGGACTAACTTTTAGTAAAAGACCCCCGTAGTGTGCAGGACAAGGGAGAGATAGAAGAAAGAGTGAAAAAGGAAGCGGAGAAGATGAAAGAGAAAAGAAACACTGTGTTTCAGCATTTTAAAAATAATTCACCATTTATTTATATAACATAAATAATTTTCCAAGAAAAAGGTTCACATTTTTCCACTTTAGAACATGTAAGGTATAATGCAGCCAATTCTGTAGCATTGCCATGGTTGCACATAGACATTTCACTGCATTTTTTTTGTGTCCTACTTGATTTCAAACGGTTCTTACAATCTGTATGACAGGTGTCAAAGCAGAGATAAGACTTCAGCAGATGAAGCATAAATCTTTCAAAGAGAACAAGAAAGGATGTTTACCAAGCAGCACAAGCAAAACAGAGAAATTCTTTTGCAACCTTTGTGCCAGGAGTTGAAGGTCTTCTGATGTGGCCTCTCTTAAATGCTGTGGATGGATTGGACATGAGATTTTGTGAATGGGACACATGGTTCTCATATCACCCAGTAGCCTAGAACAATAGACATTTTTATTATTGATATAGTTAGTTTCTCCAATAAATATAACAAGCATTCTGAGATTCCAGCATAAGATCGATCGATCTGGCTGAGCTTGTCTGTGCAATATCTGAGCCTAGTCTTTCTTCTCCTCTTGCACCGTCCAGGCTGAATGTTATCTGGGTATGAGTTTGCAATTTGTGGTGAGAGTTGCAGGGCTCTTTAATTAATCCATTGCCTGACTATTCCAATTGGCTTTCCTCAGTGGCAGATGTAGGGTTTATAGGCTTGTGACAAAGTTGGTGAACTTATAAAAAATAGACGAGAGAGTATGTTGTCTTGTAGAAACACAGGCATTCAGAACCTCAATCTGTAAGTGGCTCAAATATTAATAAACACACTTCACCAAAAAATGTGTTCTAAGCTCCTGCAAGCAGAAAATACCATATAAGTTTTATCAAGCAATTTTTTTCAGGAAGGAAAAAGTCTCAGATATATGCATGCAAATAATCTTCGGATAACCTGTTTTCTTTTTTTTTTTATATTCAATCACTGGCTCCAAAAAAACTTCTACCTTCCCTTATTTGTCAACAGTGATCATTATTCTTAAAATAATTATTTTGAAGAAATTTTACTTAGATTATCAGCAAATCTTTGAAGTCTGCCTGATGTTAGCACATCCACATGTAATGATTCAAATATCCCACAGTGGGCATGTCTAACAAGTTGGGATGTGCATAATTAGAGGGTAATTCTAAACGTATGTACCCCTTTTAGAATTACCCTCTAATTATGCACATCCCAACTTGTTAGTTACACAGCTTTCCTATGTGAACTAGATATTCAGGTATAATTAATAGGTCCCTTCCTAAAAGGCTTATAATCTGAAGCAATGGAGAATGAACTAATCTGCCTTAGGTGACAAGAAACAACAGTGGGAAAAACAAGACTTGAACCCTAGCTTCCAAGATTCGCAGTCTACTGCCCTAACCACTAGTGTTTAGGATTATCATGTTTACAATCTTTCTCTTTAATGGTCCTTGATGGTTGTAACTGCCCAGTGTCACCAACTTATTTTCTCATACAATGGATACGAATGGAGCTTTTCAGGACTCCATTACTTTCCCAGAGCTTAAACTTCTGTCACCATTGTTTTCTCATGTGAACACTCTATTGTCGTCATCATAATTCTCTACCCACAACTCTTTCTCGCTGTAAGATTCCTAAGGATACAGCTCATTGTTACTGTCCTCATGACTAGCAGTTCACTTTTCTTACAGGTCCTACTGCAGGCTTCCGAGAACAATGCTTAGATATCTTAAAGCAGTTTTCATTTCATGTTATCTCACTGCTTTTCTGTTTTATGCAGATTTTTTTTTTATTTTTCATTTTTTTTTAAATTTACAAGGCATTCAACTTTTAATAGGACGAGTATTTCTATTTATAATTTCACGGTTTTTGTTAAAAAGTATATCAAGCATTTCAATTTTTTCCATTGAAATCAATGAGAACAAGAATGGGGAATATTGTTAGAATGACTAGGCACCCCGACATAATAGACCATACAAAAAAAAACACGGCAAAAAACCCCAACAAAACAGACTAAAACCAAAACAGACCATGACAAAAAAAAAACCCCTCCCCAAAAAAAACCTATACAAAAAACCCACAACAATGAGCCCTTACTACCTACAAGATAGGTATGGTAGGGGCTCAAGCGCTAATGCCATGCACTAATGGGTAAATTAGCGTGTGGTCATTAATTCAAATAATAAAAAAATCAGCTGTTTTTTTCTATGTGGTGGCCTTAGCGCGTGGGATTGACCCATGAAAGCACACGCTAAGGCCACTTTTTTTTTTTTTTTTTACTGTAGTTTGGTAAAAGGACCCCATTGTTTTCTATCTGCAAATCTGTACTGTAGTAGTTCCCAGCTCAAAGTTTCATGAACTTTAGAGAGGGCTAACAAAAATATGAAAATGAACTTGTTCTTCAGACCTGCTTTTCCATAATCACTGTGGATATCCTAAAATCCTGATATGTTTGGAACTGCTTGAACTGGAGTTCACAAATTTTGTGTTGCTAAGCCCTTGTATGCTACTATTTGCATTTAAGATGCTATTTAAAACTTTCCAGGTTTGACTTTTATACCCACAGCGGGTAAAAATGGTCAAAAAGGAAATGGCCATGCGGTAAGTTCACACTTGCCGCGTGGCCATTTTGGTGGGGGAGAACTTACCGCCATCCATTGAGGTGACGGTAAGGGCCCCTTCGCTAACATAGACAGTGATTACCGCTGGGTAACCCCCAGTGGAAATATTTTTCAAATAATTTCACTAGCACTGGAAATGCCATGCACTGGGTGTGTGTGTGTGTGTGGGGGGGGGGGGGGATCTACCACCAGTACCCGTATTGGGCCAGCGGTAGTTCTGGATTGCTGTGCGGCAAGCCCGTGGCGGGGTTTCCTTTAGTTAGTAAAAGGGCCCCTAAGAGCTGGAAAGCATTGTTTTCAGATATTTTATGTAAAAACGTCACTGTACATTCTTTCTTGTCAGAGACAGGAATACTTCTTGGCAGTGAAGCAACAGTCGATGAAGGTTAATCTAAAGGAGTCCTTGCTGCGAACAGCCAAGGTCTCAATGAAATATGTTTCAGACTCCAGTAAAAGCAGATTAATTCAATGCCTGCAAAGTAGATGAAAGAAATGAACAAATTCACAACAATTATGGATGGAAGGAGTTGCAGTATTCCTAATCCAGTTGTTCTCAACTCAGTTCAGAACATATTCAGTGAATGTTCATGTGATAAATTTGCATATAACAGAAGCAGTATAGGCAAATATGCCTCATGTATATTCATTGTTAATACCCTGACTAGCTGTGTGTGTGTCCTCCTGAGGACAGGGTTGAGATACACTGTCCGAATTTGAACTGGAACTATGTTTACGATATTCATATAAATAGCCATGATCCAACCATGGAAATATTTCTTTAATTGCTAGCAGTTCTGTAACAGCCTGCCCTTTCACCGTACATGCATTCATTTGTAGGCATGACAAAAATCTCACTGCCAATGGATTTAAAGCCATTAGCAGCACACCTGCTTGAAGGAGAATTCAATTTATCTTGATTGAGATGTTTGGAATGACCATGGAGATAAAAGTCCTGCATAAATGGAGCTAAAAATATAATAATCATATTAATGATAACACAAATGGAGCTACACAAATGGAATTTTAAAAGCATATAATTTAATCATTTTTACAAATTTTCTTTTACTTTATAATTCAAACAAACCTTTACTAAATAATATTGCCTATTGAATTTAGCAGCTGATTTGAAAATACATTTTTTTAATGTACAATATTTTCTGTGTTTTAGCCTGCCTATGGAAAATGCATAGTTTACTGCAGTATTCCCTTTAGGCACCTTAAGATTCTTTCTTAGAGCATGTGGAACTTATTACCCATACAACAAAGGCTTCAGAGAGATTTGTTGAAATTCAGGAAACAATTAGATACTAGCATATAGGCCAGTCTTTGGATGTAAGTCACATCTTCACTTTCACCCTTAACTGCTGTGAGGCTGTGATGATTCATGTATAGATCACATTCTTCCCTTAGTCCTATGACAGCAGGTGAGGTCAGGAACAGGCCAGAGGTCTAGGCTGGCAGTAAGCAGGCAAGGTCATGAATAAGCATGGCAGGACCAAACATGCAGGAACGCTGGAATGAGACAGGGCAGGAACAAAGGCAACAGACATTGAAGTCTGCAGATCATCAGGAAGCCTGCTGCCGAGGCACTGGTTGAGTGGATGGAACTTCCTTATATACTTAGCTTAAGCAGGATGTGATGTCATCAGTCATCACCCTCTTACAGGGCTATAAAATGAAGTGAAGAGTTCCAGGAAGTAGAAAAGTTTCTTCAGGCATGGGAGGCTGCTGGACCCGAGAGGACTTCTGGAACAGGTGAGGGGTGTGATATTTATAAACTGAGTCCCTACAGCCAGTACCTATCCAAATCTACCATCAGGATAAAGATAAATAAGGGCATTTATTATCAAGGACATTTCAGAGATGTAAGGGGCCACAAATTATATATTTTATATTACTTATTTCCACCACACAGAAACAAGGAAGTTGGAGCACAAAAGAGGCCTTGCAAAAAATAACTTTCTGCCTCAACCATAGAAAGGTTTTCCACGTTCCTGTGATGCTGTTGAAGGTCAGAGAAAGTAAACAATATAGACCCCCAAATGTTCTAATTTCTAAACTTTAAAATAAATAAATAACTTCCACATCCAAATCTTATCATGCTACAATGCATAAGTCATAAGAAGTTTCCCTCTTCCAAAAGAGGGAAAAAAAGCCTCAGCAGTCACAAGCTTTTTGTTGTGGGGTTCAAACATTGTCAAATCCACTCCATCAAGAGTACTACAGCAGCTCGTTGACTCGGACCAATCATTGGCAAAAAATCTCCCAAAAACATTGTTGAAATTTCAGTGCTTGTAACAAAATATTTCCAAACCTTAAACCCAAATATTCATTGGGATCGGGTCTGAGATGGAGCACGCTCAAAGCTAAGTGCTGTTATATTATGCTATTACACATTGGTGAGTATGCATAAGATTTTGGTTTATTTGCTGCAAGAATTCTGAAACAAATGAATATTTGGATTTATAAATACCAAAGTAGTATCATTACAAAAATACAATAATTTGGTCTTGGCTGTATTTAGATTTAAACGATGCTGACTAGCCCGAGATTGAATCAGGGCTATACAGAGATAGTAGTCTGTAATCTTAAAAAAATCTGATGTAACTGGAATTAAAACAAATATATCGTCAGCATATGAGCAACCATAGTAACCTGATAACTTCAAAATTGAGCCTAGTGAGCTCATAAATATATTAATCAAGATCGGAGACAGTGGTGAGACCTGTGGAATACCAAAGTCTGGTCTCCATGTAAATGAAAAAATATTATTCTTCTTGACACAATAAGTTTTATTTCTTAGAAAACCTATCCATTTACAAACAGTACCAGATATTCAAATTCACACCTGCCCCAATTCTGGAGAAAATAACTCAACCTTTAATAGGTTATTAACCAAGATTGTAAGCCAATCAATCATGGAATATCCTTCAATAAATAAGAAAGGCAAATATCAAGTAAACATGCTTTATGAGAAAGTTTCTTCAACAAAGAAGTTACTGTAGTTGCTTTCACCAGAGGAAAAGTGGACCAGTCCCTATCTGCCGGGGAAATGAGCTCCAATTCATTTTTTGAATAATCAGTTTCCTGTGCAACATTCTTAAGAGATTGCCTTATAAGGTTTACTTTATCTATGAAATAATTTGCCAACTCGGTTGAAGATGGCTGTAAGGATTTAGAAATGTCAACCACTGACAATATTTGAGTAAGCCTGTTAAAAATGTTAAGAATAAACTTCCTTCTCCAGTCAACTTCCCAAAATAAACTTTTTTTTTTTAGCAGTAGATATGGCATTTATATAAAGCCCCAACTTGTTTCCTCCAATTTAATCTATCCATTGGGTCCTTAGTTCGAAGCCACAATCTTTCAAGTTTACAACATTGATACTTTAAAAATCCATAAGTCATTAGGGTGACCTTTTACAAAGTGGTGGTAAGCCCAAAGCGAGCTTACCACTCGCTAAAAGGGAAGTAGCGTCAGGCTACCACAGCAGCCCAGCGGTAGTTCCCTCCCCAGTGCGTGCCATTTCCAGCATTACAAAAATATTTCAATTTTTGTAGCGTCGGTGTGTACACAGCAGTAATCGGGCAGTGCCACACACTGCCTAGTTACTGATGGGTTAGCACGGGAGCCCTTACTACCATCTTAATGGGTGGTGGTAAGTGCTCCCCCCTGAAATGGCTGCGCGGAAAATGCTTCACTTGCTGCATGGCCATTTCTTGAAAAAAAAAAAAGACCCGACTTTTACCCTTTGTGGTAAAAGGGGGCCTCAGCACATGTCAAAAACACGCATCGATGCCAGCGCAGGGCCCCTTTTGCTGCAGCTTCATGAGAGGAACCCTAGATTACCAAGGTAAGAATTTCAAATTTCTCTTTCCTTTAGATTTCTTAGATGAATTTTGTATCGCATCCAACACACTGTTATTCCAATCTGATAATATTAAACTTGCATTAGAGCAGATGTTAAACAACTAAGTTTTAATCTTGTTATTCGACAAGCCTGGTTTGTCTGAAAACCATTCCAAACTTTTCTCCTTGAGCTGAGGAATATAAAGTGTTAACTTTGTTTGAAAATGATTGGACCAAGGAAAAGTTGTCCAGTTAGGATCAGAAGTTGAACATCTCTGATCCTGCTTAGATCAAAGCTATAATATTGAGTGCATGACCCTTTTTATGCATTGGTTTAAGCTTGATAATAAAAAAAAAACAAGGAAACAATCGATGAACTGAAAGGTCCAAGTTGTTAGCTAAATGTAAATTTAAATCTCTTGGCAACAGAAGATGAGTAGAAATAGCTGAATATTGAGAAATAAAGAGGGGCATAATCGAACAGGAGCACCCATCTATAAGGGCGCCCATCTCTAAGGATGGCGCAGCAAAAGGGTGGGGAAACCCGCATTATTGGAACAAGATGGGCGTCCATTTTTCGTTTCAATAATACGGTCGGGGACGGCCAAATCTCAACATTTGGGTCGACCTTAGAGATGGGCGACCTCGGTTTTCGCTAATAATGGAAACCAAAGACGTCTATCTCAAAAATGGCCAAATTCAAGCCCTTTGGTCGTAGGAGGAGCCAGCATTTGTAGTGCACTGGTCCCCCTAACATACCAGGACACCAACCGGGCACCATAGGGGGCACTACAGTGGACTTCACAAATTGTTCCCAGGTGCATAGCTCCCTTACCTTGGGTGCTGAGCCCCCCAACCCCCCCAGGTCTGCCTGCCTGAAGTACACTGCACCCACTACAACTGCTCCAGGGACCTGTATACTGCTGCGATGGACCTGAGTATGGCATTTGAGGCTGGTAAAAAAGTACTTTTAAACTTGTTTTTTATGATGGGAGGGGGTTAGTGACTACTGGGGGAGTAAGGGGAGGTCATCCCTGATTCCCTCCGGTGGTCATCTGGTCAGTTCAGGCACCTTTTTGAGTCTTGGTCGCAAGAAAAAATGGACCAAGTAAAGTCGGCCAAGTGCTCGTCAGGGACGCCCTTCTTTTTTCCATTATCGGCCGAGGACGGCCATCTCTTAATCACGTCCCAGTCCTGCCTTCGCTACCCTGCCGACACACCCCCATGAACTTTGGCTGTCCCTGCAATGGAAAACAGTTGAGGATGGCCAAAATCGGCTTTTGATTATGCCAATTTGGGTGGCCTTGCGAGTAGGACGCCCATCTCCTGATTTGTGTCGAAAGATGGGCGTCCTTCTCTTTCGAAAATAAGCATGAAAGTCAACAAACGGAGTCTTAATTGTCAACTAGTTTCTTGGTGGTCTATAGATCAACAAAAAACATATAGAACCAGAAACAGTGTCATTGCATAATTGACATAGCATCATTTCTAATCCTAGAGTAACCATTGAATCTAATAATATGAAAAGGAAAAAAAACTTTTATATATTATTCCAATCTCTCCCCACTTTTTCGCTTGATGCACACATTGTAAGATCTTATACCCCTGTGGGCAAACATCCAATATGATTGGACTATCCAAATCAGTCAATCAGTCAAGTTTCTTTAATAAAAGCTAGCCCTATGTCATTATCATAAGTCCCTAATAATATCTCTCTTATTACACAAGGACCTAGCATTAAAATATAAAAAACGGTACTGGTTGATTAAAATCACTTTCCTCATAAAGAGAAATACCATGTGGGAAGTCTCACAAAATTACATAAGACCTTCTTTTAGCCCTAGATAACTTAGATCTGTTCCCAATAACAAAACCTATATGACTGTAATCTGGATAATCCTTTCCTATAAAATTAATCAGATAACTACCTGGCCCATCTTTCAAATGATGCTTTTTTTGCATCATTATAGTTCAAAGAAAAACAGTAGCCTAAATTGACATCCTTAAATCCCTCCCTCCCGCTCCCACATATTAACATTAATGGAATCATCCTATACTGATAGCTGCTGATTATTGCCACTATCTATGTTGAGGTCAATTCTATAAAGAGTGCTAAAAATTTGATACCCAAAATCTAGGTATTAAGCTAGTATTCTATAACAACAAATTTGTGCACCTAATCTGCTATAGAATACTAGTCTAACCCCCCCTGTTTACTAAAGCTTAGCTCAAGTTATCTGCAGCAGGGACCATTTTATTTCTATGGGCTCTGCTGCAGATAAGTTGAGCTAAGCTTTAGTAACCTCTCACTAGAGACCCAAGCGAAATCCACCATAAAGAAAATGTTTCTCTCAGTGTGGAAAATCAAACGCGTGAAACCATTCTTCCCGAGGGAAATCTTTCGTAACCTGATACAGTCAATGGCAGGGGCGTATATGCGTGGGGCCACAGGGGCCTGGGCCCCCACAGATTTTGGCCTGGACTCCCCTACCACCACCAACCCATTGTCGATCTTTGCTGGTGGGGGACCCCAACCCCCGCCAGCCGAGGTCCTCTCTTCCGTTGCAGCAGGCTTCTTCTGAGTCTGACGTCCTGCAAGTACAATGTGCAGGA
The DNA here is from genome assembly GCF_901765095.1 of Microcaecilia unicolor. Lineage (NCBI taxonomy): Eukaryota > Metazoa > Chordata > Amphibia > Gymnophiona > Siphonopidae > Microcaecilia > Microcaecilia unicolor. The sequence continues at coordinate 36,397,426 of NC_044037.1, forward strand.
CGTCAGACTCAGAATTTGAAACTGAGTCTGACGTCCTGCGCGTTGTACGTGCAGGACGTCAGACTCAGAAGAACAGGAAGCTTTGCAACTGGCAGCCTGCAACGGAAGCGAGGACCTTGGCTGGCGGGGGGTTGGGGTCCTCCGCCAGCAAGGGTAAGCGACAGCAGCGGGGGAGGGTTGGCGGCGGGAGGGGGGTGGAGAGAGTCATTGGTGGTGGGGGGTCTTTCAATGGCGGCGGGGGGGGGGGTCGGTGGTGGTGGTGGTGGTGGCGGCGTCGGCGTCGGGGGGGGGGGGGGCTAAAATGTGCCCCCTCCCTCTGGCTCTGGCCCCCCTACCGCCAGAGTCCAGATACGCCTCTGGTCAATGGTACTAAGCTACGCAGACTACTGTAATGGAATCTATGCGGGATGCAAGGATCAAATCATAAAGAAACATCAGACCGCCCAAAACACACATCAGCCAGGCTTATACTTGGAAAAATGCATTTTGATAGCTCCAAGCCACTTCGAGAAAAACTGCACTGGCTACCAATCAAAGAACGTATCACTTTCAAAATCTGCACGACTGTTCATAAAATTATTTACGGCGAGGCACCGGGATACCTGACAGACCTCATCGACCTGCCAACCAGAAACACCACAAAATCTGCACGATCATACCTAAACCTCCATCACCTTTTATTCATTATACCTTGTATTTGTTCAGACCGGAATCGGCTAACGCCGTTAACGGATATATGTAAGCCACATTGAGCCTGCAAAAAGGTGGGGAAAATGTGGGATACAAATGTAACAAATGAAATAAATAAAAATAAATAAATAAACAACCCCCTAAGTCATCAATTATGTGCCTAAATTTAGGTGCCACCACTCACGCTTACTCTTGGACAGGTATAAATGGGTGTGCCTAAATTACGTCTCAAATTACTTCTCCCATATTTGCATGTACTTGTACAGTAGGCATGCTCAGGGGTGGGATGTGAGTGGAGTGTAGGCCGAGTCATTATGCAGGCATTTTATCAAATATGTTCAATCATGCAATTGTGCACATTGTACATGCATAAATTTATACCTGCTCATGAGCAGAAATATATGCCTGCAAGTTAAGCATGAGCATTTATACCAGCCATAGTGTTGGTTTAAATGTGTGCTTCTAGATGCCAGTGTTATATATATATTTAATAGAATAGCCTTTAGGCAGGATTTGGCATATATTTGCACACATATGCAGGTGTATGCCATTATTCTAATGAAATATGCATAAAATCATCACATAACAGCTTATATTTTATAGAATCACCATTTTATACTGTAAAGATGGAATGCCATTCTCTCTAGCAAAATCCAACTTCAGGAAACTGAGAATTATTTTCCAAATTTTTTTTTTTTTTTAATTATTATTTTAGTAGACGCAAAGTATTTTATTTTAACATAATAAGAAATCCATTTTGGGTGATTCAGAACAGCTCAGCAGTAGAAAATGAAATTTGAATAGCTCATCTTTCTATTGTACATAACGAAATACGTAAGTCTCTCTCCTGCCCCCCCCCCCAAAAAAGAAAACCAAACGAACCTATGATGCATCTTAATGGGAATTTAATTTTTCAGACTTCTTTTTGAGATCATGCTGGTTTCATTATCAGATCAGCTGATTGCACTGTCTTGTATATTACACATGTTAAATTTTTTAACAAGGCCTCATAGATAGATGGGCTTTATAATTTTCTGTTCTTGGGGCCCCTTTTACAAATCGGCGGTACCCGTACTTCCACTTTGCTGCGTGCCAATACGGCGCTATCATTTGGCAGCATTAGTGCTTGACCCCAGCATGCACCATTTCCAGTGTGCCAGATTTTTAAATTTTTTTAAAAACTGTGCATTGCCCAGTTACCGCTAGGGTATTGTTAGAGGGGGTTAAAAGAAATAAAAAATAATTTTTTTTATAAACTTACCTGGGGTCTGAGGGGTCCTGCCATTTTTGGGGGGTCAGTGTTGTAGGGGGCAGAGTCGGGAGGTCGGGGCCGATTTCAGGGCCGTTAGGGAGCTGGGGAGGTTTTTCGGGCCGATTCGGGGCCCCGAATCGTGCAGCAGGCAGCGCGAACTGGTGGGGTCTTCGGGCCCTGTTTTGGGGCCGTTTCGCGTCGGGGTGGTGGGCGCAGAAGCACCGTCGTTTCCATGTCCGGGGACAATTGCGGATGTCCCCGGACCAGAAGAAATGACGTCGGGTTGGCAGTGGGCGCAGTAGCGCCGAAGAAGCCGGCGAGGCCCGTTTTACAGGGCCGGAATGAAGAGGAGAGGCGGGAGGAGTCAAGGAGTTCGTGCATGCGGCAGCGCGCCTCATGCACGAATCGGCGACGCGCATCGGCGAAAAGACTCCGTGTAGGCCGAAGCCGGGGGCTAAATTTTGGGCCCGGCCACGGAGGTTTTTTTGTTTTTCCTCCGTTTTGGAAGAGGGATCACCGGGACCGGAACCAGCGGGGGTCTTCGCGAAAGAGGAAATTCTTCTTTCAGGTAAGGGGTCGTTTGACCCGGAATTTTACTTTATTGAATTTTAAAATGTAGAAATAGCGTTTTTTATTTTTAAAAAATCAGGGGTTTAAGTTATTTAAATTTGGTTTGCATATTCGTGATCGGGGAATTTTTCTGGATTTTTGGGGTGGGTTAGTTTTTAAATTTAAATATTTTTAGGGGGTATTTTGGAGGGGTGCTAGTTTGAAGGGGTTAATAAAGGGTTAATTTAATTTATTCGACGGGGTATGTGAAGGAAGGGTTAATTTAATTTTTGATCGGGTTTTTATGGAATTTGGGATTTTTAAAAGGGGATTTAAGTGGAATAAGGGTAGGCGGATAGTAAAAAGGGGTATTTTTAAATTTTAAAAACATGATTCGATAGGGGACGGGGAGTTTTATTAGTGTGGAAATTTTGGGGTAAATTAATTAAGGTTAAGAGGGGATTTAGATTAATGGAAGAATTTTCCATTAATTCCTATGGGATTTCACTAAACAAAATGGAGATTTAGCACTGCTGGCCAACATTCCGTTGGTCAGCAGTGAGTCTTGGAATCTTGGAAGTGGTGACGGATTGGCTCAGGGTCTTCGGAACTGCCAGTGGAAGTTCCGTAACCTAGGATACGGAGTCGCTGGCAGTTATCAGAAGGAGTTGGGATCTGGTGAGGAGAGGGTGTGTTTTGGAGTGGCTGGTGGAGATAGGTGATTTGAGGGTGAGTGGTGTGGATTTGAGTTGGAAGAAGGGAGTGAGTGGTCAGGAGGAAAGTGAATAAATAAGGATTGGGTGTTAAAGAGTGAATTAATGCTGGTGGGGCTGATTTGTATTTACAGGGAGTTGAATGTGAATGTTAGGGTTACTGGGGGGGGGAAAAAAGAGTGATTGTGGGGTGTTGTGTTGGGTTCCGGTTGATCACCTGATCGCTCCTTTATTAGTTTAGGGTCCATAATAAAATAAGGTTAGGTTTTTAGACTAGGGAATTATAATTATATTTGTTTAAAAGTTAAATAGAACCAAAGTTTTGATAGTGTAAGAAAGTAGTGTCATTAAGTGGGGGTATTTACAAGGGAGAGAGGGTCTTGCCTCCTTTTTGGTTTTTAAGGGTGAGGTTAGAGCGAAGACGTGCTGGAGAAGTGAAGCTGAGAACACGGGCCCCCACGCAAGAAAGACTACCGACCAGCTAAAAGGAGCGTAAGGAAAAGACTGCATTGCTACTTCCGTTTAGAAAAACGGGACTTTTGAAAAGGAAAAAGAACAAAAAGGGGGGGGAAAAAATAGAACATAATATAAAAATAAATACTTACCTGGTGCTAGGGAAGTTGGGTCCGGTATCCCTGTAAAACATAAACATCACACAAAGAATCAAAATCCTTATATGAACACAATTCTGGAAAAGAAATTGAATAATTTATTTGGATATTGTAAAGTATAAGAATAGAGGTTAAGCATAAGAATACTTATCTGAGACTGGGGGATGTGGAGAGAAAACCTGTGAAAGGAATAGAGAAATAAAATTACCTAGTTGTTTTACATTATAAATTTTATTAAATGTTATGCAAAAGGTTACATCTGTTTAAAATAAATTCTTAATCATTTGAAATTTTATATGGTGAATTGGTGATTTGTGCTCTCAAGGAGTGGGAAAATCTTGAAATTAGTTTACATTCCTCTCTTGCTTCAGAAGCAGGGGACGAGGTTAGTGACTGTTGTCTGCTCCTCACTCCTGGGAACTGGTTCCTGAAGAGCTGTCACGACTACTTCCATCAGGCTTACCAGGGTCCAGTTTATTTACACCATCCCGGGCGTGAGGGCCGACTAACATTTGGCGTAGTCGGCAGGATTTTCCCGTTGTTGAGGGTAACAAACGGGGACATTGGTAACCTCAGAAGTGTATATTGTGCTCTGAGAAATTTGGGGAAAATTGTATTAACAAATCTTCTCTTCAGGGTTTCCAGGGATACGGGAGAGCTGTGCTAATAAAGATATTGGAAAAAAAAAAAGTGTTTTGGGTTTTTGTCTCCTGGGATCTCTGTCTCGAAAGAAAACCCAGTCTCCTGGAAGAAGAGAGAAGATGGAAGGAGAGGCCGCAATGGGAAGCCGAGTTCCACAAATTGTGACCCACACGGTGGTGATTCCACAAGACCGAACTGTGCCGGATTTCCATGGGTTCCCGAAAGGACCGGACGACCTTCAAGTTGAAGAGTGGATAGATAAAATGAAATCCAGATTGAGGATTCTGAGAGTTCCGGTGGAGGACCAGGTGGAGGTGGTACGGGATCACCTGAGAGGGATAGCACTCGACACCATCAAATACTCCCTACCTAGAGATTGCTCTGTGGATGCCATTTTTGATGTACTTCGACAGGTATATGGAGACAAAGTGGCCCTTGGACTTCGAATTCAGGAGTTCTACAATTACCGACAGGGTGAACGTGAATCTATCCGAGTGTTCGCCTATAAGTTACAAGAAAAGATGGAAATCATCATGAAGCGTGACAGAAGGAGGATGGGCAACGTCGAAGAGTCATTGAAAGAGCAATTTATCATTGGGTTAAGAGATGAAGCGTTGAAAAGGGAAATTTCGAAGCGGAGTGAGGACAACCCGAACATGCCTTTCTCCGATCTGATGCAGGCTGCCATCCGGTGGGCAGGAGAGGAAAGAGGGTTGATGTCATGGGAGCAGACGCCGAAGAGAATTTTACAGCGGAACAGAGAGGAGGCCGGAGATTTTTGTCGTGCTGGGGAATCAGCCACGGTGGCCATGATGCAGCAAATGACATCTATGTTTACAAAAATGTGCGAGCGGCAGGAGCAGGAGTGGGATCGCCAAAGAAAGGAAAGGAACGAATGGAGGTATGCAAATCCCCCAAGAGAGCGTGCGGGCCCTAGCCAGAGCTGGGGGCCGTCTAGAACACAGACTGGGGAGATCATTTGCTTCAGGTGTCGGGAGCCAGGTCATATGGCCAGAAATTGTCAGAGTGAACGGCTCAGTAGACCCTACTCTGGGCCCAACCGAGAAGATCCAGCAGTACCAAGTACAAGCGGGAGTGTACCCAGAACTAGCGGTGTCCGTGGGGAAACTTCAGAATCACCAAAAGGGAGTGATCCTCGGGCGGCTGTCAGAATGCAGAGGAACTTGAGCACGGAGGCTAAAGAGGAAAAATTGTTTGGAGAGAGAGCTATTGGTGCGAGCCCGGTGCTGAAAGTGAAAATCAATGGAGTGGAAACAGTGTGCACAGTAGACACCGGGTCGAGTGTTTCCACCATTCTCGCAAGTTTTTTTTATAAAACTTTTAAGAATACGGAGAATCTTCAGGATGCGAGTCAGCTGACACTGGTAGCGGTAAACGGGACTGATCTACCAGTGTTAGGGTACATCGATGCGGATGTGCAGTGTTTGGGGCAGTTGGTACCTGAGAGGTGCATCTTCATTGTAAAGGACAATTTTCAGAATGGGCAAGTGGACAACACCTCCACCCAGGGTATTGTGGGAATGAACGTTCTTCAACACCTGGAAGGGTTATTTAAGGACCTATCCTGCTTTACCCTGGAACCGATAAAGATAGCAAGAATACTATCAAAAATCTCCCAGAAAAAGTCCAATTCCAGAGAGAATGAAGGTTGGGTGAAGTTGCAGGGGAGTTCGGGTGAGGTAATCCCAGCTATGTCGGAGAAGATCATCATGGGAAAATGTCAAAACGTCCGGAAGACCTCTGGAGTTCTGATGGTATCAGCATCAAGGAGAGTGAATTTACCGGATAAGATTATGGTGGCCAACACCCTGGTAAAGCAGTGTAGAGGGAATGTTCCGGTCCGGATGATAAATATTGGAAGCAGAGATATCAAGATACCGGGAAGAGCTCAAATCGCAGAGGTGAATTCAGCTGAGTTGGTTGCACAGGAACCAGAGCTGGATTCAGCTGAGGCGGTGATGGAAGATTGGGAAGAGTTACTCCCTAAGGTCAAGGTGGAGTGGGAAAAGCTGACTACAAAGCAAGCGCAAATGTTGAAGGAGCTTTTATGGGAACACAGAGATGTGTTTTCTGTAAATGACACTGATATTGGGTATACTGACCTGATTACTCATAAAATAAATACGGGGAATGTACATCCGATCAAGCAACCCTTCCGGAGAGTATCTCCTCACCTGTTCGACCAATTCAAGACACACGTGCAGGATTTGGTGCAACAGGGAATTCTGCAAAGAAGTTTTAGTCCGTGGGCATCACCCGCGGTTGTAATAAGAAAGAAGGATGGAAGTCTTCGCTTTTGTTGCGATTACCGCAAACTTAATGCAGTGACAGTACGAGATGCGTACCCTCTACCGCGCATCGATGAATCGTTGGATGCCTTGGGGGCTTCTCGCTGGTTCTCTTCATTGGATATGACCTCTGGCTATTTCCAACTGGGAATGTCTCGGGATGACATAGAGAAAACTGCCGTTACCACTCCCTTCGGTTTGTTCGAGTGGACTAGGATGCCTTTCGGCTTGTGCAACGCGCCAGCGAGTTTTCAGCGTCTTATGGAAACAGTCTTGAGTGATTACGTGTTCCAGATCCTTCTGCTGTATTTGGACGACATTCTGGTTTACGCTTCTAGCTTTGAAGAACATCTGAGAAGGCTGAATATGGTTTTCCAGCGGTTGAAAGGAGTGGGCTTAAAGCTGAAGCCTTCCAAATGCAAAATTGTTTGCCAGGAGGTTCGTTTCTTGGGGTATGTGGTATCTAGTCAAGGAGTGTCAGCTGATCTTGACAAAGTGAAGGCCCTGAAGGAGTGGAAAGTTCCCACAACGAAGACAGAAGTGCGTAGTTTCATGGGGTTCGCCAGTTTTTATAGGCGGTTTGTCCAAAATTTTGCTCAAGTGGCAGCCCCATTGCATGCCTTAACTGGGAAATCAGCATCTGAAGGCGCAGGGATTGTGTGGAATGAAGACTGTCAGTCAGCATTCGAGACACTTAAGGAGAAACTTTCAACCGCTCCTATACTGGCGTATCCAATCTTCACTGAACCATTTATTTTAACGACGGATGCTAGCTGCAAAGGCTTGGGGGCGATCTTGAGCCAAGTTCAAGAAGGTTGCGAGAAGGTTATCGCTTTTGCCAGCAGGGGGTTGAGAAAATCTGAGAGAAACTCCAGCAACTACTCTGCGTTTAAACTGGAGCTCCTTGCGCTGAAGTGGGCAGCTACAGAAAAATTTAGAGAATATCTGCTGTACCGAAGGTTCATAGTAAGGACGGATCACAATCCTCTCAAATACCTGGAGACGGCTAAAATTCAGGCAGTGGAACAACGTTGGCTTGCGCAGCTGGCCGAACTGGATTTTATAGTCGAGTATAAGCCTGGAAGAAATAATTTAGCGGCTGATGTATTGTCCCGACTGCCGGAGAGAGAGGAGGCGGAACTGAGTGAAGAGGAGTCTGGGAAAGATTTTTTGAAGATGACATGCTCGGCAATTACAGTGAAGGCGAAGAGGAGAAAAGCTGCAAAAAGAAAATGTGATGGAATTTTGACTGAGACGCAGGAGACAGAGATTGAGAAATTGCAAAAAGAAGATGAAACCCTATCTAAGGTCATGTTATGGCTGGAATCTAAACATGTCCCCGTATCAGAGGAGTTGACTTCTTCGGAAGTGAAGGCACTGTGGAAAATAAGATCCAGATTATGTGTGAGAAAAGGAATTTTGTATAGAATATTTGAAGATTGTCGACATGGAGGAGAGGTATACCAAGTGGTGGCTCCGGAGGCAGTGCGAAAGGAACTTCTGGAGATGTTTCACGATCGGAGAGGACATTTCGCGGCAGAGACTACCTTCAAGAATCTAAGGAGGAGTTACTTTTGGTTGAATATGAAGGCCGATGTGGAGAGATGGATACAAAGTTGCAGGAGATGCTGCTATTCCAAGGAGTTGTTTCCTAAGGAAAGAGCCAGAATGTCGTGCTTTAATGTGACAAAGCCTCATGAAGTGTTGGCTGTGGATTTCACAGTTCTGGAAAAAGACAGCAGAGGATTTGAACATGTGATTGTGATGACGGATATGTTTTCTAGATTTACAATTGCTGTGCCGACAAGGAACCAGACCGCTAGAACAGTCGCAAGGGAGTTGGTAAATAGGTGGTTTTCTGTTTATGGAATCCCGGAGAGATTACATTCCGACCAGGGGTCTAATTTTGAATCTTCCATCATCAAAGAATTGTGTAACTGGTACGGTATTAAGAAAACCAGGACAACACCGTACCATCCCCAAGGCAATGGAAGATGTGAAAGGTTCAATCGAACTTTTCACCAGATTATGCGCACCTTTCCTGAGGATAAAAAGAAAAGCTGGTCCAAATATCTCCCGGAAGTGAATCAGATCTATAATAGTTCTTTACATCATGCCACCGGCTATACACCGGCATCCCTGTTCTTGGGAAAGGAGAGTTTGATGCCACAACGAAAGTTCGTGGAGGAGTGGGAGGAAGAGGTAACTGGAAGGAATTTGGATGAGTGGGTGCAGAATCACAAGGAGAGATTGGAATGGGCGCAACAATTAGCCCGGGAAGCGGATGAACAGCAAAATGAAAAAATGAGAAAATATCATGACCGGAAATATGATGTAAAACCTCTTCAAACAGGAGATTGGGTTTTGTTGAAGAGGCAGAGATTTCCGGGACGGCATAAAATTCAAGATATTTGGGAACATCAACCGTATCAGATCATGGAAATTCTTGGGAATACTGACAATGTATTGAAAATTAAGAATGACCTATCTGGGGAGAAAGTAATCCATAGGGATTTGGTGAAAAAATATGACTTTGATGATATTATGTCTGGGGATGGGCAAATACAGAATGTGGCTGTAGAACTCAGAAAAGATATGTGTACGGTTCCTGTATTGAAATCAAAAAAATGTGGTTGGTACACTATTTGTACGGAGGTGATGATCACTCCTGCTGAGTCTGATTGTGGAAAACTGGGAAATGTAAGAAGTTCAAGTAGGCCTAACAAGGGAATATGCTCTTCATACTTAAGTGAGCATTTTGTGTTAAAATAAAGGAGCAATCCGGGAATGAATGGTGTTATGGAGGTGTTGAATGATGATAAGAGTGGAATGTGTGGGAGGAAGGAAAGTTCTGATAATGGTAAGAATGTTAGGGTTGTGAGTTTGTGAAAGGAATATTGGGGACAATATTGATTTTCAGACCGGGCGAATGTTAGAGGGGGTTAAAAGAAATAAAAAATAATTTTTTTTATAAACTTACCTGGGGTCTGAGGGGTCCTGCCATTTTTGGGGGGTCAGTGTTGTAGGGGGCAGAGTCGGGAGGTCGGGGCCGATTTCAGGGCCGTTAGGGAGCTGGGGAGGTTTTTCGGGCCGATTCGGGGCCCCGAATCGTGCAGCAGGCAGCGCGAACTGGTGGGGTCTTCGGGCCCTGTTTTGGGGCCGTTTCGCGTCGGGGTGGTGGGCGCAGAAGCACCGTCGTTTCCATGTCCGGGGACAATTGCGGATGTCCCCGGACCAGAAGAAATGACGTCGGGTTGGCAGTGGGCGCAGTAGCGCCGAAGAAGCCGGCGAGGCCCGTTTTACAGGGCCGGAATGAAGAGGAGAGGCGGGAGGAGTCAAGGAGTTCGTGCATGCGGCAGCGCGCCTCATGCACGAATCGGCGACGCGCATCGGCGAAAAGACTCCGTGTAGGCCGAAGCCGGGGGCTAAATTTTGGGCCCGGCCACGGAGGTTTTTTTGTTTTTCCTCCGTTTTGGAAGAGGGATCACCGGGACCGGAACCAGCGGGGGTCTTCGCGAAAGAGGAAATTCTTCTTTCAGGTAAGGGGTCGTTTGACCCGGAATTTTACTTTATTGAATTTTAAAATGTAGAAATAGCGTTTTTTATTTTTAAAAAATCAGGGGTTTAAGTTATTTAAATTTGGTTTGCATATTCGTGATCGGGGAATTTTTCTGGATTTTTGGGGTGGGTTAGTTTTTAAATTTAAATATTTTTAGGGGGTATTTTGGAGGGGTGCTAGTTTGAAGGGGTTAATAAAGGGTTAATTTAATTTATTCGACGGGGTATGTGAAGGAAGGGTTAATTTAATTTTTGATCGGGTTTTTATGGAATTTGGGATTTTTAAAAGGGGATTTAAGTGGAATAAGGGTAGGCGGATAGTAAAAAGGGGTATTTTTAAATTTTAAAAACATGATTCGATAGGGGACGGGGAGTTTTATTAGTGTGGAAATTTTGGGGTAAATTAATTAAGGTTAAGAGGGGATTTAGATTAATGGAAGAATTTTCCATTAATTCCTATGGGATTTCACTAAACAAAATGGAGATTTAGCACTGCTGGCCAACATTCCGTTGGTCAGCAGTGAGTCTTGGAATCTTGGAAGTGGTGACGGATTGGCTCAGGGTCTTCGGAACTGCCAGTGGAAGTTCCGTAACCTAGGATACGGAGTCGCTGGCAGTTATCAGAAGGAGTTGGGATCTGGTGAGGAGAGGGTGTGTTTTGGAGTGGCTGGTGGAGATAGGTGATTTGAGGGTGAGTGGTGTGGATTTGAGTTGGAAGAAGGGAGTGAGTGGTCAGGAGGAAAGTGAATAAATAAGGATTGGGTGTTAAAGAGTGAATTAATGCTGGTGGGGCTGATTTGTATTTACAGGGAGTTGAATGTGAATGTTAGGGTTACTGGGGGGGGAAAAAAGAGTGATTGTGGGGTGTTGTGTTGGGTTCCGGTTGATCACCTGATCGCTCCTTTATTAGTTTAGGGTCCATAATAAAATAAGGTTAGGTTTTTAGACTAGGGAATTATAATTATATTTGTTTAAAAGTTAAATAGAACCAAAGTTTTGATAGTGTAAGAAAGTAGTGTCATTAAGTGGGGGTATTTACAAGGGAGAGAGGGTCTTGCCTCCTTTTTGGTTTTTAAGGGTGAGGTTAGAGCGAAGACGTGCTGGAGAAGTGAAGCTGAGAACACGGGCCCCCACGCAAGAAAGACTACCGACCAGCTAAAAGGAGCGTAAGGAAAAGACTGCATTGCTACTTCCGTTTAGAAAAACGGGACTTTTGAAAAGGAAAAAGAACAAAAAGGGGGGGGGGAAAAAATAGAACATAATATAAAAATAAATACTTACCTGGTGCTAGGGAAGTTGGGTCCGGTATCCCTGTAAAACATAAACATCACACAAAGAATCAAAATCCTTATATGAACACAATTCTGGAAAAGAAATTGAATAATTTATTTGGATATTGTAAAGTATAAGAATAGAGGTTAAGCATAAGAATACTTATCTGAGACTGGGGGATGTGGAGAGAAAACCTGTGAAAGGAATAGAGAAATAAAATTACCTAGTTGTTTTACATTATAAATTTTATTAAATGTTATGCAAAAGGTTACATCTGTTTAAAATAAATTCTTAATCATTTGAAATTTTATATGGTGAATTGGTGATTTGTGCTCTCAAGGAGTGGGAAAATCTTGAAATTAGTTTACATTCCTCTCTTGCTTCAGAAGCAGGGGACGAGGTTAGTGACTGTTGTCTGCTCCTCACTCCTGGGAACTGGTTCCTGAAGAGCTGTCACGACTACTTCCATCAGGCTTACCAGGGTCCAGTTTATTTACACCATCCCGGGCGTGAGGGCCGACTAACAGTATCGTGGGAGCTATCACCTCCTAAATAGGTGGTATTAAGGGCTCACCCAGGAAATGGCTGCCTGGAAAGAGTTTCACTTACCGCATGGCCATTTCCATCATCCGCCCAGAATTTCCTTTTTCCGGGCAGCGGTAAAAGGTAGACTCAGAGCACGGCAACCCCACGTGCCGATACTACGGCAGGGCTTCTTTTACCACTGCTTGGTAAATGGGGCCCTTAATCTCATGAAATACAGTCTCCATATAAAATAAATGATGCATAAAGGTCCCTGAGTTTAGTTTTAATTAAGAATATTTTCCTCTAATGTTCAGCTGGCAGCAGACAGTGGTTTTAAAGGCACTGACAGCTGCAGGTGGAACTTAATGTGGATAATCAATGCTGGACCTAGCTTCTGGATTCCCTGACAGTTTAGGAGTTCAATCTAAATCTGCCCATTGACTGCCTCCCTGGACCACCCCAGCACTAACCAGATATTGCTGCGGTGGTATTCTTGGATATTCAGCAGCACTATCCAGGTACATGCCATTGAATATCCAAATCTGGACCATCATCATGCTTTAAATATCAGTCAATATATAAGGTAACAAAATACAAACCAGCCCTTATCTATAACTCTAACAATCAAAAGTAAAGCCTAAATAATATTGTAAATTAAAAAAAACCCAAACTATTCAAAACAACGACAATGTTTCTTATTAAGGCTACAGAAAGCTTCTACTGAGCTAAATACAAAATAGAATTACATAAATATAAATAGAAAAAAAGATAAACTCATAAATAGCAATATTTATGCTGAAAAATCACAAAATAATTAAATTACAATTCAGGAATAACCCAAGAACCATCCAGGAGCATTCTAAAAACCAGCGCTAGAAGGCAAAGGTTCTGGTGGAGGAGACGTTAAACAAAAAGTCAAATCTTTCCAAACCCTTTTTTCAGTAATTCTTTTCTCTTACTAATGAAATTCAATTTTTCCACTCCAAACAAAGCCCAGGGCATACACAACTGAATAAGTTCATGTAGTCCCTTTGGGTCAAGTAGTCCCGTGAAGCTCAAGTATTTCCTTAGGGGCCCTTTTACTAAGCCGCATAGGTGCCCACGTGTGCCCAACACACATCAGTTTTGAGTTACCGCCCAGCTACCGTGTGGCCCTTGCGGTAATTTCTGGCTCGTAGGTGGTAATCGGGCAGTAATCTGCATTTTACACGTGTAGACCATTACCGCCTGGTTACCGCGTGAGACCTTACCGCTAGGTCAATGGCTGGCGGTGAGGTCTTAGACCCAAAATGGACATGCAGCAATTTTCATTTTGCCACACATTCATTTTCAGCAGACATTTTTAAAAGGCATTTTTAAAGGTGCCCTGAAAAATGATTCTATGTGCACCCAAAACACGTGTCTACACTACCGCAGGCCATTTTTCAGTGCACCTTTGTAAAACGGCCCCTTAGAGCCCCGAGTTCAAATCTCACCATCCCAGATTTAAAAAAAAATGTCCATTCATCCAGATAATTAACTCTGCTTCACTCTGCTGGCAGCGTCACCCAGCACAAGGCTGAGCACTGTCCTCTGCTTGTTTCTTCACTCAACACTGGACCGTGTTTCATACTGCTGTGTCATTAGAAGAAGTGAAATGAACACCTTCTGGAACAGCTGAGAATTTTGAAACAGCAGCACTAGGGTGGAAAATCTGCACCAGGAGGTCACCAAAAAATTCCAGCACCATCATTATCTGCCTAGCCAGACAGAATCATTAGTTTTCAAAGTTGACTTTTTCCTCATTGATTCTGGTAATCAGGATGAGACAACAATTTACATTAGCGCAGTATTAAAACAATGGGATACCTTGACTGTTATCACCATTTGGAAATGTGCAAAATGTATTTCTATCTTTCTCTACTGGTGATAACCAATACTTCTAGCTATATGAAACACTGCTTTCATCAATAACCGCAAACGGATTTGAAACAGGCAGTGTTTCTGGTGTTTAAACTCCCATGTCAACCATTTCACGAATAATCAATTTTGCTAATGTGGCATGAAAAACTAATTATGTATCAGCCATTAGTGGCTATATTAATAATTTATTACAATTGAATTTTCAACATTTCTGAAATAAGATTCCATTCATATGTGTTTAGCCTGAAATGTCATTTTCTTGTAAAGCATATATTATGATGCTGTACTGTAAAGAGGAATTTCGTTGTCATTTGGGCAATTGTTACAAGCTTTGAACATATCTCCTCCCCCCCCCCCCCCCCCCCCCCCCCACACACACACCAATGCAATGAGGCCAGTATCAGCAGCTTAGGAAGCTTAGACTGCTGAAGTGGAACACAGTTTTCAGCACCATCAAGGGGAGGTCTTCAGCTGGCGAAGCTTGGGGTCCCCACTAGCTAGCACTAAATATGTGCTGCTGTTGGGTGGGCCTGAGCCCTAAGTGGATGGGCCCCAGCCCACCCAGGCCCACCTGTGGCTACGCCACTGGAGCACGGTAAGGAATAGGGAAGTAGCTTGGACAGTGTGATTGGTGGACTTTTTTAGGCAATGCACCTACCACATTCAGTAATACAGAAACTGAGAAGAACGTTTTGGCAGGCTCATCGTTTGTGAGGAAGCCCGATGTAGGGAAAGGTGGAACTCGTCCGTCCTCCTGTTTAGTTTTGTTGTCCTCATTCAGGGTTTGTCATAGATAGTTTGGGTGGTTCTGTCACAACAGTGAATCTAGTGGCCATTGCCAGTAATTGGAAGTGTTGGGGTTTGGAATCTTTGGGGGGCAAGATGGGTTCACGTATGGTGCCATCATGAGCCTGCAGGGACATGGGCAGGGTTTTGTGCTACCGTGAACTGTGTCAATTGAAGTTTACAGTACATATCAATGTTAGTTCGGTATCATCTAACTGTCTTTGTTATATTTTTTTGGGAACATGTTCAGTGTTGGAAAATGGAATGTCACATGTTATCAACTTGAAGGGGTACGGCGGGAAATATCTGTTTATGTTTGCAGAGTGAATAAAGCTGTGGCTGGTTATTTGCCACATGCAAGTATTCAGAGTTTTTATTTAGTTCCTTCTCGGGTTGAATGTTATTGGAAGAAAGGAGTGTGAATGCCAACATTATATAGGGCTTCTTTTAACCAATCTGCAGCAAAAGGGGGCCTGCACTGGCATCAGCGTGTGTTTTTCACACACGCCGAGACCCCCTTATATTGCAGCGGGTAGAGGGGAAGTCGCTCCTTCCTGCAGGAAATGACCATGTGGCATGTAAAGCACTTGTCGTGTGGCCATTTTGTTTGGGGGGGGAGCCCTTACTGCCACCCATTGAGATGGCGGTAATGGCTCCCGCACTAACCCAGTGGTAACCGGGCAGCGCACGGCACTGCCTGATTACCGCCGAGTACACTCAAGCGCTGGATATGAAGGTGTGCAAGGAGTGGGAAGTACCACTGGGCTGCTTCAGTAGCCTGGTAGTACTTCCTGTTTAGCGAATGGTAAGCCTGTGTTGGGCTTAATACAACTTAGTAAAAGAGGCCCATCGGAATCAAGATGGCGTCAAGAGCAGACGCCGGGTTTCTCAGCTCCTGAACGCCCATAAGTGTTTAGACGAAGGACTATTTTCCCCGATTTAAAATGGGGAAAAGAAAAGGAAAAACGGCGATAACTACCACCAAAGTGCCGCCGTCGACTCCTGTCCTTCGCCAGACAACATTGGAGGGTGTTTGGGCTGGAAGCCCTGGAGTGCAGATGTCCACCTCGATTGGTTCGGCGCTATCTGGCGCCGAGCGCAGCACTGAGGGAGCGACGCTTAGCCCCCCGTCTCTCGCTACACCTCCGCGGCCCGGAAGCGATTTTTTAGTTGTGGGAGATCAGCATTTGGAGGCCTTGGAGCAGCCTAGAGCCTCAATGCTGGTGAAGGGTGGTCCCATGACTACTTCAACCCCGGGCAAGGAAACACCGCTGCAGGAACCCTTTGCGGGAAGTGAGCAGACTGCCTCGGAGATCGGAACCGTGAGTACCGGAGGATTATTGAGACCAAGCGTAGTGACAATGGATTCGCTATGGGAAGCTATCCAGAGTGTGAACAGTACTTTGCTTTTGATTAATGTCTCTTTTAACAAAGAAATAACTGAATTAAAAAATATGAACCAGGTACAGAACGCTCAGATTCAGGAGCAGAGTGTTAAAGATTTGAAAACTCAAGAAGAAATTACTAAATTAAACCAAGTGACTGAAGCTTTGATCAAAGAACGGGAAGTTTATGAAAAGAAGATAGAATATTTGGAAAATAATATTCGTAGAAACAACTTAAGATTTCTCAACTTCCCGAAATCGCCTTTGATCAATCCTTTGGATATGCTTAAAAAATATTTTAAGGAAGTTCTGAGAGTTCCAGAAGAGGCATATCCTCCTATAACACGGACACAATATATAACCGGAATATTCAGTGGCCCTTTAGACAAGAAACAATTACCTACATCTCAAGATTTGAATTTGACTGAATTTTTGGAGTCCTCTCTGGAATTGATCACGGAACGAACGACATTACTGGTCACTTTTGCTTTTGAGTGTGACCGCAACAGTATCTTTAAGTCTTACTTCAGACACATCCATGAAACTTTTTTGGGACAAAAAATTCAAGTGTTTCCGGATTTAGCGCGAACTACTCAAAAGAAAAGGAAGGAATTCCTAATTTATAAACCTAGAGTTTTGAATTTGGGGGGTTCCTTTAATTTAAAATTTCCTTGTCGTTGTTGTATTTCTCTTCAATCAGTGAATTATCTTTTTTTTAGTCCTAAAAAGTTACTTGAATTTATTGAATCTAAAGAAAAGGCTGTATCACCAATAGAGATAGGCCCATAGTTAAGGACTGCTGTAAAATTGGCTGTGGACTTTTTGCTCTCTCGTCTGCTGAACTTTATGTAACATTTCCTAATGATTATTTCTTAGTACTTGATTCAATTTATTGTGGACAAAATGAAAAAATTTTTTTTTTTTCCTTTCTTTTCTTATAAGAGGTATTTTGTAATGCCGAATTATATTGCTGATATTTCTATACATTTATGTTGTTATTAATATAAATGAAACTAATAAATAAAGAAATTAAAAATAAAAAAAAAAAAATAAAAAAAAAAAAAAAGAGGCCCATAATTTGCTTCCTAAATGTCAGCCCCATCTATGGCCTGCCCATGTGAACCCCCCCCCCCCCCTTTACAAATATGAACTATACCCAGGGCTTTTTTTGAGGGGGTACTTGGGGGTACTGAGTACCGGCACCTTTTCCATTGTCTGCTAAAATTGACCCATGGTCCCCAAGTTTTAATGAGAGAGCTCAGGCTCTACACACCAATTCTGCCTTGTCATAGATTCTGTGACAGGTTGCAGGGGGCCTTATATTGTGGGGTGGATCCCTCAGTGATCACCCCACCCCTGAAGAGTAGCCTGGCTTTTGAGTACCGGCACCTTTTTTTGCTAGAAAAAACACACTGACTATACCATTTGAGGATGAATATCAATTAGGTTCCCTACTGGAATTTTCACAGGTAAGTGCACACTGAGTCATGAAAAAGTCAGTATTCTGTACAATTAGGCTTGCACTTTGCACATAAAAGTAAGCAACTTGTTATAGAATTTGCCCTTAAGGAATGTCAGTGGAACTTTAACCTGGCTTCCTTGGTTTTAATCTCCTTCTTTAACCACCAGGCTACTCCACACACTTCTTAGTGATCCTTCTATTTTCTTAGGTGAATGTTTATTAAGCTGTGTTAAGCAGGTGATCTTTGCTCTTCACCTGAGATTTGAATGACAAGGTTGAGTCCACAGCAACATTCAAATACTGCCAGACTTGAATCTTCATGTTTCTCCATCTGGAATCATGTGCCCTTTTGTATGTAAATATTCAGATCCACACATATTCATTGAACTCACAATTCTGTTTTATATGCCATTGTTTTATTATATATGTTTTACTGCTACTGCCTAGAATGACAGTAATATGAATTACATATTTTTTATATAAAACAATATAAAATAAACTATAAATAATTTTATAACAAATTACTTACGTTGGGAAGCCAAGTAGGTATCTATCTTAAGGCTATTTTATGAAGAAACGTTGGCGCCTAAAAATGCAGCCACAAAACCAGCAAAAACTGTGGCAAAAATTCAGCCAAATACATTTACACCAGCTTGGGAACTGGCATAAATGTACATCACTGAACACATGGGTGAGTATTTTATAACCTATGGGGTCAATTCAATCAAGGGCATTCAAACTTAGGCACCTAAAATTAGGGCTCTCAGCTTAAAGTTTGTAATGGAACACTAGTGCGTTTAATTATTAGCGTAAATTGATATTTAGGATTGGCACCAAGCTTTAGGCCATGACTATAGCTGGTATAAATGAGTGCATCTAAATGCTGCAGTTGGGCACTTAAACATCGAGATTCTGAAATACCAAGTTGCACATGTAAGTGCCAGCACTTAGACATGTATGTTGCTGCTTTGCCTCCATTGATGTTTTAGGCCAGTAGTTCCCAAACCTGGTGCTGGAGGCACCCCAGCCAGTCAGGTTTTCAGGATATCCACAATGAATATTCATGAGAGAGATTTGCATGCACTGTCTCCACTTCATGCAAATCCCTCTCATGAATATTCATTGTAGATATCCTGAAAACCTGACTGGCTGGAGTGCCACCAGGACCAGGTTTGGGAACCACTGTTTTAGGCATTAAAATCGTAAAAATGGTTGTTCTCAGCTTCGCTCGATCCATCACTATTTCAAAATTGATATTTTTCACTCTCTTATTCTTTCCTTACTTACATCCTGATTAGATTTACTTAGGTTGTACTTGATTCAAAATAAAAAGACTGCAATCTGTGCAGGGTGGAAGGGGAGTCCAAGATGGCTACCGATTAAGACAGACGCGTTTGAATGCTCCTCTGCATTTGCCTTTAAAAAAATGTTTCCTCTACTATGCCGAAGAGGAGAGGAAGAGCTGCTGCGGCTGCTGCCTCCCAGCAGCAAAGAACTCCAACCTCAACGGGATTGATTACTCAGTATATGCAGAGGGCAGCAAGCTCGATGATTCTGTCGGAGAGAGGCCTGCAAACTCAATCCGCGATTGGAGATAGCGGACAGAGTAATGGGCTTGAAACCACTCTGAGCCCCGACGGTAGAGAACCGCCTCCTCAGCCGGCATTTAGCAGTTCACCGATGTCGGCCCCAGTGGACCCGAATTCCAAAGTGTTAGCAGGATCCTTAGGGTGGGAGGCTATTCCACCAAAATCGGTTGTATTAGCTGCACACGCCACATTGAGACCTACTGAGGAAGGACGGGGAGTAATTGAGACGGAGACATCTCAACAAAAGGGTGAGCCTGCAGATATTTTATTTACTCTTTTTCAAAGAAAACCTGTGGATGTTACCTTGGACAGTCTCTGGATGTTGATAGTAGAGTTGGGCAAGGTGATATGCCCCCAAATAAAGCAAATGAAAGAAGATATAATTGTGGTTGAAGGGAAAGTGAGAAAAATGGACACTGAAATAAAATCATTCGCAACACAGGTAAATAAGGTGGAAAAGGAACTTCAACAGACACAATTAGTACAAACTATGATGATTAAGGACGGCGTATTTTCAAAGCACTTGGCCTTACAAAGTTCCATAGGTTACTATGGAACTTTGTAAGGCTAAGTGCTTTGAAAATGAGCCCCTTAGTGAACCTACTACTACTACTATTTAGCATTTATATAGCGCTACAAGGCGTACGCAGCACTGCACAAACCTGAGGAGGAAGTCAGAGTTTTTGGAAAATGCTTCACGAGGCAATAACTTGCTTTTTATAAATTTTCCCTTTCATCCTATGATTTCCCCAAGGGAAATGTTGAACATTTATTATAAAGAAATCTTTGAAATAACTAAAGACCGTATTCCTCCAGTGTCACAGGCCTTTTACATTCCCTTAAAGATGGAGAAAAATTATCAAGCTCAAGTGAATAATCAGGCATTAGATGTGTTGGCTATTTTGGAAACATCTGATTCGGAACAAGTCAGGAGCTTAACCGAGATTGGATAGCAGAGCCGGTAGTGGGAGGCGGGGCTGGAGGTTGGGAGGCGGGGATAGTGCGGGGCAGACTTATACGGTCTGTGCCAGAGCCAGTGGTGGGAGGCGGGACTGGAGGTTGGGAGGCAGGGATAGTGCTGGGCAGACTTATACGGTCTGTGCCAGAGCCGGTGGTGGGAGGCGGGGTTAGTGCTGGGCAGACTTATACGGTCTGTGCCCTGAAGAGCATAGGTACAAATCAAAGTAGGGTATACACAAAAAGTAGCACACATGAGTTGTCTTGTTGGGCAGACTGGATGGACCGTGCAGGTCTTTTTCTGCCATCATCTACTATGTTACTATGTTACTATACCATCCACTTTATTAGTAACGTTTGCGTTACTCACAGACAAGGTCTGGACATTGAAAAACTTTTTTCAAGTAAGAGGAAAATTATTTAAAGGTCTCTTAGTACGTATATTTCCAGACCTGGCACGTGAGACACAAAAACTTAGACAGAAATTTTTACAACTGAAACAGGAAACTTTGCAACTTGGAGCAACTTTTTATTTAAAGCAGGGGCATATCTGGACTCTGGCGGTAGGGGGGGCCAGAGCCAGAGGGAGGGGGCACATTTTAGCCCCCCCCCGGCGCCACCGATCCCCCCCACCATTTCTGGACCCCCACCCCCGCCACTGCCAGACCCCCCCTCACCACCAATGACACTCTCCACCCCCTCCCGCCGCTGCCAACCCTCTCCCGCTGCTATCACTTACCTTTGCTGGCGGGGGACCCCAACCCCCCGCCAGCCGAGGTCCTCTCTTCCATGCAGGCTGCAAGTTGCAATGCTTCCTGCTCTTCTGAGTCTGACGTTCTGCACGTACAACGCGCAGGACGTCAGACTGAGTTCCAAATTCTGAGTCTGACGTCCTGCACGTTGTACGTGCAGGATGTCAGACTCAGAAGAACAGGAAGCGTTGCAACTTGCATCCTGCATGGAAGAGAGGACTTCGGCTGGCGGGGGCTTGGGGTCCCCCGCCAGCAAAGATCGGCGACGGGTTGGTGGCGGGCGGGCGGGAGGGGGAGGTGGAGAGGGTCGATGGTAGGGGGTCCAGGGCGAAATCTGTGGGGGGCCCAGGCCCCTGTGGCCTCACGCAGATACGCCCCTGATTTAAAGTATCCTTGCAAGTGCTTGGTCTTGTATCAAACTGGAAAATATGTTTATTTTGAGCCTTCTCAATTATCCTCTTTTATTACATCAAAAAAGGTTTCTCAAGAAGTTGTTGTATCTAGCTTGTAAATGCTTCTGTCTTGATCTAAGTTTTTAAAAATATTTTCCTTTGTGTTCTCCTTAGTTGGATCATTGGACTCCAATTTTTGTGGACTTTTTATGATGTTAATGAGGAATTTATTACCTATAAGTGAATATTTTTTTTCTTGTGATATTATAGGCATTTGCATTATTTTCTTGTAATGTACTGTATATATATAAATAATAATAAAAATAAAAAAAAAAGCACACAGGGTGGGTCTTCCTCTTAATTTGAGCCCAGATATTCAATGTTGGGCCATTTCCAGTGACAAGCATTGAATATCCAGTTTATTTTTGGCTGGTTTCAACTTAACTGGCAAAGCCAATATTCAGCGCTGGCTGGTTAAGTTGAAACCAGCCAAAGATAGGCCTGTTATTTCAGCTGTCCAATTTGGCCTCCAAACTTAGACAGCGATGTACTGAATATTAGCGGATAGCTGACTGTATTGGGTGATATAGCCGAATATCTGCTAAGTGCTGACTGGGAATATTCAGTGGGATCTCCCGCTGAATATTCATGGATAGCCAGTTAAGCGCTATTTAACCAGGCAAGACCTGTTTCTAGCCGGTTAAATAGCACTGACTATCAGGCAGTAAGTTTATAGAATAGTGCTTAAGTGCAATTACACACGCGACTAGTCTATCACGTACGTTCCTGAATCTCCACTATCCCAGCTGCAAAGGAATAAAATATAAATTAACATATCCATCCAGTTTCTCCTATACAAGCACGCAAATATGGAATGAATTACCAAAATCCATAAAAACAACTCACAACATAATTAATTTCCGTAAATTATTGAAAACCAATCTATTCAAAAAAGCATACCACAATTAATCCATCCTAATTTAACAGTAAACAAATTCACACTTGATCCACACAATAACGTAACTCTTTATTTTCCTAATTGTCCATACTAATTTTATCATAATTCGAAGTTTATATTCCTATTGTTCATGACAATCTACCATGCCTGAAGTTTTACCCATTACCTTTTTATTTCTTATGATGAAAATGAACTTCCTTACTTGAATACCTAACCCACTATCCTGCTTATAATCGAACGAGAAAAACGGCCAAGTTCCGACCTAAATCGGGAGATGGACGTTTATCTCACAAAAACGAATAACGCGGTATAATCGAAAGCCGAACTTGGACGTTTTCAACTGCACTCCATCGCAGAAGCGTACAAAGTTGACGGGGGCGTGTCGGAGGCATGGTGAAGGCGGGACTGGGGCATGGTTATCACCCGAACAGAGATGGGCGCCTTTCGCCAATAATGGAAAAAAAGTATGCGTTTGTAGCTAGAATTTAGGGCACTTTTCCTGGACCCTGTTTTTTCACGAATAAGGCCCCAAAAAGTGCCCTAAATGACCAGATTACCCCCAGAGGGAATCGAGGATGACCTCCCCTGACTCCCCCAGTGGTCACTAACCCCCTCCCACCACAAAAAATGATGTTTCACAACTTTTTATTTTCACCCTCAAATGTCATACCCACCTCCCTGGCAGCAGTATGCAGGTCCCTGGAGCAGTTGTTAGGGGGTGCAGTGGACTTCAGGTAGGTGGACCCAGGCCCATCCCCCCCTACCTGTTACAATTGTGCTGCTTAATGCTTAGTCGCCCAACCCCCCCAAACCCACTGTACCCACATGTAGGTGCCCCCCTTCACCCCTTAGAGCTATAGTAATGGTGTAGACTTGTGGGCAGTGGGTTTTGAGGGGGATTTGGGGGGCTCAACACACAAGGGAAGGGTGCTATGCACCTGGGAGCTCTTTAACCTTTTTTTTTGTTTTTGTAAAAGTGCCCCCTAGGGTGCCCGGTTGGTGTCCTGGCATGTGAGGGGGACCAGTGCACTACGAATCCTGGCCCCTCCCACGAACAAATGCCTTGGATTTATTCGTTTTTGAGCTGGGCACTTTCATTTTCCATTATCACTGAAAAACAAAAACGCCCAGCTCACAAATTGTCGAATAAAACATGGACGTCTATTTTTTGCGAAAATACGGTGCGGTCCGCCCCTTCACGGACCCGTTCTCGGAGATAAACACCCATGGAGATAGACGTTTTCGTTCGATTATGCCCCTCTCTGTCTCCTTCACCTTAACTATGTAGTTCTCTTTTCCGGAATTACAGAACAATTGTAAGCCACATTGAGCCTGCAAATAGGTGGGAAAATGTGGGATATAAATGCTACAGATAAATAAATAAAACTATGAAATAGTTCTAATTAGCACCAATGAATGCCACTTAAGGTGTATTTCTGGTACTTAAGGCCATTTGGTACCTAATTTAACAATTATGTAAAGCATACAATAGTTGCAATTCTATAACTTATGCGTCTGAATTTGTACACTAGTTGGAAATTTGAGTGTGCAACTTTATAGAATCTGGGACTTAGTACACAATTTACCACACATATATAACCTTTCACCAATTGGGAGATAATCATATATGTGACACAGTGCAAAAGACTGGATAGCATCCCTCTCGCTGCTGGACTGCTGTCTGCATCTTAGTCTTATTGTATTGTTTAATTAAAGCTTCTTAAGGTACTAGGGATATTAGATTAATATAAAGAGCCTTGAGATTATATGGTATATTGTTTGATTTATTTATTGTTTGCATCTCATAAAGTAATTAAATGTAATTAGAACTCTAATGAAAACTGTCCTCTTATTATCCTAATTAGAATAACTGACTATAAGTTAAGACTATAAATGAAGTGATGTGTTACAGGTGGGATGGAGTTGGGGGTGGGGCTGTGGAACAAAGTCCAAGTTTTAAAAATATGGGGAAAAAGGTATGGATACCCATTAATAAAATTTGCTGTTTTAATCCCCAACCTGTAAATCACCAAAGCCAGAGTAAAAAAAAAAAAAAAAAGCACTTACCCAGAGAAATGTCCTCTTCTCTCAGAACTTCTCACCAGGGAATATACACTATTTTAGAGAGTGGAGGCAGAGACCTTTGTATGCAAATAGCTGTGAACATTGTATTTGTGACAAAACTATGTAACAAAATTTAGGTCTATGACCTTTATTCTGGCTGACACCGCTCTTTATGGTGCATCCTCAGCTCAGTGAGGATGTGTCCCAGTATGTTGTGTAGGCCTCCCAGATTCAGCTGCATGTCTCTGTGTAGGCCTAAGAGTTGCAGCAGCAGGAGCTGGCCTTGCCTGACTGTAAGAATGGGCTCGGTGACAGGCATGGCAGCCATTGCCATTTCTTGGCTTGACACAATTCAAAAATGAAATTACCACAAGGGCCACACAGTAGCCGGGCGGTAACTCCAAATTGACGCAAGTTGGGTACGTGTAGGCACCTACACAGCTTAGTAAAAGGGCACCTCAATACATTTTTGCTCCTAAATTTGAGAGTTATACTCTTAAACTGGTCTCTGAAAATTTACTAGGGCTGAATGCCTAAATTTAGACTCAAATGGGTCAGTATTCAGCTGGCAATGGTGTTTTTTTTTTTTTTTTAACCAGCTAAATTAGACAGAGTTGTTCAGTGCCAGATCATGTCTAGGCATTGTCATTGAATATCTAGAAATTATGCAGTTGTGGCCAATATTCAGTGCCTTACATACATAGCTAACTGGCAAATTTAGGACTGTTAATTTAGCAGTCCTGCTTAACTGTTTAGCTATACAGATATGGGCACTGAATCCTGCTAGTGCCTGCATAACTTCTGACATCATCCTGTCTCGGTACCTGGACTGCCCAGGCTCTGCCTAGTCAGTGCTGCAGAGGTCAGAAGGGAAATTCAGAGGCACTGCCTAGTTAAGTACCACTGAACATCCCTCCTGAGACACTTAGCGTGATTGAACTGGGCAGAAGCCTCTCCTGTCTGGCTAAATCCTTTGAATGTGGAGCTCAAAATTTCACTAAACTCCTAAATTTAGGAGCTTAAAAAGTGGGTGGCAACAGAAATGAATTTAGGATGGAGAAGAGAGTTAGGAGTTTAGCACAGGTTTTCAGTATTAGGCTCACAAATCCAGAGAAATCCATGACAAGATGAATTTTCAGCTGTAAACACATCTGGTCAATATTTAAATATCCGGCAGTAAGTGACCTACTTATAGAGACATTTTTAACAGCATAGGAGCATGGAAGGGTTACCCCCAAACCCTTGGAAAATATTAAATCATGCCCACATAGCAGTTTTGCCTAAAACAGGGAAGATAGAGAATTGGCGGGGTCTTACAGACAGACCCATTTTGCTCCTTAACCAGGATATTAAAATCTTGGCTTCACTATTAACTAGCTAATTGATCAAGTTGCTTCTTAGCCTGGTCCATCTGGATTAGGTTGGATTTGTGACTAGCAGATATGTGCCCACAAATATCTTTAGAGTCATGAGAGTCTTGCAGTTGGACTTTAAAACCCTGGGAGATGTTGTTATAGCCAGTCTTGACTCTGAGAAATCTTTCAATAAGGTAGTGTGGGACTATTTATTTTGGGGTCTAGAACAGTTTGGAGTGACTGGATAGTTTCAGGATTGCATGACTATGCTATATAGCCGCCCTACTACACAACTGATGATAAATGGTAAACTCTCAGACTCATTCTGTCTGGATAGGGTTACAAGGCAGGGGTTCCTCCTCTCTCCCCTATTGTTTGTGCTTTCACTTGAGCCCTTATCAGCGGGGTTTGAGGTGGGGCTATGCAAAATGAGGTGGGGTTAAGGGAAGGGTTACACAAAGGTGGTCAGGAATAGGTGGGGCTATAATGTCACATCCGATGACATCATCAACAGGGGCGGGGAAGGGTGGTGAGTAGGCATGGCTTGGGCAGATCCTCAATTCTGATTGGATGACACAAGCAGAAGTGGGCATAACCACCTGTCAAAAATATATAAATTAGCTTTCATGAAAGCCAGTGAGGCATACTACTAAAGACTGAGTTTCTTTTCATTTGCTTTTTTAAAGGCATACTTTGTAGTTACTGGTCTCTGTTTATGAGTTTATGCACTCTTGATTTTTTTTTATATTGTTGGTGACATGTTCAAATTGCTACCTTGTTGGCTTTTAATATATTTCAAAAATTAAAAAGAAAAAACAAAATTGAAAATAAATGAAATGCAGAGTTCTGTCGAGATTTCTGTTTTATTTCAAATGAAAACACAGCTCTAGAAGCTAAGTAGGGCTGTTCTGGCCTGGTAATTGCCTGGATGGAGAGATCACCAGTTGGGAGATCATTAAAGAAAAACATGCTTCATAGAATGTCAGAGGCAGTATTCTGCCACAAACATCATACCTTGGTGAGGTCATGATCACAAAACTGACTTTCTTAACTTCAGGATAAATATCAGGAAACAGAATAGCTAGACAAGAAGAATCAGGAGACAAAGATCAAACTCAATAGGGTATCCCTTATCTATTCTTCCTTTCCTCAGAACTGCTAAGAATGAAATTACTTGGAAACCTTAAAGATGCCTCTGATATTTTTCTGCAATATTCATTTCAGTAAACACATTCCTATGTGTAGCAGAATTGTCAGCATGATAAATTGATATAATTTCTCCTTTCTGACTTGAGTTCTTGCAGAGCCAGGCTTTAAACAAAACAAATCAAATACTTCTAAAAGGAAGTGTAGTTTCTCTTTGAAAATGAAGGCAACATGTTATGTACGTAGACTTTAATAGATGAATCATCGATTTCCTAAGCCTCAGCACTTGGCATTTATCAGTTATTTCCAAGACCAGCACATAGCAATACTGCATCCAATGATCAATAATATAGGTCAATCAAATGACCCATCTAAGAATCCAGAAAGTCTTTGACCTTTCTGACTTCAAAAAGAGAGTCTCCTCCACTGAGGTATCGTAGATGCACGGTATGAATAATAAGTAAAACTATATTGCAGATGTCACGGTACATCCATTCTCTTTTATTCAAAGTTGAATCTGAATATAGATTAACTAATTTGGACTGTCATCATTCATTCGCTGAAACTGTTCTGATCCTCAGGTATTTCTATGGGGACCTTTTACAGAGCTGTGTTAGGCACTAATACGTGTCTAATGCAGCCTAAAATGACATACTGCTGGGCACGCTCAGATGTCCTGTGGTAACTGTCAAATGTACACTGTCTAATTGCGAGCTAAAAATTATTTAAAGGAGCATGTCAGGTGGGCAGAGAGGAGGAATTCCTGCACCAATCAGCAGTGGCGTACCAAGAGGGGGCGGTGGGGGTGGTCCACCCCGGGTGCACACCGCTGGGGGGGGGGGTGCCGCGTGCTGGTCAGCTTCCTTTGTTTCCATGCTCCCTCTGCCCTGGAACAGGAAGCAACCGGTTCCGGGGCAGAGGGAGCATGGAAACGAAGGAAGCTGACTGGCGCGCGGCACCCCCCCAGCGGCGTGCACCCGGGGGGGTTCTTTCGCCGGGGTGGGGGTGTCTTTTTGCCGGGGGAGGGGTTGCGCTGCACCAGGGGGGTGGGGCGCATCAGCGATCCGCCCCGGGTGTCAGCCCCCCTAGGAACACCACTGCCAATCAGTTACTGCGTGCTAAACAAAATTTGAAGGGATGTGTCAGGTGGGTGAAGAGTGGGCATTCCTGCACTAATCATTTAGCACATCTACATTAGAATGCATTAACTGGTTAGCACAGGAATACCTCCTTTACCACCTAAAAAAATGGGTGGCAGTAAGTGCTCACGTGGCAATTCTTTTTAATGGCCGCTTGCTAATAGTAACATTAGCATGTGGCCATCAATAGAAAAAAAAAATGAAAATTGGCTATTTTCCAGCTGCTCTAAAAATGGTCTTTCCATTCTTAATATACTCAACTTCACAACATATACATCCTTATTATATCACAGGGGTCCAAGTGATCAGAGGGCTGTAATAGGATCCTTCAGATCAGTGAACCTGCCTCCATATTGGCTAAATGATTTTTATGAGCCAAGCATACTTCTAGAGGCAGTACCGCAATCCTCGTCAATCCAATTTTATAATTTTTACTCATTTTTTCATTATAGTAGTCACTTATATTATTTATATTAATTTTTGCTTTTTCACAAGTATTCTTATCCTTAATCTTCATTTTAGAAGCCATTTTAGAAGTGCTGGAGACTACCTTGAAACAGCATGTAAGCGAAACATGGATCTGGATGTGGTTTTGGTGAGTCAAAGGTGTAGCAAGTTCATACATGTTTATTTCCTAATAGATCAATATCAGTAGTTACACCAGCTACCAAGCATGTTTAGGGTTTCTTAAATAGATGCTATTGAGCAGCACTATAGCATTCCACTGGAAAAATTGGAGGGAGGGAGGCATTGCCCCCTTAATCCCCCATTGATTGTTGTGCCCCCCCAAATGGCAAATTGGCAAGGGAAACCAATCACTGTGTCAGCGACAGAATAATACTTGGTTATGTTTCTAAGGTCAAAAAGATAACTAGTTATATGCCAGCACCTTGAAATATAAAAAATGAAGGCAGATAGACAATATGGCCTATCCAGTCTGCCCATCCATGCCATTTGCTAACCCTTCTTCTCCCTTAGAGATCCTATGTACTTGTCCCAAACTTCCTTGAATTCAGATACAGTCTCCACCACCTCCATCAGGAAGCCATCCCACAAATCCACAACCCTTTCTATGAAGAAGTACAGTGGTGGAAATAAGTATTTGATCCCTTGCTGATTTTGTAAGTTTGCCCACTGACAAAGACATGAGCAGCCCATAATTGAAGGGTAGGTTATTGGTAACAGTGAGAGATAGCACATCACAAATTAAATCCGGAAAATCACATTGTGGAAAGTATATGAATTTATTTGCATTCTGCAGAGGGAAAAAAGTATTTAATCCCTCTGGCAAACAAGACCTAATACTTGGTGGCAAAACCCTTGTTGGCAAGCACAGCGGTCAGATGTCTTCTGTAGTTGATGATGAGGTTTGCACACATGTCAGGAGGAATTTTGGTCCACTCCTCTTTGCAGATCATCTCTAAATCATTAAGAGTTCTGGGCTGTCGCTTGGCAACTCGCAGCTTCAGCTCCCTCCATAAGTTTTCAATGGGATTAAGGTCTGGTGACTGGCTAGGCCACTCCATGACCCTAATGTGCTTCTTCCTGAGCCACTCCTTTGTTGCCTTGGCTGTATGTTTTGGGTCATTGTCGTGCTGGAAGACCCAGCCACGACCCATTTTTAAGGCCCTGGCGGAGGGAAGGAGGTTGTCACTCAGAATTGTACGGTACATGGCCCCATCCATTCTCCCATTGATGCGGTGAAGTAGTCCTGTGCCCTTAGCAGAGAAACACCCCCAAAACATAACATTTCCACCTCCATGCTTGACAGTGGGGACGGTGTTCTTTGGGTCATAGGCAGCATTTCTCTTCCTCCAAACACGGCGAGTTGAGTTCATGCCAAAGAGCTCAATTTTTGTCTCATCTGACCACAGCACCTTCTCCCAATCACTCTCGGCATCATCCAGGTGTTCACTGGCAAACTTCAGACGGGCCGTCACATGTGCCTTCCGGAGCAGGGGGACCTTGCGGGCACTGCAGGATTGCAATCCGTTATGTCGTAATGTGTTACCAATGGTTTTCGTGGTGACAGTGGTCCCAGCTGCCTTGAGATCATTGACAAGTTCCCCCCTTGTAGTTGTAGGCTGATTTCTAACCTTCCTCATGATCAAGGATACCCCACGAGGTGAGATTTTGCGTGGAGCCCCAGATCTTTGTCGATTGACAGTCATTTTGTACTTCTTCCATTTTCTTACTATGGCACCAACAGTTGTCTCCTTCTCGCCCAGCGTCTTACTGATGGTTTTGTAGCCCATTCCAGCCTTGTGCAGGTGTATGATCTTGTCCCTGACATCCTTAGACAGCTCCTTGCTCTTGGCCATTTTGTAGAGGTTAGAGTCTGACTGATTCACTGAGTCTGTGGACAGGTGTCTTTCATACAGGTGACCATTGCCGACAGCTGTCTGTCATGCAGGTAACGAGTTGATTTGGAGCATCTACCTGGTCTGTAGGGGCCAGATCTCTTACTGGTTGGTGGGGGATCAAATACTTATTTCCCTCTGCAGAATGCAAATAAATTCATATACTTTCCACAATGTGATTTTCCGGATTTAATTTGTGATGTGCTATCTCTCACTGTTACCAATAACCTACCCTTCAATTATGGGCTGCTCATGTCTTTGTCAGTGGGCAAACTTACAAAATCAGCAAGGGATCAAATACTTATTTCCACCACTGTATTCCTCCTGAGTCTGTCCCCTTTCACCTTCATCTTATGCTCCCTCATTCCAGAGCTTCCTTTCAATTGAAAGATATTTGCCTCCTGTGCATTTATGCAACAGAGGTTTTTAAATGTCTCTATCGTATCACCCTTCTCCTGTCTTTCTTCCAAGATATGCATATTGAGATCTTTAAGTCTGTACCCATACACTTTATGGCAAAGATTACTGAACATTTCAATAGCTGACCTCTGGACTGATTCCATCTTGTTTATATCTTTCTGAAGATATGGTCTCCAGTACAGAGCCAAATGACCCAGCCTTATAGGCGGGCAGATGCACAAACGGGCAGTGGCCCAGCACAGCCAGGGGATACAGCTGGGAGGGAGAGGGTGAATTGGATTGTTGGGGACAGGGGGAAGCAAGCTACATTAGGCATAGGAAGTGATGGGGGTAATAAGGAGTAGGAGGCAGGGGTGGAATCAGGTAATATGAGGGGAAGTCCTGGAGGCAGGGAAAAGGGGAGGACCACTGGAGCCAGTGCACATCGGGTGTGCTGTCTTTGGGTTGGTGAGGATTGCCATGGAGGTAGGGCTGTGTGCAGCAGTGCCACAGTCTATAAGTCTCAGGTTTCTCCTGTGTATCCGCAGTTTTGGGGATGGCTGTGCCACTTGCATGCATGCAGTATTGTTCCAACTCTGCTTGAGGGCAGCGGTGAGCTCGGCAGCCTCGCTCCATTGCGCTGGCTCTTTGTTGTTTCTAGTGTGAGTCCTGTGCAACCTCTGGGCATCACAGAGGTTAGTCATCAGGCCCAGCCACATAGTCAGTATGTAACGTGGTGGAGAGACAACTTGGTTTGTGGGGCTAAATCATGGTGTTCTGTATGCAGTCAATTGGTCAGCGATGTGGACACAGTTCGGCTGTGAGTTGAGCAAAGTTATTGTACTCATGAGGGCTTGTGAGTTTTTTTATACTACACGACTGGATGATGTCAAACTCCTGATGAAGGACATAGAGCCAAAATATGGCCCTGTCAAGTCTTCTTTGAAGTGAATAAATATTGCTGTACATGATTGGTGGCTGCCTATTTTTAACTGGTCATCTCCACTGTGACCATTTTATTATTCATCCCATTTCTTCGCATTGGCAATTAAAATTCAATGCAAAGAAATGCAAAGTGATGCACTTAGGGAGTAGAAATCCACGGGAGAAGTATGTGTTAGGCGGGGAGAGTCTGATAGTTATGGACAGGGAGAGGGATCTTGGGGTGATAGTATCTGAGGATCTGAAGACGACGAAACAGTGTGACAAGGTGGTGGCCGTAGCCTGAAGGTTGCTAGGCTATATAGAGAGAGGTGTGACCAGCAGAAGAAAAGAGGTGTTGATGCCCCTGTATAAGTCATTGGTGAGGCCCCACCTGGAGTATTGTGTTCAGTTCTGGAGGCCGTATCTTGTTAAGAATGTAAAAAGAATTGAAGCGCTGCAAAGAAAAGCTACGAGAATGGTGTGGGATTTGCATTACAAGAGGTATGAGGAGAGACTTGCGGACCTGAACATGTATACCCTGGAGGAAAGGAGAAACAGGGGTGATATGATACAGACGTTCAAATATTTGAAAGGTATTAATCCGCAAACGAACCTTTTCTGTAGATGGGAGGGCGGTAGAACGAGAGGACATAATATGAGAGTGAAGGGGGCAGACTCAAGAAAAATGTCAGGAAGTATTTTTTCACAGAGAGAGTGGTAGATACTTGGAATGCCCTCCCGCGGGAGGTGGTGATGAAAACGGTAGCGGAATTCAAGCATGCATGGGATAAACATAAAGGAATCCTGTGCAGAAGGAATGGATCCTCAGAAGCTTAGCCGAGATTGGGAGGCGGGGCTGGTGTTTGGGTGGTGGGGCCAGTTCTGGGCAAGACTTCTACGGTCTGTGTCCTGAAAATGGGGCTAGTTCTGGGCAAGACTTCTACGGTCTGTGTCCTGAAAATCAAGATAAGGTATACACAAGAAGTAGCACATATGAGTTTATCTTGTTGGGCAGACTAGATGGACTGTGCCGGTCTTTTTCTGCCGTCATCTACTATGTTACTATGTAATATATAAAAGCAGTTGTAAAATATAAGATGCATTAATATATGTATTCTCATATGTAAAGTCAATTCCTCCTTCTTAAAAAGTTCTAACATAGGCTAAATGCTTTTATTAAAGTAAATTTGAAAAACACAAAAAAGTGATAACATCTTGGAAAAAAGCCAAAAATGATCTGAAAATGAACCAACATTTTTTTTCTTTGCATATTCATATTGGATAGTATAATAATATTTCCTTGTGACTTTAATTCTGAATGTTGCTAGATCTCTACTCAAGTGACTAAACAACATGACCTGAAGGAAAACTATCCTCAGAACTGTAACAGAGTGTCATGGGTTACATCGATGCTACTAAATAACATATTTTAGAAAATAATTCATTTTGATTAGTCATATTTTTTAAAGTAGCCTCACTGTGTAATTACTTTTTTCTTTTCTTTAAACTAATTTAATTTTTGGTAGGCTAATATATTGCTCCATCAATGACTGTGTTTTTTTCTACTATGCTATAATTACTGCAATAAAGTAACTCAAGCAGAATAATAATAACAACAACAGCATAGAAAATGCCATATATAATCTAGGAAAACCGAAAACTTTTCAACTGAGACAGTGCATCCAAGAACATATACCTCCCATAGCATATCCAATAACATATAGTTTACATAGTGCATCTATGAACATATACCTCCCATAATGCATCCAATAACATATACCTCCTACAGCACAGCACATCCAAGAACATATACTTTATATAGTGCATCCAAGAACACATATTCCCATAATGCATCCAAGAACATACACTTTCCATAAAACGTTGACAGAAAAAATAGCAGACCAAAGTTCAGAACACCGAAAAGTAGAATGGAAAACTTAGAGGCTCTTTTACTAAAGTGAATTCGGAAAAAAACAGTCTACCCCAAAACACTCAGGGCTTTGCTTCGGGAGCAAAAACAGGCAAAATACCACAAAACACTTTAATGTTTTGTGGTATTTTGTCTGTTTTTGCTCCCTAAGTACACAGTACCTATTTTTTTTAGAAATATAATTGAAGAGGAGGAGTGTCATTGGTGGAGAGTGGGTGTTCATGCACTATCCAGCTAGCATGTTCTGATTAATGTGTGCTAACCAGATAAGGCAGGCTTAACATGGAAGCACTAACCCCCGGATTCTATATATGGTGCTCAAAATTGCACATGCAAATTTGGGTGCATGCTTAATTTAGTGCACAATTTGAGTAGTGAGTCAATTAGTGTCAGTAATTGCGTGCTAATAATCAATTATTGGTGTTAATTGCCAACAAATTTCAATTTAAGTGATATCTTGCTAAGCACTGTTCTAAAAAGATGTGCACGCAAATCTTTTAGTATGCAACTGAAAAAAGGGTATCATAAAAGATGGTGGATTTGACAAAACTCACCAATTGGGTTATAACAGCTAAGAAGCTTGGTGTACAACAATGGAACTCTGTCCTTTAAAAATGGCAAGTTAAATAATTACCATCTTTATAAATTGTAGTATCCTGACAACTACCTGTATAGATTTCACAAGATTAAAAACATCATTTATTAAAAAAAACCCATTCCAAATATTAAATACTAGTGTGTTCCAAGTAACACGCCACAAGCCACATATGCTTGCATTAGACTAGAGGATAGCGGACTGTATGTTACAATCCTACTCCTTTAGAGATTGTGAATATTAAACACAACAATTCCACATTGATAGCTGTTTGAAAACATAGTAACATAGTAAATGACGGCAGATAGAGACCTGAACAGTCCATCCAGTCTGCCCAACAAGATAAAAACTCATTTTACATGGTATGTGATACTTTATATGTATACCCGAATTGGATTTGTCCCTGCCTTTCTCAGGGCACAGACCGTAAAAGTCTGCCCAGCACTGTTCCTGTACTAAAAGTTCTGAAGCTAACATTGGAGCCCCTTAAAATTTACAGTCCAGCCCCTCCATATCTATTCAGTCACGATCAGGGCACAGACCGTAGAAGTCCGCCCTGCACCGGTTTTATTCTCCAAATACCGGCGTTGCCACCCAGTCTCCACTAAGATTCCATAGATCCATTCCTTCTAAACAGGATTCCTTTGTGTTTATCCCATGCATGTTTGAATTCCATTACCGTTTTCATCTCCACCACCTCCCGCGGGAGGGCATTCCCTCTACCACCCTCTCCATGAAAAAATACTTCCTGACATTACTCCTGAATCTGCCCCCCTTCAACCTCCATTCATGTCCTCTAGTTCTACCACCTTCCCGTTTCCAGAAAAGGTTTGTTTGCGGATTAATACCTTTCAAATATTTGAACATCTGTATCATGTTACCCCTGTTTCTCCTTTCCTCCAAGGTATACATGTTCAGTTAGGCAAGTCTCTCCTCATATGGTTTGCAAAGCAAATCCCATACCATTTTTGTAGCTTTTCTTTGCACCGCTTCGTCTTTTTACATCTTTAGCAAGATATGGCCTGCAAAACTGAACACAATACTCCAAGCTGGGCCTCACCAACGACTTGTTGAGGGGGCATAAACACCTCCTTTCTTCTGCTGGTTATACCCCTTTCTATGCAACCTAGCATCCTTCTGGCCACGGCTGTCGAGCATTTGCGATTAAAATCCAAGATCAATGAAAATGATCAGAAGCAATAAAGCAATATAATCAAAGGTGGAATATCAAATCCATGACTTTTACCATCTTTAAAATAGTTTCCAATGAGCAAAACATGGAATAGGATGAGGCACCAGTGATATGATCTGACCAAATATTTATCCCACACACCATCAGTAACTGGAGCACTTGGAAGGAAGGGGTGGAGGTTGGTTTGTTTACCCCTACCAAAAAATTGCACACACTAGGCCACTCCTTAGAGGAAACATTGGTGGTGGTGCTTCAATATTGTGGTTTTCAATCACTAGGGACAGGCAGGTTCCTGGAGTCCTGCACAAGCTTGCCTGTCCCTCACTATTGAAAATGTGATAATGAAACAGCACCACCTACTGGCAGCAATGCAGTTGGAGAACTTCCACTCAGCTTAGAGGGAACAGTGCTGCTGCCCCCAAACAAAAAGATGTTGTACTGCATCTTCCTAGAGAAGGCGCTAAACATGTAAACCCTAGAGAAAATGAGGGCTAAGGGTGATATGATGATGACATTTAAATACTTGAAAGGAATTAATTTGTTTAAGTTATTTATGTCTGCATTTATATCCTACATTTTCCACTAAATATTGTTTCAATCTGGTTTACAGAATTAATAGAGTAGTTGCAATAAGGTTGAGTGTGTTATTTGCATATGCATGAGACCTATGGTTGGGTGAATCAATGGGATTTACAATGAGGTAGAGTAGTTCAGTAGGGGTCTATTTGCCTGTCTGTGGATAGAGCGATTAAGTTCAGACTAGCTATGAAGAGTAAGCATACAAGGCACTTTCTAATTTACTTGGCTGTTCTGGATTCCCCCCTACCGAGTCTTCATAGAAGATATTTTTGATGAAAAAAAGCTTTGAGTTGTTTGGGAAAGTTTTCTTTTCCAGAGAAGGGGAAGCAGTAGAAGTAGAGGACATTTATTGAGGAGCCCTTTTACTAAGGCGCGTAGGTGCCTACGTTTCTCCAATGCATGTCAATTTGGAACTACCTCCTAGCTACCGTGAGTCCCAGGCAGTAATTCCATTTTTATGTGTGTTCGATACACGCAGCAGAAAATGGTTCTTTTTTCTACTGCGTGGCACTGACGATTACTGCCTGGTTAATGCGTGAGACCTTACTGCTAAGTCAATGGATGGTGGTAAGCTCTCAGGCCCAAAATGGATGCATACCAACTTTTATTTTACCACATATCCCTTTTCGTCCAAAAAAAGGCCTTTATTGCAGATGCGCTGAAAAATAGACCTGTGTGAGTCCAATACATATCCCCACAACAGTGCAGGCCATTTTTCAGCATACCTTAGTAAAAGGACCCCTGAGGTTGCAGATGAGTTGACCTAGGAGTAACATCAGGAAATAATATTGCTGGGGCTGCTTGATAACAGTGATCATAATATGATCGGATTTGATATTAGCTTTGAAGTAAGTATACATAGGAAATCAAATTCAATAGTGTTTAACTTTAAAAAGGGAGACTATGATAAAATGAGAAGAACGGTGAAAAAAAACTTAGAGGAGTGACTGCGAGGGTCAAAAATTTACATCAGGCATGGATGCTGTTCAAAACACCATCCTGGAAGCCCAGGCCAAATATATTCTGCGTATTAAAAAAGGAGGACAGAAGACCAAACGACAGCCCGCGTGGTTAAAATGTGAGGACGCTATTAGAGCTAAAAGAAAATCCTTCAGAAAATGGAAGAAGTAATCAACTGAAAATAATAAGAAACAGCATAAGGAATGTCAAGTCAAATGCAAAGCGCTGATAAGGAAGGCTAAGAGGGATTTCGAAAAAAAGATTGCGTTGGAGGCAAAAACACATAGTAAATTTTTTTTTAGGTATATTAAAAGCAGGAAGCCGGCAACAGAATCGGTTGGATTGCTAGATGACTGAGGAGCAAAAGGGGCAATCAGGGAAGACAAAGCCATAGCGAAGAGATTAAATGAATTCTTTGCTTCAGTCTTCACCGAGGAAGATTTGGGTGGGATTCTGGTGCCAGAAATGGTATTCGAAGCTGACTAGTTGGAGAAACTGAATGAATTCTCTGTAAACCTGGAGGATGTAATGGGGCAGTTCTACAAACTGAAGAGTAGCAAATCTCCTGGACCGGATGGTATTCATCCCAGAGTACTGATAGAACTGAAAAATGAGCTTGCAGAGCTATTGTTAGTAATATGTAATTTATCCTTAAAATCAAGCGTGGTACCGGAAGATTGGAGGGTGGCCAATGTAACACCGATTTTTTTAAATGGTTCCAGAGGAGATACAGGAAATTATAGACTGGCGAGTCTGATGTCGGTGCCGGGCAAAATGGTAGAGACTATTATTAAGAACAAAATTACAGAGCATATTCAAAAGCATGGATTAATGAGACAAAGTTAACATGGATTTAGTGAAGGGAAATCTTTCCTCATCAATCTACTACATTTCTTTGAAGGGGTGAACAAACATGTGGATAAAGGTGAGCTGGATGATGTTGTGTATCTGGATTTTCAGAAGATGTTTGACAAAGTACCTCATGAAAGACTCCAGAGGAAATTGGAGAATCATGGGATAGGAAGTAGTGTTCTATTGTTGATTAAAAACTGGTTGAAAGATAGAAAACAGAGAGTCAAGTTAAATGGTCAGTATTCTCAATGGAGAAGGGTAGTTAGTGGGGTTCCTCAGGGGTCTGTGCTGGGACTGATGCTTTTTAACATATTTATAAATGACCTAGAGATGGGAGTAACTAGTGAGTTAATTAAATTTGCTGATGACACAAAGTTATTCAAAGTCATTAAATCACGGGAGGATTGTGAAAAATTACAAGAGGACCTTACGTTACTGGGAGACTGGGCGTCTAAATGGCAGATGACGTTTAATGTGAGCAAGTGCAAAGTGATGCATGTGAGAAAGAGGAACCCAAATTATAGCTACGTCATGCAAGGTTCCACGTTAGGAGTCACGGACCAAGAAAGAGATCTAGGTGTCGTTGTTGATGATACGTTGAAACCTTCTGCTCAGTGTGCTGCTGCGACTAAGAAAGCAAATAGAATGTTAGGTATTATTAGGAAAGGAATGGAAAACAAAAATGAGGATGTTATAATGCCTTTGTATCGCTCCGTGGTGGGACCGCACCTCAAATATTGTGTTCAATTCTGGTCGCCGCATCTCAAAAAAGATATAGTGGAATTAGAAAAGGTGCAGAGAAGGGCGACAAAAAATGATAAAGGGGATGGGATGACTTCCCTATGAGGAAAGGCTAAAGTGGCTAGGGCTCTTCAGCTTGGAGAAAATGTGGCTGAGGGGAGATATGATACAGGTCTATAAAATAATGAGTGGAGTTGAATGGATAGATAGATGTGATTTGTCTGTTTCCGCTTTCCAAAAATACTAGGACTAGGGGGCATGTGATGAAGCTACAAAGTAGTAAATTCAAAACGAATCTGAGAAAATATTTCTTCACTCAACATGTAATTAAACTCTGGAATTCATTACCAGAGAATGTGGTAAAGGCAGTTAGCTTAGCGGAGTTTTAAAAAGGTTTGGACGGGTTTCTAAAGGAAAAGCCCATAGACCATTATTAAATTGGACTTGGGGAAAATCCACTATTTCTTGGATAAGCAGTATAAAATGTTTTGTACTTTTTTGGGATCTTGCCAGGTATTTGTGACCTGGATTGGCCACTGTTGGAAACAGAATGCTGGGCTTGATGGACCTTTGGTCTTTCCCAGTATGGCAATACATATGTACTTATGTACTTGATCACAGAGATAGTGATCAATGACAGAAATGCCCCGGGAGGTGGTGGAGACCAAAGCAATTAACAGTTTTCAAAAATGCATTGGATAACACAAAGGTTTCCTTTATGGAAAGTGAATGGAATCAAAATTAGACAGCAAATTCCGTAGTTGAGAAGTAAGGCTATTGTCTGGCATATGTCTACACTCTGTTTCCCGATTATGGTTAGACTGGTCTGGTTAGGCTGTAGTGAGTTTTGACAGTAACTCCAGTAGTTGAAAAGAAAGCCAGTGCCAGACAGCCTTCTATAGCCTGTGCCCACGACAGATCAGGATCAAGTATGTATCATATCATATGCTATGAGTTATCTTGTTGGGTTTTCTGGATGAACCTTAAAGGTCTTTATCTGCCCTCATCTGTTATGTTACTGTGATATTGTGCATTAAAACTTGTCTGACTAGTTTTTTTTTATCATAAAAACTGACTTAAGGGCACAGGACAACCTTTTATTCAAGTGTGAAAACTTCTGCTAGTTAACAGGGCCCATCTCTGAAACATTCCACTAATCACCTTTCTTGGACTGAGTTACATTTACCAGTTCCCTCTGTCATCTGTTATTGTTTCAATTATTAATCCAGTCCACCATCTTGACACTCAACCCAAGGCTGCACAGTTTATTAATGGGTTTGCATGACAACAAAAGAAAAATGTTTGATTAATACTTGTTTAATCTATATTTTCCCATTTTTTTATTTGTTTGACAAATTTGTTCTTTAAGATCCACATTGTGCACAAGAACTTAAAAATTGCAACTGATTGCACAGGTGTTAATTTAGAGGTATACATTATAGATGGGTATTCATTTACAACAAAACGGTG
This sequence comes from Microcaecilia unicolor, assembly GCF_901765095.1. NCBI lineage: Eukaryota > Metazoa > Chordata > Amphibia > Gymnophiona > Siphonopidae > Microcaecilia > Microcaecilia unicolor. The sequence continues at coordinate 36,437,436 of NC_044037.1, forward strand.
AATGCCAATGATGTATTCCATGTCATTGTATGTGGTTATCAAATGAACACCTTCAGAAAAAAAAATTAAATTAATATTTTATCATTTACTGATAGTACACACTCTTAAGCGAGAGTGCACATTATTTACAAAGACGCCACTCATTGCACAAGTGCAAACCTCTGCATATGTACACATAGGGCCAGATTCTATATATGGGACTTAAAAAGCGTATTCTATAAGCAGCACCTAGATTTAGGCACAGTATATAGAATATGCTTAGTCGATATGCTAGTGCCTAAACCTATGAACATCCATTTACACCAATGAAAATATGGCATAAATCCCAGCGCATAGATCTAGTCACAGAGGGTCATATTCTATAACAATGTGCGTAAATTTTGGAATGCCCATAAAATGTCAATTTCCCCACCCATAATCATGCCCCTTTTTGCCTCTGTGCTTTAAAACGTAGGTGCAGTGCATTATGGAATAAGCTTAGGGAATTGAGCATGTAAATTCTAATTATTGCCAATTAGTGCTCATTATTGCTTGTTAAGTGCTTTTAACAACACTGATTGGCTTGTTAAGCCAATTAAGTTACATTTGTTGCTATAGAATTTGCTTGGATTTTGGTGCGGAACTCTAGGCATACTATATAGAATCCGGGGCATAATGTGTGTGCCCTGTTTGCACATAATGGGGTAAATTCTATAAGTGGCACCTAAAAAATCAACACTGAAACAAAAATGTTTATGCAGTAAGTATTCTATATGCTGCACCTAAATTTCAGCATGGTTTATAGACTATATGCTTAAGTGGAAAGTTGCGTGTAAATTTAGGAATGGCCATTTGTACTAATGAAAATGTGGTGCAAATGCCTGTGCCTAAATTAATGTGTAGAGCACCATTATTCTGGGGTTGTCCGTGCAGTTAGCGTTATACATTTGAGTCGGGTTCAGTCTGTTTTAGTTTGGTGTCTCTCACTAGGTGATAAGGAAGGGATAAAGGAGTTTTTTTAAATCATTCGCGTTTTCTCATGTATAGTGAGTTTTATGCATTTCATTATTTTTTCTTCTTTGCTCCTCACAGGAACCAATGATAATAATGGACTCCTAAGCAGATAATGGTTTTGTCAATACAATGGTATTTTCCCTATCTGGAGCTTTGAGGTTCCCATTTATGTAATTGGTCATTATAGATTTCTCTATTGGAATCTTTAGTAAACCACGGAGGAGACACCCACAAACTAAATTTTCAAATTTCTTTGAATGGTTGAATGTGTAAATTGAAGTCATGCCCCCCATTCCACCCCAAAACACTCATGACCCTTCCATTTCCATGCCCCCCTTTTTTTTGACAGTATGTACATTTTAGGTGGATCCCACACCTAACTTTACATGCACTGGATTAGATTCTCTCTCTCTATATATATATATATGAAATACGCCTAAGTATATTATATAAATTTAGTCATACTTTATAGAATGTCTAAATTTCTGCACAGTTTATAGAGTATGTTGAACAACCATCCACATGACTAAATTAAGTTGCAAGCAGTTATGCCAAGTAAAATTTGGCGTTTCGCATAAATTCTGATGCCTAAATTAGGCGAGGACTGGGTGTATTCTATAACAATGTGCATGGATTTGAGAAATGCCCACAACCCGCCCATTTCACGCTCATGGCCATGTCCCATTTTCAAGTATTCAACTTAGAATTTATGTCATTCACGTTTAAGAATATCCTTAGACAGTTCTGCACGTAAATTGTAATTGATGCCAATTAGTGTCAATAATTGCTTGTTAGGTAACAGTTATTAGTGCTGATTGGTTTGTTAACGAATTAAGTTGCATGTGCAAATACAGAATATGTCTGTATTTGCATGCACTACTTAAGTTGCGCTGTATGGAATCTGGGGGATTGGTTCCAATTAAATTTAATTAGTGTCAATAATTGCTTGTTAAATAGCCAATTATTGGCACTAATTGGGCTGTTCAACTAAATTTTGTGTGTAAATTGGGAATGCACCTGTATTTGTGCATGCAATTTTTGGCAACCTTTACAGTATCAGGGGGTGTGTGCCCTCTTTTAAAACAGTATGCACTCAATAACTTTGCTGCAATGACAAAAATAATGGCCAAAAGAAAATGAATAAAACGGACATTCCTAGAAATGAATGGGGAACAATATGAAACAAACATTTTCTGGTTGCCCTTCCCTAGTATACATGCATACAAATGATTTGCGTGCACTTTAAACTTCCAGTTGCCCAAAGAACAGAGTGCAAACTCCTGTTTCTGGGACCATATGAAAAGCTTGGCACATTGATTGAATTCTCTAATCACCCAACTGAAAAAACTTAAGAGCCCTGTTTACGAAGGTGCGCTAGCATTTTTACTGCGTGCTACTGCTAGAGACATCCATAAGAATGTATAGGTGTCTCTAGTGTTAGCGTTTGCTAATTTTTAGTGCATGCTAAAAATGCTAGCTCGCCTACAGTGTAGTTTAGCAAACAGGGCCCTAAGGGGTCCTTTTACCAAGCTGTGGGAAAAAGGGCCCTGCGCTAGCGGTGGGGGCCATTTTTCCCATGCACCAGGGCTGTTTTTTCTGCAGCCAGTAAAAGCCTCCCCCCCCCAAAAAAAATGATCACGCAGTGAGATTACTCTTACTGCATGACCATGCAGTGGGGAACCCTTACCGCCACCCATTGAGGTGGTGATAAGGGCTCCTGTGCTAACCCATCGGTAACTGTGCAGCTTGTGGTGATGCCCAATTACTGCCAGGTTATTGACACACAAGCCATTTCCGGGGGGTGGCTGCATTGGACCAGTGGTAGTCCCAGAAGAGTGAGTAATAAGCCCGTGTTGGGATTACTGCCGCTCTCTGAATGGGCCCTTAAGTTTGCTTGGCACAAGCAGCCATGGGTGAAACCATGCTATCTTGGATCCTGCAACCCATTATATTATTATTTCCTTCAGTAAGGCTTCCGTTAATTTTCCCACCACTGAAACAAGACCATTTATCAATAATTATTTTTTGCAAATAATAATATAATACTAAAAATCTTGTTATGTCTGCATTTTTCGTCTGCTCCAGTGCTTAGCCTGGTTTCTGACCTTCATTTGGCCTCAAGGAAGTTTTCAGATTTGGTCTACAAGTGAAAGTAGCAAAGGATAGGCGAAAATTGGTCATGGTAATGACAGCTATTTTCGGTTTCCAATGTATATTGTGGAAAGTATATGTGCTGGAATCTGAACAATACCCTGCTTCTCCCTATCCAGAAAGCAGCTGTAAATGTGTTTATGATTAATTGGTAAATTGATTACCTGTTGAGTGAGGCTGGCAGCTTTAGATAAAAGACTGCTGTATTAAAGAGAGAAGAGGAGAAAGAGCACTCGGGAAAATAGAAATTCATAGTGTCCTCATGTCACTGTTGTTTTAGTTGGTTTAGTATAAAGGGCCAGTGTAAATCTAAACAGAATGAGTAGGTTGCAGAAAATACGCCTGCTTTGAGCAGAAGGAAAAGGTGTCTGAAAAACATTAGTTATATGTTCCACTTCTTCCGTTTGCCCCCGGATCCTATGTAGCGCACCTGGCATTCCATGCTGAAATGTAAGCGCATTCCATAACAATGCGTATAACGTAATTGGCTTAACATGCTAATCAGCGTTGATAACAGCACTTAACAAGCAATAATGAGCACTAATTGGCAATAATTAGAATTTATGCATACAACTCACTGAGCATATTCAGTAACGTACTGTGTGAAAATTCTAATGTGCGCACTTCAAAAGGGATGTGGCTATGGGCATGGAAATGGGTGTTTTGTGGGTATGCTGAAATTTACGTGTGCAGTTATAGAATATGGCCCAAGGCGCATAAACTATGCGCAGGGAATTATGCCACATTTTTGTTGGTGTAGATAGATGCACCTACTTTTAGGCGCTGTGATATCAACTAAGTGTATTTTACAATCTGTGCCTAAAGCTAGGCTCCGCTTATAGAAGATGCTTAGGCAGAAATGTTTATTGCATGCATTTTTTAGGCACCTTATATAGAATTTGGCTCTTGACGTCTAACGATGTTTCAAAGTCTATTTTGCTAATTTTATAATTAGGATACCATGCTATATGTTCTGTTTTTGAATATTTTAGGGGCCCTTTTACTAAGGCGTGATGAAAAATGGCCTGTGGTAGTGTAGATGTGTGTGTTTGGGTGCATGCAGAATCATTTTTCAGCGCACGTGTAAAAAATGTCTTTTTTAAATTTTTGCCAAAAATGGGCATGCGACAAAATGAAAATTGCTGCGCGTCCATTTTGGGTCTGAAACCTTACCACCAGCCATTGACCTAGCGGTAAGGTCTCATGTGGTAACCAGACGGTAATGGTCTACGCGTGTAAAATGCCGATTACCGACCGATTACCGCCCATGCGCCAGAAAATAAAAATAGTTTCCGGCACACGTAGCGGACGCGCATCAAAAATGAAATTACCGCAAGGGCCACACAGTAGCCGGGCAGTAACTCAAAATTGACGCGCGTTGGGCCGCACGTAGGTGCCTCTCGTGGCTTAGTAAAAGGGCCCCTTAGTGTTTTACCCCAGATACTATAACTGACTCCCAAATGTGGGTGTCCAAAATTGCGCTTGTTCCTGAGAAATGCATGCAAATAAATTAGTTAATGTGCCATTAATAATCAATAATTGGCTAGCAATCAATTATTGATGTTAATCGACTCTAATTTGGATTTGCGCATGGATCTGGATGCATGCGATTCTATCAAGATCTATATCCTCTCGCATGCAATCCAAAAGGGGGCTTGGCTATTGGAGGGGCATGGGTGGGTCAGGGGCGTTCCAAAGAATTACACACAGGATTTACCAGGATTTACAGCAGGTTTCAGTCAGTGTAAGTCCTCACGCCCAAAGTTGAGCGCAGTTCTGTAAAGAGACCTCAGCCCGGAGTTCCTTTTATAGAATAGAGCTGTGAATTATTCCTGGCACCTACTTTTCAGCACCATTTACTGAGTCTGTCCAATAATTTTGTTTATTGACTATCCGACAAAATTGTATGTAAAGTACTCTTGTGTCAATCGTAGAGTGTTAGTATTGCATAAAAAAGATGTGCACAGTTAATTACAGATAGATAAAAAATAAAAAAAATACATAAATAGAGATGGAACATACAAGGCATGTAACTAAATATAATATATCTGCACAATATTTTAAAAATGTATTCTATATATAGTACATAGACAATAATCTTTTTGTAAAAATCTATACGCTTAAATGCATTTATGTGTCTCTGTGCACATAATACTGATAAACCTATGCATATCATACATGTCTGTTTGTCTTCTCTGAGGGATATGTCTTAGTGAAAATGTGATGAAACCTATAAAAACTTTGAAAAAAAAAGAGGGAGAAAGGGAGGGGGATGATCATTTTGAGTCCATGAATAAGGATTTATTAATAAGACTAGGGTCAAAAATGAGGAAAACAAATTCCCGGTAAATGAGTGAAAATTGAAACTAAGAGCTGAAAAATGAAAAAATGTGAAATAGAATAAAGAATAAAAATGGATATATATTTAGAATAAAACAAAAATAAAATGAAAAAAAGAAAAAAGAAGGAGGGAAAAAAGGTGGGGGGGGGGGGGAAAGAAAAAGGGGAGAAAAGGGAGAAGAAAAAAAAAGAAGAGAAGAGGGGGGCAATAGGTCCATTTTTCAGCGCGTCTGGAAAAAAGGCCTTTTTTGTGGCAGCGCACATCCATTTTCATCCTGAGACTTTACCGCCACTCATTGAGTTAGCAGTAAGGTCTTCAACGCTAACTGGGTGGTAATCATCATGTGTGTGTGTAAACTGCCAATTACCGTCGGGTAAGGGCCACATGGTAGGAAATAGAAAATATTTTCTACCGTGTGCTTTGGATGTGCATCAAAAATGGAATTACTGCCTGGGGCACGCGGAAGCCGGGTGGTAGTTCCAATTTGATGTGCATTGGATGCACATAGGTGCCTACACGCTCTAGTAAAAGGGTCCCTAAATTCACATCTGAGATAATTCTCTTGTAATTTATTGTAGTGCAGGGATTTATTAAACTGAACTTTTAAAGTAGAAATTTGCCTCAATGGCAGCAACAGTAGTTTTTAAGGGGTCTATTTACAAAGCCGTAGTAAAACGTAGCCCGTATTTTGGCCATTCACTGGGCAACTTTTTACAGTGGCTGGGAACAAGGGCATTTTTTTAATTAGCCTGGAATTGGGGTGCTCCAAAATTAAAACTTACGCTTGCCTATTTACAGTCTGAGACCTTAATGGCAGCCATTGACTTAGCGGTAAGGGCTCACACACTACCCATGCGGTAACCATGCAGCGCGCACCAACATGGCCGCGCTGCCAATTACCACTGGGAATGCCCCTCCGGTAGAAAATATTTTTCTATTTTCTACCATGGGATTCGGTGTGCACCAAACAGAATTAACACCAGGTGCGCGGGCTATCCCAGCAGTAGTGCTGATTTGGCGCACACTACCCGTGCTTTAGCCCTCCTGTGCCTTTGAAAAAGGGCCCCTAAATTTCTAATCACTCATACGTTTATAATTGGAATGTATTTACTGCCTTTTACAATATAGCAAATATAATTGGGACATGGCTTGTATTTTTCAACTGATGTATACATACTTTTATTTGTTCTTTAACTGTCCATTTATATACGTTTTCGAATATGTTTTTGAATATTTCATTAGTTTTTATTTTGCAATATTTTACATTGTTTTAGCTTTTTAGCATTTGATTCTTTGACTACATATGGTTTGTTTTTATTTAACGTTTATTTGTATATATGTGTTTTATAGACTTCTGATGCAGGCCTAACGGCCGAAACACGTCCCTCCCTCCTGGTCTCTCTCAGTCAATCCAGCTAAATGCGCTGTGATTGGCTGAGAGAGACCTGGAGGGAGGGACGTCCAAAAATTTAGCAAGATGGCGTCTGAATAGGATGTGTGTGAAACAGCTCCTCACTCAACTCCCTCTTACTGTTTTTTTTTCCTTAAAAAAATACATTTCCATGCCCAAGAGAAGGGGCAAACAGAGGGCTTACCCTGCTCCCTCTGCAAGACAGGAATTGGGACCGATGGACCATTTCACTGTTCCCAGAGTAGAATTGACTGGGCAGCAACCCTTGCTGCAGGAGGGATCGATGAGAGGAGAACTGACCTACCTGCCTGAGGGAGAGACCACTCTGAGCCCAGAGGAACGGAGTCCTCCTTCGATGCCGGCAATGCTGGCAGACCAGAGCCCTGGATTGACTAGACCCAATGAGGAGATGTCTGATCTGGGAGCAGGGGCAGACTCTGCTAGCAGAACGCCGAGTGCAGCAGTGCTGGTGGTTACTGCTGAGAATACCGAAGGAGCAGGAGTTGAATCACAGGAGAGCAAGACTGGCTCTAAGAAAGGAGCTCAGGAAGAGGTAACATTGAAATTATTTCCTAAAAAACGGAGAAAATAACCCTAGAAAAAATTTGGGATGCTTTGGAATGTTTAGAAGATTCTTTAACCCAGAAATTAGTTAAAGTTACTCAATCAAATCAAGCTAAAATGGCAGACTTGGAAAAACAGTTGGAACAAACTAAAACTTTTGAACAAACAATTATACTTGAAACAAATCAAATTAAAGAGAGTCAAATAACTTTAATAAAAGAAAATGTATATTTATATAGGAAAATAGAAACTTTAGAAAATTTACAAAGGTGATAACATTGAGATTTATAAATTTTCCTAAAGTTCCAGCAGTGGCTCCTTTAATAACATTTAAAAGATATCTTTCTGAAGTATTAAAAATTACTGCACAATTGTTTCCACCTGTAGCAAGGATTTATTATTTGGCTCCCTATGTTAAGAAACCAAGTGAGCGCATAATACCATCTATGGAAACCCCATTTGAGGAGCTAAAATTGAATTTATCACAAACAATTGAAGATGAACTATGTGGAGTACAACCTGCTACATTCATTATAGACTTTGTTCTACAGCCAGATCGGGACTGGATCTTGAAAACTTTCTTTAAACATAGACATGAAGTCTTTCTGAATTGAAAAGTCAAAGTATTTCCTGATATTCCTAGACAAACTCAGAAAAGACGTCAGTCTTTTTTGAAACTTCGTGATCGTGTATTGTCACAGGGGGGAATTTTCTGGCTTAATTTTCCTTGTAAATGTGTTGTTAAATTTCAATCTATTAAATATGTTTTCTTTGAGAGTGATCAATTAGCAAAATTCCTGGACTCCAGATAAGAACCAGCCGTCAACTCTCTGGTGCTTCCTCCATTAGTATCTACTCCGTGATGGGATAAGTGGGAATATGTTCTATTCACTTTTTCCTATGTTAACCAATTTTTGAATAGTGCCTTGCCTATAATTGTGGACTTTAGCAGTAATTATCATTTAATAGATTTTCTTTATAAAATATTTTCTTGTATGGTATGGTAATACTCCTTTTCTGTACAAGTGTTTCTTGTAAAATTCATTAAAATTACAAATAAAAAAAATTTTGATTTGGACATCCTCAAACATCCCGATCCTGTGTGTGTGTGTGGGGGGGGGGGGGGCGCAAGCTGAAAACAACCTTGGAGGGGACTGTTCAGAGAACTGTGGTTGTGGTCAGTTCAGGCAGGTAAAAAAAAACACGTCCAAGAAGGATGCCCACACTCACAAAAGCTGCAGGAAGACGTCCAGCTCGTATTAGGCACTTGGACGTCCCTGACAAGCACTTGGATGTTTTTTTTTTCCCTTCCAATTCCCTCGCAGCAGCCCCAACAAGAGGTGCAGACCTCCCGTTAGGTTTTCCATGGTTAGGCAATCGGAAAACGGTAGTGCATCTCATTATAATACGATTTATACACAATATAATACTAATTTGCTAATCTGCATTCCATTTTCGTTAGCTGCTACCGTGACAGGACAATGCCCTTTTGTGCATGTCCCTGTTTACTACTTGCATGTTAAACTGGCTAGAACCAGTTTAAAACCCACGTTACTGGCTCGTTAAGTTTAGTGCATCTGGCCCATAGTTCCCCTTTACCATCACTGGTAAGAGTTAATAGAAAGACAATTGAATAAACTCGTATTTCTGAATTAATTGGGTCTTCAGATTTATGCTGCAAAACGCTGGTCCTTGAGAGCCACAATTCTGTCTGATTATTGAATATCTGCTATGAATATTTCTACAGCATGATAAGCCGGTTTAAAGCCCTCAAAGACAGAACTACCGAGCGTTTCTCTAGATCCCTCAGCATATATTCTTGGTTTCATAACAATTTAAATAATGACAAGTAAAATAACCTTCAAAAAGCTGACAAGGTGTTAAATCTGAGTCATATTTTCCCTTAGTTGTAACTCAGGCAAGAGAAAGTAGCTGAAGCTGTGTTTTATTTTGTTTTCAGTTGCTTTCGAGACAGCCTAAGCATGACAGGACAAACAATATATAATTTACTAGCGATAGCACAAACAAAACTGTTCATGATTTGTAATAACATGACACTTTATTTGCTTTCCATTATGAATTATACAGATTAGTATAATTCACAGGAAAACTGACTTCCAAACAAAACCGATCTTGCACATCTTTCTGTATTACGCTAGACACATAGGTTATCACCCAAGGCAACTGATTATCATTGCCAATGTCTCATGACATGAGGTCAGCCCATGTTTGACAGCATAATTCCTTCTGATCACTACAGGTGATTGGCTTTAAGTTGACATACAAACATTGATCTGCTTTATTTTAAAATGTGAAAAAATATTGAAAAACATCTTCTGAAAAATGCGCCCTTTTTTAATCCTAGCGGTTCGTGTTTCTGCTAAGCAAAAGGCAATGGAACTCAGGTATCTTGTCAGTATCTTGCACTTTCAATAAGGAGCCCATTAAGAAAATACAAGAATTTGATGTCATAGAATCATTCCAAAGGTCAGATGGGATGGATGACTGATCCCTCCTCAAAAGGATGCATGAGATGATCAGAAGTGGAAGAACCCTGCAGAAGACCTAGTTATGTCCTTAGAGATTTGGGTGGCAAATTAGACAATTTATTCCTCGAAGGAGCAATGAAGGGCAAATGAGCTAAAAAGAGAGTAGTCTGAAAAGATGACATGGTATCTAAAAATGGTCATGATTTGAAAAGAAGAATAAAACAAAGAGCAAGAAAGAAAGAATTGATATACCGTTAGCTGCCATCTTTCATACTGTAGCCAACAGTTGATGATGATGACAAGCAGGTGCATTTTTTTCATCTCCATTATTTCTGGGCATGGGGATGACCATTTTCTAAGTGATTTAGGCAGATGAAATGTGGTTTTATAAGCATTAATGGGCTATCTGAAACTCAGGGCCAATTTTATCTATTGGCAGAAAGGACAGCCGCTTCGGGATAAGTTTAACAGGGGGCCCGTAAGTAAAAGCGATCTTGAGCACAGGGTCTACTCTGGTCCAGCATCTTTCTTCCTCTCTTCTCCTCCTCCCCTAGTCCAGAAGCGTTGTTACAACCTCATCCCCCCCAGTCCTACTGTTTCCTGGTGAAAAATAAATGTAAATAACGTAAAGGACTAGATTCAGTATATTATGTCCAAATTTGAGTGCCCCCTCCCCCAAAATGCTCTGAGTGCTATTCTATAAACAGTGATCCGAATTGGGTGCTGTTTATAGAACATCACATAGCACCAGGATCCACGCACAATTTTAGGTGTGAGCATTTTATACCTACTGAAATCTGGTGTAAATTCTCACATGTAAATTAGGCGCAGATTTCCCAGATTCTTCAATACTGCATGCATCTTTAGTGAACGTCCCTGACCCTACCATACCCCTCTCATGGCCACACCTCCTTTTCAAGTACATGCTAAAAGATTTGTGCACACGTTTTTATAGAATAGTGCTTAGTGAGATACACATGCAAATCTAAATTGTTACCAATTAACACCAATAATTGATTGTTAGCACCTAATTATTGGCAAATTAAATTGCATGCGCAACTTGGAAACATGCCCAAATTTGCATGCTCAACTTTGGACCCTATTTATAGAATCCGGGGGAAAGTGTCTAGTGTGTACCATTGATGCTTCTTCCTGTTCCGCCTCTTTTGACTTAACTTCCTGTTTGTGAGAGGCAGGGCCAGAAAAGTCATGGACTAGATAATGGGTCCATCATGTCTTTATGCCTCTTTTTTTTTTTTTTTTTTACTGGGAAGCAGCTTGGTTGGTACTGGGTAAGGAAGCAAAGGTGCTGGAGTGGAATGTGGGGAAGGGGGTGTCAGCATCCTCAATAGTTTGCCCATTAGGTGCTTAAAGCAGCCCTGTGAAAACTGCCCTGCCTCAATGCAGCTAGTGTCATTCTACAATATGCAGACGTTTGGGTGTATTGTAAGGAGGCACTTCAATTGATGTGTTTAAGTCATAGAAAGAACATTATGCATAGACTGAATTTTCAAAAGTTCATACATTTTGCCCCAGCAAAAATTTACCTGCAAAAAATTGAGCAGCAAATTTAGCCCCCTGTTTACTAATCCACACTAGTGGCCAGGGGCGTATCTGAAAGTCGGCGGTAGCAGGACCCGGAGCCAGAGTGAGGGGGCACATTATAGCCCCCCCCCCCGCTGCCATTTCCGACCCCCCCCTGCTGCCGTCACCTACCTTTGCTGGCGGGGGACCCCAACCCCCACCAGCCGAAGTCCGCTTCCTCCTGCCGCTTTTAAGTTCTTCTTCATCCTAGGCTCCGTCACTCCATGCTGTTCAAAGAAGCTGGCGCTGCTACCTCAATCCACTTTCTGTTTCTGTGAGTCTGACATCAGACTCGGAAAGTGTATTGAGGTAGCAGCGCCAGCTTCTTTGAACAGCACGGAGTGACGGAGCCTAGGACGAAGAAGAACTTAAAAGCGGCAGGAGGAAGCGGACCTCGGCTGGCGGGGGTTGGGGTCCCCCGCCAGCAAAGGTACCCACGGCAACAGCGGGGAGGGTTGGAGGCGGTAGGGGGGTTCAGTGCGAAATCTGCAAGGTCCCAGGCCCCTGTGGCCCCACGCAGATACGCCCCTGCTAGTGGCTGAGGTGCACTAATGCCGACACAGCCCATTCACTTTGAGTGGACTGTGTTGGTATTTCCATGTGGCAGCCACTAGCATGGCTTAGTAAACAGGGAGGTTATTTATTTATTAGGATTTATTTACCACCTTTTTGAAGGAATTCACTCAAGGCTGTTTAGAATAAGAATAACTCCAAGATCTAAGAGCACCAGCACTTAGAAATTGATGGAAGCTATGGCCTTTGTCTTGGCCTAGTCTCCAGAATTTTAAGATTCCCACAAAAATGATTTTAATAAAAGAAAATACCACAAAAACTTCCCAATAATACTCAGAGTGATTTAAACAACGTAGAATGATATTGTCTGAAAATATTTTTTTCCTCTAGGCAAATAACTGAAGTGTGTAATTTGAACAGAACTGCTATAACTCCGTGCCTACATTTGGTACAGTGAAAAAGTGCTAGAAATGAAAGTTCCTCACCTGCACTGATGGGTCTAAAATAAAACCTAGAAAGCACAAGAAAAGATCTGACTCAAGGTCAGCATATTTCAATTAGAGGAACAGGGTGTTCACTGACCTTAATGTTTGCCTGCTGTCAAGAAGAGAAATGCTCAGCAGTGCTGGTTTGCTTTTAGATTTGCCATTTTATTTTTTTCAGAATTTATTTTCTTAAATTGTACTTTACTGGCAAGATTACTTCATTATCCAGTGAACACACGCAGCAAATGAAAAGTCCCAAAATACCTTTTGTTTCCTGAAATAGTTTCAAATCTTTCAGAGTTATAACCAATGATCTTCACTGTTTGATTCTGTGAATTGAAGTTACCCTTTCTTTACAGAGATAAATGCAAGTCAGGGCAGGCCTGTAGGGAAGTCCTGCAACAGGAATGAAGGGTAGCCTAAAAGTAATTGTTAATGTCAGGAGATGCTGAAGACCTGTTGGAAGGAATGATAAAAACTATAGATGGATACAGATGGAATTGTGAATTCCAGAAATTGCTGACATTTTAAAATTTTGGAATATTTTGCTAGGCTGCTGGTATATTTCCCATATGAGTATTCAAATATATGTTAACCTTTATTGTTCTGTAATAGGGGCCCTTTTACTAAAGCACATTGAGCAGTTATGGCCAAATTCTATATATGACGTCTAGAGTTATGTGCGTTAAATTGGCCGCGCATCAATTTAACGTGCATAACTTAATTGAATAGCCAGCCAATCAGCGTTGATAATTGGTGATAACAACCAATTATCAGCATTAATTAGCCTTAATTTGGATTTATGCATATATTGTATTCTATAACAATCTGCAGATCAATCCTAACGCGTGTAACTATTTGGGGGCATGGCTAGGGTCTTCCAGGAGCATTCCTAAATTTTATGCATGTACATATAGAATCATGCCTAACTCATAGCAGGCCTAATTGCAGCACCTACAGTTAGGAGCAATTCTATAAAGGATGCGTGCCCCTTATAGAATCACATTAAGAACATTAAATTTTAAATTGGGTACTATTTAGAATTTGGCTCTTAGGACTCCTTTTACTAAGTGGTCGTAAGCCCAATGCGGGCTTACTGCTTGCTATACAGGAAATATTGCTGGGCTACCACAGCAGCCCGGTGGTATTTCCCACCCCTAGCGCACCATAATTTCCAGTGCGACCAGGTAGCGCACAACCCAGTTACAGCCGGGTTAATGCGGGAGCCCTTACCGCCATCTCAATGGGTGGCGGCAAGGGCTTCCCCCTGAAATGGCTGCGCGACAAGTGCTTTACTTCTGCACGACCATTTCCTGCAGGAAAGCGAGGCTTCCCTTTTACCAGCTGTGGTAAAAGGGGGTCTCGATGCGCATATAAAACACATGCCGATGGCAGCGCCTGCCCCCTTTTGCCGCAGCTTAGTGAAAGGGGCCCTTAATGCGTAAATTAATGCACAGTAACTGTTACAGGATAAGCACGATAACTACTACCGCAGTGGCATGACAGCATGCGCTAATTCACATGTAACTGCATGTTGTGTTAGGGAGCAGGAACTAAGTGGGTCAGGCATGGAGAATGGGCACGGACTGCATACTACAATTAGCACATGGTATGTATTGTTTCTCACCCTATCTGGCACTTTTGCAGTTAACATGCATTCACTGACTGCCTATTCAAGAGACAGCACTAGGTGCACATGTGCTAATTGCAACCAGGTTTAAGAATGCATTATTGAACATTTTGACAACTGCAGAGGACATGCTGTGCATGCCCCAAACAAGTTTTGTATAGCCTTTGTGCTTACTTCACTTTAAGTGCAAAAACAAACATGCTTTAGTATATTTATAAGAATATTTATTATTTTATATACCATTGTAATATTTTTTTCTTATTCAGAACTATACAAAATCCTTTGCAAAAATATCTAATATAGCTGGAACATTCTACCATTATTTTATTCAATCTTAATTTCAAATCGGCCTATAACAGGGAAAGGAAGAAGCCTCAGAGGCCCTTTTACTAAACTGCAGTAAAAAATGTCCTGCGGTTGTGTGGGCATGTGTTTTTGGCACGCACTGGGCCATTTTTTCTGTGGCTGGGAAACAAAGGCTTTTTTTTCGATGGGGCAGTAAATTGCCATGCACTAGAATTAAAAGTAGCACGTGGTTATTTACTGCCTGAGCCCTTACCGCCACCCATTGACCTAGCAGCACTCATGCAGCACGCGCCAATGTGGCTGCGCTTCTGATCACCGCCAGGAATGCCCCCATGGGTGAAAGTAGAAAAATACTTTCCACTGCAGGAAACAGTGTGTTCCAACTTTGACATTACCGCTGGGTGGGCACGCCACCCGGGTGGTAGTGTTGATTTGGTGCATGCTACACGCACGGTAGCCCTACTGCCACTTTATAAAAGAGTCCCTCAGGTTTTCAAGCAACCCTAACGATTAGCGCATTCTAAATGCTAAGTAGCCCATTTTATTTCCTATGGGTTTCTTAGCATTTAGCGCATGTAAATCATTAGTGTGCCTTTGTAAAAGGAGCCCAAAACCTCCAAAGTTTGTTTGAGAAAACGTATCTGTCAATTTGCAGTCCCACTCCAACGTGGCCAGCATTGTATTTATTTTCAGAAATTTTGTACAGTCCACTTCCTAAGTGGTTTACAACAAAGCAAACATAAAAATGGCACGACTAAATGTAACATTATTCAAACACTAATACTACCCTTAATTATCTCAGATTAGAATCCCTCAATACAGAAAAAGTGCCTTTGTTAGTCCCATCTATAATTCCTAGCATCCTTATATAAAGGCTTCCACAAATAACTGAAGAGGTCTTTTTACTAAAGCTTAGCTTGAGTTATCTGCTGCAGGGCCCTTAGGAATAAAATGGGCCCTGCTGCAAATAACTCAAGCTAAGCTTTAGTGAAAGACCCCCTGAGTCTTTAGAAGCCTTTTAAATTGAGATGTACCCTCACTGTCCTAATGCATTCCACATCAAATTCCTGGCTATGGAAAATGCAGTAGCTCTTGTGCCAAAGTAGCATGTCTTAACAACAGCATCCAAGGACAACTGCATTGCAGTCTCTGACCTTAAACACCACCGTTTTACGTTTCCCAATACCACTGCAAGAGGGGAAAAGGACTAGATCCAATCTAAAAGCAAAATAAATACATTATTTAAAATGAATCACTTACTTTCAGTTCAAAATTATTTACATTTTCAGGAAATTTCTGTATAGCTCTTCCAGCAGTGCTTTATCTCAAACAGTTCAATACACAAAATATGGCGATTGAAATTAAAAATGCCAACTGAGTGCATTAGTATTAAGAACTTTGTTTTCTTCAAGGACAAGCAGAATGTATATCCACATTGATGGGTTATTTATTTATTTTATTTGTTACATTTGTATCCCACATTTTCAGGCTCAATGTGGCTTACATAGTACCGTACAGGCGATTGCCAATTTCGGTATGAACAAATACAGAGTGATGTTGTAGTAGAGTACGGTTCAGGTGTTACAGACACGTTAGGGAATCGTAAGGGGGAAGAGTAAAGTTATGTCCAGTACGAGCTTTGGTTTCGTTGTATTTTAGGGTTAAGGCATTTAAGTTGGATCATTTGGGTATGCCTTTTTGAACAGGTAAGTTTTTAGTAATTTCCGGTATTTTAGGTGGTTGCTTTGTTTTCACGGTGCTTGGTAATGCGTTCCATAGTTGTGTGCTTATATAAGAAAAGTTGGATAAATAGGTTGATTTGTATTTGAGCCCTTTGCAGCTTGGGTGGTGGAGATGTAGGTATGTTCGTGTTGATCTTGATGTGTTTCTGGTTGGTAGGTCTATGAGGTCTGTCATCTATCCCGGGGCATCTCCGTAGATGATTTTATGAACCATGGTGCAGATTTTGAATGCAATGTGTTCTTTGATTGGCCGCCATTGCCATTTTTCTCATAGGGGTTTGGTACTTTTGAATCTCATTTTTCCAAATGTAAGCCTGGCTGCTGTGTTTTGAGCAGTTTGGAATTTCTTCAGAATTTGTTCTTTGCATCCTGCGTAGATTCCATTGCAGTAATCTAGCTTAATACCATGGTTTGTACCAAGTTGCGAAATATTTCCCTTGGGAAAAAAGGTTTTACTCGTTTGAGCTTCCACATTGAGTGGTTATCGTCATCCAATGCAGCCCGGCGTGACAAGCACTCCCCAGCATTCTTCCAGAAGCTTTTGGAAGCTGCCTACTACTTATACCTGAGTCTTCCTGCATGCCATTGTCACATGGGACCAGCTCAATATAGTTTTTTTGCCACATGAAAATGTGGATATGCTTTCAGTTTGTCCCTCATAGATCATGTCAAAACTTTTGCAGTTCTCTTCTTGTGTGGTTTCCTCTATTGGATGTAAGTGTTCGTGGGGGGCCAGTATTACTCTCAGGCAAGTTTTTTGATACTCTCCTTTCTTTTCTGCTGTACACTAGGCCCCATTAGGCCCTGGGCACCTGGTCAAGGACCTCTTTTCCACAATTGAGCTGTTTGATTTCACCTTGGTTATTTTTCCTACCATATCCCAGAAAACTCCTAGTAGTTCTGGAAGTGATCCAGATGCAACAGGAAGAAACCACCACAGTAGAGGTGCCAGAGCAAAACTATCTTTATTCCAAATCTTCCAATGGTTCAACAGATGCAACAGGACCATGCCCATTATGAACTGATCACATATAACTAGTGCCTGCAGCATTGGAGCCGACTCTGTGGGTGCTGTGGGTGCTTGGGCACCCCCAATATTGAGAAAATTCCTTGTATGTGTCCAGGGAGGGATTATTTCCATTGGGCTTAGCACCCCCAATAATTTTGAAAAGTTGGCTCGTATGGCCTGCAGTGTCTGAAACCCAATCATAATCCCTCATCTTGTAAATTCTGTTCACAGATGTCAAGGAAAGGTATTAAGGGGTCAAGAGAAGCTGTGTAAAAATTATTTTCTAGCATGGGAAATGGCACGCACCAAACTCAGAACTATCACCGAGTTCCTGGGCGCGCCCAGCACTAGCGCTGTTTTGCTGTGTTCTACCCAGGCAGTAGTCCTACCACCACTTGATAAAAGGGACCCATTGTTTTTACAAACAAACTTTTTTTTTAAATATATGGTCTGAAGATTTTACTATTGAAGCTGAATGTTTGCCTCTTTTACGAAGGTCCATAAATCTTAGGAAAATTAATAACAATAATGATGACGTATAAATATATTGATATGAGATGCTTTTTGATGTCAAACTTGCATGCATTTCTCTGGGTTTTCTTGTCCTAATTTTTCCCAGTCTTTTAATCTTATCCTTTCTGATTTGAAGAGCTTGAACTAAAATATCACAAGTAGCTCTGATTGATCATCAAGGATGAAATTCAGGTGAAGATATGCAACTGAAATATTCATTAGCCATCGTTCATTTTTGCATTTTGAGGTATTGAGCTACTTGAGATGCCAATTTTCAAAATGATTTCCTGAAATAAAAAGTATTTTATCTATGCAAATTAGATCTCTAAAAATGTCTTACCCTCAGAAGCACACAGACATTTAGCCACATTCAAGCAGGGCATTCTCAGAGCTGTGTCTTTAGGTTGTGGGAAGAAAAGTATGCATTCAGGTTGCTTCCTGAAGATTACACATGAACAGGGTAATTTTGTAAGTTAGTGTATACTTTAAGCCAAGGGTTCTCAACCCAGTCCTCAGGACATACCTAGCCAGTTAGATTTTCAGGATATCTACAATGAATATGCATGAGAAAAATTTGCATGCAGGTGGCGGTAGGGAATGCAAATCTAGCTCATGCATATTCTTTGTGGTTATCCTCAGAATCTGACTGGCTGTGTATATCCTGCAGACTAGGTTGAGAACCACTGATTTAAGTGGTAAAGTATGTACCCATTTTGGTGTTATTTTAGTCATTATGGGCTAGATTCTATATATCATGCTTAAAAATTCGGAGCTGAAACAATATACACTCAGGCGAATTCTATAAAGTAAGCCTAAATTTAGTCATACTTTATAGAGTAAGCCTAAAGTTCTGTACAGTTTATTGAACATGCCGAGCGTCCATCTGCCAATACTAAATGTATTCACGGGCAGTTAAGCCAAGTAAACTTGGTGTAAATGCCAATGCCTAAATTACAAGCAGACTGGGTGTATTCTATAACCACGTGCATAGATTTTAGAAATGACCATGACTCACCCATTCCACACCCATGGCCATACTCCCTTTTCAACTATGCAACTTAGAATTATGCACATCTTGTTATAGAATATGCATAGACAGTTGTCATGGCCTCAAGGGCCTTTGCAATCTGTCACGTATTCTCAGTGCATTTTTTCTAGCAAAAAAGGTGCTGGTACTCAAATGTCAGGCCACTCTTCAGGGGTGGGGTGATCACTGAGGGATCAACCCCACAATAGCCAGGCCCCCTGCAGCCAGTCACAGAATCTATGACAAGGCAGAATTGGTGTGTACAGCCTGAGTTCTTTCATTAAAACTTGGTGTCCATGGGTCAATTTTAGCAGACAATGGAAAAGGTGCCGGTACTCAGTACCCCCAAGTACCCCCTCAAAAAAAGCCCTGCGTATTCTGGTAGTGAGCCCTTTGACCAAAGCCGGAACTTTGGCAGACAAGTCACTTGGGCTGGCACAGGCAGGAATCAGAACAGACTGGGCTAGAATAAACCAGGAGACTCGACAAGGCAAGACAGAGGTAACAAGGCACAATGGACAAGACAAGGACCAGATCCAGGCGAGGCAAGGAAAGCAAGGCAAAGGGGCAGAACTGGAGCCCAGACAGGACAGGCAGACTTGGAACTGGATTAAAACTGGAACTGGGACCCAGGCAATACAAGGCAAGGCAGAACAAGGCAAGACACGGAACTAGATTAAAACATGTTACCAGAAAAGGGCAAGACCAGGACACGGCCAGGACTGGATCTGGACAGGACTAGACTGAATGAGACAAGACAAGGCAAGGCTAGACACAAAACACAGCAGACAAAACAGGGCAGGAGCTAGGCAATAAGCACAAACAAAAGCAAAACTATAAACAATGCAGGGACAGGACTTGGCTTGGTAGGAACAGGAACCAGGAACGGAGCTTTGACTTGGCAGGAACAGGATTCACGAACAGACTTGGCTTAGCAACTGGAACAGGATTCAGGAACAGACTTGGCTTGGCAACTGGAACAGGATTCAGGGACAGACTTGGCTTGGAAACAGGAACAGGATTCAGAAACAGACTTGGCTTGGCAACTGGAACAGGATTCAGGGACATACTTGGCTTGGACAGACTTGGCTTTAACAGAAAACAGGAACAAAGCTTTAGCTTTAACAGAGAGCAGGGACAGAACTTGGCTTTAGCAAAAAGCAGGAACAGAGCTCTGACAATAGCAGAAAGCAGGGTTCAACTGTAGCAAGAGTCAAGAGCAGGGCTAGGCTGAAAGCAGGAGTCAAGAGTAGAGTCAAACTATAACAGACACCAAGAGCAGGGTGTGGCTATAGGGCCAGACTTTCAAGAACAAGGTTCAAAAGCAAGACACACAGAAACAAAGCTTTCAAGTACAAGACTCATAGAAACACAAACAGGAACAAGGGTAAAGCTTGAAGAACAAGGTTTACGGAAGCCAGGCTTTCAGGTACAAGACTCATAGAAACACAAGCAGGGACAAGACTACACAGGAGTAAAGCTTCAGGAACAAGGTTTATAAAAGCAAAGCTTTCACAGACTTGGTATAGAGACAAAACATTCAGGGACAAGACTTACAGGAACGAAGCTAGGCAGGAATCAAGGCATGCAGGAACAAAGCCAAGCTGGAATTGGATCTAAACAGGGAACACAAAGATAAGGTTAAAAGACCTCTTGCAAAGGCAAAGCATAAGAGTTCCAGGATGCTTTATAAAGGACATTGCTGATGTCACAACTTGGAATTAAGTTTGAATAGATTGTAATGAGGCTTGGATTACAGGAACACCAGAGTGAGGCTTGGATTGCAGGAACAGCAGGCAGCAGATGCATCAATGCAGGGACAAGGCAGTCCAGAGAATCCACAGAGCTAGATCACTGGAAAAAAGGTGAGTCTGGATGCAGGGGCACGGCCACAAATGTGACAACAGTTCTGTGTGTAAATTATAATTAATGCCAAATTAGTGTCAATAATTGTTTGTTGTGGCAATTTTCTGTGCTGATTGTCTTGTTAACTAATTAAGTTGTGTGTGCAAATCCAGAATAAGACTGGATTTGTGCATTCAAATTAGGTCATGCTCTATAGAATCTGGAGGTATGTTCTTTGAAATGATGGTACATATTTTAATAATGAGTGCACAAAGGGCTAGAATTTGGGTGGAGCATGCAAGTATGTGCACAGATATTCACAACTGCTCTAGAACTGGTGAAATACTGTATGTAAGCCTGCATAGCATTTGATAAAGACAAGTAGAATTTACAAAGTGGGAAGATGTCTGGTGTGGCCCAGGTTATGGCTTGCAATCCAAGTACACTATTTACTACTGTTATAGAAATAGCAAGCATTGTTCACTATTTAGCATACATTCATTGGCAATAATATGCATTATTAGCTCATAATACAGCTTAATGCAAAACATTTCTCCCCATGTGCATTAATAATAATAAGTTGTCATGCAGACAAATACATGTAATGAAGTTCATTATTATAGAGAATGAATA
Source organism: Microcaecilia unicolor (assembly GCF_901765095.1). NCBI lineage: Eukaryota > Metazoa > Chordata > Amphibia > Gymnophiona > Siphonopidae > Microcaecilia > Microcaecilia unicolor. Next base: position 36,458,672 of record NC_044037.1, read on the forward strand.
ATTGAGCTTGTGTTAAGCAGTGCTAGCTTAGTTATTCATTGAAAGTTAGCACTATCTCTGGAATTGTTGTTAACTTTCCTCTTAAAAATAATTTAAAAGAGCCACCAAATATGAAAAAAAAAACGGCCTTTCTTCCACCCCTGATCTATGGTCATTCCTTATCCTAGTAGCCCCATTTTCATAAGTCGTAAAATTTGGATCTAGTGCAGGAGGTTCTCAATGCAGTCCTCAAGACCTACACAGCCAGCTAGATTTTCAGGATATCAACAATGAACATGCATGAGACATATTAACATATAATGGAGGTAGTGCATGCAAATTTATCTTGTGCATTTTCATTGTGGATATCTTGAAAGCCAAAATGGATTGAGAACCCTTGCTGTAGTGGTAATATCACAGTGATAAGCCCAGAACAGTTTTGCATGAGCTCAAATATAGGAACACTCTTTTATTTGGCAGCCTGGCCACTAGTGACATAACTGTGAGGGGTCTGTTGGGCACCATTAAAAAAAATATATATATATATATATACACCTAGATAACCGAAATTGGGGTGATGAGAAATTGCGGTTATGAGGTTTCCAGATTTTTTTTTTTAACTAAAGGATCAGTAGGGGTAGAGGCACCCAATGACTTCAGCGTGGTGATACAAGAGATACCAGAATAATTCTTGACAACATATTGTATGTCCAACCGCCACCTGAAACTGAACATGTCCAAGACCGAGCTTATCGTCTTTCCACCAAAACCCACTTCTCCTCTTCCTCCACTCTCTATCTCAGTTGATGGCACCCTCATCCTCCCCGTTTCATCTGCCCGCAACCTCGGAGTCATCTTCGACTCCTCCCTCTCCTTCTCTGCGCATATCCAGCAGATAGCCAAGACCTGTCGCTTCTTTCTCTTTAACATCAGCAAAATTCGCCCTTTCCTCTCTGAGCACACCACCCGTACTCTTGTCCACGCTCTCATTACCTCTCGCCTTGACTACTGCAACCTACTCCTTACTGGCCTCCCACTTAGCCATCTATCCCCCCTTCAATCTGTTCAGAACTCTGCTGCACGTCTGATATTCCGCCTGAACTGATATACTCATATCACCCCTCTTCTCAGGTCACTTCACTGGCTTCCAATCAGATACCGCATACAGTTCAAGCTTCTCCTTCTTACCTACAAATGCACTCAGTCTGCAGCCCCTCATTACCTCTCTACCCTCATTTCCCCTTACGTTCCCGCCCGTAACCTCCACTCACAGGACAAATCCCTCCTCTCAGTACCCTTCTCCACCACCGCCAACTCCAGGCTCCGCTCATTCTGCCTCGCCTCACCCTATGCTTGGAATAAACTTCCTGAGCCCTTTCGCCAAGCCCCCTCCCTACCCATCTTCAAATCCTTGCTCAAAGCCCACCTCTTCAATGTTGCTTTCGGCACCTAACCTTTATACCTTTCAGGAAATCTAGACTGCCCCTATTTGACTGACTGTACATTTGTCCTTTAGATTGTAAGCTCCTTTGAGCAGGGACTGTCCTTCTATGTTAAATTGTACAGCGCTGCGTAACCCTAGTAGCGCTTTAGAAATGTCAAGTAGTAGTAGTAGTAGTAGTAAGTTTTTTTTTCTTCCCAATTCACTGCCACCTGAGATAGTTGGGTCAGAGTTAGGAACTGCTGTTTCTGTGTCACTGAGACCAGGAAGATGTGATATTCTCGTCAATTACAATGTGCTTCACCAACTCATGTTACTGCATGTTGGTGACTCACATGGCAAAATCTTCTATGGTAAAATAGAATGCAGACATGCTATTTAATTGTGGGATTAGTAAATAGGGTCCAAGTTTGTACTTGAGGCAAAAGCATGTATGCTGTCCTGCCCAAGTTCACAAGTATCATAAATAAGAAGAATAGAATTTGAATCCTAGTTTCAGCTCTCTGCTCTAACCACCAAGTCAGTCGCAACTCAAGTGTTGTCAAAACTCACTTTGACTGTTGTCTTCAAGACCAATACCTCTACTAAAAATGCACTATGATTTCCCTAATGTTCTATTCCTGGATATAATCTCAAAATGTGGTTTATTACCACCTTGGGAATCATAGCTTTTGACTGTGGAGAAAGTTATGCAAGATATACTATCTTTAAATGTACTTGATGCTAGGGTTCATCTTAGGAATCAGCATCCAAGAAAATGATCTAGGTGACAATTAGATAATTCTCTGAAATCTTCTGCCCAGTGTGTAGTTGCGGCCAAAAAAGCAAACAGGAGGATACTATGAATTATGAGGAAAGGGATGGAAAATAAGATGAAGAATATTATATTGCCTCAGTTTTGCTCCATGGTATGACATCATCTTGAGTATTACGTGCAATTCTGGTCTCCATATCTCTAAAAATATATAGCAAAATTAGAAAGATTCAAAGACGGGCGACCAAAATGATAGAGAGGATGGAGCTCCTCTCATATGTGGAAAGGCTAAGGAGGTTAGGGTTCTTCAGCTTGTAAAAGAGATGGCTAAGGGGGGATATGATTGAGGTCTGCAAAATCCTGAGTGGTGTAGAACAGGTAAAAGTGAATTGATTTTTAACTCTTTTCAAAAAGTACAGGGACTAGGATGTGGCTAATGCGATTAGCATATCTATGTTTAAAAAAGGTTTGGACAAGTTCCTGGAGGAAAAGTCCATAGTCTGCTATTCAGACAGACATGCGAGAAGCCACTGCTTGTCCTGGGATCGGAAGCGTGGAATCTTGCTACTTTTTGGGATTCTGTCACATACTTGTGACCTGGGTTGGCCACTGTTGGAAATAGGATACTGGACTAGATAGACCCTTGGTCTGACCCAGTATAACTATTCTTATGTTCTTATGTTATCATTTCAATTTAGCAAATAAAAAAAGTGACAAAAGGAGAGGCCGAATGACAGGAAATAGAAAGGTAGCAAGTGTAATCAGAGATATATACCGGACCAGTTTCATAGAAAGGTTTAAAGATCAACTAGCCATTTTCATGTTGTGCTCTGAATTTTTACAAAATTATTATTGCAAAAAATATGCCCTGCAATAGTGCAAGACTTTGCAAGGAAATTATCCACTTTGAAGTTTATCACAAAGTAATTTCAAGTTATTTTTTTTTTAGTGCATTGAACTTGACTCCATATCAATCATGTTCTTTCAGGATTTTATTAACTACTTTTTTAATTGAAAAAATGGGCTTCCCATGGAGGTCTTTGCTTTTCTACAATTAAAAACCTTGAATAAACAAAGAATTTTAATCTATCCCCTGCTGTAAAATATATCTTGCATGTGCTGAATATGAGAAGCTACTTTACCCTGTAGAGCAATCTTCCCTCGTCGCCAACAGGAAAGAAATTAAGCAAATACAACATAAAAAAAAAAAAAACAGAGCAATGCAAATGGGAATTTGACTCTTTGTTTTCCTGTAGCTAATTTGTTATCTTCCCTAGAAAGGAATATTATTAGGGCAGTGTTCAAGGTTGTCTACATTGTGATGCAAGGACAATGGGTTTTGCACCAATTTTCAAAAGGAAAGTAGGAGCAAATGGACCTGCAGGTATTGGCATCTTTTTCTGATGGTACTTTTTTTTTCTGAGGAAAGCAATGCACATAGGGCCCTGTTTATTAACGTACACTAGCATTTTTAGCGCGCACAAAATTAGTGCGCATTAACTGTGTAGGCACCCAGAGGAATATTGTGGGCGCCTACACAGATAGCGTGCACTAATGGTTAGCGCGCATTAAAAGCACTAACATGCCTCTAGTGTGGCTTAGTAAACAGGGCCCATGAGCTTGTTACTTTTTAAAAGTATTTAAGTAAAAAGTAAAAGTTCTGGCTTCAAAAGTAGTGAAGTACAAGTAGAAAGTCTTATCCAAAAAAATAACAACAAAAATAAAATACTCAAGTAAAAATAACAAAGTACAGCCTCTTAAAACCACTTTTTTTTATTACAAAGTAAAAAGTATTCTTAACAAGTTAGATATATATCCTCCTGTTTACTAAGCCTTGCTAGCGTCTGCCGTGCGCTAATGCCGACACAGCCCATTTAAAGTGCTCGCATGGCTTAGTAAACAGGGGGGGGGATAATTATTTTAGTCCTTATATAATTGTTTTTTTTTTTTAATCAGATGTTACGTTAAGACCCAACAGTAGCTATTCCAATTGACAAGCAACTACAAAATAGAGAGATGGGACATACATATAACTTGTACTGATGGAGCAAAAACTCTATCATACACACACTCTTCTTCCTTCCTCCACTGTCAGTCCTCTGATGGAGCAACACACACTCCACCCTCTTAGTCCCTTGATATATAGTGCACAAACAACACACACTCCTTCCCTCATCCACCTTCTCACTCACACACACTCCTTCCCTGGTTCACCCTCTCAACCTCCTAATGCAGCATATACACACACTCCTTCCTTTCTTCCCTCCGCCACTCCCTCAGTCCTCTGATATAGCCCATGCACACATACTCATGCTCAGTTTCACTTGAAGGAAAGTGCAGGCGCTCTGCGTTTGCTGATCTGTGCTTTCTTCCTCCTGACGTCCTGACTTTAACGCCAGGAGGAAGAAAGCACGGATCAGCAAATGCGGAGCGCCTGCACTTTTCTTTAAGTGAAACTGAGCATGCTCAGTTTCACTTAAAGGAACATGCAGGATGTCAGGACTCAAAAAAGCACAGATCAGCAAACGTGGTGCGCCGGAGACCAGCGCTGAAGAAGGCTTCGGCTGGCGGGGGTTCGGGACCCCCACCAGCAAAACCAGGGTCCCGGACTAAATCGGGTGGGGGGCCAGTCCTCTGTGGCCCACCTAGCTATATTATCATAGTCAACTTTTTTATCACCTTGATTTCTTTATTTAATCTGATATATCTTCCTGTTTCTAGTAGTGATTTAGTGGTCTGCCTTCTCTTCCTCAGAATCAGCATGGCCATGGACAAAATTACAACAGTATTTGACATGAGGTAGATTGCATCCTAAGTGATGGATAGGAATTCATATTTCTTTTTCCAATTGGAGCACTGTTTTTATCAGTAAAAGCTTTTCACTGCTTGCATTGTGTACTGGTAACTGAGGGCACATGACAATCAATTCTATAAAATGGTGCCTAGCTATTGAAACGTAGGGGTCCTTTTACTAAGCCGCAGTAAAAAGTGGCCTGCATATGATTTGAGCACAGGAAACATGGTTTCTGTCCTTTTGACACAGCCTGGAAATCAGTTTAATAGTAAGCATTAAAACCCACTCTCTTTGGCTAGGTAGACTGTGAGCTAGCCCACACATGGTGGGTTGTAATTAGTACATAAGTATTGCCATACTGAGAAAGACCAAAGGTCCATCAAGCCTAGCATCCTGTTTCCAACAGTGGCCAATCCAGGTCACAAATACCTGGCAAGGTCCCAAAAAAGTACAAAACATTTTATACTGCTTATCCCAGAAATAGTGGATTTTCTCCAAGTCCATTTAATAATGGTCTATGGACTTTTCCTTTAGGAAGCCGTCCAAACCTTTTTTAAACTCCGCTAAGCTTACGCCTTTACCACATTCTCTGGCAACGAATTCCAGAGTTTAATTGCACGTTGAGTGTAGAAAAACTTTCTCTGATTCGTTTTAAATTTACTATATTGTAGCTCAATCGCATGCCCCCTAGTCCTAGTATTTTTGGAAAGCGTAAACAGACGCTTCACATCTACCCGTTCCACTCCACTCATTATTTTATAGACCTCTATCATATCTCCTCTCAGCCACCTTTTCTCCAAGCTGAAGAGCCCTAGCCGCTTTAGCCTTTCTTCATAGGAAAGTCGTCCCTTCTCCTTTATCATTTTCATCGCCCTTCTCTGCACCTTTTCTAATTCCACTATTATCTTTTTTGAGATGCGGCAACCAGAATTGAACACAATATTCAAGGTGCTACTTAGTGTGCTACTTAAACCATAAGTAGCACAGATGATCCTGACCCAAACCTGATCTCCTGGACTGGGCAAGAGAACATGAGTCTAATGAAACATGAGTTTACTAATGCCAAAAGGAATCGCCTCCCTGTGGTTGTCTTCAGTGCCTCGGGGGCTACAGCCGTGCTGTGCAGGGAGCCTGCCGGAGGTGGAAAGGGGCCTCAAAACTGGCCTGTGAGCCTCTGCAGACACCCTAGCACCAGCTTGAAACTGACATAGAGTTTGCAGCAGTAAGGGCACCCTTGTTAGCAGTGCTGTTCGCTGTGCATTTGGGAAAATAGGAAATTACCTAATCTGCATTGTTTTGACTATATTTGAATGCTCAGTACACTGTTTTTCAGTGCGTTTGTTGATTCCACGTTATTTCCCTCTGAGCATAGTGCGTTTGCAAATGAGGCGGGCACTAGTCTGGTATTAATGACCTCTAGCGCCTGCATTTGCTTCTGAGCATCGGGTCCTAAGGCAGTTGTGTGCCTATGTTATAGAATACCACAATCACTCATCCTGACATATGTGCACAGTACATGACCATATATGCTAGCGTTCCATTGCATATGTGAACAAATGGTATCGTACTTTAAGTGCCCTGTTATAAAATGAGGGGGAAAAGTTGTAGCAAAATTGTTCTTTGTTCATCCTTCTGCCTCAATTATGTATATGATTTAGCTGAATGGCACAATATATTTTCTTCTTAACTATTCCAACCAATTTTATAATGTTGGTTTGATTTCAGCATTTAGAAAACCATGTCCCAGAAGATTTGATGAACAGATGACGCATGGGATCTGACAGAAGTTACCCTTTTATAAACAGCCAGGATGCTGGCCACATTTCGAAAATACACAAAGTTCACATGGTGATAAAGTGGAGTGATTTATTCCAGCTTTTTTGGAAAAGATTCTCTGTGCAACACTAGCTTGCCCATATTGGAAAACAAATTGCCTGAATAGTAGTGGTTTGAAAGAAATGTAATATTTTTTTGTACAGTGCTGCACAAATGAAGATGCACAGTCTGAGTTGACTGAATCTGACGGAAATATGTAAGATTTTTCTTTGGAAATATTGGACAGAACTCAATTACAATGATATGTTGTGAAGGACAAAGACTCCTTTAAACAGCTAGAATATCTCTCTCTCTTCTAGAGAAGATTAGACTCCATTGGGTTTAAAGAGTATTGTTAAGAAACATCCAAGTGCCAGGAGATGAAGATGTCAAAGGAAAATAAGTGGATCCAGGGACACCGAGAGACTGAACAGGGCTGCCGCCACCGGGCCCGGGTCAGAGCTGCTGCAGCCGCCCTCCCCCTAGATCGCTGCCCCTCTACAATCATTGCTGCTGCCCCCCCCCCCAAATCGCTGCCATGCCACAGATCGCTGCTGAAATACCTTGTTGGCTAGCGGAGATCCTGATGCCCCGCCAGCAGAAGACGTCTTCCTCCAGCGCTGCTCTTGTGCCGATTGCCTGCCCCTGCGGCTGCTTTTTCTCTCATGGCATGCTCAGTTTCAAAACCAAACAAGTGCCCTGAAAGAAAAAAACGCCGCTCAGCTGGGCAGAAGAGCAGCGCTGGAGTTGCTCTTCACCAGCTGCCAAGGGGGGCCCGGCCGCGGTGCCTCAGTTTTCTCTCTCCTGCTCCTGTCGGGACACGATCACTTGGGTCCTGGCAGGAGCAGGAGAGAGAGAGACCCCAGCACTGGGCCCCACCTTGAGGTCTGGGCCTGGGAAATTTTGCCCCCCCCCCTGCCCCCCCTCTCGGCATCCCTGAGCGAATCTTTTATATTCAGTACACATAAGAATAGTCATAATGGGTCAGACCAATGCTCCATCTAGCCCTGTGTCCTGCTTCCAACAGTGATCAATCCAGGTAACAAATACCTGACAGAAACCCAATTCATAGCAACATTCCACACTACCAATCCTGGGGCAAGCAGTGGCTTTCCCCATGTCCTTCTCAATAGCAGACTATGAACTTTTCCTCCAGGAACTTCTCCAAGACCTTTTTAAACTCAGATACACTAACCGCTGTTACCACATCCTCTGGCAACAAGTTCCTGAGCTTAACTATTCATTGAGTGAAGGGAAGCAATGATAATTTGTCTCAACAGTTTGTAAATGGGAAAAAAAAATCCTGTGTTCATATTTACATTCTAAGTAACAGTAAAACCAGCAAAATAAAATTCCTACATAGCATAATTACAGGATGCGGTGCATATTTTGTAGCAAATGAATGGATGCAGTCTTTATGTGTCTTCCAGTTAATGTTCTTAGTCAAATTTTAATTTGGTGCTCACTGTTTAAAAAAAGATTAAACAATAAGCTTGATTATAATTAACCGTTTGAGTGACACAACCAGTGATATTGCTTAAACTCACAGGCAGAAAGTTTGGAGTATTTATAGCTTTAAATAACAATGACAACACTGTCTTTGATGAGTTTCCTTGAGCAATGCTACCAATTTCTTTTCCCCAAAAACATGTTAATTATTTTATTTATTGATCCTATTTTCCCTTTTTTGGCCTTATGCTACTTTACCTTTTTCTGTGTCACAATGGGGCCAATATGCAGTTGGAAATAATCATCAAATTATCCCAACTGACTCTGTACCACAAAATCTGCACTTGAACCCTCAGCTATATGATAAACTGTGTTGTAGAAAACCTTTAGAACAGGGGCGTAGCCAGACAACAGATTTTGGGTGGGCCTAGTCAAGAAGTGGGTGGGCACCAAGTGTTCTCCTCCCCCCCCCCCCCCCCCGAATGCGATGATGCCAGTATCAGCAGCTTAGGAAGCTTAGACTGCTGAAGTGGAGAGCAGTGTTTTCAGCACCATCGGGGGAGGTCTTCAGCTGGCGGAGCTTGGGATCCCCACTAGCTAGCACTAAGTGGATGGGCCCCGGCCCACCCAGGCCCACCTATGGCTACGCCACTGCTTTAGAATCATCTCTCTGTTATTTGAAAGTTCTAATGCATGCTTATTATGTGTATCATTAGTATTATTCTAACATTATATTATATCTCTGGTATTCGAATTCCAGTGTATATCTTTGGTACTGTTTCACGGTAGTTCTATTATTAGGTTTCAATTTATTGTTTTCAAGTTTACCTCATTTATTTTATTTATGTTTATTCTTGATTATTTTACTATTGTTATGCTGTTAACAAAATTGTACGTTTTATGTTAAACTGTACCTGCTGTACACCGCCTTGGTTTAATCTCTTCATAAAGGCAGTTAATAAATCCCAATAATTAAAATAACATACAATAAAATAGAATAGCTGTTTAGGAGATGCCCCTACCTGGTTAGCTCCCACTGACTAGTTGTTCCTAGGATTTTCAGCAGCTCATAACTGGATTATGCCACTGAAAATTGGGGGAGAGTGCTGTGACACTATACAGTTAGAACTGGGGTGATCCGGGTGTGGATCTAGGAGTTACCTGGGCACTGCCAATATTCTGATATGGTGCCTGGATAATTATACAGGTTGATTTAGTACAGCAAAAAAGTTGCTTCAAGTTAACCAAGTATTTACTGCATTTTGGGAACTGCAGTTGAATATCAATGGTACCCAGGTAACTCCTAGCAGACAGCTGACATCGTAAATGATGCCACAATATCGCACCACCACACAGTCTGAAGAGAAATTTTATTATTACAGTCTCAGTATAGTCACAATCATTATGATAATGATTAAACCAACAATCCAGCCATATTGCCAATTAACATTTTACTCTCTAATTTCAACCTTAAGATGGCTTCCTCTTCCTCTAGAGATACATAACACCTACAGTCATATCATATGAGATAAATGTGAAATAGATCCTGATCTGTCTTTGTCATTTTTTGAAAAGACTGTAGAATTCTTACCAACTACTGTAGTTAAGCTACAACAAAAGAGTGAGGACGAGAAAAAGAAATCTGTAGCACTGGCAGATGGAGTCTTCAGTCCACTAATGTCATTCCCACCTCAAAATGACTAAAGTACCATCCTAAAAATCAAACCCATTGGTGAATTAAGAATGCAACTTTATTAATAAAACCAATTTTACATCAATATTGCTGGAGATCCAGGTAATTCAAATGTTACCTTATTACCTTTATTGTCTAGTATCACCGCTGTCTTGTCCATGTATCAGATCTGCCTCCTGGGTCAAGGTCTCCTCCTTTGGCCTACTTAGTCTTATTCTAATATGTCTTAGAACCTGGAATATTTTTATACATTTCATTAATTAATATTATAAAGAACTATGAATCTTTTATAGCCTAAAACTGCTCGAAACAGTTTCTTTTCCTGCCAGGGAATTATGATCAACCTCTGCTTTCCAGGATCTAAGATTATTGAATATAATTGTGCATTGATGATCAGAAGAAAGCCCTATCCACATGCTCTCCAAAGCTCCCTATATAATCCCTGCTTCACAGGACCAAACCCTGTGAGAAAAAAGAATAACTAATACTGATTATTGAGGTCTTCTACATTCTTCAACATCAATTCTATCCCCGATTCTCCATCTCCCTCCCTTTCTCTCCAAGCCTTAACTTTTAACCCTACTTCTAATTCTGAGGCACATGATTATCTGGAATCTAAAAGGATAGCAGGGTGCCAGGATCCCAAGAAAAAGGACTGAATCTGTAGTATTATCCCTTTAATTCCAATCTACAGTGACACTGATCCCCTTCATATAACTTCGTCTTGCACTTTTTGATGGTTGCTCTCCTGCCAAAGTCTACTTCAAATAGGAGAATGAGGGGAAGGCTGTTAAGGATCATACTGCATTGAAGATGCTCCCTTCCCCCCTTAATACAGTTATCATTTATTCCTTTTGCTCCTGGAAGTGTTGCTAAAAACACATCAAAATTTCATCTGCAATTTTCAACTTCTAATTTGGTATCTATAGATGTGGTAAACTAGTAGATCCAATAGAACAATCAACATAAAGGGGCCCTTTCATTAAGCTGGATTAAAAGGGGCCTTGCGCTAGTGGCAGGGACCATTTTTGCCATGCGCTGAGGCCCTTTTTTACCACAGCGGGTAAAAAGTCTGAACAAAGACATGGCCAAGCGGTAAGATTGCTCTTACTGTGTGGCCATGCAGAGGGGGTGGGGAGAGCACTTACCACCACCCATTGAGATAGTGGTAAGGGCATCCGCACTAACCCAGCGGTAACTGGGTAGCGTGTGGTGCTGCCTGATTACCACTGGGTAAACCCCTGCGGAACTATGTTTTGAACATTTCCGCTAGCGCCGGAAATGCATCATGCTGGGGGTGGAACTACTGCCGGTGCCCACTTTGGGCCAGTAGTAGCTGCAGATTGGTGGGCAGTAAGCCCATGGTGGGCTTACCACTGCTTAGTAAAAGGGCCCTAAACTTAATCAATGAAGTAGAAAATCCATGCCTTTACAGGAGTCTTTCAAGTGAGTTATATTCAGGTACTGTAAGTACTGTTTGGCATTTCCAGGTTTTATGCATATCTCTTAGACAGAAAACTCCTTCGGCTAGAATAGGATGAGTTATTATATTCACCACTAATTAAAGTATTCTAGACTGTTCTTGCAAAGCTTCAGTCTTAAATGAGGCATGACAGATTGAAAACTCTATTTCAAACCTTATCACATGAAAAGCTAGCCTCAACTGGCAGTATATCATATTCTTAAACAATATTTTCTTAACTAATGCTTTCTCTTGATGTTTTTATTTTCCCTATTAAAATAATTTCAGTACAGGAATGCTATATTTAAGCAGCATTTACGAAATCCATCTTGTCATGATCCATTTTACCTCCCATTTTCTTTTGAAGACTATTGAATTAATAATTATTTAATATGTTCCTCAGAGATAACAATGGCATAGGAATGCATGGGATCTTTTTTTTTCTTTCTGTCATGGGTTCAAACCTGACTCAGACTAATGGTAGCTGAAAGTCATTTATCTGAAGGTTAATAAAAGGTGTTAATGGTCTATACATTTTGTGCTCCAAACTGTTCAGGAGAAATATTTTCCACATCATTATGCCTCACACTTCCAAAAAAAAAAAAAAAAAATTGAAGTGGAAGCCATTTTCCCCAAAAGAATCCACAAATATATTTAAAATACCCTTCTTCTCTCTCTTGTATTCTCTATGCATACCGTGTTTCCCCGAAAAATAAGAGTGTCTTATATTAATTTTTGCCCCCAAAAATGCGCTAGGTCTTATTTTCAGGGGCTGTCTTATTTTTCGGGGAAACATCGGGGTTGGATCGGGGTTGGCCCGCCCGCCGTCGCTTCCAGAACTAACCTTAAACGCCTCCTTTCACCTTCACAGCAAGCAGCAGCAGGGCAGGCCACTCCTTCCTTCTGTGTCCCGCCCTCGCCTGACGTAACGTCCGCGAGGGCGGGGCACGGAAGGAAGGAGAGGCCTGCCCTGCTGCTGCTTGCTGCGAAGGTGAAAGGAGGCATTTAAGGTTAGTTCCGGGAGCGACAGAGGGTGGGTGGAGGGGGGGCCCGGTGACCTCGGGTGGAGGGGGGGCGGCCCGGGGGCGGCCTTGTCCGGCTCTCGGCGGCCCTGCTTTCAAACAAAAATTTGCTAGGTCTTACTTTCGGGGGAGGCCTTATATCTACCAATTCAGGAAAACCTCTACTAGGTCTTATTTTTGGGGGATGTCTTACTTTCGGGGAAACAGGGTAGTGATGTATTTCTGTTTTTGTGGTTAGATTATATGCTTTTTTGGGGGGAGGGGGGAATTTAGGATGTGAAAAAAGTAGCTAAGGAAATAAAAAAAATGTGGTTATGCTCCAGCTATGGTAATGTGACTGCTATACAATAGGTATAAGATCTGAACAAGGTCTGATAAAATTTGAGCATGATGTTATGTTATTAGTATGTTTTTATTTTATGTTTTAATTGTGTTTTTAAATTGTATATGTTACTGTGAGCCGCCTAGAACACTTTGGATTGTGCAGGATAGTAAATGATGTAAGTATAGTATAAGAGCTTGCTTCACATTTCTCTAAACCTGCAGCTACCCAAATGTACCAAAAGCATTTGCAGTGTGTTCTTGTTTTGAAAAATATTTTTAAAACTGGCACAATTGCATTTTGATCACTGCCCAGCGCAAATGCTGTCCAAATAGTGCCAGATTTACTTTGTTTTTTTTTTTTTTGTTTTATATTTTATTTATTAACATTTTCCATTATATTACAAGACAAACCTCTTGTTCAGGTAAAGTATATAGTAATTACAGAATTATAAAATAAAAACAGGAAATGAAAAAAAAAAATGAAGGGTAAGCTTCACAATGGAAAAATTATACTCAAGTCCATAATTGTGATCCAAGATTTCAGGGAAATAGCGGAGACAAATTATCAAGAAATTATAAAGAAGAAATTATACAAAAGCTGTTAAGTAGAGCACAATTATAATTAACACTTTTCCATTTTCACTGAGGTTATAAGTGCGGACACATGGGACGGCTCTGTAAATACATATTTTTTCTCTCTAAGCCTTACTATGCATTTGCAGGGGTACCTTAAAAAAAAGGTACCCCCCAAGTGCAAAACCTCAGGCCTAAGGAGAAGGAATTGTTTCCTTCGTCGTCGAGTCTCCTTAGAGACGTCAGGAAAAAGTAAAACTTTTAAACCCAAAAAGGGTTTATCTTTATTACGGAAAAACAAACGAAAAATCCAATTCTTATCTGGTAACAATGCTACCGTGGCCACAAGTGTAGCCGCGGTTGCCAATTCAGTATCAGAGGTCTCAAGTAAAAGAGAGACATCAATCGGAGCTTCGGGTTGAGAGGTTCCTTTCCCAGGAATATAATAAACCATAGTCATTGGTGGCAAATTCTGTTCAGGAATTAGTAAATTTTCACGCATGTAGCGTTTTAGCATATCCATAGGGGTAACATTTTGAAGTCGAGGAAAATTAATAAATCTAAGATTGTGATTTTTAGTGTAATTGTCAAATATTTCCATTTTATCTCTAAGACTTGTCAAATCTTTCACCATAATAGGTTGTAAAGTTTCAAGCTTCATAATTCTCTGATCCAGATTGACAAGTTTCCCATTCAAATCTTTAATTTGTTGCTCTTGTACCCCTAGGTTAATTTCCAAGGATTTAACTTTAGGCTGAAAATCATTCATCTGTTTAAGGAAAACTTGTCCCAGATTGGAAACCAAATCCCACAAAGCTTCCAATGTAACGTCTTTAGGTTTAATCGTAAATTCTGATTTACTTTGTTTAGGCCAGTGCCACATATTGCATGGTGGGTTTTTGAGCTACGGACAGCCAAGGACCACTATGGAATTATGCTAAAAACGTTACAAGTAGCAATATAGAATATGCTATTGCTGATGGCATAGTAAACACAATTTATTTAATAGAGAGGATTGTATCCCAATATGGGGCCAATTCTATATGTGGGCACCTCCTTCTAGGTGCCGTGATGTGGCACAGCGAGACACTAATCTATACTACTACTATTACTACTTATCATTTCTATAGTGCTACTAAATGTATGCAGCGCTATATACTTGAACATGATTTCACCCCAGTTACACCAGCCACAAACCTAGTGCATCTGTGGTCATGTAAATGTGGCAGAGGCATATGTAACTGATAGAAATGCCTATGCCCCTCCCATGCACCCTGCATGTGAACACCCCTTTGCATTTACATGCTATGTCACTTATTCTACCATTCTGTATATTTACATGTTCAAAAGGCATGTACATGCAGATGTCAACATACATAACTGCCATTTTTGTGTCGCCGCATCTCAAAAAAGATATAGTGGAATTAGAAAAGGTGCAGAGAAGGGCGACAAACATGATAATGGGGACGACTTCCCTATGAGGAAAGGTTAAAGCGGCTAGGGCTCTTCAGCTTGGAGAAAAGGCGGCTGAGGGGAGATATGATAGAGGTCTATAAAATAATGAGTGGAGTTGAACGGGTAGATGTGAAGCATCTGTTCACGCTTTCCAAAAATACTAGGACTAAGGGGCACGCGATGAAGCTACAATGTAGTAAATTTAAAATGAATAGGAGAAAATGTTTCTTCACTCAACATGTAATTAAACTCTGGAATTTGTTGCCAGAGAATGTGGTAAAGGCGGTTAGCTTAGTGGAGTTTAAAAAAGGTTTGGCCGCCTTCCTAAAGGAAAAGTCCATAGACCATTATTAAATGGACTTGGACAAAATTCACTATTTCTGGGATAAGCAGTATAAAATGTTTTGTTCATTTTTGGGATCTTGCCGGGTATTTGTGACCTGGATTGGCCACTGTTGGAAACAGGATTCTGGGCTCGATGGACCTTTGATCTTTCCCAGTATGGCAATGCTTATGTACTTATGTACTTATTTATGTACGGAGTTCAAATGACTCTCTGATAAGACTTATTTCTCTTTCTAACATAGGGTTTTACTAAAAAAAATACCTTTCCTTTAAAAAGATATTTTTAATGTAACAGTGTCCAAATTTGTCCTCCTGAATGCAAATAAGTAAGTCTTGTCAAAATGTGCCTTATTATATCAAGGTCTTTCTATTAATATCTTTGAAAGGACTTCTTTGACATAGCTGCTTAATCAGTAGTGTTTATAGGGCTATAATGACTGAACTTTGAGTTTTTGCATTTCCATTGCAACTATTTGTGGAATTTAGGACTTCTTATACAAAGCCATGCTAGTGATCCCCGCGCGGCAAAGAGATGAAGCCCATAGGAATTGAGTGGACTTCCTCTCATTTGCCGTACTGAGAATCAGTAGCCTGGCTTTGTAAAAGAGGCCCTGAGTAATTACCACACTGACATTCATCCAAGTATGAGCCCCAGTATCTGCTCTCTTTCTAGACGTATTATAGACAACAGAAGGAAGTTTGTCTACAAATCCCAGCATTCTCTGAAGCAGCCTAAAAGAGGAATTTTGGGACTCACGTTGATTTTGGGTGTAGAGAATGCAAAGAAGGAAAAACATATTTTCATGTTTTCCTTTTAACATATTCACTTGAAGTAGCTTTTGCCTAGTGAGTGAGGATACTCATATGGATACCATTGTCTTAAAATGAGGAAGCGATGCAGTTGAAAGGATGTTGACTCAGGAATGATGTACTATTTCTCCACGGAAAGATAGTAGAGAAGAGAACAGTAACAGAAAGCAATGGATAAGCACATAGGCTCAGAATAGCTGAGATCAAGTAAATACATACATACTTCATCACTTCCTGTAAGTTTCAACACCACTGATGCTTCCACCACATCCCACTACTGCCTTCTTCCATCACCAACCACATCACTCATCTGCCAAATCAAAAAGAACTAGGAATTCAGATCACTTTATGTCAGTGCCTCTACTGCAACCTAAGTTGCTGTCACCAATAACGATTCAGAGTCATCTCTTGCTAAGTGAGATTATAAAAACTAGAGAAGAAGTTGTTGTGGGGTGTCATCAGACAAAAGTGCAAGGGATGGAAAAATGAGAAAATCTGTGGACAAAGTGAACAAAGGGAAGAATAGGCAGGGTCAAGAGCAGAGAGAGGCACAGGAGAGGACAGGAAAGAGAGTGGGATCATGAACTATAGAAGTAACAAGGGAGGTAAGGAATAAAAAGTGGGGTCTGATGTTTCTACTGTTCCCTTGGCACATAGATAGCAGAGCAGATGGCAAGGGAAAGTAGGAATCTTTCAGATGCTGGTATGTATTCTAGTTCTGCTGCTGTAGGTATACTGACAAAGAAGGGGGTGGACGAGAAGTGTTTTACAGCCTGAAAGAGGAAGGATAGATCAGAAGTACACCACAGTATAGAACTGCCACCAAGAGGATCTGGCGGATAGAAGGGGAAATGGAATGGGACTTGATATACCACCTTTCTGTGGTTACAATGAAAGTGGTTTACATATTATATACAAGTACTTACTTTTTGTACCTAGGGAAATGAAGGGTTGAGTGACATGCTCAAAGTCACAAGGAGCTGCAGTGGGAAATGAATCAGATTTCCCTGTTTCTCAGGTCACTGTACTAACCATTAAGCTACAGAGATCAATGAGGAGGAGAGAATCATATGAGAGAACAAGAAGCAAGCTTATAAAAATAGAAGCATCTCCTGGTATAACATAAGGGTAAGGAGTGCTAAATGATTGGTCTGTAAAACCAGGAAAAGATGGGAGAGAGTGCCCAGTACTGAGAACTTGCCTGAATATATGGTTTGTACTAGAAGGTATAATAAGGATTTACCCAAAGGAAGAATATTTGGTAGTGAGCCTACAAACTTTACTAAATTGCCCAAAAGAACTAGTTTTGAAAATATTGTTGATGGTGGAACACACGATCATCACTAGGGAGTAAAGAAGTATATTTTGGACCCAATATTCAACCAGTGGCACTCAGCAGTTTTTAAGGTGCTGACCATTGTGGGCTGAATTTAACATGAAAATTCAAAACTGGACCTAATCTCAGCACTGGATTATTGATTATGCTTGGCCACCAGAGGTCATCTAGATGCTATTAGGTAGTATCAGTACCTTGATAACCATCTGGACAAATTAAAAGTCCGCCATTTTCAATAGTTATTCAAGCACTGGCACCAAATATTGGCAGTGCCTGGATAACTTCTGGGTTTGCCCCAACTATTTCTCTGGACTACCTGGCACTAACCAGATAGTGTCATGGTGGTTTCCTAGATTTTCAGTAGCACTTTCCAGTTACAGTATGTGCCACTGAAAATCCAATGAACACCAGGTCATCTCTCACTGAATGGGGGCCCTTTAATTCTATGGCTGTTTTTTGAAGAAAAATCTTGAGTGACTGTGTGCCTCATTGAGGAGCCCTTTTACTAGAGTGCGGTAAAACTGGGCTTAGCACATTTTAACATGGGACTTTCCCACATGCTAAGACCAGATTTAATGTGGCACTTGTTAGGGCTTTTTCTTTTTCCTTTTCTTTTGTGTTATTGTTGCAGGTTGTACACTAATGTTCCATTAGCACATGAAACCTAAAAAAACATGAACACACGCATTTACTGCCTCCTATTTATGATTCTCTATGTGCTCCTGTTATCCAGTTAGCATGACTACTCCCTACCCATTCTTCACATCAATCATCACCTTGAGACACAATCAAACATCATTTGTATTATATCTTCAGTCAACTCAACACCTGTAATGCAGACCTTAGTGGTGCCACTTAAAGTTCAAACTTCTCATAGCCCTGAAGTTTGAACCCAACTCCCCAACTTCTTCATCGGAACAGATTGTTACTTCCTACCCATGACATGACCTCTCAAATATATATATTTTTTAAATAGTTACTGCACATGCTAAGTACTTCAAAAGGGAAATTGCTGCAAAACACTTTATCATATTTTGTGGCAAGCCTTTTCTTGTGCATTAACCACACGTTAGGGCTCAGTGCCATTTAAGTAAAAGGGCCCCCAATATCAGTGAGGAGATGGTATGAGGCGGTTTAGAAGAGGAGAAAAGTCAGTGGTGACGCTGCATTTTGTAGAACACAACTCCCCTCCCCCTCCTCATGACTCCTACATGTTTGAGTTTAATCTAAATCCAAATAAAATTTGTTAAGGCCTGTCTTAGAGTTGATGGCTGCTTTGCATCTAAGGTGAGACTCAAGGACTAAATCTTCTCCATTCTGTTTTATGCTGTTACTTGACTTGATACTATATAAACTTATATCAAATATGTATTGATGGATTTATGCAATAAATGTCCCCAGCAATAGAATACCATCTAAAATACATTCGTGTATAACTTTAAATGGATCCTCAGATGGCCCTTGAGCAATATTAACCACTTCTCCGGGTCCACTCCCTCATTGGTCCAGATGACATGATTTTTTTAATACATTTTTATAAAGGATTTTTAAAGAAATTGTGTTTTCCACAGTTTTTCATTCATTTATCTTATATATCCAGTATGTTGTATAGAAACGGCCACTTCTCCCAACATAACTTCATATTTCAATATCCTTCATCAGGTTCAAGGCACCTACAAAATAAATACATGTGAGGAAACCATCCAAAATCATGTCAGAAAATCTCAAACACAAAACTTACAAAACACTTCATTGCAACCAACTATGAATACCATGATTTCAAGTGACTAAAATCATAGCCAGTTCTCCTCATTGGGAAGATGGTGCCAGTGGCCCTCGCCACATTATAAACATGTCCGTATGGAATGTGATGACACCATCCTCTATAAAATGCTGGCTCAGATCAAAATCATCCACTCCAGTTCTTAATTAAGATGCACTCTCCACATGATGTATGAGTGCCAAGTGGTTTCTAAATTTTGGAAAGAAGTTTGGATTATCATACAAAAGATGCTATTAATTGAAGATGACTTGTCATACTCCATTGTAATGTTTAAATCTGTCTGTAAACAACATTGACCTGTCAATGTCACAAGCAAAATTACTGGGCATTCTCCTTACTGTTGCCCAAAGACACATCCTACAAAACTGGAAATCTGCACACCTACTGAACGTTCACTTTTGGTGGAATACAGTTTTAGAGCATCAGAAATTTGAGTTTGCAATGGCAGAGAAACTTTGAAAGTCTCCACAAGAAAAATCTGGTCACCCGTGGAAATTTATCTTCACTCTATTCAGACATAATGTTGACCCAATGTTTGAGACTTATACTGTAGACGCAAACGCACTTTTCTTTCATACCCTCTCTTTTTCTTTTTAGTTCCACAATCCCCTCCTTAACTGTCTCTTGTTATTGTTATACTTGAAAAACTAATAAAATATTTTGAAAAAAAAAAAAAGATCCACCGGGAAGACAGAGTTAAGAGTGAAAATCCAGTGCTGTTCCTAAGTTGAGCTAATAGAGTACGGTCTGAATATCAGCCAATTTCTCTTAGCTGACAGGTAACGGCCTAAGGGATTCCTAGCCCCATCCCCCCCAGTCTGTTTCGCTGATAGTAGAGATCATGATGGCCATTTTGTGAAAGGATCCACAATGGGCAGGAGCAAGTGAGCATCACTCCTACCCACAGAACTTTGCTTGACCACCAGGGATAAAAAATAAGTTAGGCCTGGGGAGCCTATGGAGGTTGGGAAGGTTGATCAGAAGTCTAATGGATTTGGGGCAGGGAGGGGGTAAAGGGGTCTTGTCTGGGGCTTACTGGCTTCAGTGGGGAGAGAGGATGGATCTGGATTGGTAGGGGGAATGGGAACTGCTTATACTTATGTGCATTCCGGCAGATATTAAGCCAGGGCCCACATAAGTGTCTTATGCAAGTTGCAGCCGAATATTGGCCAGGACCCAGTCTGGCAACTTCTATATGCTGAATTAGCCCCAGATATACAATGTCATTGCCTAGACATGTATTCGGGGTCAAATAAAATTGAATACGAATATTCGATACATTCTTAATAACTACGCTCCAAAGATCTGATAAGAACTGGTTACTGCAAATACTTTTCAAACATCTTGAAATTCCTGAACTACAAGATAAGGATGTTTCCAGATGTAACCAAGGACACCCAGAAATGACATTGCAAATGTCTTCTGTTTAGGCCTTCAGTTGAGTGCTTTATTTTACCTTAAATTCCCTTATCTAATTTGTTTGTGTAATCAACTATAGATTTGTCAAATATATATATTTTTGAGGCGTGTCTATTGGCTTTTTTTTTTACTGTTAAGGACTTGGTTGGCTCTTCCTTTGTTGCCCCTATTATGCCATCAGATACATAGAAGAAGCTGGCTAAGAAAGCTATCTTTCTGGGATATTTGCCATCATTCTGTTTCTGCATTATGTGGTAGGTTTGGCTTTACTTCTTGCTAATTATCTGCATTGGCTACCTCCCCAATAATGAAAATTATAGACTTTTTAAAAACTTTTTATTTAATTAAATTTTTTAACATACATCAAGAACAATAGTAATAGAATCCATCAATGTAAACATTATAGGTAAATGCAAAGGCAAAAACCTACAACACTATCAGGTATTCCATCGTAGAACTGAAAAAAAGGAAGAGACCCTAGAAAACTGTAGTATTTTGATGGTTTCTTTCTTTTTTATGACTTGGAAAGAACAGTGTAATAACGAAGCACATGCAAAAGAAAATAACACAAGCTAATTGCTTGGCTATGCAACTGTATCTTATAATTAAAAAAAAAACAAACCTAATACTGTGACTAGGAACATTTGGGGTTTGAAAACCTGGGAGCACAGCTCCCTAGTTTTGAAGCTTCAGGGGTCCTTTTACTAAGCTTCAGTTAAAAGGGGTAGGGGAAGCACATCAGGGCTTTTTTTTTTCCCGCAGAGGGTAAAAAGACCCTAAAAAAACGGCCATGTGATAGGTAAGGGCTCCTGTGGTAACCTGGCGATAACCGGACAGTGCACGGTGAGCAGAATTGGATCGAGGGAGAGCACTTAGGGGTCCTTTTACTAAGGTGCACGGAAAAGTGATCTTCGCTGGTGTAGACACATGTATTGGACGTGTGCAGGTCCATTTTTCAGCACACCTGCAAAAAAGGCCTTTTTTTTGGAAGAAAATGGATGTGCGGCAAAATGAAAATTGGCGTGTGTCCATTTTGGGCCTGAGAACGTACGCCACCCATTCACTTAGTGGTAAGGTCTCACGCGTTAACCGGGCGGTAATCATCAGTGAACGTACAATGCCGATTACCACCCGATTAGCATCATGGCCTGGAAAAAAATATATATTTTCTGGCCTGTGTAGTGGACAGGTGTAAAAAATGAAATTACCGCTCGGGCCTAGAGATCAGCACTGAAATCTAAGTGTATTCTATAACAATGTATGCAAATTAATTGGATTAACAAGCCAATCAGCATTTTTAACAGCACTTAACAAGCAATAATGAGCACTAATTGGCAATAATTAGAATTTACACGCACAACTCGCTAAGAGTATTCTGTAACGCACAGTGCCTAAATTCTAATGCACTGAGCCACAAAGGGGTGTGGTTATGGGTGTGGAAATGGGCATTTTGTGGGCATTCCAAAATTTCCACGCACTGTTATAGAATATGGCCCTTTGCACCTAAATCTACGAACCGGAATTTACACCACATTTCCCTAGTTCTAGATGCTGGTATATCAACTAAGCCTATTCTATATATCACGTGTAAATCTAGGTGCTGCTTATAGAATATGAGTAGGTGGAAATTTATTCCGCGTGGATTTTTCAGGTGCCATGTATAAAATCTAGCCCTTAGTGTGTGCTAATTCTGTTAGCATGCTAAGCTTTAGTAAAAGGGCCCCTAAGCATTAAGGGGGTCTTTTACAAATCATCGGTAAGCCCAATGCAGGCTTACTGAATGCTAAATCAGGAGTATCGCCGGCCTAACATGGCTGCTGGTGGTAGTTCCACCCTGAGTGTGTGCCATTTCTGGGGGAAAAAGAAAATCTCCGTAAATGGCTTGCATGGCAGTAACTCAGCGGTCATCGGGCATCGCCACGCGCTGCCCAGTTACTGCGGGAGCCCTTATTGCCCCTCAATGGGTGGTGGTAAGGGCTGCCCACTGCATAGCCATGTTTGACGGCTTTTTACCCGCTGCGGTAAAGAGGGCCCTAGCACATGGGGAAAATGGTCCCTGCCACTAGTGCAGGGCCCTTTTTACCACAGCTTGGTAAAATGGCCCCTTAGAGAGTTTGCAGGCAGGGCCAGACCAACCACAAAAGTATTCCGCTGTCTTGCTTGGTTGTTAGTTGCTTTAACATTTAGTTACAATCTAATGAACGACTATTTATTAATGAACGCATGCAAATACTACTACTACTACTACTTATCATTTCTAAAGCGCTACTAGACTTACGCAGTGCTGTATACTTGAACATGAAGAGACAGTCCTTGTTCGACAGAGCTTACAACCTAATGTTAAGATTTTTGAATAAAGCTACATCCTTTGCTGACAAAATGATTTTCAGCTAATAATAGTTGGAGGTCTTATGGTGCGTCTTTTCAGTCTATCTTGGAATGCTTCAGCAGTCGACACAATTACTTTTACAGCAAACCAGTTCATTTTCTCATAACCCAGTGGGATACAGAAGTTATAGTACAGGACATAATGTTTCTGCTTGCATGGTTTTTGTCTCAGCCTGATTCTTACCATGAAATGTCTTCTGCAGTTCTGATGCACATCTAAAACAGAAGAGGTAGGAGGAAGCAGGGGAAAAAAAACCAAACATTCTTTAAATCAAATTTTGGAACAGTTCTAACACTGGCCAGGCACTACTTTTCCCATTAATGCTTGGCCACTAGCACGTGAATCTTTAACTACACCTATTTTCTAGGTGGTAAGGGCTTGTGTGCTAATCATACGCTAATTGGTTAGCACTTGGTGATGTAGCTGCCTTAAGGGGCTCTTTTACAAAGCAGCAGGAAGCCCAATGCAGGCTTATTGCACGCTAATCTGGAGCTACCGCCTGCCCAACGTGGGCACCAGAGGTAGTTCCAGCCTCAGCGTGCTCCATTTCCTGCGCCGTGTGCTACCCAGTTACCGCCAGGTTAGCACAGGAGTCCTTACCGTCACCTCAACAGGTGGCAGTAAGTGCTTCCCCTTACATGACCATGTAGTAAGAGCAAACTTACCACATGGCCATGACTATTTTCAGCATTTTTTTATTTGCTGCGGTATAAAGGGCCACAGCACACTGCAAAAATGGCCCCCATCACTACCATAGGGCCCTTTTTAATGCAGCTTGGTAAAAGGACCCCTAACTGATTAGTGCTGGGTGCACTCCCGAACAAGTCCCCCAAACATGCCCCCAGCGCTAAAAAAAGAAAAGTATTTTTTTAGCACAAGGGAAGGGTGCGCAGATGCCAAAACTCCCGCAGGATGCCTGAGCGTGCCCTTCCGTAGTGGCTTTTAACATATGGTAAGTACACATTAATGCTGACCTCAGCTTAGTAAAAAAAGCTCCTTTGTTCCAGGTACTGCAGTAGCTTGTCTGGATGCACATTTTTAATATCCTCTTTATTTAGAGATGGTACATTTGTAGGATATCAATGTATCCCCCCCCCCCCCCATTTGTTTAACAAAAATAATTCTATATGATGCCTTTGAGCTACTTTTGTAAAAATATTTAATGAAATTAAGGATGTCAGGCAGTTTAATTCCCAAGGTCATCTTGAAAAAAAAATAGAGTTGGGTAAATAAGTGGCTCCATTTATCTACATCTCATAATACTCTACACACTATTTGAATAGCATTTCTTATTATCTTTCCCTTTTTATTATTTCAAAACAAGGAATTAATACTCATTATCTACAAAGTCAATTGTTCTTAGTTTTGTAGAACAAGTCACCTAGAGGAGAAAATAATCATATACAGCAAAGCAAAAATAATAAAGCTAAGTCTGATTTTAAAAAAGACACAACACAGAAAAAAAACAAAACCTGAACAAGCAAAAGAAAAAAAAACATACAGTCAGGGGCCATTTTACAAAGCGACAGTAGGGCTACCACGTGTGTAGCGTGCACCAAATCGACACACAACCGCATGGTTAGCATGGCCACCTGGCAGTAATGTCAAAGTTGGTGCGTGCTCTTTCCCGCAGTAAAAAAATATTTTCTATTTTCTACTGTGGGGGGGGGGGGGGGGGGGCATTCCCGGCGGAAATTGTTAGAATTCTCAAATGTATTTCAGATATCCATTGCACAATACAATAATATTGTTTTAAAAATCGTATTCGTACGTGATAGCATATGTCATATTTGACGTCACTAGGCTCTTCATTACTTATTCAAAGCTAAGTACCGTCATCACTCTTTGATCTACATTCAGAGTATGAAGGACCATTTTTACTCCGATTGTGTTGAGTGATTAAGAATATTCAATTTGTACTGGGCGGGTTAAGTTTTTTTTCCCTCTTTTATCCTGTTTTTTTATGGCAGCTGTTTTTAATCTTTTTTTTATCTCTGTTATATTCAGTAATGCGAAACATGCTGAAAAATGCCTTTTTTAAAAATAAGCGTAGCTTGGGCATCTCCTCTTCACCATATCAAATAATGCAACCTACTTTAATTTGAAGATAGAGGATGTTTTATTTGAGCACTGACGTTGTTCACCCTTCAGTAAAATTGTGTAGTGTATCACTTTCAGTATGCTATTCTTGAAGTAGAGTTGATAAGAAGCCCAACTTATGTGCCAAGATTTATACCACATTAGGATTTGTGCTCCTAATTTTGAGAGCTATGCTTATAAATTGGCTTCTTTGAAAATTTATTATTGCTGAGTACATAACTTCATATTCAGAGGGGCCCTTTAACTAAGCTGCCTTAAGCATTAACTTGTACTTAATGCAGGAAAAATCGCCTAATGCAGGATATGCTAAAGTATCCTGTGTTGGTTTTGCCATTTGTGCGCTAGCAGGGGAATTGTGTAAATGGTGTGCAAATTTCTGAGAGCAAAATTGTGTGCCATTCTGAAATGTGCATAAAACAAAATTGGCTAATGAGTCAATTAGTGCTAATAATTGGGTGCCAACAATTATTGGCATTAATGGTCAACAATTTGGATTTGCACATGCATCTTGCTAAGTGCTATTCTATAATGATACACATACAAATGTTATAATGTGCAACTCAAAAGGGGGCTTGGCCATGGGAGGGGCATGGGTGGGTCAGAGGCGTTCACTAAAGAAGCACACAGTTTTACAGAAATCAGAGGGATTGGCGCCCAACTTACGTGCCAAAATTTATACCACATTTCATTTGGTGTAAATCCTTGCACCCAAAGTTGGGCACAGATCCCGGTGCAATGCACTATTCTATAAACAGTGCCCAACTTAGAGCGTTTATAGAATAGCACTCAGTATGGCTTTTTTTGGCACTTAAATATGGGCACCATTTACTGACTGTAGTCTACAGTGTGCATTATTTATGTTAGGAATGCAGAATGGGCGTGGAAGTGTTATTCAGCTAGCATGCTGACATTACTGCTGCTCTAACTAGTTAGCGATATTGACTTTTTTAAATGGCCGGACGCTAATGCTAACATTAGTGCATTAGTGCATATTCCCAAAGAAAAATCCCACTGTGTTTGGTAAAAAAGGCAAATATATTGTACAATAACCAAGACTGAAAATAGCTAGTGATGATTTAAACCCACACTGTAAAACAGTACACTAAAGTGTTTACTTTTTTTCTCTTTCTTACAAGTACCCTCAGTAAAAAACCATATTTAAGTGCCAAAAAAGGCATACTGAGTGCTATTCTTTAAACGCTCCAAGTTGGGCACTGTTTATAGAATAGAGCATAGCACCGGGATCTGTGCCCAACTTTGGGTGCAAAGATTTACACCAATTGCTTTGAATATTGTGCCCTATGTTGTTAAGAGACAGCAAAGTACACCTGGATGTAAATTTATTTTCAGATATTTTGGGATACAATCCATTTGAGAATGTTTTTTGTCTTATCTATTCATTTTTGTTCAATTAGACATTGTCCAAAAACTGCTCTTTGTGACACATATACAATTTTTAGAGACACATGAACATAAAGAAAGAAAATCATGGACTGAAGGTGAGCATGCTTTTTTAAAATAGTAAAACTAACACTTACTCCTGCTAATCTAAATTAACCATTTGTCTTGACAGTTGACTGGCTGTACAGAGACCACTACAGGCACTTGCATGTAAGAAGAGGAGTATGGTGATGAATGCAAAACTAGTTTGGTAGATGTTTCCCAATGTATGAAGCATGCATAGGACTGTGTAAGTCATTTGAGTATGGGCTGTCATTTGCAACAACATGGGAAATGTCAATGACATATCCTACATCGTTATGTGTAATTAAAACCCCAAAAATGAGCAGAAAAAAACATGAACATTCATAATGGAAACCGAGGACGTCCATCTCAATAACGACCCTTTGGTTGTTGGAGGAGCCAGAATTCGTAATGCACTGGTCCCCCTCACATGCCAGGACACCAACTGGGCACCCTAGGGGGCAATGCAGTGGACTTCACAAATTGCTCCCAGGTGCATAGCTCCCTTACCTTGGGTGCTGAGCCCCCCCAACCCCCCCATACCCACTCCCCACAACTGTACACCACTACCATAGCCCTTATGTGAAGGGGGGCACCTGCATGTGGGTACAGTGGGTTTCGGGTGGGTTCTGGAGGGCTCACATTTACCACCACAAGTGTAACAGATAGGGGGGGATGGGCCTGGGTCCGCCTGCCTGAAGTGCACTGCAGTACCCACTAAAACTGCTCCAGGGACCTGCATACTGCTGTGATGGAGCTGGGTATGACATTTGAGGCTGGCATAGAGGCTGGCAAAATATGTTTTTAAAGGTTTTTTTTTAGAGTGGGAGAGGGTTGGTGACCACTGGAGAAGTAAAGGAAGGTGATCCCCGATTCCCTCCGGTGGTCATCTGGTCAGTTCGGGCACCTTTTCACTTCTTGGTTGCAAGAAAAAATGGATCAAGTAAAGTTGGCCAAGTGCTTGTCAGGGACACCCTTTTTTTTCCATTATCGGCAGGGGACGCCCATCTCTTAATCACGCCCCAGCCCCGTCTTCACTACGGTGCTGACACACCCCTGTGAACTTTGGTCATCCCCGAGCCGGGAAGCAGTTGAGGATGCCCAAAATCAGCTTTCGAATATGCCGATTTGGGCGACCCTGAGAGAAAGATGCCCATCTCCCGATTTGTGTAGGAAGATGGGGGCCCTTCTCTTTCGAAA
The DNA here is from genome assembly GCF_901765095.1 of Microcaecilia unicolor. NCBI lineage: Eukaryota > Metazoa > Chordata > Amphibia > Gymnophiona > Siphonopidae > Microcaecilia > Microcaecilia unicolor. The sequence continues at coordinate 36,486,279 of NC_044037.1, forward strand.
ATAAGCCTGATTCTTTTGAAAAAAGTGCCCTGTTTGGAAAAAGGGTGCACTTTTCTGAAATAGTTTACCCTCTTTTCCCGAGTGAGTCATTGCTCATGTGCGATTGGCGCTGAGCCCGGATATTCAATGCCGGGACATTTCCAGTGACCGGCATAGAATATTTAGTTTTGTTTCGGTCAGTTTAAACTTAACCAGCCAAGTTTCAATATTCAGCGCTGGGTGGTTAAATTTGTAGCAGCCAAAGATAAGCCTGATATTTGGGCAGCCCAATTTACATGTCAAACTTAAAAGGTGATGTACTGAATATTTGTGGCTAGCCGGTTATATCACAAAATATAGCCGGCTAGTCATATGCACTAAGGACTAAATTTTATGCCTGAAAAATCCATGTGGAAAAAATATGCCTAGGTGTATTCTCTAAAGTACACCTAAATTTTATAGAATAAACTTACATTTCTGTGTGATATATGGAATACGCCAAGTGCCGGTACATGTGACTAAATTTAGTCACGGTCAATTATGCCAATTTAAACCTGGTGTAAATCCTGATGCCTAAATTAGGCATGGAGTGGGTGCATTCTATTATGGTGAGTTACACGAACTACAAGTGTCAGAATTTTTAATTATCACAAAATAAAGAGGAAAAGACCTCATCAAGACCTTCTCAACAATGTTGAGGCTCAAAGCCACGTATCAATGGGATTGTTCAAGTAATCATAGGTCTAAAAAACCTCCTGATAATAGTGGTGTGGTAGGAAAAAAAATGTAACCTCTTTAATTTACATCGAAAACTTCTACCAACAACCAAATAATGACCAATAAAGTTAGTACTTAGCTTTTAGGCTGCACAGCAAAATGGCTTCACTGCTCGTCTCATTGGATTATTGAAAATCCAGTTATTTCCATGGGCATCTTCTATGCAATGTCTGGATAATTAATTTCTATGGGCAAAGGTCCCAATGGGGACCCGTTTCACAAAGGCTTCTTCCGAAGACCTTGCCGATCCCATGGACAACCAGGGCTTGCCGTCTTCTGCTTCCTGCTTAAGGCAACTCTCTTTTCACCAAGCAACTTTCCCTTTTCCCAGTTTCTCTGGTCTGTACTTCCAGCTCAGGGAATTCCATCATTTTACATTCTGCTTATCTAAACCAATCTCAGAACATTACAAGGGAATTTTTGTTAATAGACCTTTAAACACACACGCTCATATAGAAAATATGCTACTCCTTTGCTCTTAATTGAATTTAAGGATTATTTTGTCTTCTACAGAAAAATTAATCTACAGAGTATATTTTTTCAATCAAACTTATAATGAAATATACAGTATCCCCCACATTCTTTATATCGCACACAATTTTGTGTGTGCAAATAAATTGACTGATGAGCTAAAAAAACAATAATTGGGTGCTAACAACCAATTATTGATGTTAATTGGCAGTCTTAAATATTTGCTTGCACATTTTACTGTGCACTATTCTTTAAAGCATGGCGCCTAGCTTGAATTGCCTGTATTTAAAAAGGGGGCATGTTGGGGCATTCCAAAAAGTTGCAAACAGATTTACAGAATTCACCTAAAGCATGTCAGCATTTATACCTACTTCTAGCAGATATAAGTATGGTAAGGGATGGGACTTGATATACCGCCTGTCTGTAGTTACAATCAAAGCAGTTTAAATATCATTTATAAGTACTTATTTTGTACCTGGGGCAATGGAGAGTTTAACATTTGTTAATTTTCTGGTGCAACAAGTTTTCCTAAGGATTTCCTAGAGCCCTTAACTTCTGACAGAATCAAATATTTGTTTTTTCATCTACAAATAACTATAGAGATTTACAGTATATTTCATGTTCATAGTGCCTTTCCCAGCAAAAACAAAAACAAAAACAAACACACACATTAGCTTTCAGCAGTAATATTGATTATTGCCACATGCTTCATACCACAATCATCATCACAATAGACCCAACAAAATGTGAATAAGTTAATTCTTGAAGGACTTCTTTCATTTGCCATAAAGGAAGGAATTAAATAAATAAAAATTCAGCTGAAAAAAAATCGAGAATGGATCTGATGCCTATCTTTTGGGGAGTGGAGGAGTAGCCTAATGGTTAGTGACATAGCCTGAGAAGCTGGGGAATTGGGTTCAGTTCCCACTGCAGTTCCTTGACACTTTGGACAAGTCACTTAGGGCCCCTTTTACTAAACCGCGCTAGTGATTCAAAACGCGGCAAATGTGACACAGCTCAGAAAGAGCTTTGTCATATTTGTCATGCCAGTAATCTTTTTCCCCTGCTATCTAGAGTTCTTAGGTGTGAATGCAGTTGGCCTTATGTGTAATTGCAGTTGAAGAAAGGATTGTGTGTGAATGTAGTTGAGAGATTGAAAAGCTTCCTTGTCTACACTGCAGTCCTGCAGGGCTATGTCAATGGAGGAGCAAGACGGTGATTGAATGCAAGATTTGTGCTCCATTTAGCTTAGTTTGTGATTCCATAATTATTTGTCACTGTGGTCTAAAGAAAGTCGAAGCCTTAGACTTACCCCTCCAAGTTTTCTCTAAACACTCTCCTGGCACTTGTCAATCAGTTAGCAATGTAGGGCACTACAGGTGCCTTGAACTCTTGAAGCCTGAAACCACCTTGAGCTTTGATCAATGGAGTTTTCCTTCAGCATTTCCTATAGAGGAAAATAATGCCTCCCCTCCTCTTAATGTGGAAGTGTTATCTGCAGTATGACCCACTGCAATGGATGGAGAGTAAATGCAGAAGCCTAAAGTGTATATATGAAGGGGGGGATTCTGTCTGGTTTACTCAGGAGTTAAACAGGGCCTTTGGAGAGAGAAAGATCTTGGGATTGATTTATATAGGGAAGGGGAACTGGATTTGAATAATAAGGAGCTACAGTGGGAATTGAACCGAGATCCCCAAGATCAAAATCTGCTACACTAACTACTAGGCTACTCTTACACTCATAAATACCCTTGGACAATGAATACAACTTATAGTAGTACCCACTTATATCTGCAAAGAGAACCTGTTGGAGCTACAGTAATAGTAGAATTCAGCTGGGGGACAGTTAAGAGTGATGATGTTTGACTCATTGTGGCACTTGACTCTATAGTTTCTGGTTGGCTATTGATGCTGCTATGAAAGAAATGGCTCCTTTGTGTTTTAATGAGATGGTGGTATTGTTCAAGGACCTTCCTTCAAAGACATTATGATAATACTTTTTGGGCCACGCTACTAAATTGGAGACACTGGTGTAGAAGGTCTTTCTTTTCTATAAGGTGAATCAAGTTTCTGTTCTACTTAGGGCAAAAATTAAATGCTTGGAAAATTCCTAAAGAAGATAACATTTTTGAATATTAAATTTACTCATGACCTGGTGATCTCTGCATGAAAAATTATTTACAACATATGCTTTGGGCATATTGGGATATTCAGCTGAATCATTGACAAATATTTTTAAAAACGTCTGTCACAGAAGAAATTAAGGGGTCCTTTTACTAAGGTGCGGTGAAAAATGGCCTGCAGTAGTGTAGACACATGTTTTGGGCATGCGCAGAATTATTTTTCAGCGCACCTACAAAAAATGCCTTTTTTACATTTTTGCCAAAAATGGACGTGTGGCAAAATGAAAATTGCCACGTGCCCATTTTGGGTCTGAGACCTTACAACCAGCCATTGACCTAGCGGTAAAGTCTCACGCAGTAACCGGGTGGTAATGACCCACGTGGATCAAATCCCACGTGGCGCGCATCTGATAAGCATATCTGAAAATAAAAATAATTTTTTGGACGCGTGTATCGGACGCACGCCAACAATGAAATTACCGCAAAAGCCATTTTGGCGCATAGACGCTTACGTGGCTTAGTAAAAGGGCCCTTGAGATCACAATAAAGAGGCTTAGCCTACAGGAGAATTGGATTTAGTTTGGATTTGTTCCTTTTGTTATGCATTTCCTTAGATTCTAAGAATATTTCTTCTATATTGGTGCTATTTGTTTTTGCAATAGATAAAGATAGCGTTTCCTTGAAGTACTTTTTTTTTTTTTTTTTTTTTGCAAGATGCTTCAGTGTTTTTGGATCTCAAACCTTCCATTTTTCTTGATGTAAATTGTAGAATACAGGCTAAATGGAAATTGATTCCTCCTCTTCAAGATCAGGCTCTTCCGTAGGAACACAATGTTTTGCCTTTAAGTACCTTCTTTAATACCAGGCAGCTAGATATATTTTCTGGGAAACTGATCAATCAAAAAGCATTTCTTGTAAGTAAACTACCCATGTGCATAGGGGGAAATTTCTCTAAGGGTGCAGAACAGTAATTTTTGCATTAAATAACAGAGCATTTTGGTGAACAGTCATGATTTTTTTCCCAATCTATTATTATCTCTCCTTAATTTGGAAAAAACACCACAAACAAATATTAGCATCAAAGGTGCAGAGTCCATAACACATTGTAATATCTGTAATCCCGGTAGCAAACCTTCAGGGGTGGTAGGCTCCCTTCAGCAGTCCACAAACACAGTCCTTCCAGACAACACAGCTAATTGACTCCTGTGACCACCCACTGCCTTCAGTCCCTGCAACTCTGCCCCAAAATACAATTACAGTCCATGTCAACTGGCTCCTCCAAACCTGGTGTGTTGGTCTCTCCAGCCTCTCCTTCCTCCAAGCACTCCATTAACTCTGCTTCTCTGCTAGGCTGTTGGTTGGAGACCTCCTCCCCCTCCCAGGTGGAAGGAATCTTGTACTGATTTCTAACCCAAGGGTATTGAGCTTTGTCATCCCTGCTCCCCCTTCTGGCCCTTGCCTGCCATAGCAGCTGCTCTTTCCAGTCCTTTTCCCCCTCCCTTCCACGTGGGGGCCATACCGGGTTTTGGGACCTACCACCCCGACCCCTTCTCTCAGGGCCTTGTGGGGAATGTAGTCTGGCCCCATACCTCCTCCTGAGCTGCTTAGACCCTCCAACCTCCTTACAACATACAGTGGCATTCCTAGGGGGGGGCGGTGGATACGGTCCGCCCCGGGTGCAGGTCGCTAGGGGGTCCCGCGCGCGCGCACCTCTCTGTCGTTCGTTCCATGCTGCCTCTGCCCCGGAACAGGTTACTCCCTGTTCCGGGGCAGAACGGGAGCATGAAACAAACGAAGGACAGGCGCGCACGGCACCCCCCCCCCAGCGGTGTGCACACGGGGAGTTCTTTCGCGGGGGGTGTCCTTTGCTGGGGGGTCTCGCTGCATCCAGGGGGGGCGCTGCACCCGGGGGCGGGGCGCATCGGCAATCCGCCCCCGGTGTCAGCCCCCCTAGGAACGCCACTGAACACATACTTCTACATTTGTTCCACAAATGCATCCAGTTTAGACTAGTAATTACTGCAATCACCACTTCGTTGTGTCCTCTCTGTCACAACTCCTTTATATTTACAAAAAAGACAAACAGTACAAGCAAGAAGTAGTTTTATGCATTTTAAAATATAAAAGAAGAGAGGGAAGGTTCTTTTTTAGATATTGCTGCTTGTCTTTCTCTTTCTGCAATCTCTTGTAGTTATGATGTACCCGGCAGAGTTAGAGGACAGGACTCTGGAACAAGGCGCTGGAAGGGCAGACGTCCACAGGAACTATTGATGGACTACAATTTACAGCTTTCCCAGGGTAGGTCACCTGACTCCTGTAGAAGGGTTAACCCACACTACAATTCCCAGGATCCTTGGAGGGGATCCCAGGAATCTTTGAAAGAAGTTAAACCAGACTGCAAGTCCCAGGGGAGAGTTTCATGACCTTTTCAGGCAGCTAGGGATTATGAGCAGCTACAGGAGAAGGGAGGAGAAGGACAGCCCATGGAGTGGATGCCTGCAGGGGGGATATCAGAGACTCAGGATGTGAATGTAGAGACTGAAATAGAGCCCATGGAGACTTCTGCCCTGGCCAAGGTAAAGAGGGGGAAATCTAAGGGTCTGTTAGCAACCTTGGTGGGGAGTTTGATTCAATACTTTTTCATGTATTTCTGTTACTCATGATGTATTGTAAGCCACATTGAGCCTGCAAAGAGGTGGGAAAATGTGGGATACAAATGCAACAAATAAAATACATGAAGAGCAAGTTTAATGCACACACCTGAACAGGTTTCCAGGGAATGGAACAGAAGCCGAATACTGAACTCAAGTTTGACCCGTGAGGTGGATACCAGGAGTGTAATTGCTGGTGTGAAAGGGTAGGTGTCCCCTTTCCTCAGGATACTCTCTGAGGGGAGGGTACAGAAGACTTGAGTTTAGAGAAAGTCAAAACTGCTGAAAGAACATTTGGGACTGCTTTGGATTTGGGGAGGGAATGCCTTTTTGAAATTGCCTTGAATTTGGAGAGGCGCAGGGGAGCTATGGACTTTGATGCTGCCAGTTGGAGAAGGGTTTTTGTTTTTTTTAAAAGCTCCCTTTGATAAGACAAGACTGTGAGCTGGGTGCTTCTATGAACTGAGCTGTTAGAAGCCATAGTCTTGGGGGAGACTGTTCCCAATAAAACAGCGCGAAGCCTTGCATTTATGTTTTGCTATAGTTTGAGTTATTGAATAATTGAAAAGTTCCATAGGAAACCTGGGGTGGAGTCGTGCTCTGGGACTGTGCGAAGGCAGATCACTGCCAAGCCCTGGTGGAGTGTGACATAGTTTATGAAGGCTAGCATTCCCCCCCCCCCTTTATATCTACTTTTGCGAATCAAAGTGGCCTTCTTTTCCTTACTTTTTAAAAAAACTTTACTACCAAAGGGGCCCTTTTACTAAGCTGCAGTAAGCATTAACACGTGCTTACCACAGCTTAAAATGTAATACTGCATGGTGTGCACAGGTGTCCCACAGTGCTTTTGCATGTGTGCGTACAATAATTTTTTTAGCGCTAGAGGTATGTATGGGGGTGGAAAATTAGCACAGATTATACTAATCAGTTAGTGAGTAAGCATCCCTGTGTGCTAACTGATTAGCACAGGATTTGTGTGTAGCCATTATTGCAGAAACAGGAAATTTGGCCATTTACCAGCAGCACTAAAAGGGGTCTTAGCACACAGGAAAGACCCACACTGGGGATTGTGCAGGTCACTTTTTAATACTGCTTAGTAAACAAGGCCCCTAAAAGAGGATCATCCCAAAGCATGAGGGGGGAAGAAAACAAGAGAGTGCCCAGTCTTCATCCATGAAAAATATTACCAACTCCTAAATTTACATTACTACCGGTAGTTAAAATTGCAACCCTCATTAATCAACCCAAGCCTAAGGGAAGAGATATGAAGAGTACACAATAAACATCCATATTTGGAAAATTGTTAGCACATTCGTTGGTAGCAGTTCATGTGATATCCCAATGCTATCACTAAAATAATCAATTTACAATATCCTCTGGAAGTAACAATAAAATTGCCAGATATAGGCAAATTAAAGAGGGATTTGAACTGTGGTGCTGAATTTAGTCCTCGGGGTACAGGGTTGCCAGATGGGAAGAAATTTCCCAGCCCAACCCGTGCCCAAAAAGAAGCCCAAAGACAGCCCAGGCTGCCCAACAGGCTTTCTAAGGAGCCTGTAAGGGAGAGCATTAGGGAGCTTGCTTGCTTGTTCTGCCCCCTCTTCCCATGTGGCTGCTGTGCTGTGTTGTGCTATGCCTTGTGCTCCTGACGCTCCAGTCCAGACCACCAGCGTGATGACAAGTCATCAGCTAATGACCCCACCATCCACCTCAACTCCTGTTGGTCAGAATGAGGCTTGAGATGAACCAAGCCTCATTCCGGCTCCAAATTTGACATAGAGACAGAGCCAATCATCCAAATGGCATGGGGCATGCTGTTCGGCCACCAGACTGCCACAAAACCGCCAAGCAAGTTGCAACCCACAATTAGTGAAAATTGCCTATGGCCACATAAAAAAAAGTCACCCAATCCTGTGGGAAAATCATGGAGTTGGCAACCCTAGGACTATCTTTTTAGAGTACTTTTTCTGGATACTATTCTCCCTAGTGAATGTGTAATCCCAACATTAATGATCACAGTTTAGTGACATTTCGTCACTTGACAATATGATGAAAATATTAGGTGTAAGAAATTTAAATGAGGCTCATATCTAGTCACATGTGTGGATATGTGCTTGCAAGCACATATATAATTTGAATACATTTAGCTTGAGTATGCGATAAAGTGTTGTATGATGGACTGTCAGGTGATAAAGAGTCAGGTGATGAAATGGCTCAGTTATGAACTTTCAGGTGAAGAAGTGTCAGGTAATGAAATGTCCATACACCATTGATCGCTATTCACCTCTGTGTACTGAGACTTTTAGAGCAAGCTAGAGCCCCCTAGCAGAGCAAGTTTCTAGTGTAAATTAGACTTTATTGGCGAAGGCGTCAAAATATAAGCAAGGTAGTGCCACAGGGGAGGGTTTCTTCTGTCGTCTTCTCCTGGATTTATTCCCTTCCATTCCATGCTCAAAATTGCTATTCAGGTGGAGGAGAATTGCCACTGATGGAGCTCACTATGAGGTATAAACAGTCTTGCGGTCTTATGGATTGTGATGCAGCATTCCAGAACTATGGTCATACTCCCTGAATATCCAGACCCCAAAAGGGCAATTTTGTAACAGACAAGCAAAAAAACAGATGTGTCACTACACAAGGAACATACAAGCAAAAACAACAGTGGAGGCGACAAAAGTGGATGGAGGTCTTTAATGACAGTTTCTCAATAAGACTCGACACTGCTGTGTTTCGGTGGTAGGGCCTGCATCAGTAGTTTGCTTTTCTCACAAGAAGAATATAGGTTCTAATATAGGTTCTAAATCAGAAAAAAAGATTCCTGTTGGTTGAGTCGCCAACCTTCCAACACCGAATGTCAATTGGCAATTGAAAAACACAACTACCATAACTATGAGACTCGATCACAGCAAATATGAACAGCTTTGGTGGAAGAATTATTTGACATGCCGAATATCCGGGACTAATCTAGCCAGCGACGGTCAACGTTTCAAAAAAAATGCTGACCACTGTCGGCCGAATATCAGCAGGACATTTTTCTTGGCACATACACAGAAGTTCACTGTTACAGAATTACCCTCCAAATGTCTGAACCACAATTGTCTTCAGACTATATCTGCTCAAGAAGAATCTGCAAAGTGAGACCGGTGCTATTTAACATATTTATAAATTATATGGAAATCAGAACAACAAGTGAGGTGATTAAAATTGCAGATGACACAAAACTATTCACGGTTGTTAAAACATGTGCGGACTGAGAAATATTGCAGGAATACCTAAGGAAATTGGAAAACTGAGCATCCAAATAATCTGAATCATTGTTACCTGATGCTAGGTCCACCTTGAGGATCAGCACTCAAGAGAAAGATCTAGGTGTCATTGTATATAATAAACCTAAATCTGCTCAGTGTGTGGCTGGAGCAAAAAAAGCAAACAGGATGCTAGGAATTATTAGGAAAGGGATGGTGAATAAGACCAAAAATACCATATTGCCTCTGTATTGCTCCATGGTATGACTGCATCTTGAGTATTGCATTCACTTCTGGTTGCCATACCTCATCAAAGATATAGTGGAATTAGAAAAGTTCCAAGAAGAGAGACCAACATGATAAAGAAGATGGAATTCCTCTTATATGAGGAAAGGCTAAAGAGGTTATGTCTCTTCAGTTTGGAAAAGAGATAAATGAGGAGAGATGTGGTTGAGATCTACAAAATCATGAGTGGTGTAGAACGAGTAGAATTAAATCAATTTTTTATTTATTCCTAAAATACAAAGATTAGGGGACAGTCAAGGAAGTTAAATGGAAATACTTTTAAGACAGAAGGAAATATTTTTTCACTCAACAAATAGCTAAGCTCTGGAACTCTTTGCCGGAGGATGTGCTAACAGCAGTTAGCATATCTGGGTTTAAAAAAGGTTTGGACAAGTTCCTGGAGGAAAGTCCATAGTTTACTATTGAGGCAGACATGGGAAAACAACTGCATGCCCCAGGATTGGTAGCATGGAATGTTGCTACTAATTGGGTTTCTGCCAGGTACTTGGGACCTGGCTTAGCCCCTGTTTGGAAACAGGATACTGGGCTAGATGGACCATTGGTCTGACCCAGTATGGCTACTATTATGTTCTTATGTAACATTATAGACAATGCATCCAGGTGGAAATTCTTTTTGGTCAAGCCTGTGGCACCCAAAATGGTGGCAAATACTTCTGTATCTTTCTGCAATTATTGCATTTCTTGGTACTTGAGGATCTTCTTTCTCTCCATGCAATTCACAGAATAATTGCTTAGGACCTCTGTGACTAATGCCATTCTGATGTATTGTTGTTTTGTTTCTTTTACCATTATGTCCAGTTTTCTTGCATCCAGCTTTTTATCAGTCAGGATAAGGGTGTCGCAGGATATCATAACCTCTTAATTTTCCACAATTCACTTAGGGTCATGATTCCAATGCTTTTCCAGTATAGTGATGTCGTAAAATTTACAGAGTTTCCAATGAATGAGATGTGCCACCTTGTGGTGCCATTCTGTATCCGAATTTTCTGCCATCGGCATGTTGCAGCCAGCTAGAAGACGATTAACTGTGTCCAGTTCTTTGTTACAGACTGTACAAATGTTTGCTCTGAACAAATGCTAGCTGTTAGCACAGAGTGATGTTGCTTTTGCACAAGCAAAACTGTGTCTCCAATTATAAATTTGAAGCTGGTATACAAAGCTTTTATATTCCAACTTTGAGAGATATAAGTACATAAGTACATAAGTAATGCCACACTGGGAAAAGACCAAGGGTCCATCGAGCCCAGCATCCTGTCCACGACAGCGGCCAATCCAGGCCAAGGGCACCTGGCAAGCTTCCCAAACGTACAAACATTCCACACATGTTATTCCTGGAATCTTGGATCTTTCCAAGTCCGTTTAGTAGCGGTTTATGGACTTGTCCTTTAGGAAACCGTCCAACCCCTTTTTAAACTCTGCTAAGCTAACCGCCTTCACCACTTTCTCCGGCAACGAATTCCAGAGTTTAATTACACGTTGGGTGAAGAAAAACTTTCTCCGATTTGTTTTAAATTTACTACACTGTAGTTTCATCGCATGCCCCCTAGTCCTAGTATTTTTGGAAAGCGTGAACAGAAGCTTCACATCCACCTGTTCCACTCCACTCATTATTTTATATACCTCTATCATGTCTCCCCTCAGCCGTCTCTTCTCCAAGCTGTATAGCCCTAGCCTCCTTAGTCTTTCTTCATAGGGAAGTCGTCCCATCCCCGCTATCATTTTAGTCGCCCTTCGCTGCACCTTTTCCAATTCTACTATATCTTTCTTGAGATGCGGCGACCAGAATTGAACACAATACTCAAGGTGCGGTCGCACCATGGAGCGATACAACGGCATTATAACATCCTCACACCTGTTTTCCATACCTTTCCTAATAATACCCAACATTCTATTCGCTTTCTTAGCCGCAGCAGCACACTGAGCAGAAGGTTTCAGTGTGTTATCGACGACGACACCCAGATCCCTTTCTTGGTCCGTAACTCCTAACGTGGAACCTTGCATGACGTAGCTATAATTCGGGTTCTTTTTTCCCACATGCATCACCTTGCACTTGCTCACATTAAACATCATCTGCCATTTAGCCGCCCAGTCTCCCAGTCTCGTAAGGTCCTCTTGTAATTTTTCACAATCCTGTCGTGATTTAACGACTTTGAATAACTTTGTGTCATCAGCAAATTTAATTACCTCGCTAGTTACTCCCATCTCTAAATCATTTATAAATATATTAAAAAGCAGCGGTCCTAGCACGGACCCCTGAGGAACCCCACTAACTACCCTTCTCCATTGTGAATACTGCCCATTTAACCCCACTCTCTGTTTCCTATCCTTCAACCAGTTTTTAATCCACAATAGGACATTTCCTCCTATCCCATGACCCTCCAATTTCCTCTGTAGCCTTTCATGAGGTACCTTGTCAAACGCCTTTTGAAAATCCAGATACACAATATCAACTAGAGATGAGTGCCTCAATTTCTGCTCAGAATTTCACTAAGTTTGTAAACTTAGAGACCTAACAAGTGGGAAGAAACAAAGTGGATTTAGGACAGAGAAAACGTTTAGGAAGTTAACAGTGATTTTCAGCACTAGAATATAGGGAAAGGGGATGGAATTTGATATACCTCCTTTTTGTAGTAGCAATCAAAGTAGTTTACATATTAAATACAGGTACTTATTTTGTACCTGGGGCAATAGAGAGTTAAGTAACTTGCCCAGACTTACAAGGAGTTGCAGTGGGAATTAAACCTGGTTCTCAGGGCACTGCTCTAACCATTAGGCTATTCCTCCACTCTCCTAGGCTCCTCCTCCTCCTACCTTAATTAGGTTCATAAATCTAGACAGATGAATGGCAGGCCTAAATCTAGAAGTGTTAACCTTTAAATCCTAAATATAGGTGAATTTTCAGCAGGCATCTTAGGCTCCTATGTATGGCTGAAGAATAGGGGACAAATTTAGGATAGGGCCCAATATTCAAAATGAGCTGATGGCCAATATTCATCTGGTTGTGGTCAGCATTTCTTTAGATATTCACCACCACTAGCTAACTTAGGGGACCTTTTACCAAGCCACGGTAGGGCTACCGTGGGTTGGCACCAGGGGCGTATCTGAGGTTTGGCGGTAGGGGGGCCAGGGCCAGAGTGAGGGGGCACATTATAGCCCCCCCCCTGCCGCCGCTGCCGCCATTGCCGACCCCCCTGCCGCCGTCACCTACCTTTGCTGGCTGGGGACCCCAACCCCCCGCCAGTCGACGTCCGCTTCCTCCTGCCTTTAAAAATATTCCTTCAGCTGGCGGGGGACCCCAACCCCCGCCAGTCGAGCTGAGGTCTTCAAGTTCTTCTTCGTCCTCTGTGGCATACTGTTCATTCAAAGAGCTGCAATCCAGTTTCGGAGTCTGACGTCGGGACATCAGACTCACAGACTCTGTTTCTGTGAGTCTGACGTCCTGCACATACAACGTGCAGCGACGTCAGACTCCGAAACTGGATTGCAGCTCTTTGAATGAACAGCACGCCAAGGAGGACGAAGAAGAACAGAAGACCCCGCCAGCTGAAGGAATATTTTTAAAGGCAGGAGGAAGTGGACGTCGGCTGGTGGGGGGTTGGGGTCCCCCGCCAGCAAAGGTAGGGGGTCCAGGGTGAAATCTGCGGGGGCCCAGGCCCCTGTGGCCCCACGCAGATACGCCCCTGGTTGGCACGCAGCGACTTATCGTGGGCTATCACTGGAGTCCAGCGGTAGTGTCAACTCCCGCCGTGCAGTATTTCTGGCTTCAAAAATGTATTTTGAATTTTTTTAGCATGGGGGGCTTACCCAGTTTTAATCGGGCAGTGCCGCACACCGCCCGGTTACCGCAGGAGCCATTACCATCTCCTAAATAGGAGGCGGTAAGAGCTCCCCCCCCCCCCCCGGAAATGGCAACGCAGTAAGTATTACACATTTGCACCACCATTTCCATTACAAAAAAGGGCCTTTTACCAATGGTGATAAAAGGAGGCCTCAGCACACTGCAAACCTGTGCGCTAACTCTACCACAGTGGTCCTTTTATCGCCGTTTGGTAAAAGGACCCTTTAGACCCAGATATTCAGTGCCAGGCTATATCCAGGCAACAGAACTGAATATCCAGATCATCAGCAGTGCTCAGAAGTTACGTGGGTATGGCTAATATTGACTGCAATACCCTCAAAACTAATCCAGCAAATTTAGGGCTGTCTTTTATATGGATCAGCTTGCCTTGTTAGCTATATAGGCGCTGGCAGTGAATATCGCTGGTGATAATATAACTCTGTCTCCTCCTTGACTCTGCCCTGGACCAACCCAGTAGAACTGAAGAGTATCATGAGATCAGAGCCAATATGCAGTGGAAAAGGTCAGCTGAGTATGGAACCTTTCCTGACCACTTAAACCACACTGAATATCGACCCTAATTATTTAGACTGTTAAATTAAGGTTCAATTTTCAGCCAAACTATGGGGGCTAAATTTTCAGCAAAGATTCATCTTAATTTAATTATGAGCCTAAGGTACTCATTTTCAAAAGAGAAAAATATCTCAAAAGGAACACAAAGTGGCAGATGGATGATTTTCTTGCCAAAGCATTTAATTTGGGATTTTCAAATAGGCAGAACTGGAACATTTTTCACTGAGTTCATCCAAATAGCAAGGGGGTGTGTTGGAGGCGTGTTTTGGGTGAGACTAGGGCAGAACTTGGGCAGGCTACAATTTGACTGTTTCTCAGCAATAATGGAATAGAAAAAAAAAAGTTCCAGGGCAAAAAAAAGAAGTATGTTTTTATCTAGACATGTTTCAGTCACAGTTAGGTCAGAAAAAGATCAATTGACCACTGGAGCATTAAAGCATGACCCCCTTCCTTCCTCCAGTGTTCACTGACTCCCTTTCACCCCCAAGGATATGACAGTGACAATATATACCACACTCTAAGACAGCTCCAGATATTACGGCCATTCCTAAGAAAGCAGCAAGCAAGTGGATGGAGTAGCGTAGTGGTTAGTGCACCAACGGGACCCAGGTTCAATTCCCACGTTAATGATTTCAGTTGAGTACAAATATGTGAGTCCTCCTGGAACATAGAAATACTTCCTCTACCTAAATATCTAACCAGCTCATTTTTGAAAGTGATCTCCTGAACCCGGCGAAATCGGTATAATCGAAAGCCGATTTTGGACGGGTTCAACTGCTTTCTGTCGTGGAGCTGGCGAAACATCAAGGGGGCATGTCGGTAGGGTAGTGAAGGTAGGACGGGGGTGGGACGGGGCGTGCTCATGAGATGGCCGGCTTCGCCTGATAATGGAAAAAAAAAACAGGCTTGACGAGCATTTCGCCGGCTTTACTTGGTCCCTATTTTTTCACGACCAAGCTTCCAAATTGGGCCCCAACTGACCAAATGACCACCGGAGGGAATCGGGGAACACCTCCCCTTACTCCCGCAGTGGTCACCAACCCCCTCCCACCCAAATAAAACAACAACATTTTTTGCCAGCCTCTATGCCAGCCTCAAATGTCATATCCAGCTCCATCACAGCACTATGCAGGTCCCTGGAGCAGTTTTTAGTGGGTGCAGTGCACTTCAGACAGATGGACCCAGGCCCATCCCCCCCTACCTGTTACACTTGTGGTGGTAAATGGAAGCCCTCCAAAACCCACCCAAAACCCACTGTACCCACATGTAGGTGACCCCCTTCACCCCTTAGTGCTATGGTAATGGTGTAAAGTTGTGGGAAGTGTTTTTTTTTTTTGGGGGGGGGGGGGCTGGAGGGCTAAACAACCAAGGGAAGGGAGCTATGCACCTGGGAGCTGTTTTTATTTTATTTTTTTTTAATTTTTAGAAGTGCCCTCTAGGGTGCCCAGTTTGTGTCCTGGCATGTGAGGGGGGCCAGTGCACTACAAATGCTGGCTCCTCCTACAACCAATTGCCTTGCATTTCGCCGGGTTTGAGATTGCCGGCATTTTTTTCCATTATGGCCGAAAACTGAGGCCGGCCATCTCAACCCCGGTGAACTCTGACATTTGGCCAGGCCCAACCGTATTAGCGAAGAAAAAGATGGCGGCCATCTTTTTCGAAAATACGGTTGGCTCCGCCCGCTTGCTGCGCTGGAGATGGCCAGCGCCTTTCGATTATGCCCCTCTAAGTGTCCTCAAGCCTGATGGCTATTGTAGTGGTGGACCTTTAGGTTCAGTAGGTTTTCTCTGTTTACTGAGGGCACACACCATACAATATGAAGGGGTTTAGTTGGGATTTGTACCGGGATCCCTTTATGTGAAGTCCACTGTACTGACCAGTAGGCTGCCCCTCTGTACTGCTGGAATGTCTGCGTGGCCAGTTTATTAGGAGTGCTGCCAGACAGGCATCCTTATGGCTTCTTTTTCTACATTGTTCCTGAAATGTTTTATTTTTCAAACTGGCACTTGCAGAGGGATGTGTTGAGAATGAGAATATCTAGCTCAAAGTCATAATTGAACCAAAAATGTAGATGTTTTTTCTGGTTGGGTTCTGTTTCTTTGAGACATTTTTTGGCAAAATGACTCAATTCGGACTCAGATGCCATACCTAAAATGCCCCTATAATTTATAAACCCAGTTTATGAACCTAATTTATAAGTATAGTGCTGAAAATCAGTGCTAAACTTCTTTCTTTCCCCCATCCTAAATTTCTAGTTTAAAATTTGGCATTCCTTTCCTATGGGCCCTTTTACTAAGCTGCGGTAAATGGGGCCCTGTGCAAGCAGAGGTGGCTGTTTTCGCTGCACTAGGGCCTCTTTTACTGCAGCAGGTAACAAGGCCGAAAAAAGAAATGGCCATGCGGTAAGATTGTACTTGCCGTGTGGCCATTTTGGGAGGAGCACAACACCGCCCATTGAGGTGGCGTTAAGGGCTTCTGCGCTAACCCAACTGTAACTGGGCAGCATGTGATGCTGCTCGATTACTGCCAGGTAACCCCCTGTGGCAATATGTTTTTAAATATTTCTGCTAGCGCTGGAAATGGCGCACGCTGGGGGTGGAACCACTGCTGGCATCCATATTGGGACGGCGGTAGTTCTGGGTTGCTGCATGGCAACCCTTTTGTAAAAGGGTTCCTATCCCCCGGATTCTATTCAGTGCACTTAGATTTAGGCACCAAAATTGGCACAGATTCTATAACACCATGCACAACTTAATTGGTTTAACAAGCTAATGAGTGCTGACAACAGCACTTAATGAGCAATAATCAAAATCTGCACCCTGGTTCACAAAATCATCTACGGAGAAGCCCCGAGTTACATGACAGACCTGATCGCCTGACCAATTAGAAATACATCCGAATCTGCACTACCCAAGCTGCAAAGGACTTAAATACAAAACCACTTCCACATCTAGTTTTTCCTACATAAGCACACAACTGTGGAACGCATTACCAAAAGCCTTGAAAACGATGTACGACCACCTAACCTTCTTGAAATCACTAAAAACCAACCTGTTTAAAAAGGCATACCCTACCGATCCAACTTAAATGCCTAATCTCTGCAACACAACCAAACTAAAGTGCGTAATGGACACAACACAACTCTTCCGTTCTCCGATTCCCTAATGTGGCTGTACCACATGAACTTGATCTTACCACAACATCACCCTGTATTTGTTCACACCGGAGCCTGCAAAGGCCTCTCCGGTACTATGTAAGCCACATTGAGCCTACAAATAGGTGAGAAAAAGTGGGATACAAATGTAACAAATAAAATAAATAATAAGCATTAATTGGCACTGATTAGAATTTCGGCACACAACTCTCTAAGTGTATTCTGTAACAATGTGTGCTGAACTTCTAACTTGCAGAGGCAAAAAGGGGCATGGTTATGGGTAGGGAAATGGGCATTTCATGGGTTTTCCCAAAAAATTAGATGCCTAGTTATAGAATTTGGCCTAGTGCGTCTAAATCTATGTGCTGAGATTTACACCAGGTCTTCATTGGCGTAAATGAATGCGTGCAGATATCGGCACTGAAATATCAACTAAGCATATTCTATAATAGGTGCCGATTATAGAATATGCTTAGTGGCACTAATTTCAGCACCAATTTTTTTAGGCACCATATATAGAATCTCATCATGTCTTTAGTTTATAAAGCGCCTCAACCCGCTCACCAGAATTAGGCAGAATATGAAATTCAGATAAACTTAAACATAGACAACATAATCATTTTAGTAGCTCTCAATCGTTAGGAGAAAAAAGTGGCAAAGACAATATTCGTATTGTGGAGCAATGCTTTTAGAATGTACTCATTGGTATTCTAGTGCATGATACCTTTCAGTTTAGTTTCATCCATCAAAATGCAGAGGCATCAGACTTGTCAGGTACAGTATGTAATCTCTTCTTTCAACATCCTTTTGTCAACCAAGATCATAGGACATGATAATTTAATATTGCTCTATCTAAAGATGTCTCAAATGACTTGGAAAATCTGTATAACCTCAGTGAAAAAGGTAGGAAAACATGCAGTTATGAGGTGAACAATGTGTTTTTATATTTAAATATGTATTTGCTACATGCTTATTTATTATTTTAGGTGCATCAGTTATGTCATTGACGTTGAAATTTATACTGAAGAACAGTTAGAAAATAAATTATTTTCCAAGACAGCTTTCTTGCTTGAGAAACCACCACTGAACATCTTACATCCAGCAATGACATGTGTCATGTTACTACCGTCTACAAGGCATGTTCATATTATCAGGGCCATTGAGAGACAGAGCTGGGCCTGGAGCAGGGCCACCGCCGCCACTGCTTCCACCCCCCCCCCCCCCTCCACTAGGGCCACTGCAGCATCCTCCCACTCAGACTGCTGCTGCCAGGGGCGTAGCCACGAGCGGGCCTGGACGGGCCCATGCCCAGCCACTTTTCCTTCAGGCCTGCCCACCCAACATCCCCTAGCACAGGGGTAGGCAACTCCGGTCCTCGAGAGCCGCAGGCAGGTCAGGTTTTCAGGATATCCACAATGAATATGCAGGAGATAGATTTGCATACCATGGAGGCAGTGCTTGCAAATCTATCTCCTGCATATTTATTGTGGACATCCTGAAAACCTGACCTGTCTGCGGCTCTCGAGGACCAGAGTTGCCTACCCCGCCCTAGCATGTCCTCCCCGCCGGCGCTGCCTCGGTCCCTGCATTATTCTTTTCTTCGCCTGTCACCGGCAGCTCTGCCATTCATTCTCACAGGCAGGTCCGCTCCCCTCTGCCGCGTCCATCTGGCCCTACATAGGCATCAGAGAGGGCCGGATGGATGCGGCAAAGGGGAGTGGAGCTGCCGGCGATGGTTGAAGAAAAGAATGCTGCAGGGACCGAGGTAGTATGCATTGTGCTCCCCCTAGGACCTGGACTCTGCTGGAGAAGTTGGGCCCTCAGTGATCAGTTCACTCACAGGCCTCAGCATTCCCCCGCAGCCACAAATAGGTACAGGAGCCAGCACACAGTGCTCTGCACCACATGCATGCTGACTGCATAGGGTGCATAACTGAAGTCCTTTCGGAAACTCAAGCCCAGGTAAAACAAAAGTTTTAATGCTTATTATGTAATGCTAGTGGGCTACTGGGTGAGGGTGGGTTCTTCACTGCCTGGGGGGGGGGAGTTATATGTAATGTAATGTTGGTGGATTTGTTGGGTGTGGGCTGGAGGTGGGGGGAGGGCTCAGTGCCCAGGTTAAAAATAATAATAATCATAAACAAAGGTTGCATATTTCATGTTGGTGGTTTTGGGGTGGGGATGGTCTCTGCAGTGACCAAGATATTAAAAAACAAAAGGTTTTATATTTAATGCTGGTGTGCTTTTGTGGGCAGAGGAGATGCTAGACTATGGGGATAGGGCAGTGTTGAAGGCATCATGTGTGTTGAGATGTTTACCATTATAGTAGGCTTATGTCTGTTCAAGTTTTAGATATGGGATAATGTAACTATATTTAAAAATATTGGTTTTTCTATGAAGTATGCATGTGGTTTATGTTGATGCAGGGCAGCTGTTGGGTAGACTACATAGAAATCCATCATCAAGTGCATTCTAAAGCATTATTTTGTAAAACCCAAGAAACACTACTCATATCTATATGCTTAGTGCCCACCCAAAATGTCAGGTCTGGCTACGCCACTGGCTGCTGCACCCCACCCCCTTACCTTCCTGTGTCTGCTCGTCCCTCAATCTATTGCTCTCCTGTGCCATGACCTGAGTTATTGTATTAATGCAATCACCCGGGTTTCGACATACAGGAGCAGGAGAGAGAGAGAGATGGTGGTGCTGGGCTCCCCTTGTAGGCTGGGCCCAGGGAATCTTGCCACCCCTGCCCCCCCCCCCCCCCCGGCAGACCTGCATAGTATATCTCTGCACATGTTTACAACATACACTGTTTAGCATATGTTAAATTTAATATGTTAGACACTTCCTTGGATGAATTTCTTTTTAAAAAGACAAGCATTAAATTGGAATAATAATAACAATAATCATAACATATATCTGGATAGATTGATAGAGGTTTTTTTTCAGCTGTGTAGAACATGTCCCTTAATAACATGTTGAATTAATCTAATGTATTATAAACAATTGGATTATGTGACTTTTTAACATAGGGACTCAATTACTAATGCACACTAGCCATTTAATGTGTATTAATGCAGTTTGGTAGGGTTTGAGATAATTGTTAAAGTGTGATACAAGTCAACTTTTGCCACTCCCTAATTTCCCACAGGAGTGACTAACATACAGTTCCTTAGCAACACAGGTTACTCACTCTCAGGCTCATCCATGGCTATGCCCCCAGGACTGTCCTAAAATCTTCAGCCTGAAACTGGGTAGCTTGGGCATTGCCGCACTGGGACAGACCAAAGGTCCCTCAAGCCCAGCATCCTGTTTCCAACAGTGGCCAGTCCAGGTCACAAATACCTGGCAAGATCCCGAAAAAGTTCAATACATTTTATGCTGGTTATCCCAGAAATGAACAGTGGATTTCCCCCAAGTCAATTTAATAATGGCTTATGGACTTTTCCTTTAGGAAGCCGGCCAGACCTTTTTTAAACCCTGCTAAACTAACCCCCTTTACCACATTCTCTGGCATCGAATTCCAGAGTATAATTTCATGTTGAGTGAAGAAAAGGTTTCTCTGATTCGTATTACATTTATTACTTTGTAGCTTCATCGCATGCCCCTCTAATCCTAGTATTTTTGGAAAAAGTAAACAAACGATTCACTCATTATTTTATAGACCTCTATCATATCTCACCTCAGCCGTCTTTTCTCCAAGCTGAAAAGCCCTAGCCACTTCAGCCTTTCTTCATAAGGAAGTCGTACCATCCCCTTTTATCATTTTCATTGCCTTTGTACCTTTTCTAAATCCACTATATCTTTTTTGAAATGCGGTGACCAGAATTGAATGCAATATTGGAGGTGTGAGGCTCAAAAGGATAGTGAAGAGGAAATATAGGCTATGCAGTTACAGGGGCACATTTGGAGACTGCCAAATAATGTCAGCAGGTGATTCTCCTTAGTTGGAGGAAAATTTGTTCACTGAAATTTATATCTCCCCAATTTCACCCACTCTTCTAGCTAATGCTTATATTAGAACACTAGACTTACCTATAGGCTTAGTTAACTTTCCCCTGGGTAAACTGGATCTGAATGGTCATCTGCGAACTATATCTGATATTTTTTCATACGTTTAGAACAAAAGCCCCCTCTCTCTTCCAATATTTCTAAATTTGGCACCATATTCTGACTGCTGTGTGTCTGGAGAACATAACTCATCTGTTAGCATTTTTTAAAGAAGTTCTCTTTGAGCATCTCTCCATCAAAAATTTCATCTCGCGCTTATTAAGATTATTCTTGCCACTTCCGCTATATCGCTTCCATTACATGGTTCTCTGGGAGGAGCTTATAGGACAACAACCTATTGAACATTTTTAGCCTATGGTTTAGTCCTACTGCTTCTACTCATCCATGTCTTTAACATTAGTTAATACACAGTTGAGGATATTGTACGCCACCTATCTTACGCCACAAGAACTGCTTAAATATCAGGAGAAATTCTTTCCTTTATATTGGAGAGGCTGTCCTACTCCAGGAGATACAGCACACATGTGGCGGACATGTCCAAATGTTCAATCTTTTTCGAAAATGATAATTACATACATCTCCAATTTAGTCCAGATGGCTATTCCCTTAGATCCAGCCATTATTCATCTCAGCATGCCTCCTCAACATTAAGAGTCTTTTGTTCATTTAGACTTAATTAGGAAATTACTGCTAGTTGCTAAGGTCTGTATTGTACAAAAATGGAAAAGCTCTATTTTACCCTCCCAACACTTTTGGCTCTGAAAAGGTTTGGCGGGTAGCTGGAATGGAAAGGTTAGTTTGGCTACAAAAGTGTCAACCTTGGAGATATACTCACTTTTGGTCACCCCTTTTTCGGTCTTCTTCACCGTCTTGACTTAATTTGTTTGAATGGGTTAATCCTGACTACATTTATTAAGCACACTTTTTCCCTATAAGCTTTTATAAATAGCTTGAACACTGGGAAATTAATGGATTAAGATAACATTTCCCTCCCTGGTCTACTGGAAACTCTGTCTGGGTTTTGTATCTTTTTGTCATTGATTCATCTTTTGTTGGTTTCTTTAAATATGACAGTGTTTGTCTTTATACTGCAGCCTTATTGCTAGACTTGTGTATATGATATAGAAGGCTATTTGATTCTTGCATCAATATTCTGCTGTGTTGTTCATTTATTTGTTATGTTTCTAAAAACAATAACAGTTGTTTGAAATAATTAAAAAAAAAAAGATAAGGTCAGCAAGTGGTGAAGTGAAATACCAATGGTCATTGACGGAGTGCTGGGAATATCGGCAGTGGGTGAAGGTGTTCCCACATCAGATGAACTGTTTCAGTACATGAAAAGGTCACTGTCATTGTTGGGCCCTGGATGCAGGAAGAAAGACTTCTACATTTACCAGGACTATTTTTTTTTCTCTTTCAAACAATTGATTTGTTGTCTGTGCTCATGAATTATTTCGAATTTGGGACTTTCCCAGTGATTTGACATTCGTATTGATTTTTGGAATAGTAGCATTTTAATGGACTGTGTGAAAAACTTTCAAAAGACATAGTGAGACTGATGATTGGTGGCTCAGGAAGATTGTTCTAGCTTTATATTGGCTGTAATATTGTCTTGTAGTCTGATGGTTCCTTTATATGTTTACATGACTTGCATGCAGATATGTTCTAGGGTTAGATTAGGGCAGAGCACAGGCAGACTGATCATTTATACACAATGCATGTCTACTTTACTCACTAATGTAGGCTTCATTTGTCAGCTTCACCCCTAGGGGTCTTAGTGCAACACTACCACTGGGTGTCAAAGCAACCATTTTGCACCTGGGCTGGTGAGGAAGTGGTACCACCTGGGGATCGCTGCTCCCTCCTCCCCGACAACCCACCAGGGAAACACCAGGTAGTATTGGATGAAGGATCCGGAGCCTGATCAGCAGTGAGGGAGACCATCCTAATGTGGGAGTGGTAATATTTTCTTCTGCAAAAAATAAAATAATAATAATAATAGTTTCCTCTCTCTTGCAAAGCTACTTGCTCCTATAATTTGCTATATTTCTGTCTTCCTGCTGACTTTATAGTTCCTCCCTCCCCGTCCCTCTTTCACTCACCCCTAGGCTAGCTCTCCCTATTTAGGAAAACCAGAAGTCAATTATCTTCAATAAACCCTCTTTTGGACAATCTTGCTCATTGATATCCCTTAACATAGTGCACCTTCTCACATGTGTTAATCAAATCAACATGAATTTCATTCAATGCAATATATGTTGTGCCTTAGTCCTAAGGCAAACCAACTGGAACCTTGGAGCTTGCCACAACAAAAAAGGAGGTGAAAACTCTCACGGAACCGTGAGTTATGAAACAAAGAAGTGAGGAAAACGTGTTTTCCTCACTTCTTTGTTTCATAACCTTGGAGCTTGCCCCATATCTCTACAAATATCAACTATGAACGATGAAATCATCAAACTCAAGAAGGAATTGCCTGCAATTAAGGAAGCATCCAGGACTACCCAATTCCCAGCTAACTTACCACCAGCACTGCCACAGAGAATAAAGCAGCAGAGGAATATATGGGTCACAGTAGGCTCAGGTAGGTTACAATCTGTGTCACAGAGGCATTCATCCTTCCAATCTTTGCCCCTATATAATTCCTTTGCTGCACTAGAGCATTATGATGCTCAGAAAAGAAGAACTGAGGTAGATCCAGAGGCAAGGAATCTAACTCAATCCAAAGGACATCCACAAAACAATGACAGGTCAACTCAGAGCAGAAAAGTCTTACTGCTAAGAGACTCCCTTATAAGAGGCATTAACTTAGTAACAGAGTTCAAGGGTTCCAACCTACTGAAATGCCTTCCTGGATTCTCTGCTACCCAGTGCCGTAGCGAGGGCAGCTGACACCCGGGGCGGGTCGCCGCTGTGCACCCCCCCCCCCCCGGGTGCAGCACGGCAACCCTCCCCCCCTCTGGAGCGCACCCCCCCCCACAGCGCGTACTTAACAGGGAAAGCGACGAGGGAAAGCGGCAAGGGATGGGCGGGAGGGTCGAACCGCCCCTGCGTCGGCTCTGCTGGTTCCCTGCTCTCTCTGCCCCGGAACAGGAAGTAACCTGTTCCGGGGCAGAGGGAGCAGGGAACCAGCGCAGCTGACACCCCCCCCCCCCCCAGCGGCGTGCACCCGGGGCGGACTGCCCCACCCCTTCCTACGCCACTGCTGCTACCAGAAGTACAAACCAAATGTCTGAAAAGAGAGTAAGGATTCTAATACTGATATTGTAATCCACCTGGAGACAAATGATCTGGCCATCAATAGCAAGTTTGAAGCACAGAGAGCATTCCAGAAGCTTGAGGAGGGACTCAAGTCTTTGGTTCTGACTGCAGCTTTTTCTGTAGTGATTTCTACATATGAAAAGAGAGAAAGACCATGTAACACAGAGGAGTTCAATAACTGACTTGATGCTTGGTGTAAAGAAAAAGGTTTTAGATATATAGGAGGATGGGGCAGTACATGGAAAAATAGCATGCTGTATTGGAATGATGGGCTACATCTTTCAGTGATAGGAAAAAAGGGATCCTTGAGAAACTCAGACAGTATATTTCTAGACATTTAAACTAGAGGGTGGGATGGGGGTGACAAAAGGAACCAAGGGGATTCAGAAAGTCACCCCCAGGAAAAGCATGGCAGCAGTGAGGATGGTAATGTAAATATAGAAAACCATTTAAACTCAATAACTCAAGGAAACAAAGAGCACAAATGCTCATAGTCTAGGTAAAAAGGTTCAAGAAATTGACTTGGCTATTGTTGCTATTACAGAGACATGGCTCAATGATTCCCATGAATAAGATGTGATCATACTGAGCTATGTTCTTTTTAGGAAGGATAGGGAGGGCCGAAGAAGTGGAGGAGTTGCACTGTATGTGGAAAATACAAAAGTGGAAACAGGGAAGAAGTGGGGAGTAAACCTCACGTCGGTGGTAAAAAATAATGGAGTCACTGCTGAAGGAACCCAACGAGTTGCAGGATCCAAGACAACATGGCTTTACAAAAGGAAAATCCTGACAAATGAATCTGACTGATTTCTTTGAGTGGTTGATCAAAAAACTGGATAAAGGACATGGACTAGAAAAGCCTTTGATACAGTCCCTCATAGAAGACTCATGAATAAGCGGATAGAGCTGAACTTAGGACCCAAAGTGGTGAACTGCATTGGAAACTGGTTGACCGACAGGTGACAGAGGGTGGTGGTAAATTAAATTCGCTCAGAGGAAAGGAAGGTGAGTAGTGGAGTGCCTCAGGGGTTGAAACTGAGGCCGATTCTGTTTATTTGTGAGAGACATTTCTGAAGGGTTAGAAATAAAAGTTTGCCTTTTTCTGCATGATACAAAGATAGCCAATAGAGTGGATACCCCAGAGGAAGTAGAAACACTGAGAAGAAATCTTTAATATGAAGAAATGCAGAGTGATGCAATTGGGGTGCAGAAATCCAAAGGAGATGTGCCAGATAGAAGAGAGATTGATAAAGCACAGCTCATGAGAGGAATATTCATGAAAGAGATTTGCAGGCAGTGGAGGAAATGCATGCAAATATATTGCATGAATATTCATTGTGGGTATATTGAAAACCTGACTGGCTGGGGTGTCTCCAGGACTAGGTTTGGGAACCACTGGCCTACTGGTTAGTACAGTGGATTGTAAACCAAGGGATTCAGGTTCAAACCCCACTGTAACATTTTTTGAAGGGGGGGGGGGTAGTAAATATGATCCCTCCAGGAACAGAACATTTCCTACTGTAACTGAATGTACACCACTTCAATAGCCTTCAGGCTTACAGGTGTCCTGTATCTTTAGGTACAGAGAGTTATGATGGGAATTGAACCTGTGACCTACTTGCTTCTGTTTTCAGAATGTCTATAATATCTGCAGCTGACATAGATCTGTGCTTTCCTTTCTGGTTTCACTTTCAGGAGAGAAGGAGAAGGACACCAACCATTGGTGGATTAATCCCTCCAGTGGTAAGCTGCCCAATTGGAACACTTTTTTGTAACTTGGACATGACTGAAACTGGTCTAGATAAAAAACATTCAACTTCCAATTTTCAGCAGATGGAGGGCAGCGTGGTTAAAGCCCACAGCCAGAGCTAAATCTGAATATTCAATTCCGGGCCACTTCCGGTGGCCAGCATTGAATATTCGGTTTCATTTTTTGGCCACCAACTGATCACTGGTTAAGCCGATATTCAGTGTTAACTGGCCATTGGTTAGCACTTAAAGATAGAACAGCTATTAATGGGGCACTATTTATATGCTAACCTAGCCCACTTAGTGCTTAATATCGGTTCCTAAGTGTGACCCACCCCTGAAATGACCCCAGAACACTGAGATAGCTGAATATTCAGTGGAGATAACTGGTTATCTTCCGCTGAACATTCACCGATAGCCAGTTAAGTATGATTTAACTGGTCAGCGGCCATTGCCGACCAGTTAAATTAGTTTGAATATCGGGTCCATCCTTGTTTTTAGACATGGACATTTCTTCCCGTTCAAAAATTGCAGTTGGATGTCCTACTTCTGGACCCTCCCTAGTGCCACCCAAAACATGACCACAACACACTCCCTTGCTATTTGGATGAAGCGCAGTATGAAACGTCCAAATTCTGACATTCCAAAATCAAGATTTGGACGTTTTTAGCAGATGGCTGTTTTGTTAAGCAATTTAAGGTGTCCATCTGTTTTGAAAATGAGCACCATAGTGTGTAAAAGCTAGACACACTCCTGACCCACCTATACTCCCCATGTTAACACTCCCTTTGCAGTTACACACTATAGAACTTAGGCACTAACCTCCCCCCCCCCCCCCCCCCCCGATATTCAAAAGCATTTAACCAGCCACGATCGGCACTTGGCTGTTTAAATGCCCCATAACCGGCTATCCAGCCATGACCCACTGAAAATTGGCAGTTAGAAGCTAGTGGATAGCCAATTATATTGCATGATATAACCGGCTATCTGCCTATTTTCAATGCATGGCTGGCAAAGTTTGGCAGCCATATTTGGCTGTGTGAATACTAGGCCTATCTTTGGCTGGTTCAGACTTATCCAGACAGCATTGAATATTGTCTTGGCTGGTTAAGTTTGAACCAGCCAAAAATAAACTGGATATTCAATGCCGGTCACCAGAAATGGCCCAGTACGGAATATCAGGGCTCAGTGCCGACCATGGGAGTTAGCCAGGTTCATTTCCAAGGTCTGAATATCGTACTATAATTTTATAGAATAGCACCTCAATGTAGTTACGTACATAATTGCAAATTAGTGCCAATAGTACCACTTAAGAGTCATTATTGGCGGTTAAAGGCAATTAGTATCCAGTTTAACAGTTGTTAGGTACTGTTCTATAACTTGAGCATTCAATTTTTCAAACTAATTGTAGAACTGTGTGCTCATGTTTATAGAATTAGGGAGCTAATGCTTTAATCTCTTTAATATAAAAAGAGTAGTAACATGAAATGTGTCATCAGTTGTATCATTAATTGGAAGAAAGAACTGCTGATTATATGTATTGAGTTGGTAGTAAAACCCCATCCCTGATAATGCCTTATAAACTGGAGCTGTATGCAATCAAAAAAGTAATATCCAAATCAATCTAGTACAAGACCAGAAATGCCAATCTCAAACAGACATTGAGTTATGATTTTTTTAATTGCATCTGATGCTGTCAAGATGGGTAGAAGGAGCTAATAACTAATATATAAGGAGGCATATTTTCAAAGCACTTAGCCTCCCAAAGTTCCATAGTGCTTTGAAAATATGCCTCCATATGTACCAAGCTCAAATCCTTGAAGAATAGTATCAAAGCTCTTCATCAGCAACATTCTGTGCTATGGTTAACCCAAAATTCAAATTGAAAAGGGTCAAGAATATTGTAGGAATTCATATTGTTTACTTTTTTTTTTTTTCCAAAAAGCTTTGATTAAAAAGGCAATACAGAAAATTGGATGTTAATTAGTTGTATCAGATGGATCCAGTCTATGGTTCTTAAGGGGACAGCACCAGATCTTTTTTTAGCTAAGCAGGAAATGGACTTATTAATAATTAGTACTCCATATTCACTCATGTGAGAATACAATGATTTGAATAAAGAAGCAGAGCAAAGATCAAAGACGCTGGATGTATTATGCATTTAAGAGACCTGCTTCTGGATATATTCTAAAGCATTTTGAAGACTGTTTTCCCATTTGAAGTCTGATGACACAATAGATAAAAGTGTCTAATTGTCCAGAAAATAAGAATTAGTATGCACAATTTTAGCAAAAGATTATCACCAAAAACTTGACTCTAAATCAGAACCGGAGTATCCACAAGACAATCTTAATACATCAATCTCTTAACTGTCAAGTAAAATTCCTTAGGACAATTAATACCATAGTACGCTTTCTTTGCAACTAAGATTAGATTTTGATAATGGGCAAGACTATCCACATACTATAACATGGGGTGAATTGGGATCCTCAGCACATTTGGAAGGGTTGGGGCATGGGGGACAGGGCATTCCTTTACTTTTGGAAGAGGAAGGGTTCCAGGAAGGGATGAAGCTTAGGGGTGGAGCCTTTTAAAATATTTTTAGAACCACGTCAGAGCTAGGAGAGGAGGAAGCATGTCCACTGGGCCACCAGAGAATGGAACCTCCCCCAGGGGAGGAGCTCTGATTGTTTACATACAAAATTTCTCTTTTGTAATGTCTATATAAAAACCAAAAAAGAATTGTTTGGGAAAAAAAACCCCATCTTAACGGTAACCCAGATTGATAACTTCTTATCTAAATTAAATCTACCTCCCCTCCCGCTGATATTTAGCCAGTGGCAAGCAGTGCGGTTAGCTGCCGCTGCTGGCACTGACCCCAGTTATTCAATGTTGCGCCATATCCAGTGACCATCATTGAATATCCAGTTTTGTTTTTGACCATGGCAATTTAACCGGTTAAGACAATATTCAGCACTAACCGGTTACGTTCTTAATGGTTAAAGATAGGCCTGCTATTTATGTGGCCTATCTTAACTGCTAAACTTAGCCAGTTAGGGGGAGAATCTATATATGGTGCCTAAAAAATCAGCGCTGAAATCCGTGCTGATTAAGAGAATTCTATAATTGGCACCTAGATTTAGGCGCCGATTATAGAATACGCTTACTTGATATTTGAGCACTGAAATCTACTCGCATCTATTTACACCAATTAATTTAAATCCTTGGTTGATAAAAAAAAGAGATCCATTTTGGCTTCTTCCAGTTAATACCAGGATGGATTGCTGACTATTAAACCTAATGAAAAGAGGAACTTTTACCTTCAATTCAAAGAAATCTAATATATCCTGGCTTGAAAATTGCAATGCTTTGAGAACAAAAACATAAACATCAAAACTACAAACAACTCACCAAAACAGCACCAGCCTAAAGAAAAAGGAAACAGAAAATTAACAGCCCCAATAGATTTTCAAGGCCATGCAAAGGGGCAGGCTAAGGAGCTCCTTAACCATGCTCCTTTGACACAATGTCAAAAAGACAGGCTACTCCAGTACAAGGACCTTTGGCATCTGCCTGGACCTCTTTACCACACACTCTGATGTTACCAGGGGCAAGGCTAGCAGTGTCCTGGGTGACAGGCAGCAGGGGACACAGCCAGTGGTGTAGCTAGGTGGGGCGCCAGAGGAGCAACCACTCCCCCAAACGGACTTCAGACAGCAACAGCGCCTATTTTTCAGGCATTCCGTTGTGTCTATACAATGTGTGCGCATATGCCTCTCCACTCCCCCTGGCATCACAACCTGGCTACGCTTCTGGGCACAGCAGGTAGTCAAGAGGGCAGACTGAAGCAGATGGGGAGCTCTGGAATAGAGAGTTGCACGGGGACAGAAATCCAACCTGACCCCGCCCGTCCCCGCTGGAATCTAACCCATCCCCATCCGCCCCCGTGGGGAATCCGACCCGTCCCCACCCACCCCGCAAGAATTTAACCTGTCCCCAACCAGTCCTGCAAAATTTAATGGCACATAAAAAAAAATTCCTGTGTGCTCTCTGTCTCTCTCTGGGTTTGAGCCGCAGCACTGCAGGCAAGGAAGGAACGGAAGTTGGAACACTCTTGGTGCGCACATGTAAGGCTTATTTGATTCACTGTCACTGTGTCAAAGAGATCGCCACATGCACATGCCAGTAGGTCAGATGACATCTGATGTTCGTGTCTATGTCAGAGCTGAGGTCTGTGCATCAACCTGGGAGCAGAGAGGATTAATAGTAACATAGTAAATGACAGCAGATAAAAACTGGAAAGGTCCATTTAGTCCCAATAGACATAATCATTATCAATCCATGATTAAATCAACAATGAATGTGATATTATATACTTGATTATGGTCTTTCTGTGGCGTTTCTGGGACATAGACCATAGAAGTCCGCCTTATATTCCAACTGCTGGAGTTGCCCTCGAAGCCAACTCCAGCCTATTCATCTTCTCATTTGCAGGACACAGACCGTAAAAGTCTGTCCAGCACTGTCCTCATGTTCCAGCTACTAAAGTTGCTGTCTAAGCCCTTTCCAGCCCATATTAAATCAGATTGCCATATATGAGACACAGACCATACAGATCTCCTAGTATCAGCCCTAATTCATCACTGCCAGAGTCGCCATCTAAGTGTCACTCGACACATCCACACACATGCAACCAGGGCCGTGCCGATGCGGTAAGCGGGGTAAGCGCCGCAGGGGGGCGCCCACCTCTGGAGGGCGCCGCCGCGGTGCTTACTCTCGCCCCGCGCCGCCGAGGCCTTTAAATCTTTTACCTGGTCGCAGCAGCGTCAGTGAAAGCGCTGCCGACGTCTCCCTTCCCTTGCACTCATTGGTTCCCTCAGTGTCCCGCCTTCTAGAAGAAGGCGGACACTGAGGGAACCAAGAGCGCGAAGGGAGATGTCGGCAGCGCTCCGCTTTCACTGACGCTGCTGCGACCGGAAGTAAAAGATTTAAAGGCCCCAGGGTGCGGAGGAAAGAGCAGAGGCATAGGCGCCCCGTATAAGAGGCTTGGGGAGGCTAAGCCTCCCCAGCCCAACCATGACCTTTAAAACCGGCTCCGGTCCCCACCTGGCAGTGTTGACGGCGTCCCCTGTGCCTTTGAGCAGCTTACCGGCACACGCAGCACTTCTCTTGTTTCTCCTCTTCGTTGCCGTCGCGTCGTCCCACCCCCCCACCCCCCCCTTCACGCGATTTGCGAACCGCGCTGCCGCTTAGCACTGCTTTAAAAAAAAATTTACACGTCAGCAGGAACAGGCTGCTTCAGCCAATCCCAGGAGCCTTCCTTCAGCCCTTGGGCGGAACACGCTGAAGGAAGGCCCCTGGGATTGGCTGAAGCAGCCTGTTCCTGCTGATGTGTAATTTTTTTTTTAAGCAGTGCTAAGCGGTTCGCGAATCGCGTGAAGGGAGAGGACAATTTGCTGGAAATGGAGGGGAAGGGAGAGAGAGGAGGATTGCTGGTTATGGATGGAGGAGGGAAGGGCAGAGAGGGACAAGGATGGACATGGGGGCCCACGGAGAGGACAATTTGCTGGAAATGGAGGGGAGGGGAGAGAGGAGGATTGCTGGCTATGGATGGAGGAGGGAAGGGCAGAGAGGGACAAGGATGGACATGGGGGCCCAGGGAGAGGACAATTTGCTGGAAATGGAGGGGAGGGGAGAGAGGAGGATTGCTGGCTATGGATGGAGGAGGGAAGGGCAGAGGGGGACAAGGATGGACATGGGGGCCCAGGGAGAGGACAATTTGCTGGAAATGGAGGGGAGGGGAGAGAGGAGGATTGCTGGCTATGGATGGAGGAGGGAAGGGCAGAGAGGGACAAGGATGGACATGGGGGCCCACGGAGAGGACAATTTGCTGGAAATGGAGGGGAGGGGAGAGAGGAGGATTGCTGGCTATGGATGGAGGAGAGAAGGGCAGAGGGGGACAAGGATGGACATGGGGGCCCAGGGAGAGGACAATTTGCTGGAAATGGAGGGGAGGGGAGAGAGGAGGATTGCTGGCTATGGATGGAGGAGGGAAGGGCAGAGGGGGACAAGGATGGACATGGGGGCCCAGGGAGAGGACAATTTGCTGGAAATGGAGGGGAGGGGAGAGAGGAGGATTGCTGGCTATGGATGGAGGAGGGAAGGGTAGAGAGGGACAAGGATGGACATGGGGGCCCAAGGAGAGGACAAATTGCTGAAAATGGAGGGGAGGGGAGGAGGATTGCTGGCTATGGATGGAGGAGGGAAGGGCAGAGAGGGACAAGGATGGACATGGGGGCCCAGGGAGAGGACAATTTGCTGGAAATGGAGGGGAGGGGAGAGAGGAGGATTGCTGGCTATGGATGGAGGAGGGAAGGGCAGAGAGGGACAAGGATGGACATGGGGGCCCAAGGAGAGGACAAATTGCTGGAAATGGAGGGGAGGGGGAGGAGGATTGCTGGCTATGGATGGAGGAGGGAAGGGCAGAGAGGGACAAGGATGGACATGGGGGCCCAAGGAGAGGACAAATTGCTGGAAATGGAGGGGAGGGGAGGAGGATTGCTGGCTATGGATGGAGGAGGGAAGGGCAGAGAGGGACAAGGATGGACATGGGGGCCCAGGGAGAGGACAATTTGCTGGAAATGGAGGGGAGGGGAGAGAGGAGGATTGCTGGCTATGGATGGAGGAGGGAAGGGCAGAGGGGGACAAGGATGGACATGGGGGCCCAGGGAGAGGACAATTTGCTGGAAATGGAGGGGAGAGGAGAGAGGAGGATTGCTGGCTATGGATGGAGGAGGGAAGGGCAGAGAGGGACAAGGATGGACATGGATGGGAGGACAGGACCCAGGGAGAGAGAAGAAATTGCTGGAAATGGATCTAGAGCAAGAAATGAAGAAGAAAGGAGGAAAGTAAAGAAATAAATGGAAAGGAAGCCCTGGAAATGGAGTTAAGAGGACAGATAGCAGCAGACTCAGATACTGGGCCAGCATGATCGGAAAAAGAAAGTCACCAGACAACAAAGGTAGAAAAAAATCATTTTATTTTCATTTTAGCGTTTGGAATATGTCTACTTTGAGAATTTACATCTGCTATCTTATTTTGCAATGTATAGCAATTTGTTTCTAAGAATATTGCTGACAATTCCTGTCAGTGTAGCAAGTGGTGAGCGATCATTTTCACCGGGGGGGGGGGGGGCGCCAACTGATAGTCTGCAGGGGGGCGCCAGAGACCCTAGGCACGGCCCTGCATGCAACCATTTAAGTTTAGGTTTCTTATAACTTCCATTTTCTAATAAGAGATCCTCTGTTTTTATCCTACGCTTTTTTGAATTTCATCACCATTTATATCTCTACCACCTCCTTAATGGCTTTCCACATCTGTGCTGTTAAAGCAAGGAGGAGAAGGAGACAGCATTCAAAGAACTTGGTAATCGGTAGGTAAGAGCCTGGCGCAAGTGCAGAATACACTTCCATGGAAACCCCTCAGGAAGTGCTTTCGTCCCCATGGGATCCCTGCAGAACTGCTTCCATCCCCGTGGGAATCCCGCATTCCCCGTTTCCGTGCAGATCTCTACTCTGTAATCTGCACGGGCCTCTTCACCAATGATGTCATTATGGGCAGGGCTAGAAACATCGCAAGCAACAGGCAGTGTTGGGCACAGTGGCTGATCAAGTGGGATGATCAAAACAGATGGAGAGCTCAAACAATCTGGCAGTAGTTCTTCCTTGATATATTAATTAAACTCTGAACATCTGTGAACTAACAATGATTGTTATGATCATGAAAAATATTTAATTAAATGCATTTAGGTTACAATCAAATAATACATTTGTCCAAATAATTGTGTAGAACATTAAGGGCCCCTTTTACAAAAGTGCACTAGCATTTTTAGTGCACGTTAAAAATTATCATGTGCTAACTGTGTAGACGCCCATAGAAATATTATGCATAAATAGATAAATCCTGCAAGAATAAGCCTTTCACAGTGAAAGATTTTTAAACTGAGGAACATTATTTTGTATCTATGAAGCCATGAATTTCTTGTTTTTAAAGGAGCTGTGAACATGAAAATATTATATTTCTGTTAGACTAGAGGCTAGCTTCTTCTTGTATTCCTCACTTCTTTTTTTCTTTTCTTTTTCCCACCATTCCTAACATATGAAATGCTATGAATTACCTAACAAGGTGCCTGCCCATCTGCCTGTGGGCAAAACAACTTTCTAAAGGAGGCACAGAAGTCACAACATTCTCATGCCTGGTCCTGGAGGCACCTCAGCCAGTCAGGTTTTCAGGATATCCAAAATGAATATTCATGGAAGATATTTGCATGCAGTGAAGGTAGTGCAGAACCAGGTTTGAGAACCACTGATCTCGAACACATCAAAATTTGTCCAGGTCAATTTTTGTTTTCAAAGAATAAACCATCCCACCAAATTCTGAACATAAGAGTAGCCAATGGTCCATCTAGCCCAGAATCCTGTTTTCCAAACAGTGGCCAAGCCAGGTCACGAGTTCCTGGCACAAACCAAAATCATGGAAGCACTCCATACTACAAACCCCAGGGCAAGCAGTTGCTTCCCTTGTCTGTCTCAATAGCAGACTATGAACTTTTCCTCCAGGAATTTGTCCAAACCTTTTTAAAGCCCAGATACACTAACCACTGTTACTAAATCCTCTGGCAAAGAGTTCCAGAGCTTAACTATTAATTGAGTGAAAAACATATTTTCTCCTATTTGTTTTAAAAGTATTTCCACGTAACTTCCTCGAGTGTCCCCTAGTCTTTGTACTTTTGGAACGAGTAAAAAATCGATTTACTTCTACTTGTTCTACATCCACACACATTAACAGAAATGCATCAATACACCCTCTTCTGAATTCTCTTACCCCGTATTTTCTCCACAATTAATACTCCACCCACATATAAAATTGTTATACTATAAGGTTTTCGTGCTATTGTTCTATCGCCCTATCTTTTCCCCATTGTAACATT
Organism: Microcaecilia unicolor; assembly: GCF_901765095.1. Taxonomy (NCBI): domain Eukaryota; kingdom Metazoa; phylum Chordata; class Amphibia; order Gymnophiona; family Siphonopidae; genus Microcaecilia; species Microcaecilia unicolor. The sequence continues at coordinate 36,521,406 of NC_044037.1, forward strand.
CCATTGTTTCTATGCTCCAAATGATGTTTTGACTTGACTTTGTCTTCCCAGAACTCCTCATAATGTAACCCAAAATCGTACTGTAACACATTGTATTTCCATCATTCACAATGTATTGTAAGCCACACTGAGCCCGCAAATAGATGGGAAAATGTGGGATACAAATGCAATAAAATAAATAAATAAATAAATAAAATCACTCAGGATTTTGTAGACTTCAATCATATCTCCCCTCATTCGTCTCTTTTCCAAGCTGAAGAGCCCTAACCTTTTTAGCCTTTCCTCATATGAGAAGCAGCTAAATGCTATGAAATGTTGGCAGGCAAGGGTAAAGTGGAAGCCTTCAATGAATGATGGTACATCGCAAATCATTTGAGCTCACACACACAAATATCTATCTATCTATCTATCTATCTATCTATCTATCTATCTATCTATCTATCTATCTATCTATCTATCTATCTATCTATCTATCTATCTTCATCCCTTATTTATCCTTTCATAAACACCCCACCCCCACATGCACACACAGCCATATACCCTTGATACATACCTTCACAAATTCTTACATAATCAAAAATACCTCCAGCCCCATAAGACCCCCATTAATATAACCCACCCCTCTTTGGAACTTGTGCCTGTCTTATGTTACCCATAAATTTGCAATCATATCACTTTACCTCAAATGAAGCACAATTTTTAAAGGGAGTCAGCCAAATTAAACTAGCCTCACTTGAAATGATCTAAGAGGGTCTTTTTTAAAGGTGTGCTAGCATTTTTAGCTTGTACTGTAAATCAGCTGGCGCTAAATGCTGAGATGCCCATTATATTCCTATGGGCATCTTGGCGTTTAGCCAGGGCCACCGAGAGACTAGGCCGGGCCCGGGGCAAGGCCGCCCCGCCTCCTCTGCCCCTGTTGCTCCCCCCACCGCTACCACCCCCCGTCGCTGCAGTCTGTGGTCTCACCTGCCTGCCTCCACGGCTCCGTGCCCCATGCATTCAAAACGGCAGTCGCAGATCGCCTCTCTTCTGGCCTTCCCTCCCTGGGTCCCACCCTCGTCTGATGTAACTTCCGGTTTCCGTGAAGGTGGAACCCAGGGAGAGAAGGCAGGGGGCCCGAAGCTGAGGAGGCAGGTAAGTGAGACCGGGAACTGCAACGCTGGCGGCCTGATGCCGGCGCCGGGCCCCCCTTGGAGGCTGAGGGAATTTTGTCCCCCCTGCCCCCCCTCTCGGTGGCCTTGCATTTAGCACCAGCTGACTTTTAGCACGAGCTAAAAGTGCTAGCGCACCTTAGTAAAAGACCCCTTAAGCTATTCGAGGGAAACTTAAACTATTTGGATAAATTCAACTCAGAGCCAGATGATGTTAACAGAAATATTTTATACTTTATTTAAGAAACAAGTTGTCAAATGTTTCAAAGATTAGAATGAGGTTTTAAGACCTAACAATGTGCAAAAATTGTTGCATTGTGCAAACATCGATAAATTAAGCTTTTGTTTAAACTATAATTTATTTATTTATTTATGGTTCATTTGTATCCCACATTTTCCCACACATGCAGGCACAATGTGGCTTACAGAAAAATTAGGAAAATTTACAATTTAAGAAAATATTGTAAAGTTGACAAAGAAAAAACAAGGGGAGCAGTAGCTAACATTGGAGAACTAAGCAGGGTGGGGGATCGTGATGGGAATATCAATCAGCTGAGTAATATGTGTGTTAGCTAAAAAGGTAAAATTTACTAATACTTATTTTCTCAATTTAGCTAAAACAACAAGCAATTTGAAGGCACTAACTTTTTTTTTTTGGGGGGGGGGGGCGTGTGGGGGGACCAGAACAGGATCATATAATTATGAATTTTGTTATAGATCTGTACTTTCTTTCTTTTCCAGATTTCCTTTTTAGTTCTTAAGGACTGACTCTTTTCTGATGTTTTGCTATTTTTCAGGTGTATGTGTCAGATTTTCCCTAGAAACCCGCAAATTTTTAAGTATATATGGGCCTCTTTTACTAAGGCACACTAGCGTTTTTAGCGTGCGCTAATATTTAGGGCAAGCTAAACATTAGAGACATCTATATATTCTTATGGGTATCAACTTTTACAATAACTCTGGTTCCAGCCATGATCAATGCAGATTCACAGTTTCTTCTGACATCGTGCTTTGTGGATATGTAAGAAACTGTTGAGTAGCTTTGGCAAGACCTGCCCAGACCACAGCCTTATGGAGGAGATTTTATATATGGTGCGTAAAAAATTGGCGCTGAAATCAGTGCCAACTAAGTGTATTCTATAATCGGCACCTAGATTTAGGTACCAACTATAGAATATGCTTAGTTGATATTTCAACACCGATATCTGCACGCATCCATTTATGCCAGAAAATCTGGTGTAAATCTCAGTGCGTAGATTTAGGTTCACTGGGCAAAATACTATAACTAGGTGCCTAAATTTTAGAACGCACATGGAAGGCCCATTTCCCCGCCTATAACCACGCCCCCTTTTGCCTCCGCATGTTAGATGTTCGGTGCACAATTTTTACAAAATACGCTTAGCGAGTTGTGTGCCTATATTCTAATCAGTGCCAATTAGTGCTCATTATTGCATGTTAAGTGCTGTTATCAACACTCAGCTAGTTAAGCCAATTAAGTTACGTGTGGTGTTATAGAATCCACACTGATTTTGGTGCCTAAATCTAAGCGCACTATATTGAATCTGGGGGAATGTGTCCAGCATGCCAAGGGATTTGTGGTCATAAACTCCAGGGCCACTGAGCAGGGGAGGGGCAAGATTTCCCGGGCCCGGGCCACCAAGGGGTACCCGGCGCCGCAATCCCACCTGCCCTCCGTCATTGACCGTCTGTCAGCGGGCCGGGCCCCCTGCGTTGAAATCACAGCACCTCTCACCTCAATGTGAAAGCACTGCAGGCAGCAGCAGATCGCCTCCCTTCGGACCTCCTTCCCTCCCTGTGTCCCACCCTCGTCTAACGTAACTTCCGTGAGGGCGGGACACAGGGAGTGAAGGAGGCCCGAAGGGAAGCGATCTGCTGCTGCTTGCAGCACTTTCACACGGAGGTGAGAGGCGCTGTGATTTCAACGCAGGGGGCCCAGCCCGGTGGCAGGTGGAGGGCGGAGCGGCAGCGATCTTTGGGGGGGCGGCGGGGGCGGCCTTGCCCCGGGCCCAGCGCAGTCTCTCGGCAGCCTTGATAAACTCATTGGAGCCTGGAAGATATTAAAGATGGAGATTTGTGTAGCTATTTCCTTGAAAGGTGGGGGTGGGGATATAGGTAGACTATAGAAACTATGGCCTATGTCAGTAGAGCCCATCCTGTCATCACTGGGTAGGGGGAGGGAAAGGTAGAAGGGCAGATAATGGAGGAGGAGAAAGTGTTAGCTTAAGGATGTGTTGAGGCATGCTTCAAGAAGAGGGCACTTTCCTTTTCTCTATCATGTAGGAATAATTTAATTAACCTCCCTTATCTGAGAAATGAAATCTCAAATTGTTTGTAGTTTAAATCGGATGATAGATCTCTTGGGAAGTTAAATAATGAGTTTTATTCTGTATTCATAGTATTCTGTATTCAAGTTTTACATTAACAGATTACACACTTAATACTGAAAACTTTTAGGAAGATAAATTGATTGAGCATAAAACTTACAACTTTAAACTTGTTCTTTACAAAGACATAGTGCTAACTTACCCAGCATAAATTTAGTTAGTGGATGAGTAGAGGACAAGCCGTAGGAGCCCTTTTACTAAGCCGTGTAGGTGCTTATGTGTGTCCTACATGTGTCAGTTTTGAACTACTTCCCAGCTACCACGTGGCCAGGGCAGTAATTTCATTTTTTATGCGCATCCACTAAGCGTGCCAGAAAATTTCCAGCGCATGGCTCTATTTGGGCAGTAATTGGCATTTTACTCGCATAGACCATTTCCACCCGGTTAATATGTGAGACTTTATTGCTAGGTCAATGGGTGTCACAGGTTCATTTTCGGCCCCCAAAAAAGGCTTTTGTAGGCGCGCTGAAAAATGGACCTGCGTGCATCCAATGCACACGTCTACACCAGCGCAGGCCATTGTTTGGCACATCTTAGTAAAAGGACCCCTTAGTTAAAGCACCAGGTAGAGAACCAAGGAAGTACGAAGTCCAATCTTGTTGGGCAAACTGGATGGACTATGCAATCTTGGACAAGTTACCTAACATTCCATTGCCATCTATGGTCTGTACCCTGAAAATGGCAAGAACAAATCAAAATCAAGTGTACATATGTAGTATCACATCATAACCTTATGGTATGAATTTATCTTGTTGGGCAAACTGGATGGACCATGCAATCTTGGGCAAGTTACTTAACACTCCATTGCCTTAATACAAAACGTAGGAGCCCAATTACTAAAGCTTAGTGTGGCTAAATGTGCACATCTTGTTTTATGTCTGTGTGCCATATAGCATATAGTGCACATTAATGTCCATGAGCATGTCCTAAGCTTTAGTTAAAGGTCCCATAAGATTTAAGTTCTTCATCAGTGTTTACAATTTGGAGGGCTTATTTCCAAATCCTGCTAAGTCCATTTTACTTGCGTTAGAGAAAAATCCATTATTGATGTAAACATACATATATTTCATTTCCCAGAAGAGGTATTTTAACTTGGCTGCATGTGAAAGACAAACACACTTTTGATATCTACGATTAATTATACTGGTAGGTAAAAATATCCTTTGTCCATACAAAAGTATAGCTCTTTTTTTGCCGAAAGTGGACTTAACGGGTTTTGGAAATAAGCCCTAGAATATTATTTTTTTCAATTTTTTACTTTGTTGTTCTAAACCACTTAGATTTTTTGTGGTATATCAAATAAAAGTGAGCTATGAACCTCCTGTATATGAATGTAACTACTACTACTACTACTATTTAGCATTTCTATAGCGCTACAAGGCATACGCAGCGCTGCACAAACATAAAAGAAAGACAGTCCCTGCTCAAAGAGCTTACAATCTAATAGACAAAAAATAAATAAAATAAGCAAATCAAATCAATTAATTGTGAACGGGAAGGAAGAGAGGGGGTAGATGGAGGCGAGTGGTTACAAGTGGTTACGAGTCAAAAGCAATGTTAAAGAGGTGGGCTTTCAGTCTAGATTTAAAGGTGGCCAAGGATGGGGCAAGACGTAGGGGCTCAGGAAGTTTATTCCAGGCGTAGGGTGCAGCGAGACAGAAGGCGCGAAGTCTGGAGTTGGCAGTAGTGGAGAAGGGAACAGATAAGAAGGATTTATCCATGGAGCGGAGTGCACGGGAAGGGGTGTAGGGAAGGACGAGTGTGGAGAGATACTGGGGAGCAGCAGAGTGAATACATTTATAGGTTAGTAGAAGAAGTTTGAACAGGATGCGAAAACGGATAGGGAGCCAGTGAAGGGTCTTGAGGAGAGGGGTAGTATGAGTAAAGCGACCCTGGCGGAAGATGAGACGGGCAGCAGAGTTTTGAACCGACTGGAGAGGGGAGAGGTGACTAGAGGCATATTTTCAAAGCACTTTGGGAGGCTAAGTTCCATAGGTTTCTATGGAACTTTGGGAGGCTAAGTGCTTTGAAAATGAGCCTCTAAGTGGGAGGCCACCTTGCTTTCCACTATACTTTCTGTGATTCAAAGACTGGAATATAACCACTGATATTAAATTAATCAGGCCATTTTACAACTTTGCTGAAGTTATCTTTTTTTTTTTTTCAGTATAAAACACTGCCATAGTTCATCAGGAATGCAGGGAGCTGGATCCACACAGCATAAGGCAGCAATAGACAGAAGGGAAAGCTTCTTCTTAAGAAATATCAGGAACACTTTGTGGGCTAGGCACCAGGCACAGAGCTTCAGATGGCATCAGTATTGGAATTCTGCTGGTAGAGTCTGTATTCAGTTTTTGTTCTTTTATAATCCACATATAAGTATATTCATTATAAGTATATTTATTTATTTGTGGTACATTTATACCCCATATTTTCCCACTACAGCAAGTACAATATGGCTTACAATGTTACAAAAGCTTACAATGCAAGGAGGGAAATGACATGAAAAGCCAGAAGGACAGGAAAGAATAGGAGGATTAAACAAGGATGCTTGACAGGGTTGAAGTAGTAAACGGGTAAAGACAATATTAGGAGGGTAAGGATTAAGCATTAATTGGTAGGATAAGCTTTTTCAAATAAAAATGTTTTTAAGGCTTTCTTGAATAGCTGGTGGTCATCAATCTCCTTTAGATGCCTTGGTAGAACATTCCAGGACTTTGGGCTGACGTAGGAGAAAGATGATGAAAAAAGCAGTTTATATTTAACAGACTTGCAGTTTGGATAGTGTAGATTAAGGCAGGATTGAGCAGTCACCGAAGAATTTCTGGATGGCAGATCAATTAAATCTTGCATGTAAGTAGGGGCTTCCCCATAGATTATCTTCTGAGTCAATGAGCAGATTTTGAAGGTAATACGGTCCAAAATGGGGAGCCAGTGTAGGTTAAAACGAAGAGGCTGAGCATGTCCAAAGCGTGATTTGCCTAATATTAGCCATGTAGCAGTGTTTTGGGCAGTCTGGAGTTTTTTCAGAATGAAATTACGGCAACCAGCATAAATTCCACTGCAGTAGTCAATATGCGATAAGACCAACCAGTGAGTAAGGGTTCGCAAGATCTCCCTTTTAAGGAATTGCCTGAGACACCGTAGTCTCCACATGGAGTTTGTTGTGTGTGATTATACAACACATAAAAAGGGCAATACTACAGAGTACAATTATTAGCATGCGCAAAAATGGTGATATTAAAATGTATGCATGTATTCTATAAATTGTGCACAGGTGGCAACGCACTTTGCAAAATAGGTGCACATACTGTATGAAATGTACATGCTCAGATGCAGTGACCCAACCAGTGATCAGCATGCATGTTTGCATTTGTCCATGTGCAATACACATTTGCACTGACATCACAGATACACGAATAATCCTGCATTTCACAACACCAATGTATCAGATGTTCCCTGTTTATACAGGTTACTGTCTTTTTCTAGTATGCCTATGCATAGTTATTATCTGTATTTTATATCCCTTAAGTTATCAGCACCATAATATATTATACTTTTATATTATTCGCAAGTTTTGATTTGCCCTTCATACATTTTGTGTTCCTTTGTTTTTAATATTCATTATGGATCCGTAAATTTGGTGCTAATTCTCCGGTTTTTGTACATAATATTTTGGTTGACTATATACAAAAGAATTTGGACTTTATAGTACATATTTTATTGTATTTTCCTCGAATTTCAAAAGTTTTTCAACACTCTCCTACAGCATGATAACTATAAGCCCATTTTCTCTGAAGTTATTTTTAATTTATATGCCCTCATTACATTGCTTCAATATTATTTTACAATTGACACTTAAGATACGTGTAACCATCAATGCCCCTTTTTTATCTATCACGTATACTATGTCAAGACAAATCGTACTTTTTACATGTTATTATTATTTATTGAATCATTCTTAATAATGTATTCAATGATGTGATGATGAAAATTATTTTTAAGTATATTTTTGATCTCTCTACACATTTGCACATCTGATTTGCCATTATTCCTTACTGTTATCTTTTATAAATTTTTTTTATATATATGCATATTAGATAAATCATACTCTTTTATGTATACTTTTATCTTTTTACAAATCAGTATATTTTATCATCATTTTTATTAATGTACTCAAATGATGTCATGATGTATATTTTTGATTTCTCTACACATCTGCATATTTTATTTGCCATTATTAGCTATTGTTCTTTTACTGTTAATTGTTCATATATATATATATATATATATATATATATATATATATATATATATATATATATTCTTTTTGTAGACTCCTGATGCAGGCCTAGCGGCCGAAACACAACGTTTGTGTCGAGTCTTTTTTATCAATAAAATATTGATTAGAAGTGTTCATCTCTCCAGTCTTTGGTATCCATGGTCAACCTCCCACTCTTTCCCTTCATCACAGATATGGAGACACTCATAAAATGTCTGCCAAACACCAGGATACCTAATTTTGGAGCTGCTGACATCATCCTCCAGGCCAGGCTGCTCCTGGGATGGGAACACCATTTGTTCTCTTTGCAGTTAATTATGTACTGGGCTGGTGCAGGGTCATGCAGGGTCTTGAGTATCTGTACATGCTGAAAGCCTGCTGGCTTCCGCCCTCTCTGAGACTCTCAGAGGGAGCGGGAGCCAGTAGGCCTTGAGCATACACAAATGTTCAAGGCCTTGCACGACCCTGCACTGGTGCAGCGCATAACTTACTTTGTCCGTGTCAGCCGAAGGAAGGTAGGAAGGAACTGTCAGTAAAATGCTTGTAACTGCGGGATAGGGGAGAAGGGTATGGATAAAGATATGGTGTTAAATGCGGCAGCAGCAGCGGAAGCATGGGATGTGGAGGAGAGACTCAAATATAAACCAAGACCTCCATTTCTCGTTCTCTTTTTTGGCCCCAAATCTCAGTTTATATTTGAGTATATATGGTAGTTGTCATACTTTAGTAAAAGGGCTCTTTATCTGTTTAGGGACTAATTTTCAGCTATGTTTAGTCAGGGAACCCAACTACATTAATATTTATTTGGATTTAGTTAATATCTTTCAGTAACAGCTCAGGGTCAATAACATTCAGGTGAGCTAGGTATTTCCTTGTCACCAGAGAGCTTATAAACCAAAGGGCCCTTTTACTAAGCTGTGCTGAAAAGTGGCCAGCGCTATCCTCAGTGTGGGTTTTTCCCACGCGCTGTGGCCACGTTTAGCACAATGGTAAAAATGACCCCATTTTCCGTTATTCCCATTAATGGCCACATTCTAATTTCTCCATTAGCACATGAGCACTTACTGACACCTATTTTCTACGCGGTAAGGGCTCATGCACTAAGCACATGCTAATCTGTTAGCATTCGGTGAGGTAGCCACACTAACCGATTAGCACAGAACATGCCTACTTTCCATTCCCAGACACACCCCTAGTACTAAAAAATCAATTCTATTTTTTAGCACATAGGAGCCACGTGTCAATCCCAAAACTACTGCAGGATGTCTAAGCATGACCAGAGGTAGTGCTTTTAACCTGCAGTAGGCATGCATTAGTTCTTACCACAGCTTAGTAAATGGGCCCCCAAATTTGTAGTCTAATGTAATGGAAGTTAAAGTGACTTTCCCAAGGTTATAAGGAGTGCTACAAGATTTGAATGCTGGTATCCCCAGTTCACAGCCCTCTGCTCTAACAACTAAAGGGTCCTTTTACTTAGATGCAACGAAAAATGGCCTGCGCTAGTGTAGACACGTGTGTTGGACGCTCACAGGTCCATTATTCAGCACACCTGCAAAAAGGCCTTTTTTTGGCTGAAAATAAAAATAGACGCATCCATTTTGGGCCTAAGACCTTACCACCACCCATTGACCTAGCAGTAAAGTCTGACACGTTAACCAGGTGGTAATGATCTACAAGTGTACAATGTCAATTACTGCCCGGTTTGCGCCACACGCTGGAAAATTTCCAGTGCGCTTAGTGGATGCGCGTAAAAAATGAAATTACTGCCCGGGCCACGTGGTAGTTGGGCAGTAGTTCAAAACTGACGCACGTAGGAACACATGTATGCACCCACGCGGCTTAGTAAAAGGGCCCCTCAGCTACTCATCTACTCTCCTATACATAGCTGGCTGAGATAGGTGACTCCAATTAGTGGACTATTTCACTTGCTGCACAACTTACTGAATATTGAACTCTTAAGATGTTTTGCCCATTCTGTCTCTGTGGAAAAAAGAAAAGAAAAAAGTTAGGTAAATCATACCCTTAGATGGGAAGAAAAGAGATGAAGTGAATGATGTAAAGATTTCATAGTTATCATAAGACAAAGTAGATAAAAAAAAGAAAAAAGCAGTGTGATCTCCAGCAGTAAAACCATCTGTAGACCTTAAAAGGCACACAAAAGAATGAGGCCCAAAACAAAATAACAGACATATTTATGTATGTATGTATGTATGTATGTATGTATGTATTTATTTCATTTATAGATTGCCTTTCCAAGTTTTTCAAAGCAGAAGTACAGGGTAAAAAGTGACAGGATCTCATGGATCATAACAATGAGAACAGCAAGAATTAAAGGCTAAAAATGTAATTTAAAAAACCAAGTAAAAGAAATATCAAATCATATCGTTAGAAGTGCACTAGAAAATAAAGAAAAAAGCTTGATATTAATAATGTTAGTAGTCTTGCTCATAAAAAGACTAAAACCTCAATGTTAATAAGATGCATGCAAAATCTTAGTCACGGGGACACCCATGTGCCTTTTGTGTCACTTTTTGGACGCCCTTCTCTTTCGGAAAATGAGCCTGACTACTACTACTACTACTACTACTATAAATCACTTCTATAGCGCTACCAGTCGTACGCAGCGCTTTACAATTTAACATAATACTACTACTACTATTTAGCTTTTTTATAGCGCTACAAGGCGTACGCAGTGTTGCACAAACATAGAAGAAAGACAGTCCCTGCTCAAAAGAGCTTACAATCTAAATCAGGACAAACAGGATCAAGAAGGATAAGGGAAGGACAGACAGAAGGACACAAGGATAAGATAAAAGTGATAAGGGAAGAACAGACAGAAGGACACAAGGATAAGATAAAAATGGCAAGTCAGGAGTCAAAAGCAGCATCCACGTGGGTACCAAACTCATTTGTAAGAGGTCTGCATTAATGAGCTTATGAAAGGGAAAAGAAGCACCATTTTAAGAAATTGGAATCATGTTCAGAGTGAAGAGGAATATTATCTCAGAGAAGCTCTCTGGATTCTGAGAATAGGGCATTGGCATTGTGCTGAAATGAAGTCTGCATCAGTGGCTAGAAGCAGTATCGAAGAATGATGGACCATCAATTCTGCTTTCTCTGACTGTTGATGTTAGTATACTGGGAAGAATTTGAGTCTACTAATATAATTTAGCACTGAAAAGGCAATCTAATTATTTGCAACTAATTGTATGATATTTCTGTGGATGGATTTATTTGAACACTAGTACTATTTATGATTATGAAGATTAGAACTCATTCTTTTTTAAGATTTCCCTTGCATTGTATGATAATCTCTAATTTATCTTTAAAAAATGTAGTGTTATACCTGCACAATATCGAGAGTACAGTGTTGGACAATTGTTTCTTAAGCCCACATTTAAAGAAAAGACATTAGGGAAGAGCAACAAATCAAACTTACAGAAAAAAGTTTTTTTTATTAAGGTGCAGAAAATAAGTGGCCTAATGCATCCGTGCATTAAGGTCATTTTTAACACAGCCATATTACCCCCTAATTCTGTAAGTCACCAAAAATTGTGCACTTAAATTTGGGTATGTGCCCAATTTGTTTGCACAATTTAATTAACTAACAAGATAATTAGCACTAATAATTGGCTTTTTAACTAGGGCCCTTTTACAAAGGCACACCAAAAACTGGCCTGCGGCAGCGTGGGTACTGCTTTTTGGCACGAGCCAGCCCCTTATTGTACCGCATCTGGAAAAAAGGGATTATTTTAATGGACTTGAAAATGGACGTGCAGCAAAATGAAAACCAGTGCGCATCCATTTTCGGCCTGGGACCTAACCGCCATCCATTGACTTTGCGTTAAGGTCTCATGCACTACTCAGGTGGTAAATATGCAGCATATGCCAAATGCCATCTACCGCCGGGTAGGCATCCTATGGTAGAAAATATTTTCTACCGTGTGTTTTCGGTGCATGCCAAACCTGGAATCTCCGCTCGGGGCACACGGTAGCTGGGCAGTAATGCCAATTTGGCACATACTGGACACAGGTAGACCTTTACTTGCCTTTGTAAAAGGGCCCCTAAACTCTTGGTTTGGTTTGCCAACATCTACTTTCTCCATTGGTGAGCCACAATATAAAACTATCCCTTTCTGTTGTCCCACATTTAGGGCTTCTTTGACTAAGCAGCAGTAGCCTAATGAAGGCTTACTGCTCCCTGAACAGGAAGTACCGCCAGACTACCACAGCAGCCCGGTGGTACTTCCCACCCCTAGCGTGCTGTCATATCTGGCACTACAAAAATATATTTATTTTTGTAGTGCCAGATATGACAGCACGCTAGGGGTGGGACAACAGAAAGGGATAGTTTGGCCACATGAAACCCTGGAATATCTATGGATGGTTTAAACATAACCGGCTGGTGCAGAATATCAGACCCAATGTGCATATTTGCCATTCATCTTTAAGCAAATATTCACTTGACTGACTGTATGACCAGCTTAGTAACTCAGTATCAGTGGTGGGTACTGCCACGTGAAAGATCTGGTTTTGATTCCCAAACTAGTTAATGAATGTTCCTACATAGCATTCACAGACCTTAAAGTGGAAGAAGTTCCAGTCCTTGCTCTATGATGATACCTATGGTCTGGAGCTTAAGTGCAGGTGTGTTAGGTTTGTGAGGGAATCACAATATGTTAGTCCTAGCCAAAGATGGTCATCACTATATGAAATGTTATAACAATGGGAGAATCGTTGGAACTAATAGAAAAAGTTATAGATAAACAATTTGAGTGGTCTGTATCAGCACTGATGCTGGGAGAGGCGGATCAACTAAGGAAGAAAGGATTATCAGAGGCCCAATGCAGGTTTGTTATTTTGGCATCACTTTTGGTTCAAAAATTTATTTTACAATCATGGGCAGATTTGTCGCCATCATCAAACCAGAAATGGCATCAGCTTATGAAGGAAATGGCAGCATGGGTTGAGTTACAATACAAGCTGACATCAACAGGTAGACATAAAATCTATAAGGACCTTTGGAATTTATACATAAGGGTATGTGAGCAGGGTAACGAGCACCCCATTGGCCGTCCTAAGAATCTTTAAACTAAGAAGAAGTGCCTGGAGAAGGGAAGGGATGGAGGAGGGAGGAAGGGGAGGGGAGGGGGAAGGGGAGGGGAGGGGAGGGAAAGGGAGGGGGGGAGAACTATACTTAAATAGGGAAAAACCAGAAGGACAGGAGTCTCAATTTTTTATTGTATAACAAGATAATCACCTTGGGACAAAAGGAGATTACACATATGTAAGATGTACACTTTATTAATGTAAGAAGTTAAATGTAAAGTATAGGTACTTTCTGGTACCAATAAAAAATATTTTAAAAAAATGGGAGAAAAACTCTGGGTAGCTGGAAATGAAGATGCAAGCTGCTATTGCCCAATTCAGTTCTAAATGAAGTCAAAAGCCCAAAGCAGCAACAGAAAACAACTGGGTCAAAATTATAACTAACCTCCCCTCTCTCCAAAAAATGAAGCGATTGAAAATAGATTTGCCATGCTATCCTTGTTTAGATTTTCTACAAATGAGTTGGAGAAGCATTTCAAACTTGAATTTTAGGAAGTTTAGGTGACAAGTGTTAAGTGTAGATCATACCTCTCCTTTTTAATAGTAACAAGGAAGGTAATATGTTCATAAATTTAAATACAAAGCAAGAAATGAGGAGGATTACATGGTTAATAAGACAACTCATGAGATGCCAAGGGCTGTGGTGGTGATAAATTTCTCTGTGTGTATCTGTTTCCGGGAATGGAGCACATCATATTCAATGCTTAAATATTCCTAAAATTAGATCACGGAACATACATTTTTACTCCCACACTCTCTTCCACAACAACAAAGTGTTTAACAAGAAAAAAATAATTAGCAAGTGCACAGTATTTCTTCCAGTTTGTATTATACTCATAGGGCTCAATATTCAGACTGCAGGAAGCAGCCCATATAAGTGCTGCGATTGGCGCTGACCCCTGATATTCACTGCCAGGCCATTTCCAGTGATTTGCATTGAATATCCTTTTTTTTTTTTGTCTGGCTCAAACTTAACCGGTTTAGAGGTTTTTTGGGAGCATTATTCGTTGATGTCATGTGAACTTCAATGTTGCAAGAAGAGTGGTTTGAGCTAAGTACTCTACAAATATTTTTATATAATAGACTGTTTTGATTGGCTACTTTCCTTTTGATTGGCTACTTTCCATGCCTAACATTTATGTGCAAACATTTACGCCAGCCATAAAACTGGTGAAATGGATGTGTGAGTGCCCAAGTGTAGCAGGTATATGCATTAATTGCAGTATTTTGTTAGTTATGAACGTGAGAGCCATGCCTTTGTCTCACCTATGCTCTGCTCCTATATATGCCCCCTTGCAAACACATGTTATATAAGTTAAATGTTTTTTTGTAGAATGTTCACGCAGCATGCAGGCATATCTGCATATATGGCAGTGATCTAGACATTTACGTGTGTAATGCATGCTAAGTGGTAGCATTAAGTTATAGAATTCCCCCCTTATTGACTAAAGGCCCTTTTTACTAAGCAGCGCTAAGGACATATTAGCATTTTTAGTGCGTGCTATTTGTGCGCGCTAAACGCTAAAGACACCCATAGGAATATATGGGTGTCATTTAGTGCATGCTAATTTTAGGTGTGCCCTAAAAACGCTAGCATGTCTTAGTAAACAGGGCCCTAAGTTTATTTTTTGCTGAGCCATCTCTGGGCTTCAGTAGATGTCTCAAAATGCCCCCCCCCCCCCAAATGTCAATCTGCCAAAGACATTCCAATAGCAATTTTGGAAAGGCAGAAAAAAATGTCCAACACTGCAGTTTATCCAAATAGCATGAGGGCATGTTGGGGAAGGGTAGGAGGGGTGTTATGAGTGAGAATATGCAGGGCCCACAAACAGGACATCCAACAGCAATAATTTAACAGGAAGAAATGTCCAAGTCTTAGATTTACGACATCCTAAGTTAGACCTGTTTCAATCACATCCAATGTAAATTAAAAGAAGCTCTGATTGAGCAGCTGACTACTGCAGGGATTAAGGCATAATTCCCCAGTGGTTATTGTACCCTTCCTTCTCCCCCGAAACTGAAACTTGAAAGGAATACCAGGTTCTATGACAGCCTCAAGTATTACAGGCATTCTGACCAAAGCCGGGAGCAATTAGGAGGAATAGCCTATTGGTTATTGCAATAGACTCTAAATTAAGGAACCCAGGTTCAACTCCTCCTTTAACTCAAAATTTTTTTTAATTGTGAGCCTTCTAGGAACAGAAATATACCTACTGTTCCTAAATATTTAAGCCACCTGCAAACCTGAAGGCTATTGAAATAGGTATTTTTCTGTTCCTGGAGAACTCTCAATTACAAATTGAAGGGGTCTTTTATTAAGGTGAGCTAGAGTATTTAGCTCACACTAAAAATCAACTGATGCTAAATGCTGAGATACCCATTAAATTGCTGTGAGCGTCTCAGCGTATAGCGCCAGCTGATTTTTAGTGTGAGCTAAAAAAGCTAGAGCATGTTAGTAAAAGACCCTCTAAAATAGTTAAAGTGGGATTTGACCCCGGATCCCTTAGTTTAAAGTTCACTGCATTAACCACTAGATAGCCTACTGCTTTGTCTGGATATCTGTGTGGCCATTTTTCTCAAAATGATTCCAGACAGACGTCTCTACAGTGGCGTACCAAGGGGGGGGGGGCGGTGGGGGCGGTCCGCCCCGGGTGCACGCCGCTGGGGGGTGCTGCGGCGCGCGCCTGTGGGCTCCGACTTCGCTAACTTCGCTCGTTCGCTGCAGCTCCCTCTGCCCCGGAACAGGTTACTTCCTGTTCCGGGGCAGAGGGAGATGCAGCGAACGAGTGAAGTTAGCGAAGTCGGAGCCCATAGGTGCGCGCCGCGGCACCCCCCCCCCCAGCGGCATGCACCCGGGGGGTGTCATTTCGCCGGGGGGAGAAGGTATCATTTCGCAGGTGGGGGGGCGCTGCGCCCGGGGGGGCGCATCGGCGATCCGCCCCGGGTGCCATCCAGGCTGGGAACGCCTCTATCCCTGTCTTTTTTCTGTTCATAAGTTTGACGTTTCATTTCGGAAAATAGCTATACATTTTGGATGTTTCAGCACAAAAATGTCTATCTCACAGCCATTTTCAACCAGAAAATCTTGACTTTTTTCCTGTTTGAAAATGTCTATGAGATAGACCTTTTTTTTGGATGCTATGAGTAGGATGTCCCAATTCTGACTTGGACATTATTTTGATAATGCTCCTCCGTGTGAGTTAGGGAAGGCAAATGTCATATCAGCAACACATATAAGCCAAAGAGATGTCAGCATCAGCAACCAAGAGGAGCCTAGGAACGAGAAAGTTACATCAATTGCTTACAAAGGAAGGAGGAGGTGTTTATCTGCTTCATCAGAGACAATAAGGGAGATTACTGAGGGTGGAGGTCTGGAGACAGATCTGCTCCATTACTGAGGTGAAGTGGAGAAATATTCATAGCATAGAGACATACCCCTCCCCTCACTGCCTGTTTGGGTGCCACAGGCTTGATCAAACAGAACTTTCAAGTGCATCTGGATAATTTGCCTATGCATGTTACATTTTACGAACTCCAAAAAGAAACTCAGGTACTACAGTAAGTGTTAGCAGTGAATTTGAGAGACTGAGATCACACTCCACATACCCTGACATAGGAGTGAGATTTATTCCTGTCATGCTATGCACAAAACTAACCCATTTGGAGAAATTGTTCCCCCAATCCCTGTACTTTTATTTTAAACTCTGGGTTAAGGTGTCTTTTGCTTCTGGGAATTACACCTTCATGAATTATATTAGACCTGCTTCATTTAACTCTAACCCAAACATAACCTTGTTATCTTCCCAGTTGCCTCTTTTGCCACAATCTTCAATAGGACCAATGGGGTCTTGAAAGCTCATGTACCACATGTTTGGGAAACATATGCATTGCTTCAGCAGAGGATATCACAACCTGAAGTTTTATCTTTTAGTTTATGTTTATTATTTATTTGCTATACAAATAAAGACAAGCAGAATAACCTCTCAATCATAAAGAACTGCTATATGCTGGAAAAAAAAATCCCTGAATCACTCTATAAATGAAGGACTACCTTACCTTATGCATGCTGGGATAAATGGGTCTTCAATGGTTTACTGAAGCTAGTAGTTGTGTCATCATAAGCATATGGATAGTAACACTCTTTTGCAAATATCTAGGTAGCCTAGAGGGGCATAATCGAACGGCATCAGCCAAATAGATGGCCGGCGCCGCAAAGAGCAGACCCGAACCATATTATCGAAAAAGGTGGCCGGCCATCTTTCGTTTCGATAATATGGTTCGGGCTGGCCAAATGTCAGAGATGGCCGGGTTTGAGATGGCCGGCATCGGTTTTCACCGATAATGGAAACCGATGCCGACCATCTCAAACCCGGCCAAATCCAAGGCATTTGGTCATGGGAGGGGCCAGCATTTGTACTGCACTGGTCCCCCTGACACGCCAGGACACCAACCGAGCACAATAGGGACCACTGCAGTGGACTTCAAAAATTGCTCCCAGGTGCATAGCTCCCTTACCTTGAGTGCTGAGCCCCCTAAAACCCACTACCCACAACTCTACACCACCACCATAGCCCTTATGGGTGAAGGGGGGCACCTACATGTGGGTACAGTGGGTTTTGTGGGGGGTTTGGAAGGCTCCCATTTACCACTACAAGTGTAACAGGTAGGGGGGATGGGCCTGGGTCCACCTGCCTCAAGTGCACTGCACCCACAAAAAAGTGCTCCATGGACCTGCATACTGCTGTCAGGGAGCTGGGTATGACATTTCAGGCTGGCATAGAGGCTGGCAAAAAAAGATTTTTTTTTTGGGTGGGAGGGGGTTGGTGACCACTGGGGGAGTAAGGGGAGGTCATCTCCAATTCCCTCCGGTGGTCATTTGGTCAGCTGGGGCACCTTTTTGAAGCTTGGTCCTGAAAAAAAAGGGACCAAGTGAAGCCGGCGAAATACTCGTCAAGGTCGGCTTTCTTTTTTCCATTATCGGGCGAAGCCGGCCATCTCATACCACGCCCCCGTCCCGCCTTTGCTACCCTACCGACTCGCCCCATTGAAGTTTGGCTGGCTCCGTGACGGAAAGCAGTTGGCGCCAGCCAAAATTGGCGATTTGGCCGGGTTCAGGAGATTGCCGGCCATCTCCCGATTTGTGTCGGAAGATGGCCGGCAAACTCCTTCGAAAATAAGCTGGCTAGTTATTTAATAATGGGCTAGAAAGCAGAATTCCTGGATTCAAATCCTTCTTCTTCCACTGGCACTCATTATGATGGTGGTTACTTTTTCATCCATTACTGCAATTACTCCTTTTCTATGGCGAAAAATGCCAGAGTACTTTAAGAACAGGATCTCCCTCTACACACCTTCAAGTCAGTAAGGTTTTCCCAAGGAGTGTCCCTAACCACACCCTCTCCAAAGGATATCACATAATGTGACACCTGCCTGTGAGCCTTCTCCGGAGTAGCCCCCATTCTCGATAGATTTTGCTCAGCACAAGACTATCTCTACTTCAGGAAGCAGGTGAAAGCCTGGCTCTTCTCCCAATTTGCTAGCCAAACACACACAAGGACTGACACCAGCTGCACATACTGAAGCAGGACTTGCTTTTCCATTCCTACCCTAGCTGCGATTGTATCCATGCTCCTTTCTGACTTCATGTGCAACTTTCTTTAAACATTTTCCAATCTATGGGCTCTATTTACAAATGTGTTTGAGTGCTAATATGAGTTAATGCACACCAATGCTATTAACTAATACAAATCCTGTTGTTCCCAATTGGGCCTATTTACTAAGGTGTGTAGTTATCAATGTGTGTTATTTTACCACTAACTTGTGTTGTTATAGCATATGTCCCATGTTATATAATGACACCTAGTTATTAATTACTCAGTTTAACAGTAAAATAACATATCTTAATAGCCACATTAATGACTTCTTCCCCTAACAAGATAATTAATGCATATTCATAAATAGAACCCTATGGGGGCAATCTACAAAATTAAGCATCCCATTTAAGCATCCCAAGGATGTGCTGTAGGATCCTATTCTGTAATAGTATGAGGTACCCTGGTTCCATTATAGAATACTATGATAACCTAGTATCGGCCTGCTAACATTTACATGCCCACAATTACACCAGCCATAGACCTGGTATATGTGCAAATGCCTAAATGCGGCAGAAACATGCTTAACTTATAGCATTCAGTAAGCTACACATATAGGTGGGAACCAGTCCATGTTCTGCCTAAGCTCTGACCATGTGAACACCCCTTTGCATTTATGCACTAGTAAATTAGACGCAATGTTACATGCAAGCTCATTTTCAAAGCACTTAGCCTCCCAAAGTTCCATAGAAACCTATGGAACTTAGCCTCCCAAAGTGCTTTGAAAATATGCCTCAAAGTGAATCACTCCATGGTGTGTCTGCAACTTGAATACTGCGTTCACTTCTGGTTGTCGTATCTCAAAAAAGATATAGCAGAATTAGATAAGGTTCAAAGAACAGCGACCAAAATGATAAACAGGATGGAACTCCTCTCGTATGAGGAAAGGCTAAAGAGGTTAGGGCTCTTCAGCTTGGGAAAGAGACATATGAGGGGAGATATGATTGAGGTCTACAAAATCCTGAGTGGTGTAGAACAAGTAGAAGTAAATTGATTTTTTACTTGTTCCAAATGTACAAAGACTAGGGGACACTCGAGGAAGTTACATAGAAATACTTTTAAAACAAATTCACTCAATGAATAGTTAAGCTCTGGAACTGTTAAGTTAGGAGAGCTCAAGAGTTTCCCATGCACTAAAAATAGCGCAGGGCACTTTCTAGCACAGCAGTAAAATGGCCACAATTTCTATTTTCCCCTTAATAGCCACATGTTAGTTTCCCAATTAGCGCATGAGCCCTTACCGCCACCTACTTAACAGGTGGTAAAGGCTCTCGCAGTAATCCCACTCTAATCAGACAGCATACAGCGATTTACCCATGCTACCTGATTAGAGTAGGGCATGCCTACTCTCCGCCTCCAAACATGCTCCCTGCACTAAAAATATTTTATATTTTATATTTTTTAGTGCAGGATTGGCATGTGCTGATCCCAGAACTACTGCGGGATGCCTAAGCATGTCCCACAAGAGTACCTTTTTAGTGTGCAGTAAACAAGCATTAGGGCTTACCGCCACTTTGTAAAAGGGTCCCTTAGGCTCTCAGGTCATACATCATTTAAAATACATAACTGTCAAATGTTTCTACACTACTGCAGAATATTCTACTATTACTACTAATCATTTCTATAGCGCTACTAGACATACAGTATGGAAGTACTTTCTCTGTCCCTAGGGGGCTCACAATATACGTTTTTGTACCTGGGGCAATGGAGGGTTAAGTGACTTGCCCAAGATCACAGGAAGCAGCGGCATAGCAAGGGCGGGGTGGTGGGGGCGGTCCACCCCAGGTGCACGCCACTGAAGGGGTGCAGAGAGCAGCCGTATGCCTGTTGGCTCTGCTGTTTCCCTACTCCCTCTGCCCCGGAACAGGTTACTTCCTGTTCCGGGGCAGAGGGAGCAGGGAGCCAGCGGAGCTGAGAGCCGCGCGGCTGCTCCCAGCAGCTAAGAATGCACCTTGGGGGGGGGGGGTTGATGCGCTGGGGGGGGGGGGTCGTGCTGCACCAGGGGAGGGGTGTGCATCAGCGATCCGCCCTGGGTGGCAGCTGACCTAGGATCATCACTGCAGGGAGCTACAGTGGGAATTGAACCCCGGTTGCCTGGCTTGAAACCTGCTACACTAATCATTAGGCCACTCCTCCACTCCACTCTACTCCAATAGAATGTATAAAGAAAAATGTTAAAGAATGTGTATAAAACTGAAATGGAAAATATAGAACAAATGATTTAGTGTATCCTGTAGTAGCTTACGTTCAAATTAAGTGAACTTTATCTTAAGGCATACTTGATGTTTATAGAGAGGAAAGAAAATGAATGAGTTTTAGAAGCTTGAGGGAAGCTTAACAGATCAGCCAATATAGATTTTGCATGAATTAGACAATCACAGCCTATGAACTGCAGACATATGAGTCAGTCTTGCTAAAGAGCAGAACCATATGTGGGAGAAGGATTCAATATCCTGCTATATAGTAAGAAAAGCAGGTGGTAGCTGAGTAAAAAGTAGTGGGTTACTGAGAAAAACAACAAATGTATGATTGTTAATTCCAAATATGCTTGCTGGTAACTGTTATTAGTATAAGGATGGGGGTTGCTGTCAGTAGAACAGCGGATGAATAATCAACTAGACGAGTATAACTGCTTTTCAGTTAGTTAATCAATAAGGTGATTTCAAACCTCAGGGATGATAACCTAGGCCTGGAAAGGATATCTGAAGATGAAACACAATAGCACAATAATATATTAAAAGGGAAAGTTATCAAGCTGTATTATTTCAGTAACCCCTACTTTATTTGCCCAATAACATGTGCCAATAACGTCTACTAGTAGTCTCTTGGTATTGCCCCTAGGGGTCCTGGTCCCATATAAGGGAAGTAGGTGTCAAAAAAGGGGCCCAGGCACTGTTCACTAATTGCCAGAGCAGAGGCAGAACGCAGCAGACATTATACTTTCCTCCAACAGTGTTGCCATATTGTCTTCAATCATCTTATCCAGTCCTGGCAGCAGGAGAAGCACCGAAGGATATCATCTGCACAAACGAGACTCTTTGAATGGGAAGGAAACTCTGGAATGAGGGGGCATAGGATGAAGGTGAAAGGGGATAGATTTATGAATAATCTAAGGAAATACTTCTTCATGGAAAAGGTAGTGAATATGTTGAACAGCTTCCCAGTGGAGGTGGTGGAGATGAAAACTGCATCTGAATTCAAGAAAAATTGTGACACGTACATAGGATCTCTAAGCAAGAGGAAGGGATAGTAAATAGTACAAATAGGCTGCATAGTCTTTATCTGCCTTCAGTTCATCATTGAATTTGAGCAGGGAGTTGGGACATGGGCTGGGACATTGGGGGCAAAATTAATTTTGAAGGGGACATTGCTGTATTGTAAATTCTTGCCATCTGGAGGGAAGGCAAGCACAGTAGTCTGGTGTGTACCAACGGGCCTAATTGCTGTTGGTTTAATGGGAGGTATTGGAAAGGAGTGAACTGCGATCCCCTTTTTTCTCATCTTCCTGCTCTTCCCCCTCCCCTTCTCCCCTACTCCTTTACTTTTTAAGTATTATATATTTAAAAAAAAAACACAGAGACAAAAAGGGGCAAGAGCAAAGAAGTGAAATTCTATCTTTGGCTAATTTATTAATATAATTTTATCTGTAGTGACAAAGAATTTATTAATTTCATTTTGTGTGAGGATCAGGATGTGGTCTAGTGCACTGGTAGTTATGGCCCACCCCCAAAAAAACAGGACAAAAAGGAAAAGCTCATGGGATAGTGAATGAGAAAGTGTGAGTTGGTAATAAGAGAATTCTTAAACATCCTGTTAGGTTAAGGGAAGACAGTGGAAGTTCTCAGTCAGCCTCCCCTTCTACCAGTGCCGTCAGTCAGCAGAGAACTCTTGCTTCTCAGAGAAGTCAGTCCTGTTTGCGGAAAACTAAGTGAACTGGGAATGTGGCACTGGCAAAGAGGCAAACAAGGCGGAGCGCGATATTAGCGGTGCAGTTGGAGTCAGCTAACAATTTGTCTTTAACTACTGCAGACACTGACTTACTGAAGGGTGAATCTAATGTTGATAAAGTTAATCTGAATTTGTTAAGTACTGTCAATGAAAAAAGATGGGGAGAAGAGCTGATAGGGTAGCATTGAATAAAAAAAAGATAAGAAATAAATGAGAAGATTGCATGGTTTAGTAAAACGTTTAGATATGGAGAAGAAATTAATGAGAAATCATGGGTTGAGTGCTCTGCAGGTTTGGGACTCTGATTCAGAGAACTCTTCAGAGTCTTCTACTTCCTCTTCTGAATCTAAGGAGGAGGTGTTGTTAGTCATGTGAGAAGGGTTCTGTGGTTTCAGAACCGGTTTCTAGGAATCCTTCAAGTGAGTCCCAAGTATCAAGGCCATACTTTATGCCAGACTGCGCCTCTGGACAGTCAGATCCCACTAAAATTAAAATATAAAATTTTGTATTATCTTCCTGTTTCAAAATCAACTGATAACAGAGTTTCTCAAGAAATGGACACTTTGAATATTTCAGAGCTTCTAGAAGATTCATTATCAGAGGTTAAGGAACGTCGGACTCTGCTCATCTCTTTTGTCTTTGAACAGGATTTAAACTCCCTGATGAAACTATACTTCAAAAACTATTCGTGGACAAAAGATTTGGGTATTTCCAGATGTTGTAAAGACCACTTAGGAACGACGTAAAGCCTTTTTGGCTTTTAGAGAGGAGGTTAGGGCAATGGGAGCCTCATTTTTACTGGTGTATCCCTGTAAATGTTGTGTGAAATATCAGGGTTAAAAATATGTTTTTTTTTTTACCCAAGCCATTTGAAATCATTTATAGAAGCTAAGAAAATTATTAAATAGACTGCATATTAAAGACGGAGTTTAAATTGTCAGGTTAAGGTCAGGCCATTTGCAATGAGTTTTGTTTATGCTTTCTAAAAATACTCCCTACTACGAGTTCTTCGCCCCCTTGTTTTTGTATTGTGGTCTAAGAAGGCTTAAGAAAGCTTTATTGCTTTTCTTTTTCTTTGTTAAAACTAATATGTAATGTATTATTCGCTGTTTTTTCAGTTTTATAAGTGTAACTTGTAAATGATAAAAATTTAAATAAAAAATTAAAAAATATATATAAAACTTTGTAAGGAAAATATATTGATTTATTTCAGTTATTAGCAAAAGATGTGGATGGTGCTGGGAAAAAAGGAGAGGTTAACAAATATGATAATAAGAAAAAGTTGTATAAAGTTCCCAGAACTATTTTCAATTGGACATTGGATTTTAATATTTATGCCTGCATCCTGGGTGCAGCAAAACCCAAACTATACCCTGGACTATTAAAATATAGTGATTTGATTTTGTGAATTTTTAAGTAATTC
Source organism: Microcaecilia unicolor (assembly GCF_901765095.1). Taxonomy (NCBI): domain Eukaryota; kingdom Metazoa; phylum Chordata; class Amphibia; order Gymnophiona; family Siphonopidae; genus Microcaecilia; species Microcaecilia unicolor. The sequence continues at coordinate 36,545,375 of NC_044037.1, forward strand.
AATAGTTGGGCATGGCTCAATTATGATGAGCATTTCAGGAAATGCCTTGCAAAAGATAGGTCAGATGCTTGGGGGTTCAGAGATGTGGAGATTTGGCTTACTGACACGACATCTGGCTAGTCTTTGTTTAATAAGGTGGAGGGGATGTTTTCTAATAGTCCAGGAGTGTCAGGAAACAATAGCCAAGGTTTGTTACCTTTGCAGGGTATGGGTCAGGTGAGTCCTTCAGGTTTACCATTGGGACCTACTGGTAGTGTGTTGCATTCTGGGACACCTTCTAATGTGTGTTTTCATTTTAAAGCTGGGTATTGTGAGCGCCCAGCTTGCCATTTCCATCAAAAATGTTCCATCCTGCATTCAGATGTCCCCCTGCAGTGTCCTCAAACATTAGATCCTCATTTGGGTGTCAAAACCCAGCAGGTTCAGGAGCATTATTTCCTCAAAGCGCCATCATCCATTCGATTTGAAGCTTTAGGGTGTTGGTTGATTATTTATCCAGAAGTAGAAATGGCTCCATTTTTGTTGTTTTTCTTTGGACTCTATAATCCTTTATGAAGATACCCAGTTGTCTCATAAATGTGTTAATGCACCTTCGGTAAAGACTAATAGAGAGATCGTGCAAGAGAAGTTGGATAAGGAATTACAGTTGGGCAGAACAGTATGTCCTTTCAGTAGTCTGCCATTTGAAAATTTTTTAATCTGTCCTTTAGGTGTGATTTCAAAGAAACAGTCAGGTAAATATAGGCTTATACATAATTAGTCATATCTGTAGGGTCAAAGTTTGAATGATTTTATTGACCCAAATTTATGTTCAGGTCAATATGCCTCATTCAATCAAGCTGTTCAGTTATTGTATGCCTAGGACCGAGGAGGCCCTTTGATGGATAAGGTTGATATAGAGTCTCTATTTCATCTGCTTCCAATTCACCCTTCATCATTTTATTTGCTTGGCTTTAAATTTGAAGGAAATTTATGTTTTAATCATTGTATGCAAATGGGGTATTCCATTGCTTGTGCTTGCTTTGAAGCATTTTCATCATTTTTGCACTGGGTGATGGAACAGGTTGCTGGTTGTAAACAGATTGTCCATTATTTGAATGAATTTTTGGTTCTTCAGAGTTGATGGAAGTGATGATTGTTTCAATTTAATGAAAGCATTTCAATGTGTTATGGCAGAGCTGGGTGTACTTTAGCTGCTGTATATACATTTAGGTTATGCCACGTCAGTAACCCCAGGCAGAGTCGGGACAATGAACAGTGGCAGGGGCAGCAACCACTGGGGAATTAATAGATTGATTTCCCTTAATCCCGCCAGTGGAGAACTGCTCAGAGTACCTTTCTGTAGCCTGGATGTACCAGATCTAAGTACAAAACATCCCTTCCCCTTCTGAAATTGGAGTTGGAAGCACATATTTTGACCTCTCTTTAATCTCACCCAAAACAGTCCCAGATCATGCCTCCTTGCCTTAAGGATGCATCTGAGCTTTAGATATCCATATATTAGCTTTATAAAATAGAGATATGAACATCCACACAATATGGATGTCTAAATGCTGGTTTTCCAATATCTAATACACAAATAGAGCTTCTAAAATAAGGGCCCTAGTCACCTCACGTGTCTTTATAAAATTGGCTAAAAAAGGTGCTTATATGGCTTTTAAAAATGTATAAAATTGCATTCCTCACATCTACCTGCTGGCAAATATACATGTTAGTATCTATGTTGCAACATATACATCTGTTTGCCAGGACTTACTTGTGTAATTGCTCAATAATACACAGACAAAAAGGAACCAGTTAAGGAGCTACGTTAACTAACTTTTATTTTTTACATTTTTGTAGTGGTATTGAACACCAGAGAGGTGAAAACAGTTGTCTAGTCATCAGTGATGAGACCCTGGGACCAAACAAGTAGTTAGAGCAGGTGGGAATGTTGATGAGACATTTTTTATAAATATGCATATATCCTCACTATAAAACAGGGAATACATGTAAATTTCAAGTCATACAAACCTCACCCACAACATGGCCTCCTTTAAATTCATGCATTTTAAAGATTTTTACATGTTCAAATAGCGGTATTGCAAAATCTGCATTGGTAGGATATTAACACATGTGCAAGTTGCTATTTCCACCTGTAGAGGCATCTAAACTGACCTACTTACCTATTTACCTTGGATTCTATAAACTGAAATGTTCAGTTTCACGCTTAGTATGCAAAATTGCACCTGATGTAATTATTAAATTAGGTGCTAATAGGCATTAAGTACCACTAATGATCTTTTAATTGGTCTTAATTATGCATTTAACTACACTTAGGCACTATTCTAGAAAATTAACGCCTATGTTCTATAGCGCATAACTGCAAAGAGAGCAGATAGATGGGGTGTGTCTAGAAGTTCCACATCTACATTTATCTCAAAGAAGTGTATCTCAAAAAATTATTGCAGAATTAGAAAAGGTACAATGAAGGGTGACTTAAATGATTAAGAGGATGGAACTCATATGAAGAAAGGCTTAACAGGTTAGGACTCTTCAGCTTAAAAATAAAATGGCTGGGCTATATGATAGAGGTAAAAATAAAAAATGTGTAGAACAGGTAAATGTGAATCAATTATTTATTCTCTCTCAGAAAGTACTGAGACTAGGGAACACAATGAAGTTAAATGGTAGTTCTTTCAAAACCATTAGGAGGAAATATTTTTTCACTCACAAATATTTCATCTCTGGATCTCGTTACCAGAGGATGTGGTAACAGCAGTTAGTGTATGTGAGTTTTGGACAACTTCATAGAGGAAAAGTTTGTTGTCTGTTGGTGAGGGAGTGAGTGATATAGCAGCAGGTGTCCATGGGAACACTCCCTCACTGAGGTTGCAGTTCATCAACCTTAAGGCAGGTGGCGCTAACCCTCCCATGTCAGGAGCTGAAGCAGAGCCAATGTAAGCACATGCATGTTAAGCTGTTTAGCCATGAGGATGAGGATCGACAGTGAGAAGGAAGTGAAAGTCCTCTGGCAGAACAGAACAGGGAGGCCTTGGGAGAAGAGAAAGCCACCCTAGAGTGTAGGTCTCCACTGCTTGTGTGTAAATTACCAGAACCTGTCTAAGGTAAGCTAAGCTTTAACATTTAGGTTTACAGGAATGCTTTCCTTGGTGTTTAGCTGGAGGTAGACTTGTGTTGTGAAAGCCTGCAAGTAGCTGTGTGTGTATACTATGGACTTAAGGCTGTCAGCTACAGGCCTGTGTAAAGTTTGCCTCTGAACCTAAAGAGACTTTGAGGCTGATTTTCAAACCATGGGAGTTAGACTGGCTAACTGTCATGGTCTACGCTGAGACCCAATATTCAATGCCGGGCCATTTTCAATGACCAGCATTGAATACTGGGTTTGTCTTTGGCTGGTCAGAATTTAACAGACCAAGCTGATATTCAGCCCTGGTCAGTTAAATTCAGACCAACCAAAGATATTCCAGTGTTGCAGTGGCCAGATATGGTCACCAAACTTGGCTGGTCACATTTTTAAAAACAACGGATAGCTGGTTATATCACTCAATATAACCGTCTATCCACTAACAGCTAACCGGCAATATTCAGTGGTACATGGCCAGCCATGCATCACTGAATATCGACAGATAGCTAAATTTTCAGCATTTAACCGGCCAGGAGTCAATCCTGGCCAGTCAAATGCCATTGAATATCATGGGGGGGGGGGGGGGGTATTCGGGTATTCTTTACTTTGCTGTACCTGTGAGGTAACAAGATTCAGTGCTTGGTTAATAAAGGGGTTTTTGGTTAATAAAGGAATTTTTGTTCATTTTTCCCTTGTCTGGCTGTATTTATTTAAGGCTTCCCACACCAGCTCAGCTCACACAATCACACTGTTAGATAAAAATGGTAAAGCCAATACTGTCCCTGGGATTGGTAGCATGGAATACTGCTATTAATTGGGATTCTGCCAGGTACTGGTGCCTGGATTGGTATGCCGATTTTTGAGCATCTGATGTGTGTTAATGTGAGTTAGTATAGATGCCAAGCTATAGAATTGTCCTTTTTATATATTTGATAAAAGACTCCACATTTGGCAGAGCCCTTTGTAAAATCCGACTGGTAGAAATATGAACATCCCATTTTCCATGTAGATCCCCTATGTAAAATGAGGCTCTGTCACTGTCCCACAGAGTACCCCAAATCCTTCCTCCTTTACAAATGATAATTTTGTTCATAAGACAATTTATATGACCAAATTTTGTCCTTTCAAGTTGCTCTGTTTTTTTTAAAGAAACACTTGTGCGATCATCTCTAATACCTACCACATAAGTGCTTTTGAATGATGATGTCAATATGTTTTTCCATAGACGGAGAATAAAATAAGCCATTTTGCAAAAAGAAACCAATGAATTTCTCTTGAAGCTATACTGGGAAAACAAATCATTCAAGTCTAGTGCAGCAGTGAGGGCAAAAGTTGCACAATAATGCATCAGATGAAAAAGCTGACTTCTGCAGATGTAATTTTTTTTTTTAAGAAAGCAGATAGATCATTAGAAACACTGGGGGAAAAAGTTGCCATGGCAAGTCCAAGGATTCATCATGTGCAGCAGTTGCTTTTGCTGAGAGTGCAGTACAGAGCTTAATCAGTAGAATTACAATGCTGAGCTTTGGTGTTATATTTGGATAAACTGTTCTATAGATGAGAAAGCTCTTGAGATTGTATTTGAATGCAAAACTATGTTTTTTTTTCTGCCTACATTTAATAGATATTAAATGCTGAACAATAATTCCACTGTTCATGCTATGACCCTTTTACCCTCACCACCTCATCCATTTATAATTTGGTGGACATTGATCCAAAGATAGCACTAAATGTAAAGAACATAAGAACAACATAGAATGAACTAATAAATGCTTTCATGTACACTAGAAGGAGGAGCAAGATGAAATCCAAGAAATCTAATAATATCACTATTTTCATGAAACATTGACCAGAAACATTTTCCAAATGATTTTTTCATTAAACATATTGAGATAAATATTCAACCAATGGCAGTCAACTTTTATTGTCCACCGTCGAAGTACTACCCAGATACTCAATGTCAAGCCACAGCTGGGCACTGGCATTGATTATCCGGGTTTATGTAGCCAGTTATCTCTTATCCAGTTAAGGGGTCCTTTTACTAAGGTGTGCTAATGAATTTAGTGCACGCCAATGATTAGCATGCACTAAATGATAAGATGCTCATTATATTCCTATGGGCATCTTATAATTTAGTGCATCCTAAATCTATTAGTGCACCTTAGTAAAAGGAGCCCTAAGTGCAATATTCAGCATGTAACTGCATAAACAAAACGATGCACGACCATCAAAACTTCAGGCAATCTTTAAAGACATATCTGTTTTGCAAGGCCTACCCTACTGATTCTACTTAAAAGCCTCAACGCTACAATGCATCTATACATACATTGCAATGGACATTTTTATTTCTTATTTCCTTGTCCCTTATTGTACCCATTTACCCCTACCTTGCCTGACCCTTTTTCTAATTGTATTTGTTTAATACCTACCATACTTGGCGTTCATCCATTACGGTATTTTGTAAGCCACATTGAGCCTGCTAATATGTGGGAATATGTGGGATACAAATGTTACAAATAAATTCAGCAGCATTAACTGGTTAAGTACCACAGAATATCAGTGCATAGTCCATCATAAGTGATTTAACAGGCCAGGAGCTTCTGCTGGCTGGATAAATCATTTTGAATACTGACCCATCATTTCGAAGACACCATTTCTCCATGGTTTCTCTTTTGCTTGTACATCAAAGTTAGTAATGAAGGCTAACCTAATTAGGAGAAGGATTTTTCTGCTTGAAAAAAAAATCAAAGTTCATGCCATTTGTCTTATGTTTTTATAAACGTCTTCCTTCATATTCTTTCTCTATTATTTTTTCTGTAGCTATCATTGTTAGCAACATCCTGAAAGACAATTATTGATTAACCCATATAGATAAATAGTGGTTGTGACATCCACTTCACTGCTTCTGAAAAACAGAGTTTATTATCTACTCTTCTTTCAATCTTCTAGCAAAAGAAACGAGACCATTATACAGAATTAACTTCATGTGTCCTTCTTTTTAGTACATGGCATTTCTTTTATTGAAAGAGCTAGCAGAAAGTAATTTTAGAGAATAAAAAAGAGGAAGCATTATTGGTTTTCATTCAAGTTTGAAGTTTATAACCAAGTTGAAAGTAATGCTTTCTAATAAATGTGTATATACTGTACAATAAATATACCCAGAAGCACACTCTCTTGCCTTGTGAGTACTCTATCTATCATAAGAAGTACTTGGCTGCCACTTGAATAACATTCAAAGAAGCAAAGGCTCTTTACATCAACAGTAGGTTTTATTGGCATTCTTACAATTGAGGTCTACCTCTTATATGTAACTCTTCTGTAGATTTTAGAGGCGTTCCAACAACTCAAGCTTGACCGATACATCGTATTATGTCTTAGAAGTAATAGCGTCTGAGACTGCAGGCAGTGCTGTTAGATTCATATCAAGGTACATTCATGTTCAACGGAATAATTTATATTCTCATGGCTATTTTTAGTATTTCAAAGAAGCTATAGATTTTTAAGTGGTGTAGAAGTAAATCGATTTTTTACTCGTTCCAAACGTACCAAGAGTAGGGGACGCTCAAGGAAGTTACATGGAAATACTTGTAAAACAAATAGGAGGAAACTCTTTGCCAGAAGATATAGTAACAGCAGTTAGCATATCTAGGATTAAAAAAGGTTTGGACAATTTCCTGGAGGAAAAGTCCATAATCTGCTATTGAGCCAGACATGGGGAAGCAACTGCTTGCCCTGGGATTGTGGTAGCATGGAATGTTTCCACGATTTGGTTTTCTGCCAGGTACTTGTGACCTGGGTTGGCCACTGTTGGAAACAGGATACTGGGCTAGATGCACCATGGTCTGACCCAATATGGCTACTCGTGTTCAAATTCACAATAATTAGTTTATTCTGCAAGCTTTTCATCTATTCTCAACATTTACCCATGTCATCACATTCTGTCTTGCGAATGGAAAGAAAACTGACCAGTGACTAGAGATCAGTTTGTTTTGTAATGTTAATAGTTAACAAACTTAAATGCTTTAATTTATTCTTAATAACCTGAGAAACAGCAGTAGTCAGTGAAAGAAACTCATCAATGTCTTAGCTTCTGCTGATGTCAGGAATTGGAGTCACCATTATCAGAGTGTGGGAAGTAAAATCTGTCATTCAATCTGGAAACCTCAGGGATATGTTGCCTCTCTCTATATTGATCCACTTTTTTGTGTTATCTGAACTGTTTCAGGTCTGCAGCATGGATGCATTTCCTTAACAAAAGTTGAAAAATTGCCCCAACCTCGATGAGAAAAGTAAGCAGTTTCTAAAATCATTTTTACAACTATCAAAGAATATTCTAATTTTCTTATTCATATTAAAATTCTTTTTTTTTTTTTTTTTGGCTTGTGATCACAAAGTCAGAGTTTAGGGTATAAAATGCATTTTATTTCCTATAACAGGAATTTTAAATTCACATTTGCATTTGAACTAATTATGAGGATAATTTTCATATATTTAGCTGGATGATATTAGATAAAATTACTATTCTCTACCTATCTTAAAGTACATGTGGGATTTTTTTAGCATGCATGTTTTTAGCTTGATTGCAAGGTCACAGCATTTTCACAAAATAATGTATGTTATTTTATCCTCAGTCATCCATGTATGAACAGTTTACCTGCACTGTTTCTCTTTGAAAATCAGAGTAAAGTACATGCCCACATATGTATATTGGAACTATGGAATGCAGTGATATATACTGCCATACCTGTATATGAGCATAAGACTTTATGCTCATAAACTGGTATGGCAAAACTTGCATGAGCCTTAGAGGTCCTTTTACTAAGGTAAGCTGAAAAATGTCCTGCACTGTTGTAGATGCACGTATTGGACAAGCGCAGGTCCATTTTTCAGTGTGCATGCAAAAAAGGCCTTTTTTGGCCGAAAATGGACTTGCGTCAAAATTAAAATTAGCATGTGTTCATTTTGGGCCTGAGACCTTACCTTCACCCATTCACTTAGCGGTAAGGTCTCACGAACTAACTGGGTGGTAATCGTCAGCACATGTACAATGCCGATTACAATCCGGTTAGCGCCATATGCCAGAAACTAAAATATAGTTTTTGTCACGTGTACCGGATGCACATAAAAAATGAAATTATTGCCCGGGCCATGCGGTGGCCAGGCAGTAATTCCGAATTGGCGTGCGTTGGGTGTGCATAGGCACCTACGTGGCTTAGTAAAAGGGCCCCTAAATACTTAAGAATAGCCATTCTTCCCTCCCTCCCCCCAGAACTGGGACCGGGACTCTTCCTTGCTGATTTCCTTTCCTGGAACATAGGAAATTCTTGCTGCCATTAAAGATGGGAATGCAAAATGCTCAGAGCTAGTAGCAGGCTAAAGAATGCAGTAAGACTGAAGCAGTTTAAATGCTTAATTGTCCCACTCCTCCCTGCAAGGTACACTGGGATTGGACAACTGACACAGTAACATAATAACATAGTTGATGACGGCAGATAAAGACCCGTATGGTCCATCCAGTCTGCCCAACAAAGTAAAATCATTACATATGGTATGTGATACTTTATACGTATACCTGGTCTTCATTTGTCCTTCATCAACAAGTGAAGAGTCCAGTGTAAATGTCTAAATAATCAACACAATGTATTAAAATTCCAGATATTCCTTTATTCTCAAATATTATTTTCTTTTGTATATATAAAAAAACAGTTGAGCATTTAGCTATGGCTCGACGGTGGCCAAACCTGTTTCACTTCACACGCTTCATCAGGAGCAGTGCATCAACTTTCTTATAATATCAAACAAGATGGTAGCACATATTTTTGTGATTACCTACAAAACAAATCACATCATTTACATCTATAAAGATCACACATTATCTGGTGTTCAATCCTTACTTACAAAATCATTAATTTGCCTTTACTTTTAACCGCTTCAATCAACATATAGTTTCAATGTGAATATTTTTAACACTATCATAATGCCCAGTTTACATAGATAAAAGGCTTAACATTCTAAACCAAGTAACAAATATTCTATTAGCAATTATGAACATACATACATAAATGCTATTTAAGTTAAGAATCATTTCTATTTCTTTCACAATCTACTTACATTACTTCTCATCCAAACCCAAATTCGTTCAGACAGCATTTTTAGCAGTTAGACAGATTTATATTTATTTCACAATCTACTTTCATTACATCTTATCTAACCCCAATTCTTTCACCATACTTACACAAATTATTAGTTTGAATTAACTAGTAACTACTTCAATAAACACAAGGTTAGATAAACAATACTGATTCAATATACTTCCAAAACAATTTGCAAGATAATATTTTTAACACTATCATACTGGCAATTTTACATGAATAATAGGCTGAACATTCTAAACCAAGTATCAGATATTTTGTTAATTCAATTGAGAAATAACCATTTATATTTCTTTCACAATCTACATACATAACATCTTTTCTAATCCCAATTCTTTCATACAGAGTTTCTAACTATTAAACAGATTTATATTTCTTTCATAATTTACTTACATTGCATCTTATCAAACCCCAATTCTTCCATGCAGCGTTCTTAACTGTTGAGCAGGTTAGTATGTATTATTACACAACCTGTCCTTATTGCTTAAGACTCACTATCAATTATCCATCCTCCAATGAGCAGGTAAACTTTTCTTGACCAATCTACATGCTGAACCTAATAGACTTACCACCCAGAAATGCCAGAAGATCAGCCCGTAAGTTCCTCAACTTGAACTTCCCCAGCTGTAAAGGAACCAAATACAAACAGGCATAAGCTACTACCTTTGCGTACAAAAGCACACAGCTATGGAACGCACTACCCAAGACCCTGAAAACCACGGACAACTTAACCAACTTTCGCAAAACTTTGAAGGCATTTCTCTTCAACAAAGCCTACAAAAATAATCCTTGATGAATCAAACTACAAACCATTGAAGACATTTCCCTTCAACATAGCCTACAAAAACAATCCTGACGAATCATACTACTCCGTACATCACCCAAACGCTCTAAAACACTTCGACACGACCTTACCATTACCTTCTAATTAATTCCTCTCTTACTCCAATTCATTACCGACTGTATCCAACTCTATGTAACGATAATACCAAATTACACCCTGTAAGCCACATTGAGCCTGCAAAAAGGTGGGATAATGTGGGGTACAAATGCAATAAATAAAATTGTATTATTTAAAGTTACCAATCAGTGGTTAATACAAACATGACACGATCTTCTTCACCAATCAACAGCTCCAATCTAAAGCCTGGTGGTACTTCCCTTTTAGTGAGCAGTAAGCTGCTTCATAAAAGGGCCCCTCAGTGAATCTTCCTTAGCTAACAGGTCCCAAACCCTTCAATCTGAGCATCAGTAAAGTAGGGTGAGTATGTCATAGTAGGATCCCCCATAGCGAATTGACTCCTAACTACACCAGATACAACTATTTGGAACTCTTCTAATTTTTTTTATTTTTATTACACCCTCATTACTGAATATTATATCTTGTCCTGATCTCATTATTTTATGTTCTATCTATTTATCCACTTTCAATCGTACATGATATTCTTATGCACCTTATTTGTAACAGCTCTGAAATTCTTATTCCGTTAATATGATTGCCATGATATTCTTCTGCACCTTATCTGTAACAATATTCTGAAATTCTTATTCCATTAATGTGATTGTTGTTGTAAAACATTGTAAGCCACATTGAGCCTGTAAATAGGTGGGAAAATGTGCAGCTAATAATAATAATAATAATAGTCCAAGTTTTAAAAGTAGGTATCCTCCTCGTTAGAGAAACTTTTTCTCCAGATAGAAAAAAAAGTGTATCTAAATCAATTGTGAGATGTCAAATAATGAATTTAAGCACTGCTCTTTGGAAACAAAGAACAACAAGCAATGATCTTGAAGAAGGCTAATTGCACAGTGGTTGGTGCTCTACACGACCAACTGGTAAACACACATCTGATTGCAAGATGGGTAGAAATATGTCAGCACTGTGGAAAAGCATTTTCTCCTCTTGATACAACATGTACCCAATTAAACTTCACCTTGCAGAAAAAAAAGGCATTTCCTCTTTTGGGATTGACTTGTTACTCCAGTTACATTTCATGGCATTACCGCTTGAACTGCAAGGCAATTCCATTGTACATAATAACAAAATTAAACTGTAGACCACCACAAAGCTTGAAAATAAGCATAAGGTATGCATAAGAGTATCTAATGACCACTCTTGTTTGTTTCAAAAGTATATTTTGAACCTGCCCTTGGAATTCCTCGGGGATAGCCCTTCTCTTAAATACTAAATTCAGTTGCATTGTGACATTTGGAAGCTAAATTTAAGCACTCATTGGAGGGCAATTTTCATCTTTCACTTAAAATCTAACCTTTGTTAATATGTACCATAAAATATGCTTTATACTGATATATTTCAAATAGCACAATATTGTATTTGGCCTAGATTTTTTTTCCCTTCATACATCATCAGCTTACATTAATTAAATACAATTAATTTTCATCAACCGAAGCCATTACAGTATTCTTGTTTGGAGTTTCAACACTCAAGAGGATATTCTTGTACATGGTTGTGCTGTCAAAGATTTCTCAAATCTTGTTGTCACAGCAACAGAAAATGTAACAGGTTGACGTTTGGCATAGTTTTTCCCTAACACCTTATGTATCATTCTGATTGCAGATTGACTTTAATGACCTAATTTATTAGCCTGTCTGTAGCTAAACTACAAGGTTTGCTAATAATGTGGCATTTTTGCATTCAGCAGCCTCTGGAAAGATCTTGTACATTATTTTTCTACAAACTGAATTGTCAGATTTTCCTTGGCTCCAGTGTTAAATGATCTGTTTCACACTACATTTCCTAATTTCCAACTGTCTGTTCCATACGGTATCATGTTTCCCTGGCAGTTGCTAAGAACCTACATAGAATCTTAATCTGAAAAGATTCAAAACTGGTTTGTGTTTTTCATACCTTTGTAATTTCTAAATGTAAAACGACAGGAAATATTGTATAGATTAGTGTTATTATTATTATCCAATGGTGCATTATACTTTGAAGAGAAATATATAACTCTTTACCTAACCTACTGCTCCGTTTTATGCACTTCCTTACAAAATGGTTGAGAAAGCTCAAACATTTTGCTTTGTCAGGCAGCTCTATAAAAACTGTTAAGACTGGCAGCATTTCATAAGACAAGTCAAAGTAATTTTAAAAAAAGTTTACGACAATAGAAAGAATTCTAGGTCAATTCCTATTTCAACTAAATCAGTGTAGTTTGTCATATGATTCTGACTCATGTGAGGTTTTTTTTTCATATTCCGTTTACAAAGAGAATCACAAACGAGGAAAATCTGAATTCACCAGCTGAATGTGACTTGGGGCCCTGGTTACTAAGAACTAAGTATTAATTTGTTCCTAAATGCCATTTAGACTATTCTCTGCTTGATTTATCATGGCAGCTTATTCCATATTGGTGGTACTGGGGCTTCCGGTCTCACCCGCCTGCCCTCGGCTCCGTCGACAGCCCCTCTCCATCCGCCACCGGGCCCCCTGCATTCAAATCGATTCGGCAGTGCCTCACCTCCGTTTGAAAGCGCAGCGGCAGATCACCTCCCTTCGGAACTTCCCTCCCTGTGTTCCACCCTCGCAGAAACAGGAAGTTACATCAGACGAGGGAAGGAAGACTCGAAGGGAGGCGATCTGCCACTGCGTTTTCACACGGAGGTGAGGTGCTGCCAAATCGATTTGAATGCAGGGAGCCCGGTGGCGGACGGAGAGCGGCTATCGACGGAGCCAAGGGCGAGCGGATGAGACCAGGGACTGTGGCACCAGGCCCCCTTTGGAGGCCCGAGCCCCTGGAATTTTGTCCCCCCTGCCCCCCCCTCTCGGCAGCCCTGCCTCTTGCCCCATCTCACTAGACTTAGGGTTACTGTATGGCTCTAGAAAAAAGAGGACAGATTGATCCAGTTTGGGTTTTACTTCCATTGAAAGCAATGAAGATATTACGAAAGCAAGATTCATAGTAAGTAAAAATGGTAGATCAAGCACATAGCAAACTGAACATACTTATTTTAAAGAAAATAAAAATATTTTTGACATTAGAGATTTGAGAATAAAATTAAGATCTCTATCAAATATGGCCCTAGGATTGCCAACTGGAGCCAGATTCACACTACAGGGATGATTCAGTCCTGGGTTTTCCCAATTAAATGGAGAGATTTGTAGCTATGATTTTCCCATTGTATTCCTTAACAAGATTATCAATTACTACTACTACTATTTAGCATTTCTATAGCGCTACAAGGCGTACGCAGCTCTGCACAAACATAGAAGAAAGACAGTCCCTGCTCAAAGAGCTTACAATCTAATAGACAAGAAATAAAGTAAGCAAATCAACTAGGTGGTTCCAGGGGAAGAAATGTGGGTTAGGTTGTATACTAAGTTAAAAATATATGTATAATCCAGTAGGCCACACCTGCTCTGGTGCAGGCATAGACATATATGTGTGACTATAACCACTGGTTACATGTATAAGTGATGATTTTAGAAGAGAAAACATATGAGTGCTTTCTCTTTCTAAAACTGTGGCTTTTCTGAGAAAGTTTTATGTTTTAACACATTTGTGCTACATTTTGGGCATTTTTGCATGATACATTTTTCATTGTGTTATTAGTGAAATTTTTCCATTGTTAAATATGGAGTTAGTTTTATATTAGAGCATATCATTCATACATCATTGTTGTTAGCATATTTATGTTTAAAGATACTAACCCATCTCAAATTTGTGCATTGCCTTAGAAATGATTCAATAATATTTGCTCTCATGGAAACCAAACTCCTTTCCAGACTTTGAAGGGTTATTTAACCTCTGGAAATTATCAGAATCAACTTTGTAAGACGAAGTATGATATCGTATAAGATGTAATCTTTTTTTAACCTAGTTGTCAGTTAAACAACTAATTAGCTGTGTTTTAAGCTACTGCGGACGACAGAGGATAATTATTTTGACAGACTAATTTTTTCTCAAGACCAGATGTGTTGATCTTCCTTAGGTTCTCCTTTCCAAAGTGACAGCAGGTTTTAATCTTCATGCACCCCCTATTACAGCTGTGCAAGCATCTCATTATAACAACATTTATATGTAGAACATGTTTTTAAATTGCAGTTTAATTTATATGTAGTGCTTATTGAAGGAGCTTGGGTAATTTGTAAAATAATTTTTGAAAAACAGAAAGAATTTGATTGCTTTTTCCATTGAATTATCAACCGGAAAGAACATACATTATGGGACAATATTCCATGCCTACATCAACGGGTATTAATGGTCTACAGCAGTAGTTAATACGGTCCTTGAAGATGATCTGACAAGTCTGGTTTTTTCAGCATATTCAAAATACAGTAACACAGTAGCAAAGTAAATGATGGCCAATAAAAACCTGCACTGTCCATCCAGTCTGCTCAACAAAGCAGTCAGAGCCTCACCCCCCACTCTGTGCAGGTTATAGTCATTCATGCTTAAATACTGGATAGTAATTTGCCATCATGCCAATCACATTTCAATATGAAGTCTAAATCCATCTTTGCACATTTTGCTCAAAACATCCAGAATATGAACAGCGAATATAGCGATTTTTGAACTAGCAAAATTCTTTTTTTTTTTTAATTTCAAAAATGGCCGCTGGATTATAATTGGACACTTCACTCCTACTAGACAAGGGTTTCTTCAGAATAGGTGTAAGAATTATTCTGCTTTTGTCTTTGGGGAATGAACCTTGAGATAGTATAAAAGAGAGGACTGTATCTTACCTGCTGGTAGGCACATTGTACATTTATTAAAAGTAGGCTAAAATAATCATCCAAGGCAGAACTAGGGCAATTCAGTTTTATGATGGCTCCACTAAGTAGTTTACTGGATTCCAGAGGTTTTAATATCCTTTATGTGCGCTGATGATATTACCATTTACATCCCATTGATATACAATGTGTTGACATTTTGCCGACTTCAAATCCAGTTTGGATCTGATGGAATCCTGGGCTGCTGATTTCAAATTAAAACTAAACAAAGACAAAACCAAGTTCCTAATCCTGATTAATCTCTATTCCCCTATGGCTATTAGCAACTTCACTATAGATAACATGACTTACCTGTTAGTTACCACTATCAAAATCTTAGGTATAACTATTGACCAGTATTTGTCATTTGAACCTCAGATCTCTAAGGTGATATCCAGTGTCTTTAATACATTGTGGAGGCTGAAGCAATTGAGACTTTTCTTTCAGAATTCAATCTTCTGTTCTTTGGTCCAAACACTAAGGGGTCCTTTTACAAAGGTGCGTTGAAAAATGACCTGTGGTAGTGTACTGTACTTGCGGGTTTTGGGCGCATGCAGAATCATTTTTCAGCACACCTGTAAAAAAGGCCTTTTTTGCCGAAAATGGACGTGCGGCAAAATCAAAGTTGCCGCGTATCCATTTTGGGTCTGAGACCTTACTGCCAGCCATAGACCTAGCGGTAAAGAATTTTAGCAGGAATGACCTATGCGCATCAGATGCCACTTGGTGCGCGTCTGCTACACGTGCAAGAAAATATATTTTTCAGACACGCGTAGTGGACACGCACCAAAATTGAAATTACTGCAAAGGCAGTGCTGCAGCTGGGTGGTAACTCCAATTTGGCATGCATTGGGTATACATAGAGGGGCATAATCGAACGCGAATGCCTATCTCCATGTGCGTCTATGTCCGAGAACGGGTATGTGAAGGGGTGGGACAGACTGTATTTTTGAAAAAAATGGGCGCCCATCTTTTTTTTTTCAATAATATGGTTTGTGCCCGGCAAATGCATCGGATTTGTGCGGATTTGAGCTGGACGGTATCGTTTTTCAGCGATAATGGAAACCGAAGGCGCCCAGCTCAAAAACGAACAAATCCAAGGCATTTGGTCATGGGAGGGGCCAGGATTCGTAGTGCACTGGTCCCCCTCACATGCCAGGACACCAACCGGGCACCCTAGGGGGCACTTGTAACAATTTAAAAAATAGTAAAATACCTCCCAAGTCCATAGCTCCCTTCCTTTGGGTGCTGAGCCCCTCAAATCCCCCCCAAAACCCACTGCCCACAACTCTACACCATTACCATAGCCCTTATGGCTGAAGGGGAGCACCTAGATGTGGGTACAGTGGGTTTTGGGGGCGGTTTGGAGGGCTCCCATTTACCACCACAAGTGTAACAGGTAGGGGGGATGGGCCTAGATCCACCTGGCTGATGTCCACTGCACCCACTAACAACTGCTCCAGGGACCTGCATACTGCTGTGATGCAGCTGGTATGGCATTTGAGGCTGGCATACAGGCTGACAAAAAAAGTTGTTAAAATTGTTTTTTTTTTTGTGGAAGGGGGTTAGTGACCACTGGGGGAGTCAGGGGTGGTCATCCCCGATTCCCTCCGGTGGTCATCTAGTCATTTAGGGCACTTTTTTGGGACTTATTCATTAAAAAAAAAGGTCAAAAAAGTGACCTAAATTTGCACTAAAAACACTTTTTTTTCGATTATCGGCCGAGCGTGCCCATCTCTCCTCAGCCGATAAACACACCGCAGTCCTGCCTTCTCCATGCCCCCGTCAACTTTTCCCATTTCCACAACAGATTACAGTTGAAGACGCCCAAAATCAGCTTTGATTATAGCGATTTGGGCGCCTTTGCGAGATGAGCGCCCATCTCCCGATTTGGGTCGAAATATGGGCGCCCATCACTTTCGAAAATAAGGCCGATAGGCACCTACGTGGCTTAGTAAAAGGGGCCCTAATACTCTCTAAGTTTGACTACTGTAAAGCCATTTACTCAGGTTTAAAGTATTCTTTAGTCAAGAAACTTTAATCATCGCAGAACACCGCTACTCGTCTTGTTTGTAGAGTTCCTCATTATACCAAGGCAATTTTCCTGGCTAAATTACATTGGCTTTCAATAAATTCTCGGATTACCTTTAAACTTTGTGTACTTGTTTATCAAATATTGTATGGTTTATTACCTTGCTACATGCAAAACTTGATAGAACTGCCTATACAAAATGCTTTTCCTACATCTAGGGATATCTCATCCTTCATTACGCAAGTTGTAATAAGCTTCATTATAAATCTATTCATAATTCAGGCTTTACCTATTAAGGTATGAAGATATGGAATTCTATGCTTAATCCATTAAGATATGTTATCAATTACCTCTTATTTCATAAGCTACTGCAAGCATTTTTATTCTGTAATCGCTAGCTCTCGGGCATGCTTGGAACCATGCTCTTGTTATTCAATAGTAGTAAAGTTTGAGTATTGTATTATTATTATATATGCTATTACTAATTGTACTTTTTGCAAATGATTATTGTTAGCCACATTGAACCATAATTGTTGGGAATAATGCGGGATATAAATGTCATAAATAAATTAAATAAATACGTAGGTCCCGGGGAAATCCGTGATGAAAGAGGATACATAATCAAATCATCCAGGGGGTCGGAATGCTCATTCTATAGAAATAAGATCTTTTTTATAAAATTTAATTTAATTTAATTTGCTCTTAGCATCCACATATTCATTGTATAATAAAGTCATGGTTATTGGATATTGATGTAGTCATTCTGAAACAATTATATCCTTTAGACTACCAGGTTTTTTCACATCCAAGATCAGTGAAAAGAAGGGGTTGGTTAGTAATTATAGTAAAGAAGAGCTTAGGATATACACAGAAGGATTTTATGATCTTGGATGAGATTGAAGCATTGCTGATTATGTCCTCCCACTTGAAGTTACTTTTAATTTATACTAGCCCAGGAACACTATATTCAGATTTCTCACCTTTAGTTGAAACTTTAATATATAATGGATTGGCATCAGATCATACTGTGATTTTTGGCGATTTTAATTTGCCTATAAATCAGGTTAAAACAGATTTAAAAATTTCCATATTTTTAGATACTATCTAGCTTATTTTCAAAAGAGAAAGACGCCCATATTTCGACCCAAATCGGTATAATCGAAAGCCGATTTTGGGCGCCTCCAACTGCAGTCTGTCTCAGGAACAGACAAAGTTGACAGGGGTGTGGTGAAGGCAGGACTGGGGCGTGTTTATCGGCTGAGGATAGATGGGCGCGCTCGGCCGATAATGAAAAAAAGAAGGGCGCCAGAAGCGAGAATTTGGGTCGCTTTTTTTGGACCCTTTTTTTTCACGAACAAGTCCCCAAAAAGTGCCCCAACTACCCAGATGACCACCGAAGGTAATCGGGAATGACCTCCCCTGACTCTCCTAGTGGTCACTAACCCCCTCCCACCAAAAAAAAAAACTTTAAAAACGTTTTTTTCCAGCCTGTATGCCAGCCTCAAATATCATACCCAGCTCCATCACAGCAGTATGCAGGTCCCTGGAGCAGTTGTTAGTGGGTGTAGTGTACTTCAGGCAGGTGGACCCAGGCCCATCTCCCCCTACCTGTTACACTTGTGGTAGTAAATGGGAGCCCTCCAAACTGCCCCCAAAACCCACTATACCCACATCTAGGTGCCCCCTTCAGCCATAAGTGCTATGGTAATGGTGTAGAGTAGTGGGGAGTGGGTTTTGGGGGGGATTTTGGGGCTCAGCACCGAAGGGAAGGGAGCTATGGACTTTAGAGGAACTTTTATTTAATTGTTACAAGTGCCCCCTAGGGTGCCCGGTTGGTGTCCTGACATGTGAGGGGGACCAGTGCACTATGAATCCTGG
Organism: Microcaecilia unicolor; assembly: GCF_901765095.1. NCBI lineage: Eukaryota > Metazoa > Chordata > Amphibia > Gymnophiona > Siphonopidae > Microcaecilia > Microcaecilia unicolor. Next base: position 36,564,295 of record NC_044037.1, read on the forward strand.
CCCCTCCCATGACCAAATGCCTTGGAGTTGTTCGTTTTTGAGCTGGGCGCCTTCGGTTTCCATTATCGCTGAAAACCGATACCGCCCAGCTCAAATCCGCCCAAATCCGATGCATTTGCCCGGCACCAACCGTATTATTGAAATAAAGGATGGACACCCACCTTTTTCGAAAATACGGTCTGGCCCGCCCCTTCGCGGACCCGTCCTCGGAGATAGACGCTCATGGAGATGGGTATTTGCATTCGATTATGCCCCTCCATGTTTTCTCTGGGTTGGATTTAGGAGATTTCAGAACCTACTCTCTGTTTTAGATTTAATTTGTTTATTTTTTTTACAACCAGTGCCTACAGGATAATCAGATTAAGATTATGATTGAACCCCTTCCTTGACCAGATCATTCTGCCATTAGTTGCTGGTTTTCACATAAGTTGAAAAGGAAGAAAGGTAATAGCGAAAAGGAAAGAGTCTTAGTACAAGCCCAATAGATTCTAGCCAACTAAGAACATCATGGATATCATCTTTAAAAGAGATTTCCTTGAACACAGCTGTATTCACTTTTGTCTAATTGTTTGGAATCTTTAGCACCTGGATGTTCATATGTTGCCTCTTGGTTTACACAGGCACAGCAAACAGGAGAAACCTCTACAGGAAAGAAGCACAAACAGAAAAAAGTAGAGGCTGGCCAGAAAGACGATCCAACACAAGAGATGTACCATAACATTACTTTATTCACAGTACCAATGTTTTATACACCTTCCTTGCCTCTAGAGAGTTCAACTGTGACCCTGAGGCAGGCGGGTTATGCAGCCAAAACACAGACCGTGTCAGGTCCTTCTAGTGGTACTGTGAATAAAGTGATATTCAGCTACATCTCCTGTGTTAGATCGTCTTTCTAGCCTCTAGTTTCTTCTGTTTGTGCCCCTTGGTTTACACCTCAATTAGTTGGCAAGAAACAACTGCTACATAGGAAGGATAAGAAATAGAGAAAATATCCAAATTATTTCACATTTTCAAAATATCAAAATTTCTTTGATGCCTATCAAAAATTAACTTTAGCTGCAAAGAGAGCATACTTTGATGACATGATACAAAAACAAAGCTCTTCAAAAGAACTTTTTTATAGTAAGGAAAATGACATTACTACAATTAAGTAATGAATCATCAGATGTGTCTATTTCTAGTCGATCATTTGCAACATTTTTTTAGTGAGAGACTTAGAAAGGTTCTTGCTTCTTTTGTTCATATAGACCTACCTGCAAAAGTTAGTTCATGTCTGGATTTGTCCTACACATGGTCAGAATTTACACCAAGTACTACAGGACAGGTGGCGGATGTAATAAGCTGGTTAAATAAAATAATTCTACTAACTCACTGGATGTTTGCTTGCCCACTTTGATCAAAAGTATGAGAAAGGAATTATTGAACTACTTGGCAACCTTAGTGAATAGCACAAGGTATGTCGGTACTGTGACAGATAACATGTTCTAACCGTTAATAAAAGGCCCCTTAAGTGATGATAGATACCCGGACATCTTTAAAAAAAACAAAAAAATAATGAGACTCCTTTTAAAAAATGAGAAGTTGGACAAATCCCCCCCCCCCCCCCCCACACACACACAATATTCAACTGGTGGCAGAGTGCACGGTTATCTGCCACTGGCGGTGCTAACCCTGGATAGTCAATGCCGGGCTGCATCCAGTGACCAGCATGGAATATTCAGGTTCAGTTTTGTTTACAGCAACTTAACTGGTTAAGCCAATATCCAGTTCTAAGTGGTTAAGGGGCCATTTTATCAAACCGCAGTGGTGCACGACAAATCAGCCCTACTGCCGGACTCGTTCAGGAAGCCGGCAGTAGTTCCGGCTTCCCCCACATGCAATTTCAGGTGTTAAGAAAAAAAAATTTCTAGCACTGGGGGCTTACTTGACGGTAATCGAGCAGAACTGCCCACTGCCCAGTTACCATGCGCCAATGTGCCGATTTAGCGCAAAGCCATTTACTCCCACTTTGGAAAAATCCCTTTTATCTACTGCAGTAAAAAGGGGCCTCTGCACATGGCAAACCCTTTTAACACAGCTTGGTAAAAGGACCCCTAAGTGCTTAGCAGTTAAAGATAGGCCTGCTATTTATGCAACCTATCTTAAACGCTAACCTATATAGCCGGTTGGTGGCTAGCTGCTAAGGGGGAAGATTCTATATATGGAGCCTAAAAAATCGGCACGGAAATCAGTGCCAAGTATATTCTATAAGCACCATTTAGATTTAGGCACGGCATATAGAATACGCTTAATTGATATCTCAGCGCCCAAACCTATGCACCTCGATTTACACCAATTAAAATGTGGTATACATTCTGGCATGCAGATTTAGGCGCACTGGGCCATATTCTATAACTATGTGAGTAAATTTCAGAATGCCCATGAAATGTCCATTTCCCTGCCCATAACCACGCCCCCTTTTGCCTGCACATATTAGAACTTAGGCACACTGCATTGCAGGATATGCTTATCAAGTTGTGCCTATAAATTCTAATTTAACCAGCTAGGAGCCGTCCTGGCCATATAAATAGCACTGAATATCGGGTCCATCATGTCCAGAAAATTGTCAGCTATTTTCTTCTATTCACTTTTTGGCAATACATTTTGAAAAGTTAGTACTGTATTAGTTACAGGATTTTTTTTTTTGAGCAGCAATCCATTTTTGGATTATTTTCAATCTGGATTTTGCCCAAAATTCTCTACTGAGTCCTTGTTGATTTTAATTTGTGACTGTATTAGGACTGGCTTTGATTGGGGAACCAATCACCATATGGTGACACTAGATATAACAGCAGTGTTTGATATTGTACATCATGAGCTTTTTCTAGATAGACGGTCAGAGTTGGGTATTAACAGGGAAATATTTTAATAGTTTAGATATTTCTTGTCTGAAATAATTTTGTTTAGATTTAAATGAATCAGGATAGGTCAGAGTGCACAAATGTGGAATCTGGGGTCAGCTTTTTCCTCAGTACTTTTTAAAATCTATATGCTATCTCTTCGTCAGCTCCTTGCAGGATTAAAAGTATCCTACAGATTATGCACAGATAATATACAGGGTTTGTTTTCCTATTCATATACTTTTGATTTATTAAATTGATGTCTTTACTACAATCAATACCTGTATGACAGCCAACAGGCCTAAATTAAATCAAAAACACAAATACCATTTATCTCTGGACAATTGGATAATGCTGTCCCTTCTGAATTTAAATTGTGTGAAGTAATCCAATTGTATGAGAGATTAAATACCTAGGGGTTATATTAGACGCTTCCCTTTCTTTCAGTCCCTCCATCCACATTTAAGACATACCTACTACTACTACTACTTAACATTTCTAAAGTGTGTTTTAAATTGACCTCTTTTAGACCCCTTCTGGACTTTTCCAAATGGGGAGGGGAACATCTTAAGTTCATCCAGAAGATTCTTTATAGTTTCCCTCCAATCCCAGGGTGGTTGGTTCTGGGGAGGCATCAGAAGGCGTAATTCAAAACTGATCCCCATGACCTCTGCTTTCTGCCTTTCTGGATCTAGGTGTATTCTGGGCCATTTATGTTCCCACATATAGTCTATTTGAATCTATCAGTATTTTGTGCACAAAATGAGTGTCTGGTGTGGGTTTAGTTTAGTTAGTAAATAAGTGACAAGTAAGGAATACTTGAAAATGAAGACAGAGAAAGGTTTCAGATAGAAGGCATTTATTCTTACCAAAGTTTCAAATTAATACAGACATCGGATGGATTCTGGGTTCAATGGCACAGCGCTCTGCCGTCTGAGAAGTGTTGGGGACGACTCCGAAATTAAGCCCAAATCACCCTTCTTTTATACTCTCTTCTCTCAATAGAAGTCTATGGCTGGACCTATTTTGGGACCTGTTTTTTTTCAACTATTTCTCAATTTCTGTGGTTAAACTGTCGTGTCCTGCCATCTGTTGTTCTGTACCCAACTCTTTCCGTTCCAGCTATTGCAAGTTATTTCGCAATTTCCTCTTTTGTCAACATGTTTTTCTCTTCTGCCAGAACATCTTATTCTTAGCATATCAGTTTCACTTCCCCTTTTTCTATTATCTTATGATCTAAGTTTCATCTTATAGAAAGACAAACTCCATTTTAATAAGTGCTACATTCAATTTGTACCTGGCCTAGTCAGTGCTTTTCAGCTGCACAAAGCTATGTAGTTTGGCCTGCCACTATTCCAGTGGATAGATCTTAGGGTAGAACACATATTAACTTGCAGGAAAAGCAAGTCCATGCTCAGCCAGTCATAGATTTTTAAACCTAGCTGGTATTTTTACAGCCTGAGTCCTAAAATCTGGCCTTCCACCCTTTCGGTGGGCATCCAGTGAGGGCCTCTTGCTGTAGTATAATTATACATTCCCCACTTGTCACCCCCTCTGGAGAGGGGTGACACAAAGCTCGTCAAGCTTGTCATCATCCATTCCAGAAGGTGGTAAGCTATCAAACGAGAGGGGGAGTTTTGGTCTTACTAATTGTTAGAAGGTATGGTGCAAGATAGGAAACTTCATTCTCAGGTGCTATATTATTTGGGCATATGGAATTCCCTTTATATTACCCAATCCCTTGGGCCTTAATCTTGATGTTACCCCTCTTGAGGCTAACTCAAACCTGTAGTGAGAGAGGTTTTATGAATGGGACAAATCCATGAGTTCATCTGCAAAATCTCATGAAGTATAGGTATGTGGGTAATAGCAATTTAAGGTGGATCGTACTAATAAACACTTTCAGGTCTTTCTATGACTTCTATTGCATCTGTTGCATAGTACATGGGGAGATAATCTAATGTATCTATTTCAGTGGTCCTCGGAAGGAACAGTGGTTTTGATTAAGCATTGTTATGGTGGCTCAACAAATATATGGTTAGTACTCAGATTGCAGGCTGTTTTAGGTTGTAGGTATTCAGAATCCTTAAACAAGTATGAGGTTGTCATATCCAGCAAAAAGGGTCAATCCTAGGAAAATTTATATTAACAAAGGTCATGCATGGATATTGACATATGCATAATGACCTGGAAGTATGGGAAGCATTTTATATATCCGTTACCCCACTTGGAGCTTAGTCAAACCTACAGAAAGACATGCAGCTTAAGTAAGCCTAAGTAAGCCTACACCAAAGTTAAACAATTGCATAACAGGTTGATACTAACAGGGTTTACACCTACATTATGATATCAGAGCCAGTATTAGGGTTTGATGTTACCCTTGTATCGGAGAATATCAACTTCAAGTTAAATTACATCAACAGAAATAACGGGGAAACTCTTAGAAAAACATTTAGAACAATAAAGGAAATAATAGGAAAATAAAAATAAAACCTTTTCAATATATAGACAGTATTACTGCTAAACTAAAAATAAGACAAAACATGAATCTATAATGTCCATAAACAGCAACAGGAAATCTCAAGTTAAGTATCAGTTCTAAAGTCTCTTTCATCGATCATGGTTGAGACGGTGGAAGCGCTGAAGAATCTGGACGGAGATCTGGAAGATCTAACAGGGCTGGATTTTCAGACTGGCCTGCTGAAGGGAGTGGCTGGTCTTGAGATGGTTAGGCTGGTAACATCTGGTTCTGCGGCTGAGTAAACACGTATATCTTTCACATGGACCCAAGACTTGTGGTCCAGTAGTTTGCAAGGTGTAAAGATCATTGCCACAACCTTAGGGGATCTAACATCATTTGGGCCTGGATAGATCGTGAAGACGTACTTGTGGTGTACAAACTTGGATCTTTCCATGTCTTTATTCTAGGCATGCACCATCATTATTAGTCCATCAAGAGTCAGAGGCTGGCAAAGGAATAAGCAAAATAACTGTATGCCTGAATGATACATCGCTATATCTTGGTGGGCATAATCAGTGTGAATTGAATAAGCAAAAATAATATATAAATGTCAAGAGAAATGAAAGACAATGTAAACATGGAGAAATCAGTGCTAATTAAGTGCAAAAACAAAAGGGAAACCATAAGGGTTAAATAATGAAAAGCCAATTTTCATTAATAGCAATAGTATATATAAAATTATATCTCCTGTTTGGTAGGGGTCAATTGCAACCCTCTTAATACTAGAAATTGGGATGTGCATAATATATCCCCACTTCTGGCTTGCATAACGTGCGAGACAGATTGGTAATTTTAACGAACACATGATCAAAATAACAATGGTTAAGTATATGGAACAAAATAAGTACAAAAACTAACAATAAAAATTTAGAGATGATGGTAAATGTTCAAGTTATTGATGTATGGAGGGCAATGTGTTGCCATCTATCGCCAATAGATATGGAATCTTCACCTGCGATGACTAACATTCACCAAGGGTTGAGCCCTCAGCTGCAGGAGGCCAGCAGGACTTACGAGCTAGACGATTCAGAAAGAAGGGTAGAGGCCAAAGCTTCTTGCAACTCCAGTAAGTGGAGAGCCTATCTCTTTCGCTCATGGACCAATCGATGTATCTGTTGAAACTCACACTCAATAATGTCTCGTATCTCACACCGGGTAATGTTGGGGTCTGTGCATCTGTCCTTTAATGTAGCGATTCTTTGCTGCAACATAGCCTTCAGATCAGACACATTATCGGGTAGCTCTTCTTTGCTAGCAGTCGTCTCCTCGGTGAGGGACGTCAGCATCAGAGAGGAGGGCCGTGAGGTGTATCCCTACTATGGTGTGTCCCCAAAACAGAAAAGTATCGAAAATGAAAAATTAAAAAAAAATTAAAAAAAAATTAAAAAAAGGAAAAAAAAAAAAAAACACTCTGAAGGGTGTAAGATAAAAATAGGCTTAATAAAAAAAAATAAAAATAAAACCAAATATGATACATCTGAATTGCAGCAAGGCATATTCAGAAGGCAATGCCAGAAAAAGGTTCCTTTAAAAAGACAAATGAAAAAAAACATTCAAAAGTTATTGACCTTCACATAGAGTTTAAGTAACCCTTTTTCAATCAGACAAAGAAGTAGGAAGAAGCATATCGCTTCAAGACAAAATCACCACGTGGCAAGAGTTAGTTGAAGCAAGGTGTTAGTTAAATACACAAAGCATACTGTTTTAAATAGAAAGGAATCAGAAAGTTGAATGCATAATTTTCCTTATTTATGACTGAAAGCTTCACCAATTCTCAATTCAAGAATACTACAAAATCTATGATCAGCGCAAAATGTTCCCCCAAATGGCCAGTTCAAGGGAATATTTCTCGCATTTATTCCATAAAACGGATAATGGTTATTAAATATTGCTTCTTTCTTAGACAAGGAAATAATGAAAAGCTTTCAGATATCACACATACCATAGAGAGATTTCAAAAATGAAGGCTTTATATTCATGAAAAAACTAAAGAAGTGAATGTAAACAGCGTAACAGTTAAAGCAGAAAACATTTTAACAATGAGCAATACACAGCTTTTATTTAAAAGGGATCCCGTATAAAGTAAAATGGCATAAATAAGTCAGTTCAGGTATATATAAAAAAACATAAAATGAATATCCTCTGGGGATCGCTCATCCCTGCAGTTGATAAGAACTCCCCAGGGAAGGTATGCATAGAAACAAATAAATAACTTGCTGACTTAGTTAGGTCATTTGTATGGTACCATAAATATACACTTGCTATTAAACCTAGAGGAATATAAAATAAAGACATGTTACCTGTAATGGAAACAGAAACATCAAACCAACACATATACAGAGAAATGGTTACCGGATACTAAATGAGGAGCCGAGTAGTTTTGAGTAACTGAGAGCAACAAAATCAAATCGTGTTCGGATTACGCCTAGTCATTATGGGGTGGGTAATATTGATCCCTAAATCTGTGGTCACTGCGGACGGTGTTGATCCGGGTTCCATAAAGGGAATGACTGCCGTTCAGGGGGATTTTGACGGATCTGCGATTTTCTAAATCTATATGGCTGTGTCTGAAGACATTCAGCAGCATAATGACCGTATTGTTGGCAGCGATAACAGAGCACATCAGGATAGCGATCAGGGCTAGGCCAGGAACGATAGTCTCGTTTTCGCCTAGTATCTCCAAGAGGGCCCCTTGGGGGACCTCGCTGGGGTTGAGAGCGACGACCTCTTTCTTCAGGGTAATCAATTCTATGGTCTGGGCGGTAGGGCCGTGGGCCCTGATTTCGGGTGTTATTGTCATAGCGTTGATCAGCATACATAACAATAACAGGGGGAGAAGTGTTAGGAGTATTGGTATTGGTGTCAGAGCTCTTAGAGGCTCTTTTCTCTTTGAGATCTTCAGTCTGTAGCACCTCCAAGTTAGTGTGTACTGTCTTACGATGTTGGGCTTCATTTTGCTTGCTTTTAATAAGTCGTCTGCAATGATGAAGGATGTGTTCACGAATTTTAGGCCATTTTTCTAATTGGAGACCCACGGTGTTCTCTAACTTAAGTTTAATTTCTGAAGGTAAGGTTCCCTTCAGTAAATGGTAGAATACTGGGAGGGCATTATCAGAGTCAAATTTTTCCTCTGTTTCTTCCTTATAGAGGTCTTGGAGTCTGAGTAAATAGGCCTCAATAGGCTCTGAATCCATTTCCCATCTTTGGGAAGTGATAACCGAAAAGTCTTTAAGGGTCGGATACATGGTCCGGATTTCCTGGAATACTTTGGTCTGAATTTCTGTCAAAGGGTTGCCATCATACTGAGTATCGGTGGCAAATTTTGCATAGCCCGATTGAGTGAATATGTCAGTGATACTAGCGTGTGGGGTTCTGCCCAGGAGCGCTTTCATATCACCTACTGATAGAGTAGTCCCCAGGGTTATGTCCTGTAATTTCTTTAACCAGCGGTTACCTCCCTGTGCAATATCCGGGAGCTGTAGTATGAGGCTATTCAATTCAACAGCTGAAAGTGGGGTGTATTCCGTATGAGGGACACCACCTGACATTTTATTCAGCAGGGGAAAAAGTTTCACTGATTTAAGGAGATCAATCGAGGTGGTTGGGGGAAACTGATTCTCATACTTTTTCCAAACCTGAAGACCTTGGATTAGATAAAGGGTTGTTTTCTGATCCCAATGGGGGTCGGGGTGATCATAAATAAGATCTCTTACAAGTGAAAGCTTGTCTGATCGTAAAGATCCTTCACGTGGGAAGAGGGCGGACTGGGGCTGGAGCGCCTCAGACCATCCTGCAAGGTTATCAACCCATGGTTGGACATAATGCCATGAATTCTCATGCAAAGCCACATATTGGGCAGGTGTGTTAGGTGGACCAGATAGGATGGGTTCTGTACTGATATTCAAACTTGTAGGGTGTGGGGAATTGTCAATAACCGCAAGGCAGCGGCTAGATCCTTCATCAGTAAGATAACTGTGAGGATGGCGCTGTCTAGTATGATGAGAAATAACATCATGTTGTTGAGGAAACTCAGATTTTGGTGCAACAGATACCACGGTGTCCGGGGTATCAGGGTGCGGTTGCGTTGTCAGGGACTTGTGTAAGGAACGAAGTCCTTCTGAAACAAACGCGAGGCCATCTCCCATACTAGCCAATGTGTGATCGTATTGTTCTTCCGAGGGGACTGGGGTATTAGGTAACGTGAAACGAGGTGAATCGTCTGCAAGGGAAGGGATTACTTCACTATCTGAAAAAGAGGAGAAATGGAACATCGGAGGAGGCTCGTTTCGAATATCCTCTATGTCCGATTTTGTGGGGAGTTGTTGTTTTAAAACTTCCCATGCTTCGTCTAATGGGGAGAGTCTAACCTTCGGTCGCTCCTTATTAGCTGGTTTGGCTGGGAGTACCAAGGGACGCATTGGCCGTGCACCTAACGTGTCCCATCTAGGAGGAATAGAACACTGAGGTTCTAGAATGGGCATTGAAGGGTTCACTGGAGCAGGGGGTGGTTTAATGAAACCCCGATCATAGAGTTCCTGACAAATAGCCCGTGTCTGTGTAGCAGGACTACATGGAATGAAACCCATCTGTCGTAATTGAGACAGGATAGACTGTAGGGATTCAGCTGGCAAGGGACCAGTTTGGACAGAAGAGTCCAAAGGTAGTGGTGGAGGTGATGTCTGAGTTGTGTGTCCCATATGTGGGTAGGTAGTCGTTTGGGTGGTCATGTGTGAGGTCAATCCTGATCCTAGGCTAGGGTAGGTGGAGGTCTGGGCAGCTACGTCAATTTGACTGATAGCAGGGTACTGGACGGTGGCCGGAACTGATGGGTTCGGGACACAAGGATATTGCTCAATAATGGGAGGGGGTATCTCCATCTCATAGCCTCCAAGAGTACGATATACATGAGGCGGTGGTGGGGTTAGCGTCTGGGTTGTTGCTTGCATCGTTGGAGCAGAGGTAACAGTGGGTAATTGGGCCGAAATCAGGGCTACTGGTTGGGCCACTGGGATTGTTGAAGGGGTTAAAGGCGTCTGAGTTTGTACTGACCCCTGAGATATTGGAATTGGGTCCTTTGGTGATGAGGGAAGAGATAGATCAACTACCCCGGCAATGTGTACGGTAGTAGGTGGGTCAAATATCATAGGAGCGGGAGGTACCGCAGGCAGCGAGGGTATCACTGTCTGAGATCCTTGAGATAAGGGGGTCTGTGTCTGAGATCCCTGAGAAATCTGTAGCTGAGGTTTATCACAATATCCTGGGGGTATTGGTGTATATCCCACTGCACATGGTAGAAGCTTGGTAGTACCTGCAGCGGTAGCAGCATCATAGGGTGGTGGGGCAGTAGGTGTTATTGCCTCTTGGTAAGGGGCTTGATCGCAATCAGACTTCGCTAGGGCTCTGTGACACTGGTATATAAGAAAGTATAGTATGTTCCAGGGAAAAGCCTCTGAAAATTACTATAGAAGTGGTAGAAAAATAGAGAGAAAAACGAAATATTCCAAGGCAAAACAAAACAAATGTAAGCTCTTCGGGGAAGGCACAGTCACAAAAAAGTCATTAGTTGGAACACATTAGCCAGAACTAAAAATGCCAAAGACATCACTTGTCATGCAGCAATGGAAAATAGAATTTTCCATCCAACAAGCCAGTGAAAGGAAACACCGATTTCAACAAAAGGCAAGAAAATGTATATTAACAAAGACATATTAAATATAAGAGAAGCATATAAATCAATAAATTTTGAAACAGGACACCAGAATCGTGGTGTAAAGATGACAAGCTCATACCCATAAATATACACTCAGAAAAGGGACATAAAAATAAAATAAACCCGAATGCAATGGCAGGAAGCTTTTGTGGCTAAACAGGTGAAAGAGGAAAAAGAACAAATTAAAACATGTGATTCTTACATCAAGAACTTCCAATGATACGGCATAAAACATACATACTAGTCAGTGACTGAAATGTTATGTCTAAATGATGACAAACAGAACAGCTGCAGCATTAGAAGGAAAGAGAAGGTTGGGTTATAAAGAACCAACAGGAAATAACTGAAGAAGTTAAGCAACGCTGTATTCTCCTGGTACGCAGCCATCATCTTCTCAACCGGAAAGGTAAAACATATTTTATATGCATATCTGTTAATGTAAAAGCAAAGAAATGTTTCTCTATAGTTCAGAATACTTCCACTATCATATAAGTTATACAAGGGGTTATCTAACTGTTAATGTAACAATAATCCATTGTAATTTCATGTGACTTTCTGTGTTGCATCCTAGTTCATATCAAACTTGTTATAAAGACTTACACAATTTAACTCTTTATAGAACCATATTATTTAAAAGCGATTGTCATTCTCAGGACGTGGAAATATTCATCCGGAAACATTATAACATAAGTCATTACTGCAAATGTTTAAAATAAGCCAGTGCAGGCTGTATGCACTCGGAGGACGAAAACCACAACGCAAACGAGGAAGTGCAGTATTTCCTGTAGATAACGTTATAATATAGTCAGGCTCACCGATGATTAAAAAGTATTAAAAAGCATCCTTAAAAAGAGACTTTTATAAATTTTTCTAACAATCTATAATACTGGTCAAAAGCAGGATTCAAAAACCCATGTTCCCTGAAGATAAGCAGGCTTGTGGTACAGTTTTAAGTCAAACCATGAACTAACACGATAGCACGGTGCTGGGGCTCCAACAGATATTTCTTTCAAACAAATACGCCATTAAAGCAGAGCACAAGAAACCAAAACTATATGAGTATCGGAGATCAAAAGCATATGAGAATATTATCTAAAGGGTGTATAAGATCCCCTCATATCTAGGGCAGTATAATACAAACAGATAGGAAAATAAATGACAAACCTTAAGCATTATTAATTGAAAGTATAACATTGTCCCAAAACAAATTGTGAATTAAAAGGGTGTGATAACAACTACTAGGACAAGTACAAATTTAAAATTACAACTGAAAATTAAAAAGGAATACATTTCACAGTAGCAACTATACAGGAGCAATTAACAAGGACAAGGCAATAGAATAGCGACTATGAAATAACATTAGTTATATTTTATTTGACACCCAGTGGATTAAACACGCAAAAGCAATAAAAAAGTGAGTAATGCAAACCGGAAGATGGCCGTATACTATGATAGCCAGCCATAAATTATAGTATAAAGTACTGACAGTACATGAAGGAGAAGAGCATGCTTCTGAAGTCCAGATAGCTTAGAAAAACAAGTCACAGAGACAGGGGACAGGAGAATGCTGTATAATGGACAAGAGACCTTTTGCAAGGAGAAAGTATAGGTGGAAGTGAGATAAGTTTAACAGTCTTACAGCCAAAGCTGTGACAGGAGTGAGGGGGTACAGAAAAAGTGACAAATTCACTCTGAGAAGCAGTAACAACGGCAGCTTACTGTCAGGATCGGTGCAGGACTTTTAGGACTTTTAGCAAAGACAAAATACAAAGGTAGAAGACTTAGAGCGTAGTAATAGTTGCATATATAGTGAGTATGACAGAAAGGTGTCGAAAGTGGCAGAGACGGGATTAATGCAGAGAAAAGTAAACCCGGAAGTGTAGCTAAAAGTGGCTACGGGGAAACTATGCACTTATATTCAAAGTCAGATAAATTATCTGTGGTTTCCTGTAGTTTCCGGTAGCTATAGAATTATTTAGAGTCAGATCAAGACTAGCAATCATTTGGAAAAAGCACATAAGTTATTGTTCTGTCCGTTTCCAGCTGTACGGCCCTTGTACTGAAATGCTTTTACAGCTCTGAATATGGTTCCTTAATAAGGCTGTGTTATAAAAACAGTTTTAGTTACTAATAGAAACTTGCATGTTCCTGTTTGACAGAAAGGGTGTTGCAAAGCAGGTTAGAAAAACAAATTAAAACGTGTCATTCTTTCATCATAAACTTCAAGTTTACAGTATATAACATATTGAATCAAGCAGTCCAAATACAATGCTTAATGATGACGAACAGAACAGGCTTAGCATTTGAGGGAAGGGGGGGTGAAAAGTTACCGTTCTATCCATAGGCAGAAAACACATATCTGTGAATAAGATTCCGTTTCAGCATGGCTAGGAAGTCAGCACAGTCTGAGGAGACATTGTGGTTAAGATATATACGGGTTTACAGAAAATTGTTAAAAGGATTTAATGTTGATGCAGATGTTAAAGGAAAAGGAAAATAAAAACCAGAAGGGAAGTGTGCTTCCTGTGCTTAATTTGAGTTTAGTGCTCACTGCAAGCATCGGACATTACGGCTACTGAAAATAGGACTAAACAGCACATAAAAACTTTATGCTGGTATAATTAATCAGGATAGGATTTTATCAAATCAAACATATAGAAGTTCTTAGAAACTATTATGTAAGGAAGCAGGGAGTTAATGTGTGAGGAAGTATGACAAATCTAACTACGTTGCTATTTTACTTGCTCAGATAGACCGCCGTAATCATTCTGTGTTCATATAAAAGCTGTCAATTCTACACTTGATACGGCAACTCCTTCAAAGCAAAAAAATTTTTAATGTCTTCTACTGTGTCTTTAAAATAACGGCAATCTAAATTTCCTTACTACCAGTATATCACTTGATTCTGTAAAGTAAGGGTTAATTTTTAGTTTCCGGACTAAGGCTTCCTAGACGATTACAACTGAATTTATGTGCTAAGAAGTATTTTGTTTTGGCATTCTCTTGAGCCTTCCTCTGTTATAGAAGCTGAACAATCAAACTTAGCACAATTGAAAACCCATTTTTAGAAGGAAAATGCATTAAAAGGGCAGACACTATAGCATTATATCCAAAGGGTTAGAAAGTAAAGGTCAAGGGATGAACGAAAACTGTGACATAATCATAAAGATATAAGCGAGGAAGTAGAGAGAAAGAAAGGCATTCGAGACAGCTTCATTTCTCTTAAGAGAGGTCTGGCGACCATCAAAATCTAAGAAGGAATTCATTACACGCATTTATAAATGGAGAAGCTAAGGATATAGAAAAATGTGACTCGGGCAGAAATAAATCCCAAAAGCAGTGAGAAAGCAGTGGCGTGAGACACTAGAGAGGAAATCCTGGGTCTTACTGAGTGCAAGATCTACAGACAGATAGACATGAAAGCAGAACAGGAAAAAAAAACAATGGACGGCCCTAAAACACAGGGACAGTTGCCTTGAGAGGAGGACAAAGAATAAGGAGAGACGGAGATGACACAGGGATGGCTAGGAAAGCAGGAATAAAAAAATGAGCAGCATAGCACATGCAGAAAACTATAGTAGGGAGAAAGGTTAGTGGGATATAGGTTAAACTGGCATAAGGTTAAAAACACCAGCTTCTTAACGGCAAAACAAATTTTGTGGTTTCATATGTAGCTTGCATCCGGAAATGCTACAAGTATAGGAAATGTATGCCTATTAATCATGTCACATAAAGACAATGGTAAAAATCAAATACCGGAGTGAAAACCACCCTCTTTTGACTGGACCATAACAGAACAAAAACCTAAGGGGGGGCCACGCATGCAAGTACGGATTATTAGGTAAATGTTCCCTTAATTAATCCTATAAGTAAAAGTAATTAGAAAAACCATTATACAGATGTAGTTTAACTGTAATGGCAGGAAACCAAATCATATTACAAAAGGATGTACCGCAATAGTAACAAAAGGGTTTCAGAGCAAAGCTGTAAAAAGACAGAATCTGAAATGTAAGGGTTTTTGTAACAGAGAGGAAATAGAGAGAGAAAGGAAGCTAAGCGAGCCATGTGTGGTCATACAGAAAAGTCAAGGTTAAAAATGCAGAACCACATTGTGGGTTACGATAAGATCTACCAGTCTGTGTTTTGCAGCATAAAAAATTATAGAGGGAAAACGAAACCCGTCTCTAAGTTCAACTGTTCAAAGTGTCTGAAAACGGGGGAAGGGAAGAAGAAAAGATAATACAGCAATTCACAGAGACAGTGCGGGACAATTTCTTACAAGGTAGAAGCAGAATCGGAGGTTTAAGTGCAGCGCTGAGAAAAAGAGCGCCGGTCTTTTTAGAGGGAGATCACAGCAGTGTATAGGCAGGAAAAGGGGCTGTCAGTAGTTAAGTGCAGAAAAGACACAGACCGGAATGATGTCAGAGAACTGCAGTGAGAGAGAACAGGGATCAGAGTAAGTACGAAGAGAGCCAGAATAGGCAAGTGAGACGGAAAGGAGGGGGGTAATAAAAACAGGGCAATAGGGGAGGGCAATCAGGACAGAGAGATATCCTAGTTGAGAGCGCAGGACATACAGGAGGGCAGATGGAGTGTACTGTCCAAGAACTGCAGTGAGCAGTGAATGAAGGCTCGGACAGAGGTAGGAAAGGAATCAAAAGGATGGACAGAAGAGAGTGGCAGAAAAAGAACAGAGAAGAAACTGGAAAGACAGGAAAGAAATTTTTGAACACATAAAAATACAGCGTGCGAGGGTCAATATACCCTCTGGCGTACAAATGGGGGGGAGGAAGGTCAGCGAGTACGCTCAGCGACCGGGGCTCACCACTGTTTTAAATTGACCTCTTTTAGACCCCTTCTGGACTTTTCCAAATGGGGAGGGGAACATTTTAAGTTCATCCAGAAGATTCTTTATAGTTTCCCTCCAATCCCAGGGTGGTTGGTTCTGGGGAGGCATCAGAAGGCGTAATTCAAAACTGATCCCCATGACCTCTGCTTTCTGCCTTTCTGGATCTAGGTGTATTCTGGGCCATTTATGTTCCCACATATAGTCTATTTGAATCTATCAGTATTTTGTGCACAAAATGAGTGTCTGGTGTGGGTTTAGTTTAGTTAGTAAATAAGTGACAAGTAAGGAATACTTGAAAATGAAGACAGAGAAAGGTTTCAGATAGAAGGCATTTATTCTTACCAAAGTTTCAAATTAATACAGACATCGGATGGATTCTGGGTTCAATGGCACAGCGCTCTGCCGTCTGAGAAGTGTTGGGGACGACTCCGAAATTAAGCCCAAATCACCCTTCTTTTATACTCTCTTCTCTCAATAGAAGTCTATGGCTGGACCTATTTTGGGACCTGTTTTTTTTCAACTATTTCTCAATTTCTGTGGTTAAACTGTCGTGTCCTGCCATCTGTTGTTCTGTACCCAACTCTTTCCATTCCAGCTATTGCAAGTTATTTCGCAATTTCCTCTTTTGTCAACATGTTTTTCTCTTCTGCCAGAACATCTTATTCTTAGCATATCAGTTTCACTTCCCCTTTTTCTATTATCTTATGATCTAAGTTTCATCTTATAGAAAGACAAACTCCATTTTAATAAGTGCTACATTCAATTTGTACCTGGCCTAGTCAGTGCTTTTCAGCTGCACAAAGCTATGTAGTTTGGCCTGCCACTATTCCAGTGGATAGATCTTAGGGTAGAACACATATTAACTTGCAGGAAAAGCAAGTCCATGCTCAGCCAGTCATAGATTTTTAAACCTAGCTGGTATTTTTACAGCCTGAGTCCTAAAATCTGGCCTTCCACCCTTTCGGTGGGCATCCAGTGAGGGCCTCTTGCTGTAGTATAATTATACAAGTGCTACCAGGGTTACGCAGTGCTGGACAATTTAACAAAGAAGGACGGTCCCTGCTCAAAGGAGCTTACAATCTAAAGGACAAAACGTGCAGTCAAACAAATTGGGGCAGTCTAGATTTCCTGAATGGAGGTATAATGGTTAGGTGCCGAAGGCGACATTGAAGAGCTGGGCTTTGAGCAAGGATTTGAAGATGGACAGGGAGGGGGCTTGGCGTATGGGCTCAGGGAGTTTATTCCAAGCATAGGGTGAGGAGAGGCAGAAAGGGCGAAGCCTGGAGTTGGCGGTGGTGGAGAAGGGTACTGAGAGGAGGGATTTGTTCTGTGAGTGGAGGTTACGGGTAGGAGCGTAAGGGGAGATGAAGGTAGAGAGGTATTGAGGGGCTGCAGATCGAGTGCATTTGTAGGTTAGTAGGAGAAGCTTGAACTGTATGTGGTACCTGATTGGGAGCCAGTGAAGTGACTTGAGGAGAGGGGTGATATGAGCATATCGGTAAAGGCGAAAGATAAGACGTGCAGCAGAGTTCTGGATGGATTGAAGGGGGGATAGATGGTTAAGTGGGAGGCCAGTGAGGAGTAGGTTGCAGTAGTCAAGGCGAGAGGTAATGAGAGAGTGGATGAGAGTACGGGTGGTGTGCTCAGAGAGGAAGGGGCGAATTTTGCTGATGTTATAGAGAAAGAAGTGACAGGGCTTAGCTTTCTGCTGGATATACACAGAGAAGGAGAGGGAGGAGTCGAAGATGACTCCGAGGTTGCGGGCAGATGAGACGGGGAGGATGAGAGTGTTGTCGACTGAAATAGAGAGTGGAGGGAGAGGAGAAGTGGGTTTTGGTGGAAAGACGATGAGCTCAATCTTGGCTATGTTCAGTTTTAGGTGGTGATTGGACATCCAGGCAGCAATGTCGGATAGGCAGGCCAATACTTTGGCCTGGGTTTCCGCAGTGATGTCTGGTGTGGAGAGATAAAGCTGGGTGTCGTCAGCATAGAGATTATATTGGAGGTAAAACTTGGTTGTCCAGTGACAAAAGCACCTGCTCTGTCTGGCCCTAGGTTCAAAATGGTGCCACTTATCCCTAATAAAAGACTTCATATTATTGATGGATCAAGCATTGAATTCCATGGTCTTTTTAGGACAAACACATCTACATCACTTGGTGTAGTTAGTTATTAAAGGGTACTTTATCACCAGTTCATGGTCAAATTTTATGAATATAGAGAAATGATTAGGAAAATGTAGACCTCATTTTATGAACAATGTTACTGACAATTACTGCAAATTTATATGGAAATTGCTGACTTTAATCTAAATTTCTTTATTATCTGATGGATATGAGAAAATTATGTACAAATTGAATAAGGAATAGGAATAAAAAAAATTCAGATCTTTAAAGTAAATGAAAATCACAATGAAGGGAATAAAAAGGAAGATAATCTGACCTTCTGTTTGGCTTTCATGTGCACTGGTACCCCATACCCAAGGACCTACAAGTGGATTTTTGAACGAAATTTCCAACAGACTTTGCTGTTGGGATGCTGCCATAGGGAAGATACAACATATGTATGGGGCGAAGGTGGGAGGAGAAATAGGTATAAAGATTTCAAAATAAAATCCCCCAAGTATAATTCTGCTTGTCTTCTCTGCCCTACCCCAGGCACCATCCACTTTCTCAGGAGAGGGGGATAAGAAGAAGAGATATGCATGTGTGTTTAGCATATCTTGTAATGGAAATGACATTTCCCTTGTATTTTATCATTTTTTTCTTGTAATGTCATTATTTCTAAGTCATCCTAAAGCAAGTTGGAGAAGTTCAGGGTCCATGCATTATCAGCCATCTTTGCTCTGCAGCATAAGGCCCATGCCAAAAGGCCAACGCTGGCTCAAGTCCTCCTGCATCAGGAAGGGCTTTAGTGTCTGGCACCCAGGAAATCTGCATAGCTTTAATGTCTGGCACCCAGGAAATCTACATACAGTAGCTTTGTATAGCTATGCAGGTCTCGGCACTGAATATTAGATGGGACCCACATAACCTTTTCTGTTTTTTCCCCCTTCTGAGCCCCCTCCTGTCCTCCTGAACCTGCCCCCTCCTCCCATACACCCTCCCTCAAAGCCCGCAACATTATGAACTCTCATCCCCATCCCCAGGAACATCTTCTCCTCCCCATGTCTAGACAGACCCCACAGGGTCTACCTCTTAATACTGATGGTTCAGTGGGTGCAGTGAGGGCTCCTGCCCTTTATGGCTGCCATGATAAAATGGCTGCATGACCTCTTGTGGCCGCCTTGCCATGCTACATAAGCACTGTGAGCTGGGGGCAGGAGGAGGGTAGGAAGGATTCAGAAGGGAAAAATACCAAAAAGAAGTTATGTGAGTCCTGGCCAATATTCAACTGGGACACATATAACTGTTTATTGAGGGCCCTGGCAAAATATCAGCCAGGACTTGCATAAGCTCTGGCAACCATGGCCCCTTCATGTAGATCCATATATTAAGCATGGCCTGGCACTGAATATCTGGAAATAATTTCATAAGGTGGTGCCTAGTTAAAACACTGCTTAAGGAGCCTATGTTTCCAGTTAGCCTCTGTTGTTAGATCAAGGAGGCCATTTGTAATTATATATTAACTTTTCCATTGCCAAAAGGAATAAAGAGACTGAAGATGTTAGCCTATCAAGTGACCCGTTGTTGGAAAGATTTTGCTGATATATTCTTTTCTTCTCAATCATACATGATATTTAGGAAAAAAGTTTAGACTTCATTGTTTCAAAAATGCATTTTATCAAAATAATTTTATCTGTTATCAACCCAGAGGAACGATTTGGCTAATATCGCTTTGTTATTTGCTTTGAACTTTTAATGGTATTAGGGGAATATAAGTTTGTATGGTATGGTATGGCTATCCTACAATGATATTTATTTATTTATTTATTTAATTGCATTTGTATCCCACATTTTCCCACCTATTTGCGGGCTCAGTGTGGCTTACAATACATTGTATCACCCTTATGTTAGTGTTCCTGGGCCTGGGGTCAACCTGGCAGGAGTCTACCTCAGACAGTTTCACTGGTCCCTCAAATGGTTGGATCCTGGTGCCTCCACTTGGGAAGAAAGGTGTTAATGGGTGGGATTTCCCTCCTTTCCACCCTGGAAACTTAAAAAGACCACTGTGAACAAGGCTGGCTGAACTGTTACAGTTTATTGAACTATGTACAGCTTATATTACACAAAAGCACTGACATTTGCTAATGAAAAGTATTTTGATAAGAAACTTCTTAAGCATTCTGGATGAAAGGTGTCAGTCAGTCTCTTTGCCAATGTGGCAGCTTTAAACATATCCCCCTGTGCCTTCACCAAGTCTTGTTATCAGAGTATTACCTATGTCCCCTTGCTCCTTCACCGAGTCTTTTCCCTTGTCTATCTTGACCATGTCCTTCAGATCTCACCCTCTTGCTGGAGTACTCTGGACCGGCTGCTAGACATAAAATGAAGGGCTGTGTTAGTCGGGCTTGTCCAGTCACTGTTGCTGAGCTCCAAGTGCCAATTGTGCTCCAAGGGCTCTTCACTACTGCCACGTTACGAACATTGTTTGCACTCCCAGGAATCTCTGCCTCCACTAGGCTCCTACTGCCAATTGTGCTCCCAGGAGCCTCCACTGGACTCCAATTGCATTTCCTCTGCCTGTGCCAGGCTTTAAGCACTGATTGTGCTCCCAGGAGACTTTCTGCTGCTGGGCCTCAGGTATGAATTATGCTCCTGAAGGCCTTCCACCTTAACCCTGAACTTGTTGCCAAGGGCCTCCCTGCCTTGAGTCTACTCCCAAGAGCTGGTCTGCCACTGGGCCCCCCTCTTCTTTTGCGGTGGGGGGCAGTGTTCTGTTTTCAGGAGGAGCCTTCGGGGATGCCTTCCTTGCCAGGTCCACAGCTCATAGTTCTTTTGTGAATCTAGCTCTCTCTGATTCCAGCCCGTTAGAGTTTGTGGCCTGCAGTTCAGGTTTTCCTCAATAGAAGTCAACCTCCCTTCTCAGCCAAAAGTTCAAGAAACAGATCCTGGTCAGAATGTCCCTATTTTGAAATTGTCTGTCTGATGGGTAAGAATTCCAGGGAGGGCACGGCTAGACTGTCCCAATTATATTCAGGTGAGCAGTTTTCCCTGATCCACCTAATCTTCAGTTACTTTTATTTAGTGTGTGTGCTTTATTAACCCTAACTTTATTCACCAACTTTAATAGATAATTATCCCCACAGTGTATAAATGTTGATCATTAGTTTGCTTTTCCTTACAGTGAGGAAATTACATATCTAGCCCACTTTGCTGTTCATCTCTCCCCTAGCTTAGTGATGTAACAGTCTTCAGATGATTACATTTCACTCACAGGCTGCTGCCAGAACAGAATGTCAGTTATAAAGCTCTCTTTTCTCTCTTAATTTACCTCAGACAAAGAGGATATGTCTGCCTTCCAAATCATTTCAACCAGAAATATCTTCTATTCCTTCTGTTTCCCAAAATTCCCTTCCTTGGGGGGGGGGGGGGGGGGGAGAGGGGGGTTCAGTTCAGATAAGTAGGAATACTAGCATAATTGTCAGGTGTGGACTTATACACCAGCCCTACAACTGGTGTAAATGTGCACACCTGTATTTTTCAAGCACATTCTTCTATTATAGCATTTATAATCAATGTGTGTAATTGCACACTCCACCCAATTCCACCTCTGTGCATGCCTGCTGGCAAAGTATTCACTGTCATTTCAAAACACGTACTTATGTATCAGTTGGCAATTTAAAAGAGTTTATTTATGTGGTTCATGGTCATATGTGCATGTAGGTATATTTTCAAAGCACTTAGATGTACAAAGTTCCATAGTAAGTGCTTTGAAAATGAGCCCCCATCGGGGTCCTTTTACTAGAACGTGTTAAGTTTGGGGCTTAACGTACTATAATGTATAATTTTAATGTGTGGCAAGCACAAAACTAATGCTGCATTAGGCAAGAGCATTCCTACATTTTTAAAAAAAACTTGCAGGTCATGTGTTAATATTCAGATTTTCGTACAATTCCTGCTCCAGGTCAGGGCCGCCAAGAGACTAGGCCAGGCCCAGGTCAAGGTCGCCCCCGCCTCCACCCCACACCGCTGCCGCCCCCCCCCCCAGTCGCTCCCCCTGCCACTGACGTCCTTTCGCTCCCCCTGCTGCTACTGCCACCCGTCGCTCTCCCCGCCGCTGCAGTCCCCAGTCTCACCTGCGGGTCTCCACAGTTCCGGGCCCCCTGCATTCGAATCAGCAGTCGCAGATTGCCTCTCTTCTGGCCTTCCCTCCCTGTGTCCCGTCCTCATCTGATGTAACTTCTGGTTTCCGCTAGGGCGGGACACAGGGAGGGAAGGTCCGAAGGGAGGAGATCTGTGATTGCCGCTTCGAATGCAGGGGGCGCGGTTTCCGAGGAGGCAGGCAGGGGAGACCGGGGACTGCAGCGCCGGCGTCCTGACCCCAGCGCCAGACCCAGGGAATTTTGTCCCCCCTGCCCCCCCTCTCGGCAGCCCTGCTCCAGGTTATTGTGAAAGAACTTAGCACCTCCTACTTGGGATGTAGTAAATGGTCCTATGTTAACTCTACATTAGCTAATTAGTGCATGGTAAATGTAATGCACTAGCTGCCTAATGCTTCCAAGCCCAATCTCTGCCTATGCCCTAACAGAAAAATTCAGCACAAAATTTGGTAATGTTAGGTTTAGCACATGGAAACAGGCAAAGTACCATAAAACCTCTTAATAGGTAGTCTATTTCTGCATGTTGACTGCCCTGTCCCCCCCCCCCCCCCCCCCCCCCAATATTCAGTGCTATTTAACTGGCCAGGAACAGCTCCTAGTTGGTTAAATGGCACTTAACTGATTAACTGCAAATATTCAGCAAAAGATAGCCGGTTATCTCTCACTGAATGTTCCCGGTCAGTGCTTAGTGGCTAATGGTTATATCTTGCAATATAATCAGCTATCCACTAATATTCAGTGCGTTGCCAGCTAAGTTTTGCGGCCAAATCAGACCGCCAAAAAGGCAGGCCTATCTTTGGCTGGTTTAAACGTAACCGACCAGTGCTGAATATTGGCTTAGACATTTAAGTTTAAACTGGTCAAAAATAAACCAGATATTCAGTGCTGGGCAGCAGAAACGGCCTGGCATTGAATATCCGATCTCATTGCTGACCGTGGGAGTTAGTTGGGCTGTCTTCCATGGTCTAAATATTGGCCCTGGTGTGTTTAGTTTGTAATGCCTTTTAGTAAAAAAAATGTAGGTACACACTTTATTGCTTATAATACGTGCTTCATTAAAAAAAAGTACCCTCAAAATGCGGATACTGTTCCAGTCAACAAAAAATTAATACTTTCTATATAATTGTGATATTTTCAAGTAATCATCCATTCAGAAGTCCACAAGTCTATATGGCATGTTTTCCTCTTTGCATACTTTTTCTTAAATTACTTTACTTGCATTATTGTTTTTTTTTATATTTGGATTTTTCATGCTAGTGGATTCATTATAGGGAAAATGACAAAAATATTATCTGAGAAAAAATAAATAAACTCTTTTGGTTATAAAATCTCTCCATTAGAAGTTTCTCCAATGTCAACATCAAAAGGAATGAAAATAAAAGTCGCATTATTCGCATTTAGAAGTCTTGAAGTTGGTATTCAAAACAATTATTTCCTATCATATGAAGGGCCTTTAGTTTGATTAACCTGTCTAATATTTTCATTTGAAAACTAAGAAATGACAATAGTATAAATTACACGCTCATTCTTGCAGCTTTCAGTAGGCAAATAAATTGTTCATTCTTAAATACTGAAATTGCTCTTTTGACTGTCAAATATTTAATACTGTAAATTAACTGTCCCATTAAGTCCAAATTAAATGTTTATTTGTCACTTGATTCACAAGTGTTAACATTTTTTAGCTGAATTGTGTTTTCTAATGACTCCAAACCACACACAGTTGTATTCATTGTAGATCTCTAGTTCAGTCAGGGAAGAGATCATAGATCACATTCAACTCCTTGTCAGTTTATAGGCAAATAAGTCATAGTAACATAGTAACATAGTAGATGACGGCAGAAAAAGACCTGCATGGTCCATCCAGTCTGCCCAAGACAAACTCATATGTGTATACCTTACCTTGAATTTGTACCTGTCCTTTTCAGGGCACAGACCATATAAGTCTGCCCAGCAGTATTTCCCGCCTCCCAACCACCAGTCCCGCCTCCCATCACCGGCTCTGGTACAGACCGTATAAGTCTGCCTTCCCCTATCCTCACCTCCCAACCACCACCCCCTCTTCCCCCCAACTGCTCCGCCACCCAATTTCAGCTATGCTTCTGAAGATCCATTCCTTCTGCACAGGATTCCTTTATGCATATCCCACGCATGTTTGAACTCCGTTACTGTTTTCATCTCCACCACCTCCCGCGGGAGGGCATTCCAAGCGTCCACCACCCTCTCAGTGAAAAAATACTTCCTGACATCTTTCCTGAGTCTGCCCTGAGTCAAAAGTAGCAGCTTAGCTAAGGGCACAAGAAAGCTACCAAATTAATGAAAACAACTTTTTCTTAAAATTAATGCTATAAAGGCAGTAGAAAAATCTGGAAAAATACATTTGGGAGTTTGGAATATAGAAGCAGTGAACTGTATGACAAAGGTCATATTTAACAGGTTTACAACTGTCACTATGTCCACAAATTATTCTACTTTATTCACGGTCTGATAGCTCAGTTGATTACCAAAGGTTGATTTTGCTGATGCTAATTGCAGCTAAAATGGTAATAGCTGTACTTTGAATTAAAAATAATTTACTTTGGGAACTTAGGGGTCTTTTCACAAAATGGCGGTAAGCCCAACGCGGGCTTACTGCTTGCTAGAAAGGAAGTACCACTGGGCTACCGCCGCAGTTCCCATCCCCAGCACCTGGTGGTAATCGAGCAATGCTGCGCGCTGCCCAGTTACTGTTTGGTTAACGCGGGAGCCCTTACGCTACCTCAGTGGGTGGTGGTAAAGACTCCCCCCGAAATGGTCATGCGGCTAGTGCTTCACTTGCCGCATGACTATTTCCTAAAGAAAAAAAAAGACCTACCTTTTACCCGCCTTGGCGCGTGTTAAAAACACGTGCTGATGCCAGCGGAGGCCCCCTTTTGCCGCAGCTTGGTAAAAGGGGCCCTTAAGGTGCTAACAAGGCTCTGAAACATGCCCTGATGTGGCAAATTAACTCCTAGCAAAAGCACCGCAAGACTATGCTAAGGGCTACTAGTTCCACATTGGAACTTGATGCTGGAAGGTGCCGGAATGATTGGGGATCATTCTTGCCTCATACCCACTAGATCCTAAAGATTTTTTAAAGTAGGCTAGGAAGGGAGGGAGCTATGGGAGAGTGGGAGTTTTATTCAGGATGTTGTGATCAAGGGGCCTTCGAGGGGGTTGTGATCAGGGATACTTCAAGGAGTTGTCATTTGGGGCCCTTCGGGGGGTGTGATTTGGCACTCCTGGGGGGGATATCAGGATATCAGGATATGGTTTAGCAGTCCAATGCTCCCTAGCAGTATGAAAAATGCAGCTTGTGAAGTTTTTGGCAAGCAGCATTATTCATGTACCACAGGGATGTCTAACCTGTAGTACTGAGATACTGCAAATTAGTCATTCTTGTGGTAAATTTAGGTAAAATAAAAGCTCGACTTATTCATGAAAGCCCAGTAAGGCTAAAGAAGGCATGCCAAGCTTAATATGGCTGTATTAAGCTTAATGTGACTGTGTTAAGCTTAGTGCAAGTGCTAATAATGCACCTACACTGGAATTACTACATACCAAATGCCCTTTACTGCGGACTAAGTTGAACAGTGGCAATCAAAAGTGAAGGCTGGCTTGGAAATATGGCAGCAGTTCTGGCTTTTTAGTGGTGGTTATGGGTGAAGACTGCCAAAGGCAAATAGGATCTGGTGCCCATGGTGGTGGTGGCAGAGGCAGAGTAGGGAGTTGGCAGTGCAGGGGCTTGAGCAGCAGCTCCTGCTGTAATGGTGTGAAAGATCCCTGGTGGTCCAGCGCTGGTCATTGGGGACAGGAGCACAGCCCTCGCACTCCTGCTCCTTGCAGCATCTCTCCAAAATGGCTGCTTAACCTGTTGCAGTAGCTCGCAGTACTACATGTTTAGTTGAAAGTATGCTATAATCAAGTGCATTTATTCCACATCTGTGTTCATATTCATTCAACTTTCACTACTTGATGCCAACCTATAAAGGCTAATGCTTGAAGAAAATCAGCTACCACTATATTTAGATAAAGATATAGATATATGTACTTGTGAAACCTATGTGCATAAATGCCCAGTTCTCAGCTCTGTGCTATTCTGTTAATACATATATATCTTACATAATACTATTTGACGGATGGGTGTGAGTCTGGGCAGAGCATGCTCATACGTGTGTAAATGCCAATAAATTTGACTGTAAACTGTCTGGGCTTTGGTATCCTGGAATTAAGTCTGCCCTTCCTCTCATGTCTCCCATCAGCAGTTCTATCACTCTAAGGCTTTCTTCCTCAATGACCTGCTGGTCTCTGTCCTTGCTTCTAGGCTGTTCTGTTCTCCTCTTTTGGCCCATTTTCTAAGACCTTCTCGTAGGCCAGTCACTCAAGTTTTCAAGATATCCATAATAAATATACCTGTAATAAAATTATGTACAGTGCCTCGTTTGTATGCATATCTATCTCATGTCTATTCATTTTGAAGATCCTGAGGCACCAGTGGGACTTCAACTGGGCTGTAACCGTTAGGTACTCTTCATCTGCTAAAGAATGCTAAGCAATTAGTGCAGGATTTAACACAAGCTACTCTTAGTGTTGGACTGTGATAACAGCTATCCTGTGCTAAAAACATCCGGCATGTTACAAATACTGTTCTACAGTGGCGTTCCTAGGGGCGCTGACACCCGGGGCGGTCGCCAATGCGCCCCCCCCCCCCCCCCGGTACAGCGCAAACCCCCTCCTCACCCCCCCACCCCGGTGAAAGAACCTCCCCCCAGGCGCACGGGGGGGGGGGTGCCGCACACCGGTCAGCTTCGTTGTGTCCATGCTCCCTCTGCCCCGGGCTGGAGCGGGCTGCACCCACCGCCCCCTCCGTAGTACGTCACTGCCGTTCTAACTGCTTATTGAGGCTTTGGGCAGGAACTAGGCAGGTTATGGGTGGAGAATGGGCATGGACTGCATATTGCAGTTAAGGCATGATACCATGCACTGTCATTTGTACAGTTAGCACAGGTGCATTTACCACCTCCTTAAAAAGATGTATTAAGTGTATCCATGCTTTATTGCAATTATTTTACTTATTTATTCATTAGGATTTATTTACAGACTTTTTGAAGGAATTCACTGAAGGTGATGTACAAACACAACAGACAATTACAGTAGTAAAAATATTCAAATAATAATACAAGGTATAATGTCACACAATATGCAATAGAACATTTTAATAGATAGCATCGGGTATAAGAAAAGATGGAATATAAAGATAAGGCAGAGTACCAGTTAGAAAATAAGAGGACTGTTCAAAAGAATGTTGACTCTTTACAGGAATTTAGATTATCTGTGATTAAAGACAATATAGACATTCGGAGAAAGATGGAACAGATTGAGAATTTCAATAAAAGACTAAATTTACGTTTGTTAAATTTCCCTATGATATGTTCAAAAGATATGTGAACGAAGTCTTACAAATTCCTTTGGAAGCTATTCCGCCAGTAAACAAATTATATTATATTCCTGTCCCTAAGGGAGAGAAAGGGAAAAAAACAAGAGCTCCAAGAAGTCAATCTGGACTTAAATAATATTTCAGCAATACTGGAACAGACATTGGATGAAAATACTGAAAGATCCACTTTAATTGTGTCACTCATTTTTGAACAGGATTTGAATAATATAATGAAACTTTATTTTAAGAACTTGAAAACCTGTTTTGGGGGAATTAAGGTTCAGATTTTCCCTGATGTAGCAAAATCTACCCAACAAAGAAGGAAAGCTTTCCTTGTATTAAAATCAAAAACATCTGATATAGGAGGGAACTTCTTCTTGGCATTTCCATGTAAATGCATTGTTAAATTGGGTCAGATTAAATACACCTTTTATTCACCTGAACACCTTAAATCATTTCTTGATTCAAGGCAGCAGTAATGATATAAATATAACGTGGGAATGTTAAGCCACTATCTTTTTTTTTTTCTAATTTTGTTAATAAATGCTTGTTTTAAATCCTCTCTAAACTCCACCGACCCCTCTCTCACCTTAATGTGGTCTAATGAAGCAAAAAAAATTATGTTATAGGAATTTGATAGAATACGATCTGTATATCTGTATAATTGTATGATATTTCCTTAAATGTTGTTTAATTTCCTCTTATGAATCATGGCTGTATTTCAATAACAAGTATTTTCTTGTTGTAATGTTTAAAATTAATAAACAAATTTAATTAAAAAAAAAAAGAAAAGAAGAGGACTAATTTAAAGAATGTTGCATGCTACAGTATGTGTAGCCAGTGTGTGTGTGACTAGCAAGTTAGTTACTTCTTCCATTAAAGGCTTGGGAGAAGAGCGAAGCTTTCAGGTGCTTTCTGAAGTAGTCCTGTGTTAAGATTTCTATGTGGTAACTGCAGGGGACCTGCAGGTTATGCTCCCAACAGTTAGCACATAATCTTTGCACGTACTGTTTGTTAACTTTTGCTGAGTGGAGGAGTGGCCTAGTGGTTAGGGTGGTGGACTGTGGTTCTGAGGAACTGAGTTTGATTCCCACTTCAGGTACCGCTCCTTGTGACTCTGGGCAAGTCACTTAACCCTCAATTGCCCCAGGTACAAATAAGTACCTGTATATGTAAGCTGCATTGAGCCTGCCATGAGTAGGGAAGTGTGGGGTACAAATGTAACTTAAAATAAATAAGTGTAAAAATCCTGCCACACTGTTGTAAACATGCCCCTAAATAAAATAAAATTTTAAATCAAAGTAGTTTTCCCATTTCAAGGTCTGTGCTAATCTTTATATAAAAACGTATATTTCATAACAGGGCATGGTATAATCTATCATTTTTATTCTTAGAATAAGCCTTAGAGTTCTGTTATACTTTATTTTACTCTGGTGGCCTATAAATCAAAAACCCTCAAATCAAGTTTATATATTATTCTCTCTATAAAGCAAGGCAAAGAACTTCAGTCTCTAGTGTTATCCTTTTATCCCACTTAAGATAGGAGATCTGTCCCCAGACAGTTTCATATTCCCTCCATCTATTTGAAAATGTACTTCTGTGAGTTCAAAATTAATAAATTTCTCAGATGCTTCGAAGCTCTTTGCCTTGAAATATATATCTAATCAAAGCAAATATGTTTTATTTTTAAATAGGCTCTTAGGATATAAATGAGACATTGCTATGTATGACAGTGTCTTTGATAAATATTTTATATTACACCCATTAATGTTTGTTTTGATACCTATGGGGTCCTTTTACTAAATACTTTTACAAAAGGGTGTGCACATGGGCAGATCTTGTAGTTGCATGCATAGGTTATAAAATATTATCAGTTATACATATAGACCCAGATTCTATATAAGACACTTACAAAATCTACAGTTGACAAGATGGATTTGGATAGGCTGGAGTGGCCTTTGACAGCAACTTCAGTAGTTGAAAATGATGGACAAGACCGGGCGGACTTCAAAGGTCTATGTCCCAGAAATGCCAAAGAGAGACAATGATCAAGCATTTGATATCACATTCATTGTTGGTTTAATTATGACTTGACAATGA
Organism: Microcaecilia unicolor; assembly: GCF_901765095.1. Taxonomy (NCBI): domain Eukaryota; kingdom Metazoa; phylum Chordata; class Amphibia; order Gymnophiona; family Siphonopidae; genus Microcaecilia; species Microcaecilia unicolor. Next base: position 36,594,068 of record NC_044037.1, read on the forward strand.
GTGTGACTACTGGGCAGCTCTTTATCTGCCGTCATTTACTATGTTACTATGGGGTTTTAGTGTGCACTAATAATTATTTTGTGTTAAATGCTAGAGATGTTCATAGAAATATATGGCATCTCTAATGTTTAGCATGAGCTTATTTGGTATCCTGTTAAAAAAGCTAGCATGCCTTTATAAAGGGAACCCTATCAGGCTTATTTTCGAAACAGAAGGACGCCCATCTTTCGACACAAATCAGGAGATGGGTGTCCTTCTCCCAGGGTCTCCCAAATCGGCATAATCGAAAGCCGATTTTGGGCGTCCCCAACTGCTTTCTGTCATGGGGATGATCAAAGTTCCTGGAGATGTGTTGGAGGCGTAGCGAAGGTGGGACTTGGGCGTGCCTAACACACGGGCGTCCTCGACCCATAATCGAAAAAAAGGGCATCCCTGATGAGCACTTGGTCCTTTTTTTGGTATGACCAAGCCATCAAAAGGTGCCCGAACTGACCAGATGACCTCCCCTTACTCCCCCAGTGGTCACTAACCCCCTCCCACCCTAAATAAAAAAATATTTTTTGCCAGCCTCTATGCCAGCCTCAAATGTCATACCCAGCTCCATGACAGCAGTATGCAGGTCCCTGGAGCAGTTTTAGTGGGTGCAGTGCACTTCAGGCAAGCGATCCCATGCCCATCCCCCCTACCTGTTACACTTGTGGTGGTAAATGTGAGCCCTTCAAAACCCACCAGAAACCCACTGTACCCACATGTAGATGCCCCCTTCACCCATAAGGGCTATGGTAGAGATGTACACTTGTGGGGAGTAGGGTTTGGGGGGGGGGGTTGAGGGGCTCAGCACCCAAGATAAGGGAGCTATGCACCTGGGAGCAATTTGTGAAGTCCACTGCAGTGCCCCCTTGGGTGCCCGGTTGGTGTCCTGGCATGTCAGGGGGACCAGTGCACTACGAATGCTGGCTCTTCCCATGACCAAATGCCTTGGATTTGGTCGTTTCTGAGATGGGCATCCTTGGTTTCCATTATTGCTGAAAATCAGAAACGACCAAGTCTAAGGATGACCTAAATGTCAAGATTTGGTTGTCCCCAACCGTATTATCGAAACAAAAGATGGACGCCCATCTTGTTTCGATAGTATGGGTTTCCCTGCCCCTGTCTGGGGATGTCCTGCGAGGACGTCCTCAAGAAAACTTGGGTGCCTCTTTCGATTATGTCCCTCCACATTACTATGTGTGTATATATGTTACGGTTGTGCCCAGGTTCCTGGCTCGCAGTCACCTCAGTCCCCAGGGTTTAGACCTGGGGAATGCTGCGAAGTGATGGTTTACCGTTTACCGTGTTCCAGAAGATATGCTGGTCTGGTCCGGATCTTCCAGCTCTCCAGATTTGGGAGTTTTTTGGAACCAAGCAGCACCCATACCTGGTGAACTCCCTTGTGACCTGCCTTTATTAAACACCTGGTAAGGTTCCTAGTTGCCTTGCAACAGTGTTCTTCAGAGGTGTTCCTTTGGTGTGAAGTGTTGCAGTGCCTTTGTGCTTTTCGTGTTGGTGACTTTTACACTGCTTGTTTTTTGAACTGTTCTTCTGCCTGCCGCCTGCCCAGACCCGGATTGTTTATTGGACTATTCTTCTGCCTGCTGCCTGCCCAGACCCGGATTGTTTATTGGACTATTCTTCTGTCTACAGCCTGCCCTGACCCGGCTTGTTTCTGGATTGTTCGCTTGCCTGCTGTTTTTCCTGGAACCCAGCGTGTTTCTTGCGTTCCTGTTATTTGTCAGCCTGCAGCTGTGTCCTGCCTTGTCCTGCAAGTCCTACCGGCCGCCTGAAGCCCAGCGCTCAACTCTTGGTGAAAGGTGGTCAAGTGTAGGTGAAGCCTTACTCCAGTCCACTGTGTTCCAGTTCCGGTCTGTCTTCTCTGGTGTTGGGGTGATTCTCCTGCCGCTGCTGCTCCTCGACAGTGGCCCAAGGGCTCACAAACCCAGGTTCCTGCTGTGTATACGTGACAATATACCCGGTTATGCTAGCATTCTATAAATGAAAGTAGGCACCTATTACTTACTCTTACTCTCTCTCCCTCTTTCTCTCTCTCTCTATGTATATAGATGGATCGATATTCGATGCGATTTAACTAGCCAGAAATGGCTCCTGGCTGGTCAAATCACCTGTTCAGGTCTAACCACCAATTTTCAGTGGTATTTAACTGGGTAGTGCCATAGAAAATAACAGGTTAGCACTGAACTTGATACCTGAATTTTGGGGGGACGTTCCGCGAGTCAGCAATTGGCCAGTTAAGTGCAGATATTCAGCACTACATAAGCAGGACTGCTTAAAAGTCAATCCTATCATTATGGGTAGCCCATAGTAAGTTAAGTGTTGACTATCGTATTTTAGAAGCTATGCTGATTGCTACTGGCTGAATATTGGGCCTTAATGTGTGCGTGTGTGTTTTCTGCATAACTCTATCAAAACTTGACCAATTTCAATAAAATTTGGGATACATTATCCTGAATAAATTTGCAATAAGCCTGCAGTCACGCCAACCACCTCACCTAAGTGAAGTTGCTTCACTGCCTGGTTCTTCAACTGTCACAATGTTTTCTTCAATGTGAACTGATCAGGCCATGCTGCTTCCTGACTGATGATCTGTTGAGTTTGTTTCTCATAATTTCATCAAAATATATTTCACACTTACTCTTTCCCACCTCTTTTCTAGAAACTCTTGAACCAGTCTAGGAGAATCATAACCTTTCTCCAGATAGAAATTTTCAATAAGGATCAGATCCTCCAGACTGAAAACCATGGTAACTGTTTATGTTTAAAGCAAGACGGTGTCTATGCATATCATGACAATAATTGCTAGGTGGTGATGTCATTGTTTAGGTAAGGTGGCCAGCGTAAGTGTAGTCTTACTGTAAATTTATCCAGGATGATATATCCCAAATGTTATTGAAATTGGTCGTTTTGACAGAGTTATGTAGAAAAGCTTTGCATATATATATTTTTTTAATACAGTAGGCACGATATTCAGTCAGTGGGAGGCAGCCTGTATAAGTGCTGCAGTCAGCACTGACCCCGGAAATTCAATGCTGGACCATTTTCGGTGACTGGCATCGCATATCTGTTAATAATGGGCAAAGACAGGACTGCTATTTTTGTGGTCCGATTTGCCCACTAAACTTAGCAGGTCAGCGTAGAATATTGTCGGTTATCACACGATATAGCCAGTTAGCTTTCTGGCACTTACTGAAAATACTCAGTGGAGCTAACCAGCTATCTGCCACTGAATATTAACAGTTAGCCAGCTAAACGCTATTTAACTGGCCAGGAGCTGTATATTGCAAGCACAAGTTATAGAACAAAAGCAGTTGTGCAGATAATGTAATAATGAACTAATAATCCAGCTTATAATTGAAAAAGAAAAACGTCTATATTGCGACCCAAATCGGGAGATGGACGTTTATCTCACAAAAACGAATAAAGCGGTATAATCGAAAGCCGAATTTGGACGTTTTCAACTGCACTCCGTCGCGGATGCGGACAAAGTTGATGGGGGACGTGTCGAAGGCGTGGTGAAGGCGGAACTGGGGCGTGGTTATCGGCCGATCAGAGATGGGCGCCTTTCGCCGATAATGGAAGAAAAATATGCGTTTTTAGCGAGAATTTAGGGCACTTTTCCTGGACCCTGTTTTTCCATGAATAAGGCCCCAAAAGGTGCCCTAAATGACCAGATGACCACTGGAGGGAATCGGGGATGACCTCCCCTGACTCCCCCAGTGGTCACAAACCCCCTCCCACCACAAAAAATGATGTTTCACAACTTTTTATTTTCACCCTCAAATGTCATACCCACCTCCCTGGCAGCAGTATGCAGGTCACTGGAGCAGTTATTAGGGGGGTACAGTGGACTTCAGGCAGGTGGACCCAGGCCCATCCCCCCCCACATGTTACACTTGTGCTGGTAAATGGGAGCCCTCCAAACCACCCCCCAAACCCACTGTACCCACATGTAGGTGCCCCCCTTCACCCCTTAGGGCTATAGTAATGGTGTAGACTTGTGGGCGGTGGGTTTTGTGGGGGATTTGGGGGGCTCAACACCCAAGGGAAGGGTGCTATGCACCTGGGAGCTCTTTTACCTTTTTTTTTGTTTTTGTAAAAGTGCCCCCTAGGGTGCCCGGTTGGTGTCCTGGCATGTGAGGGGGACCAGTGCACTACGACTCCTGGCCCCTCCCACGAACAAATGCCTTGGATTTATTCGTTTTTGAGCTGGGCGCTTTCATTTTCCATTATCACTGAAAAACAAAAACGCACAGCTCACAAATTGTCGAATAAAACATGGACGTCTATTTTTTTCGAAAATACGGTTTGGTCCGCCCCTTCACGGACCCGTTCTCGGAGATAAACGCCCATGGAGATAGACGTTTTGTTCAATTATGCCCCTCAATTGGTGTTAATAATTGCACCAATTATTATATATGTCACAATGTTGGACATTAACCAGTTGAAATTATTATGTCTATATCCTTCCCTATGGCATCTTCCATTCTGCAATTGTTGGAATATTTAAAAAGAATTTCATTCAGTCATACAAGACAGCTTTTGTGAGAATGTTGAACCTTGAACTTGAACGGCCAACATTCAAATTTTACTGGGCTCTTCTTGCCTTTATTTCCATACCTGGCTGCTAATTACCACAAAACAAAATATTTTTTTTTCTGGATTATTTCCTAAAGGAAAAGCCTATAAGACATTATTAAATGGACTTGGGGAAAATCAGCTGCTTATTTTTAGGATAAGCATCATAAAATCTGTTTTACTCTTTGGGATCTTGCCAGATAATGGTGATCTGGGTTGGCCATTGTTGAAAACAGGATACTGGATTTTATGGACCTTCAATCTGTCCCAGTACTGCAATGGAGTGGAGGAGTAGCTCAATGATTAACAGAGTGGTTTGGAAAACAGGGGAACTAGGTTCAATTCCCCTTGCAGCTCCTTGTGACTCTCAGTAAGTCACTAGAAACTCCCTTGCCCCAAATATAAAATAAGCATCTGTATATAATATGTAAACCACAGAAAAGTGGTATGTCAAATCCCATCCCCTTTCCCTTATGTTTTTATATCTTGATTAGTGCTAATTGGTCCCAATTAGCAATTACGCTTGTAACTGTTCTTAGTTGCTATTCTATAAGTTTTGCACTGAAGGGTCCTTTTACTAAGCCACGGTAAAAAGTGACCTGCAGTAGTGTAGGCATGTATTTTGGCGTGCACCGGGCTAGTTTTTACCGCGTCTGTAAAAAAGGGCTTTTTGTAATGGGACGGGAAAAGAGCATGCAGTAAAAATGAAACCTAAAACTGGCCTGAGCCCTTAATGCCGCCCATTGATCTAGCAGTAAGGGCTCATGCACTACACACGCAGTGATCGGTTGGCGTACGCCAACTTCCGATTACTGCTAGAAACACCACGCGTGGGAGGAAATAAATTAATAAATCTTCCAGGCATTATGGGCATTGCCTCAAACCTGAAATTACTGCCAAGGCGTGCAGTAGCCTGGCGGTAGTCTTGTTTTGGCATGCGCTGCACATGTGTAGAGTCTTAACGCGCCTTTGTAAAAGGGCCCTTCAAGTTGCAAACTGTGCAACTTCAAGCATAGGTGAGTCAGGAGTGGGTTGAACAGTTATGTGTACATGTTATAAAATGCTAGCATTTATGTGCCATGAGCAGTTAGCCAGCCATTGAACCAGTGTAGGTGCTCGCACGTAAAGTTAGGCATGTAAATGCAGACTTACTATATTATATAACAGCAACTGTGAGCACAACTGCAGTTATAAGAGCCAATTTCTGGACCGCTGGAGGGAGCCCAGCTAACTTTCGCAGTCGGCAGTCATCCCGGATTTTCAATGCCTGGCTGTTTCTGGTGACCAGAATTGAATATCTGGTGTATTTTTAGCTGGTTTAAATTTAACTGGCTAAGTCAAAATTCGAAGCAAGCCAGTTAACTTTAAACTGGCTAAAAATATGCCAGCTATTTAAGCGGCCCAATGTGGCCTCTTACAATAGTCAAATATGAATTGAATATTTTGGAATAGATGGCTATATTGCGCAATATAGCCTATTATATCATAGGCGCCAACTGGGAATATTCAGCAGGTCATAACCGGCTATCCCCCATTGAATATCACTAGATAGCCAGTTAAGTGCCATGTAACCTGACTGGTTAAATGTTTTTGAATATTTGGGGATAGAATTTGTGTTTAGTGTGCATCATCCCAGCAACCTTTTGACGATTTACCCCAATTATTGTGTTTTAGCAAGGAGCTTTGTGGATGTGCATTTTGATTGTACACATGTTATTTAATACGTATGTATGCATACAAGCAATTTGCACACACTTTAAATTTTTAGGTACCCACGTGAACCATAGGCATGTTCAGAAATAGTCACCTCTGATATTTCAGATATTTGTTTGAACTAAAATGGTTTCCAAGCCTAGTTAAAATTGCAAGTACACTACATAGCCTGTTTTCCTTAGATATTTATTTAAATCTAAATAGATTTTGAAAGGTTCATTGTCTCAGATCATTCTTGCCCTTATATCCATCCGTGTCATCAACCTACACTTACCAGTTCATACTGTTTGCCACAGTTATATCTTGGGAACATTTTCATCTTAACCTGCTCACAGCAAATGTGCAGATGTCATATTTATCATTTCATTACAATAAAGAAAGCACAAATGCCTGTACTCTTCTCTTGAAGTGCATAAAGACAAGAATAATGATTACCTATTTCTTCACCGTTATTTTAGGATTTAATTACTTTTCCAAATCCAAGCTCAATATAAGTTGTATACAGGTGCAATAAATATATCCCTGCCAAAAGAGCTTACAATCTATGGGGCCGTTTTACTAAAACATGTAAAATTTGTAGTTGCCACAACTTAACATGAGACTATACCACAGAGTAGCTGCAAATTTTACTTGGCAGCTAGCGGAGACATCGCCAGCATTTTCTATTGCAGGTTGTGTGTTAACATTCCTATTAACATGCAGTAGCTGCTCTTAGTTAACCCAGAAGCACTTAATGCTTCCTATTTAGAAAGCAGTACAAGGTCCCACAATAACTACACTTTAGTTGGTTAACATGCAATATTTGCTTTCCGCACTATTTTTATGCCCATTAAATGCCCCTAACATGAAAAGCACTTAACTTGTGGTTTACTGTGCTCAAACTACACAAATATCACAAAGCCCCTTAATGCCGCTGTGTGCTAGCAGTTGGAATGTGGTAAACTGTGCATTGAGGACTAAATTCTATAAATGGTGGCCAAATTTGTACGCCAGTAAAAATTAGCGTTAAATCCATCTTTGGACGTTTTGTGGAAAACATACAAAAATCCAGTAGTGAACATGTTTTTTTTTTTTTTTGTTACATTTGTATCCCGCGCTTTCCCACTCATGGCAGGCTCAATGTTCACTTTCGAACCTGAAAAAGTCTCTTTTTTTTTTTTTTCAAATATGGCCATTTGCTAGATGTTGTTGTGTTCAGTCTGTCTGTCTTTTTGGACCATTTTTGAAAAAAAAAAAAAAAAAAAGTCCAAGTGAAAAATGCACAAAACCAAGCCATTGAGATGTAGGAGGAGCCAGCATTCTTAGTAGTGGTGGAGGAGTGGCCTAGTGGTTAGAGCACTGGTCTTGCAATCCAGAGGTGGCCAGTTCAAATCCCACTACTGCTCCTTATGATCTTGGGTAAGTCACTTAACCCTCCATTGCCTCAGGTACAAACTTAGATTGTGAGCCCTCCTGGGACAGAGAAATATCCAGAGTACTTGAATGTAACCTTGAGCTACTACCAGTGGCGTAGCCAAGGGTGGGCTGGGGTGGGCCCAGGCCCACCCACTTTAGGTTCAGGCCCACCAAGTAGCAGCACACCTATAATGTGGCTGGCAGGGACCCCAAGCCCCACCAGCCAAAAACTCCCAACAACTGTTTGCTGCCGGTGAAAATCTGCTATTTAAAAGGTATATGGGGGAGAGGGGATTTTTGAAAGACCATATGGCATGCAGGCGAGAGAGGGAGAAATCAAATCACTTGTAGGACAAGGCGGAGTTCTGCCCACCCACCTTGGGTCCAGGCCCACCCAAACTTGGGTGTCTGGCTAAGCCCCTGGCTACTACTGAAAAAGGTGCAAGCAAAAATCTAAATAGCAGACTGGCTACACAGGCATCCCAGCAGAGCAGTGGGGCACCCTAGAGGGCACTGCAATGGACTTCACATAAATGCCCCCAGGTACACATCTCACCATTACCCCCTTATAGTGTATGGTGAGGCCTCCAAAACCCAGCAAAAATCTACTGTTTGTAAACTACATTGAACATGAGTCTATTTCAGGCTACTGTGGGGTATAAATGTCATGAATAAATAAATAAAATTATATGTTTATTGGCATTTATTAACCACTTTTATGAAGGGATTCATACCCAAGGCAGTATGTAGCAGGTACAGCTTGACATAAAACATTATTTGTTTATAGTATAAAAATAGTAAAATGACCAAATATAATCATGAATATAACAAATGAGGTACACTTGGAGGTAGCAAGTTGAATTCTAGTAATAGGACTAACATGATACAGTATCATAAATATACATATTGGCTTGCACTGCAACAGAAAGATGATAAATGTCATCAGAGTACAAATGTTATCTTCATAGGCAACATGGAAGAACATTCATATAACATAGATATCCTACTCAAGATGTCACCATAATACAAATGAAACACCCTAATAGCCACACATTAGAACATTCAAATAACGCAGATAAGATGCCAATGCTGTTTGTAGAATACAATGCAATAAGATATCTTTTTTTAGTTTAAACTTTGTATTAAAGATTTAATAATTTAACACAAACCAAAAACAGCAAAACAAAATAGAGCTACAGATGTTGTGACATAGACACTTTCCAAATAATAGGAAAATATTATAGGCATTTGCCCTATCAACCCTCCATGTATTTGTGTAATGAGGACCACATTTTCTTATTATCCAGTACACAACACATTATTTCAGCAACTATGGATTTATATTTAGCAGTGAGGAAGACAGAGTTCTACCAAAAAAAGTAATACTGCAGAAGAACAAGTACTTCCAGAAACATAAAACATTCTGACATGCCACATCCAGTACAATGTTACACAACAGTGAGAGATTTGTAACTGTCTGGAAAGGATGTCTGCTTTCCAAAAAAACACAGCTGATTAGGAAATGGCATATTTGAAGTGAAAAACCTGAGTATTAACAACCCAAATACCCCACCAAAAAGGTTGCACAATGGGACAGGAAAATGTAATATGTGCCAACATAGACTAGACTTGGAGGCATCACCACCTAAGTGCCTAGGCCTGTGCAGTGTCTTCAGGGCTATGCAATGTTTATTCTCCCACCAAATTTTTTTTAAATAAGATCTGGTCCACAGTCTTATAGAACTGATCATGGAAAACAACAGGCAACATAGCCAGAGTGTATAAAATCTTGGGAGACATGATGGTCACCTTGATCAAATCTAAACAACCCCAACACGACCATCAAATGCACATGGACATTATCCCTTCTAGTAATGATTTTTGATTCAAATTAAGTGTTGAATCCAAATCAGTACAACATTTTATACCCAAATACTTGAGAGGGCTAGTTGCCCAGCTAAAAGGATAGGGATCAAACTTTGTACTCACACAATATACATTGATGGACTTCTATATATGGTGCCTAATGTTAGGTGCTACTTCTGCAATGAGCTTTTGGCACATAAATGTATTTTAATGGATGCAAGTGCTGAAATGTGGCAGAAATGGTAGATTTATAGAATAGTGCCTAAGGGGTCCTTTTACTAAGCCCCGTAAGTATCAATGTGCGCCCAATGTGTGCCAAAATGGAGTTACTGCCCACCTACTGAGTGGCTGTAGTGCTAATTTCATTTCTGGTGCGTGTCCGATATGCGCGGCTGAAAAATAAGTTTTGTTTTCGGATGAGCATATCAGGCGTGCGCCAAGTGGCATTTGATACACATAGATTTTTACCACCCGGTTACCGCGTGAGTCTTTACCACTAGGTCAATGGCTGGCGGTAAGGTCTCAGACTCAAAATGGACGCACGGCAATATTGATTTTGCCACACGTCCATTTTCAGCAAAAATACAAAAAAGGCCTTTTTTACAGGTGTGCTGAAAAATGGAGCTACGCACGCCCAAAACACGCGCCTACACTAGTGCAGACCATTTTTCAGTGCACCTTAGTAAAGGAACCCCTAAGTATTTCCTGGTGGATCTGCAAAGGGGGAGTAATGATGGAAGGGACATAGGTGGATCAGGGGCATTCCCTTAAGATGCATGCAATGTTATAGAATAGAGTGGATCTGCGTCCAACTTGTGTGCTAGGATTTACACCTGGTTTCAGTTGGTGTAACTCCTCACACCCAAAGTTGAGTGTGAATCCTGGTGCTACATGCTAATCTGTAAAGGGCACTCATTCTGGAATGCCCATTACAAAATACCATTCAGGGCTGATTTTTTTTTTTTGTGTGTGTGTGCCAAATTTTGAGCATCATTTACTGAATCCAGCCGTAAGCGTCATGATCTCAGTTTTCTCTCAATTGATCTTATAGCCAGAAAAGCATCCAAACTTCATGATTAAATTGAGTAATGGAGAGATGGATTAATTTGGCTGGGTCAAGTAAAGGAGAATATCATCAGCGTAAATGACAGGGTCCTGCTTTTATCACATGACAGGGATGAGAATCGGCAGGACAAATGAGAAGTGGATACTGGGACATAATGCAAACCCACAAACTTTTCAACCAGCATCGGTTGCATATAGCTTTTTCCAGAAGTCGAAACTTGAAAGAACTTTTGAGTCCAGCTGATCTGTCTGTTAATAGACACTTGAGGGATGTGACCGGTGGACATGATAAATGTGGTAACTGCAGAATGTGTGGCATGATGGAAGAATGCAATGAGTTTGTGAACCCTGCAGACCAACAGAAATACTGTCTCAAGTCACACACCAACTGTCAATCCACCCATGTGGTGTATATACTAAGGTGTCCATGCAATAAGTTATATGTCGGAAAAACGAAGATAACTCTACAAGTCCGTTTAGTAGAGCACAAATCATGTATATTTACCAACAAAATAGGAGCTCCATTAGTTCTGCATTGCAAAGAAACTCAGCATGCTTTCAATGATCTCCGTTGTTTTGCCACACAGCAGGTTGGACCCTCTTCTCGTGGAGGCGATCAGGATCGCAAATTGAAACAATGCGAGCAGTGCTGGATACATGCTTTACAATCTTTAGCACCACAGGGATTAAACTCTTCTGTGGAGTGGGCTGCAATTCTTTAGATTGAACACCTCCACAGCGTCAGTTTTAAATGAAGGCACCATTTTGAGTTTGCTTGTGGATTCCGCTGTAGGAACTCAAAACGAGACTGTCAAATAAGAGTGATAACGTCGAGCCGTAAAATTGTATCATGTTGAGAGACATTTGACTCAGCTTTTTTGTCTCCTTTTTAGAACATCTGGATTCCTCCCTTGATAAAGCTGGTGGAGCTAAACGGGTCCCCGTCAGGAGTCATTGGAAGGGACGTTTGACATATAAAGCCAAAAGCTAAGTCACATTATTTTGTTGTTAATAAATGCATAAAAAATGAGTACAATAGGAGGTTTTTTCAGGTCAGTGATGAGCTCAGCCTTCAGAGTGTCTTATAACTCATCAATGTGTCTTGGTAACTGGGCTTTTTGAAATCTTTTCCTCCTTAAACAAAAAATTTTAATAAATTCAAAAAATTTGAAAATTAAGTGGTCTGAATCGAATAAGGATCCATTTAATGGTGATTAGTCAGAGGAAATGAAACAAATCTCTGTAAACCCGGAAGATGTAATGGGACAATTCGACAAACTAAAGAGTAGCAAATCACCTGGACTACATGGTATACATCTCAGAGTACAGATAGAAAAAAAAACGAACTTACAGAGTTATTATTAGTTATTATTTTTAAAAACAAGCATGGCTCTGGAAGATTGGAGGGTAGCCAATGTAATGCCAACATAAGAACTTTGCCATACTAGGACAGACTGAAGGTCCATCAAGCCCATCACCCTGTTTCCAACAGTGGCCAATCCAGGTTACAAGAGCCTGACAAGATCTCAAAATAGTACAACACATTTATACTGTTTATCCTAGAAATAAGTAGTGAATTTTCCAAGTCCATCTTAATTTTTAAAAAGGGTTCCAGAGGTGAACCAGAAATTATAGACTCATGAGCTTGATGTTGGTACTGGATAAAATGGTGGAGAGTACTCTAAAGGTCAAAATTACTGAACAAATACATTGGCATGGATTAATGGGACAAAGTCAACGTGGATTTAGCTAAGATAAATCTCATCTCACTAATCTGCTACATTTTTTGACGGGAGAAATAAATACATGGACAGAGGTGCGTCAGAATTGAATTGAGTGACCTGGTCTGAAAGAGAGAGGGTACGAAATCACGAAGCAGATAAATTAAGATTTGCTTCCAAATCTCAGAGGACAAGTTAGAAAGATCACATAGGAGAATAGTTGGGGTTTAGGTGGTATTCCAAGATTAGAACAAATAACAGTAAGGAGGGAATTATCATTCAAAGGTAGAGACAGAGATGAAAGAGTAATAAAGTGTGCATTCAGTAGAGAAGGAAACAGGGTATTATCCAAGGTTGTCCAACTGTATGTGTGTGGGTAAGTGAACAGACTGAATGAGATTCAAGTCAGAGATCATAGTAATAAGGTTGCAGAGAAATATGAAGCTAAGTCATCAAAGTGTATGTTGCAATCACCCAGAATAACTGAGTTAGGGTACTGTAAACAGTAATCCTTAAGGGTATGCTGTAAGAGTTGGAAAGAATAAGGTAACGGGGCAGTGGATGATAAAACAAAAGAAAATTAAGTGGCACAGAGATCATAAGAGAAATAAATGATTCTAAAAAGTGGTGGGAGGTAGAGGGCAATATTTTAAGCCTAAGGTGGGGGAATAGATGGCTGCTAGTCCTCCACTTTTCTGATCTGGATGATTATGAGCTAGGAAAGTATAACCAGGGAGTATAGATAAAGCTAAATTTGAAGTATCTGCATCTGTTAACCAAGTTTCTACTAGTCAAAGAATATCTAGTTTACACGAGGTAATAAGGTCTTTAATTAATAGGTATTTAGTTCACAGCAAGTGGGTATTAGGAAACCTAAAATAAGTTTGTGGACTGAGTAGAAGCGTTAGAGAAGGAAGGGAATCCTGTTAGGGATGTTGGGGGGTGGGGGTGGGGTTCATACTTCCCAGATGGTATTTTGAATTCAGTAACCTTTCCACTTCTGTTTTGCTTAGGTTCAGTCAGAGTTTGTTGAGGTTTTTTTGCCCATTCCTAAGTTGTTGTTGTTAGGCAGGCAGTTAATTTACTCAAAGGTGTGGGTAGATCGAGTTTACTGGGTATGAGTAGTTGCACATCATTCACATAGATATAGAATTTTATATCCATCAACCAAAGTAGTTCAGCTAAAGGCTTGAGACAGGTATTACATAAAACAGGTGACAGTATGGATCCCTGTGGTGCACCACAGTTCGGTGCTGAAGGTGATAATGTGTTTTTGCTGAACAGAGCTGATTGTTGTCTGTGTGACAAATATTATTTGAACCATGTAAACACTGTGCCACCAATACCTGATTTTGCTAGCCTTGTAAGCATGATATTATGATTCACAGGGTTGAAAGCTGCTGAGAAATCCAGTATACTATCATGGTAGACACAAGTTTAACAGACCCAGCTGCAGGGAAACCAGATACAGCTGGGAAAAGTGCAATCTGTGCCCTGGAACAAAAGGCCAAACAAGACCAGATAGATAAGTTGGAACCAGGTCATAAAACACTTTAAAGCAAGAATTAGCACTTTAAAGCTCACTTGCCATTTTGAAAGCAACTGATATAACTTGAATAAAGTAGGGGTAATTTGTGTCTATTCATTTAGCACCCACTAGCAATCTATCAGCAATACTATGGATAAATCTATAGATCAAATATTTTGAAAAGCCCCAAAATACCACAGCAGTTGTGTCTACTAAGCACATTATAGCACTACCTGTAAATCAGCCAGATTCAAATATAACCTAATTGGCCTAAATGTCCTTAAATGTATAAACAATATAAATGCAACATGAGAAACATGGTTTTTCCATGCTAAATGAATAAATCCAGATAGACCCTCAAGTTATGAATCAGAGCAGATGGTTGCAAGACACTAGTCGCTAATTTGGGGAAATACTGAAAAGGAAAAGCAGAGCGACTGAGCGAGATTGATTTTAAGATGATTTTGTCCTAGCCATGCTACCATGTTATCTAGACAAGAGGTTCTAATTATGGTTTGGGCTGACCTGAAAAGTATGCATGTCCATTTTAAGTTAGATAAATGTGCGCTAGTGCTTACTGAAATGTAGTAAAAGACCCCTTTGTTTGTTACCTAATTTATTTCTATTATCTTCCTCGGGTGGAGACACTATGAACCCAAATACTCGAGGGACTGATGGAACCTGTCCATGGGGACTCCAGCCTGGTCAGATCCTGTTCCCAAGGATGCCCATAAGGGGTCATTACAGTTATCTCTAAGGTTCCAGTAGTGGATTTTGGTTGTGCAGGGGCCTTTGTTTATTCTAATCCTGTTCAGCTGGGACTATTTTGTTATCTTAGTAATAGGCAACTAAACTGAAGCATGGAACTTATTTATTTGAAACATTTACATGTTGAATTCAAGATCACTTTTATTGACCGGGGATCGGGGGGAACATAAGTAAATTTGGCCTAGAGTGCATTGCTGCCACTCTCACTCAAATCATTCAGGCCGCTACATTTCTTCCTCCAGCATACTCTATCCTCTCCTCTCCTCTCTTTTGTGTATAAATAAGTACAATATTTGTACCAATGTTGATAGTTTGAATAGCCAGCTCCCTCCTGATGGCAAAGATTCAGGTGTGGGGGAGGGTGACATGCATAGAGAGTAGGAGTCTAAGACATTGGTGATCACAAACCACAAAGGTTCTAGTGACTTCAATAGGTCAGCACCTATTCAGAGGGGGGAATAATTACTCTGAGAGATGGAGCTCCAGAAGGGCCAAGATGTGCTTTTTTTTGGTTGGGGGGGGGGGGGGGGGGTTGACTGTAGGTAATTATGAGCCTTCCATGTTTTGTATATCATTAATGCATACATTGGTTGTTAATGCCTAAATACCTAATACCTGAATACCTAATTCATTCTATCGCCTCTATTCTTAACTATGTATTTCTCTTTTGCGGAACTGGTAATCACCATTATGGAATAATGTAAGCCAAATTGAACCTGCAAATAGGTGGGAAAATGTGGGATACAAATGCTACAAATAAATAAATAAATAATGCAATATTATCATTAAAACCCATTGATTACTTGCATTATTACATTGTTTTTGCTTCTGGTTAGTAAATGGACCCTTTTGCCAAATTTAAGATCAATCATACCACAATTTTATGCATATCTGAAAAGATTTAAAAAACATCAATGGCAAAAAAACATGATTGACAAGACTATTTGGGGTTAGGAAATTTCAGACAAGTTATCTTAAAATGTTTTGTCTTCTCTTTAAATAGAGAGCTGTATGACTCACCACTTTTCTATGGATACCAGTATGGGGATACTTTTCTTCTTCAGCACTGAAAACCCACACGTCACCATAGCAACATAAAAGAATTTTGAATTAAATTATACTTTCAACTAAACAAAGGGCCAAAACCCCCCAGCACTTCCAATACAGTTCAAAAATGACCTTTTAGAATTCAACAAATGAAAAATATGAATATTATTTTTATTCTACTAATGTTTAATAAAGTGATTTAGGGTTCTGGGTGAATGAATGAATGCACCCAGTGTAAATGTGCTTTTATTTTTAAGTACAATGAAACATAAGTTGTAGGAATCACTTCCCTGAGATACTACAGACAACTGTATAACACTTTATATCATGATTCATAAGGCCACTATTCATAATAGCCACTATTTTAAAAAAGTGTTTTGGATAATGAATGTGACTATCAAACAAAGGTGATCATTGATTTGAGATGACATGGGAAATGTTTTATTTTTCATATTATTTCTAACATGAAAACACCTGTAATTTCAGGGTTCCCCCTCCCCCCTCCACATTGATTAACTTAATAGTCTTTATTTTTTCTAGGGTTGTTAATAAGTGACTGCATGAGCTAGTCTCAGACCAATGCCCTTTGGGTTAGAGGGTATTTTAATCTAATCTAATTGAGGTAATTATCTATAATAATAATTCTCACCTGGAAACATTCTAAAGCTCACTCTGTGGGAGGGAAACACTGAAGGCTAGGCTCTCAGCTCACTCACTCTCACTCATGCACCACTCACTGTCACTCATAGACCCGCCCTCAGCCACGTCCCTTCCGGACATAATTCACGACCCCAACGTTCTAAATGAAACCTCCAAACCGCTCCAAACTGGAAGTGTGAGGCTCCAGAGATATCCGTTTTGCCCATAGCTCAAAAACGGAAGTGTGAGGCGTCCTGTGCCCTGCCCTCCCCTCAGAACGTCATCACCAGGAGGGCGGAGCACATTCCAGGAAATAAGATGTCCTCCTGCCCACCCTCAATGATGTGTGCCCCGCCCTTGCGTCACAACATCATGACGACGTTTGGCGCGACATCGACGGTGGGGCGGGGATACAAGATCACGTCACAAGTGGGGCGGGGAATGCAGAAGCCTCAGAGAATCGCCAACAACAACAACAAAAAAAATGTCATCCTCGATGGTGGGGCGGGGAAGGCAGTCACGCCATGCGATGACATCGATGGCGGGGCGGAGAAGCCACAAGCCACGGAGAATCGCCAACAGCAAAAAAAAAAAAACTGTCACGGCGTACCGAACGACCCAAACAACTTGCGCCTGGAAGGTGGGGGGTGGGGGGGGAAAGAAAGCTGCAACTAAGATGACAGGAAGGAAAATGAAAACCTTGCTAGTGCCCGTTTCATGCTCTTTGGAAACGGGCCTTTCTTACTAGTAGACCAATAAATCCCAAAGATGGTCCAAAGCAGTTTACATAAAACTCAAAATAACAAACTATGATAACAGTGACATTTTACAATAAAGATTTCTGAAACAGTTTTTTAAACTTATTATGAAAGGACATACAGATGGATAATAGCTTAATCTGAGATGGTAAGGAGTTCCATATTTTAGTTACCTGATATGAAAATGAGTGTTTAAGGGGTCCTTTAACAAAGGCACACTGAAAAATGGTCTGCGGTAAGTGTAAACATGTGTTTTGGGTGCAAAGAATCATTTTTCAGCGCACCTATAAAAAATGCTTTTTAAAAAGTGTTGCCAAAAATGGACGTGCAGCAAAATGAAAATTGCTGCGCGTCCATTTTAGGTCTGAGATCTTACCATCAGCCATTGACCTAGTGGTAAGGTCTCATGCAGTAACCGGGCGGTAATGGTCTAGGTAAAATGACGATTACTGCTCGATTACTGCCCGTGTGCCAGAAAAGAAAAATATTTTCCGACGTGCCTAGCAGACGTGCGTTAAAAATGAAATTACTGCAAGGGCCACATGGTGGTCAGGCAGTAACTTAAAACTGTCCCGCATTGGGCATGCGTTGGTGTCTACGCAACTTAGTAAAAGGGCCCCTAAGTGTTTTCGTGTAAAGTACATTTTTAAATGATGGAAAATTTAGAGCCTGATGATTCCTTAAACTGTGCATCCTAGGAATCTGGTTCTCGCCATCACATTACTGATTGTGTCTTGTATTTCTGTAATTTTAGTTCCTGTTTCCTGATTGACTCAACAGGGAGCAGCCCAAAGCAGGCCTGAGTATTTCTGCCCCAGCCCGAGTTTATCTCCTGCTAGTTCATTAATCTTGTTATGATGTTTCAGTCTTGTTTTCTTATCCAGTCCTGTATTTGGTTCTTGTTTCCCCCTTCCCCCCCCCCCCCCAACCTTCTTTCTTCCTGATATCTTAGGATTCCTCTCAACTCCAGTACTCTATTTCCAGTGATCCTTCATTGCTTTTTCATGTTACGTACACTTGTTGCAAGTACTTTAAAACTTACCTTGAGCAATTCTAGTTCTCATTGTATTCTTATATAGTATTCAAGCCTTGAGAGTCCCTAGGTAATAGATGACCATGTCCTGGATAGGGTGCCTGCAATAGAATCAACTAACCAAAGTAAGGATAATGATAGACTGACTCAGAGGGGCATTTTTTAATAATGTGTAAGTCTGACTTTAGACATTTTGCTCAAAATATCTAGAATCTGAATAGGAAGTACAGCGATTTCCAAAACAGCAAAACGTCTCCCCCCCCCCCCCCCCCCCAAAAAAAAAAATGGCCACTTGCTAGATGTTTTTGTGCTCTTTGTGTTTATGTTTTTGGTCCATTTTTGGAAAAAAAAAAAACTTTTCCAAGTGAAAAATGCACAAAATCAAGCCATTGGGGTGTAGAAGGAGTCAGCAGTCTTAGTAGACTGGCCTCACAGACATCTCAGCAGAGAAGTGGGGCACCTTAGGGGGCACTGCAGTGGACTTCATCTAAAAGCTCCCAGATACACATCTCACAATTGCTCCCTTATATTGTATAGTGAGTCCTCCAAAACCCACCAAAAACCTACTGTACTCAACTTTATACCATTGCAATAGCCCTTATGGCTGCATGTCACCTATATGTGGGCACGGTAGGTTTTTTGGTGGGTTTTGGAGGGCTCACACTTTCCACCACAAGTCTAAAAGCTAGAGTGGATTATTGGTCTTAGTTTCGGATAACTATCACTCCAGGTGAGGGAGTAAAGGATGATACATTGCTTAATGGTGGTGCTAAGAGGATTACAAAGGGTCAAGGATAGGTCAGGTACTGCTTTTCTGGGAGTACAGGTTGTCATCAGGCATTCAGATTGTGATTGGGGGGTTGGAGTGGTTTTTAAAAAATGAAATAACCTGTAAACAACAAGAAAACTAAGCACAATTAATTTTTGTTGCCTGCACACCCCTATTACTTAATGCACATTTCAGGATAATGCATTACAAAACTTTTGTGATTTTGTAACTTAACAGTTACAAATACCTCTTAGCCAAAATACTTACTTTTGTATAAAATAAAACAACAGATAAAAGCACAGAAATGGGCCAGCCCATGTAAGATCTGGTTCTCTTCCTGAGTCTGGGTGACTAGGCTTGGGATGCTATAGAAGCCATGTAGCAGAAGACTACAATTCCCATAAAGCTTGGGAGCTAGAGTTAGTGCCTCAGGAATCAGGAAGAGGAAGAGGAATTAGGAAGAACTAGTCCGGCTGGAAGAGATATGGGAGGATGATCCTAAAAAGGTGGAGGTAGGGAAGCGAATCCTCTATAGGAAACACTATCCATATTGGATAAAGCTAGGGAGGGGCCTAGCCAGAACCCTAATTAGCATAGTAATAAGTAAGGCATTCTGATAGGTTGTAGGCTAAGGAGAAGGGAGGGGTTGACACCTGGAAACCAGAGAAAGAGAGGGAAGAAAAAGAAGCCTGGAGAAGAGTGCTGCCTGCAGACAAAGAATATGGATGGGTCAGGCTGAGAATCCGGGGGCATAACCCCAAAGGTGAACCTAGAAAGACATACTTACTTTCAGGTATTATCATGTGGGGGAGTTGTTGCTAAGGTTTTTGAATTTTTGGAACTGAAAGTAACAGCCGGGGTGGAGGACAGGACAGTAAGGTTGTGTTGAATGTTGTCCTATCCAGGGTGTAGTGGCTGTTGGGCTGCACGCCCAAGAGACTATGTTCCAGAAAGGAGTCAGTATGATTTTGGGGAAGTAAAGAGAGTAAAGCTGTCTAAGAAACCCCCTTGAGGAAGTGCCAGTGTTTTCTGAGAGAGTCTATTTGCATAATGGGTGGAGTTGAATGGGCTAGTTTGCTTATTGTACAATCTTCATAATACAGTTTGGTCCTTGTAGAAGTGAAGGAGCCAGAAGGCTCTTCTAGTATAAAGACTGGTCCCTTACCCAAAGAAAGAGGTTGTCAGAAGGAGGTCCAGCTAGAGAAAGTAGTGAAGTCACGCTGAGTGTATAAAGACTGGTCCCTTACCCAAAGAAAGAGGTTGTCAGAAGGAGGTCCAGCTAGAGAAAGTAGTGAAGTCACCCTGAGTGTACAGGGGACTGGGAAAGAGGATTACTTGAATAAAAGCAGATGCCAGAGGTTGACTATCTTTGACCATTTTTTTTTAGAGGCAATGTCCTTTACTGTTACTCAGTTGGATTTGTCACCATTTGGTGGCTATGGTTACTGTTGGTCAAAGGACCTCATCACAACGTGCTCACAGTAAAAAGAAATACACAAGAACACAACATCATCTTATGGAAATGGAGGATTAAAAATGGCCAATATACCCATAAAGCAAGGAAAGTGCTAACATACACTGTTGAACTCATAGCTCAGGAGACGTAGGTTCCAATTGAACAGGAAGCGCAAAAGAAACATAGTTAAATTGCTGAGCTAAATAAAAAAAGACAGAGATAAAAGCCAAACTATATCTATCCTAAATGTATAATACCATCTTGAAGGTCTTGTATATGAATATACTGGTATGTATTGCAAAATCTATTGAACTTTGATCACAGTGGCCTTTTAAAAATTGCTTCATAATTGAAATCAGTTTTTACAGATGAACCAGAAGGAAATGGAGAGTCACTGAGATCATTCAATGTGAATTTGCTAGCTATTTCTTTCTTCCATTTATATTTTTCAATGCAGTCTTGGGTCAAAAATTGTAAAGCTTTTGGAAGAACCCTGTTGCTGGCTCAGATGTAAGCCAGCTTGGACCATGCAAACTAACTCATAAGTCAGTTCTCATTAAGATTCTAGCTGGCTCAGTTTTTGAACACAAGCCGTAAGAATCTGCAACCTGGCTGTGACCAAAACACAGATGGACAGGGGGTTTCAAGGATTTTTGTATGTTTTTCATGGTCCAGATTGTAGTATTCAAACGTACTTGAATACAACATCCAAATTACTCTGCAATGTCAGTTGTTATAAAATTTATGGGAAATTCAATTTTATAATAACTTCATCAAAATACTAAATTCTTCCTTACATTTTGATAACAAGCTGCCATATTAGTCTCTTTTATATCACAATTTCTTATTGTAATTACCTGTTTAATTAAATAGTAAGCTCTGATGCTCATAATAAGAAGATCCACTGTATGCCTGGTTGGATCACGCTTTAGATCTAAGTATATTGGATTAGTTAACTTTGGGGTGATCTTACATTACAGTACAGACTTTTAGGGCCCAATATTTAAAGAATTAATGCTCTTAAGTTTAGAGGCTTTTTAGTAAAGGCTGTTAAGCCCTAAAGCACGGTTAGCGTGTGAGAAATATGATAAAGCTTTTTACGATAATTTCCATGTTGTTGCACACTACACGTGGTAATTATTTTTTTAAAAAACATTTTGGAGGGGGTGGAGACTTGGAATTTCTGAGCTAGCATATTCCCCCTAATTCTATAAAGATTTCCAAAAATTGCACGTGTAAATTTAGGCAAGTTCCTGATTGTGCAATTTAATAGAATAATGAGACAATTAGTACCAATAATTGGCGTTCTAACAAGCAATTGTTGGCACTAATTAGATTTAATTGGGATTAATGTGCATAAAGTTAGGCACAGGATTCATGCCTAAAATTTTACATATGGTCCAAAAAAGGAGGCACAGAAATGGGTGTTTTGGGGCAGAACAGGGGCATGGTTTTGAATTACATGGGTAATTACAGAATATGGGTGCTCTGCTCATAAATTTAAGCATGGGCATTTGCACCACATTTTTGTTGGTGCAAATAGTGGTGCCAAAATTTACACGTGACCTCTCTATTTAAGCGTTTATTTTATAAATTGTGCCGAACTTTAGGCGCGGCTTATAGAATACCGCTTAAGTGAGTATTCTGCGCCAATTGTTTAGCTGCCATATATAGAATCTAGCCCATTATAATTAGCGTTCACTAGCAGGATAACACAGTGTTAACTTGGAAGCAACTAGCACTCCCACCACAGGTTAACATGGGAGCACTTACTGCCTCCTATTTAGGAGATGTTAGGCGCTCCCACATTAACGTTGTGCTATCTGGTTAGTGTACATTAATCATAGCACGCTAGCTGGATAGCACAGGAAGAACCACTCTCCATCTATGACTTTTGCCCCCTCCAAAAATATGGGGGCACAATTAGGGGGGGAGTTATCAAGGTGAGGTAAAAGTCAATCTTTATCACACCTTGATTTCCCATTGGATTGAGCAACCTGCGATATCTACTACTACTACTACTTAACATTTCTAGAGCGCTACTAGGGTTACGCAGCAAGTTCCTGAAACTACCTCGCAAGTAGCATTATTCCAGTGGCCTGCAAGCATCGGGCCACAAAGCTGGCAGAGCAGGATCCCCCTGGTTTATGCCCTCCAAAGCTATACAACCCGCCTGCATGTTTTGCATCTCATTACTACGTAACTAGTGGCAACTTAAATATTGCCTTGGTAAATTAAGTTGAGCAGCACTAGGGCCTTTTAAGTCGCATTATGGGGCAAATAATGTGAATTAAAGCCCTAACAGAACTTGATAACTTCCCCCCTTGGGGGTGAATTCTATATATGGCCCCCAAAAAAGCGCTATTCTATAAGCCATGCTTAAAGTTAGCCGCAGTTTATAGAATAGTGCTTATGCCTGGGAATTGCACCTAACTTTAGGTGTGGCCATTTGCACCAACTGAAACATAGTGCAAATGTACATGCCTAAATTAGGTGTGTATCCCCCCTTATTCTATAACAATGCACATAAATGCCCCCGTTCTACCCATGACCCTCCTATTTCCACTCCCCCTTTTTTATTCGCATATGAAATTCCAATTAAATCTAATTAGTGCCAATAATTGCTCATTAAAAAGCCAAATATTGTTTTGTGACATTATATAGAGAGCATTTACATTGTATTATGTTTATTCTGTGTTGCTGATGCAAGTGGATACTTGTAATTTTTGAAAATTAAAAAATAAAATGCAAAAAAAAGCCAATTATTGGCACTAATTAGCTCATTATTTAATTAAATTGAATGTGCTAATTGGGCACATGCCCAAATTTGCATGGACAATTTTTGGCAACTTTTAGAGAATTAGGGGGTTCATGCACAACAACAGGGAAATTGCCCTACATTCACGCATGACCAGCATAAAATATTTTTTAAAAAGACTAAAATGTACTGTGTAAAATTTGGGTTTACTGTGCAGGAAAATTCTGCATTATAACACAGTGAGCCCAGATTTCAGCACACTTTAATATGAGGACTGTTTTGAGAACTATATTCATAAACAAGCTTCTTTGAAAATTTACTAGGGTTGAGTGCAAAACTTTATACTCAAAATGTCATTAAACGCCTACATTTAGGAGCATAAAAATTGAGTAGCAACAGGGGCGGAGAAAAAGTTAGGAGCTTACCACTGATTTTCAGCACTAGGCTCATAAATTAGGCTCAAATGAATGGCAGGCTTAAATTTATTAGCATCATTTTTAAACTCCTACATTAAGATGAATTTTCAGATGATAATCATAATCATAAATTTGGCTAAAAATAGGGCTGCGGCTAGGAAAGCGAATAGAATGTTGGGTATTATTAGGAAAGGTATGGAGAACAGATGTGAGGATGTTATAATGCCGTTGTATCGCTCCATGGTGCGACCGCACCTTGAGTATTGTGTTCAATTCTGGTCGCCGCATCTCAAGAGAGATATAGTAGAACTGGAAAAGGTGCAGCGAAGGGCGACAAAAATGATAGCGGGGATGGGACAACTTCCCTACAAAGAAAGACTAAGGAGGCTAGGGCTTTTCAGCTTGGAGAAGAGACGGCTGAGGGGAGACATGATAAGAGGTATATAAAATAGTGAGTGGAGTGGAACAGGTGGATGTGAAGCATCTGTTCACGCTTTCCAAAAATACTAGGACTAGGGGGCATGCGATGAAACTACAGTGT
Organism: Microcaecilia unicolor; assembly: GCF_901765095.1. NCBI lineage: Eukaryota > Metazoa > Chordata > Amphibia > Gymnophiona > Siphonopidae > Microcaecilia > Microcaecilia unicolor. The sequence goes on from NC_044037.1 coordinate 36,618,170, forward strand.
AGTAAATTTAAAACCAATCGGTGAATTTTTCTTCACCAACGCATAATTAAACTCTGGAATTCGTTGCCGGAGAACGTAGTGAAGGCGGTTAGCTTGGCAGAGTTTAAAAAGGGGTTGGACGGTTTCCTAAAGGAGAAGTCCATAGACCGCTACTAAATGGACTTGGGAAAAAATCCAAAATTTCAGGAATAACTTGTATAAAATGTTTGTACGTTTGGGTAGCTTGCCAGGTGCCCTTGACCTGGATTGACTGCTGTCGGGGACAGGATGCTGGGCTTGATGGACCTTTGGTCTTTTCCCCGTATGGCATTACTTATGTACTTATGTCGGTACTCAACTTTTTTTAAATATCAGACCCTTAGATACTTGTGCTAAGTTCTGTTTTTGGACTTCCTAAGCCCTGCATTACTGGAAACACTAAAGGGCACCCCAGTTTAGAGATCAGCAGAGCACTGCATTGAAAATGGGAAAAGCCTGCAACTCCTGTGTTCCTTGAATCTTGCACAAGCAAAAGGCTGCCTTGAACCAGCTTACTTTGAATAAAGCCCCTGCTGCTAGTGGAAGTGACAGATGTATGGTAATCTAACAGAACAGTACAGTCAGCATGTTCTTTCTATTCTGGGAAATGGGCGATGAAAACTGACATCACAGATTTCTTTTTCTGCTGCCGGTACAAAAAAGGATGTTCCTATTAGCAGCTAAGAGCTCTTATGACCACCTTTGATTAAAACATATCGAGAGTAATTTTCAGAACTGTTTACCATAGTTATTAGTTATTTACCTGGGTGAAATGACTCAACTGAAAATTGTTCTCTCACATGCAGCTAAAAAAGGGTTGGCAGTGATCGCACATGTACTTCTACCTGTATTAAAAAGGGTATATTGTAAGTAAAATTGAAAGTAATCCAATTTATTCACCACTAAAATAATAAATGGATAAATAATTAAAAGCCAAACACGGCTATGTTTCGTCAGCGGCTTGTGACAAAACCAGGAGGTATATTCACACAATTTCGCCTAATTCAGCCCTTTAGAGGGCAAAACATGGCCACATCAGGCTTTTAATTATCTATTTATTATTTTAGTGATGAATAAATTAGATTACTTTCAGTTTTGTCTACGATCATTTTATTTCCGTACTGGATCAATTGCCCATTTGTTTTCTTAAAAAGGGGTATTGCAGTGGGCATTTTTAGGTTAAAGGAAGAAAACAGAGCATGTCTATGGCATTTCCAAAAATATATGCCCCCTCTCAGCCACCTCCATAAATGGCATATTTTGAGAATAATCTTATAAACTATCTTTGCATGTAAAAACACTGATTTATGAATGCAAATGGGCTCTTATAAAATTAGGACATGATTAAAATTACATGCATTATAAGCCAGCACATACTTCTACAGTAGACATGTTCAAGGGACATTCAGTGTAGCATGGACAGAGTCAGGATTAACACATACATTTTATTAAGTGCAGGTGATTACTCAAATAGTATGTGCTCTTATGTATCTTTATAAAATAGTCCTAAAATAGATACCTTCCTGCCCCCTATTAACCTATATATCCTGCCTTAAAAGTCATTTCTATTAATGTGTGTATCTTTGCAATTGTTAATTTATTAATATGAATTTTCATTCATTTAAATATTTATATACCACTTAAGCAGTTTACAGTTTCATTTTACAGGTACTGAGTCTGTCCCTAGTGGGCTCACAGTCTAAGTAGTATATTGTACTACTGTTGAAACTGAGGCAACAGAGGGTTAAGCCCAGGGTCACACAGAGCTGCAGAGGAAATTGAACCTGGTTCCCCAGGATCTCAACCCACTGCTGACCATCAGGCAGCAGCGGGAAGTGAACCCAGTTCCCCAGGTCTGCAACTTGCTATACTAACGATTAGGTCATTAATCCACTCAGCATGGGATGTTGAACGTAGGTTCAAATAGTCTGTACACATGTACACACACCAGGCTATTGTAAATTACCAGAGAAAACAAAACAATAAAAATTGGGGGTAGATGGTCAAGTAGGTAAAGTGACCAACTGATTCACAGTGGTGGCAATTTTCAATATAATCAAAAAGTAGAAGAAACCCTCAAGCACATCAACAAAGACAACAAAACAATAAAAATTGTAGGCAGACCAACTCAGTTCCAACACGAAGAAAAACTTGTAATAGACTCAATGCAGTCCTGCCTCCTGAGTGTAACAGTAAAATGAGATATAGGCCTGGGTCCCCTTCTCTACAGTGCACTCATTGACCATTAGGGTACTCCAGGGACATGCTTGCTGCTCTAGTAGGCTTGGCCATAACATCTCAAGCTGTCACAGAGGCTGGTATATACTGTTTTGTCACATCTTTGGGGGGTGGGAGAGGGTCAGTGACCACTGGGGGAGTAGGGGGGTCATGTCTTAATCCCACTAGTGGTCATCTGGTTATTTAGGGCACCTTTTTATATTCATTCAAGATTGAAACAGATCCAGACCAAAACACCCAACTTGTAACCCTGGACATTTTTGCTTTGTTCCATTATGGCATAAAAATCTCTAAGTTGTGGGGGCACCCAAATCCCACAACCAACATGCCCCCGACATGCCCCCTTGTATTTTGGATGCGATGTAGATGAACTGCATAGAAGAAGTTTTAAAAATGTGTTTTGAAAATAGCAATTTGGTTGTTTTTGCAAGAGAAAAATCCATCTGCCAGTGCCAATTTTGGGATTTTTTGTTTGTTTGTTTGTTTCAAAACGAGTCCCAAAATATGCTAATCTATACAAATATATAAATAATCTAGGTGTAGACATTTAGACCAGTTTAACAGCAGGTGTAAATGTCTAGAACAGGTATAAATATATATGCCTGAAAGGCATATACAATATATGCCACATACACTTGTATTTTATAAAAGACATATACAGGCTTATTTTCGAAGGAGAAGGGTGCCCATCTTTCGACAAAAATCGCAAGATGGGCCTCCTTCTAACAGGGTCGCCCAAATCAGCATAATCGAAAGCCGATTTTGGGCGTCCTCAACTGCTTTCCGTCACGGGGATGACCAAAGTTCACGGGGGCATGTCGGAGGCGTAGCGAAGGGACTTGGGCGTGCCTAACACATGGTGTCCTTGACCGATAATGGAAAAAAGAAGGACATCCCTGACGAACACTTGGACGACTTTACCTGGTCCTAAATGTGCCCTAAATGACCAGGTGACCTCCCCTTACTCCCCCACCCTGAAAAAAATAAAAAAAAAATATTTTTCCAGCCTCTATGCCAACCTCAAATATCATACATAGCTCCATGACAGCAGTATACAGGTCCCTGGAGCAGTTTTAGTGGGCGCAGTGCACTTCAGGCAGATGGATTCAGGCCCACACCCCTACCTGTTACACTTGTGGTGGTAAATATGAGCCCTTCAAAACCCACCAGAAACCCACTGTACCCACATGTAGGTGCCCCCCTTCGCCCATAAGGGCTACTGGTGTACAGTTGTGGGGAGTGGGTTTTGAGAGGCTCAGCACACAAGGTAAGGGAGCTATGCACCTGGGAGCAATTTCTGAAGTCCACTGCAGTGCCCCCGAGGGTGCCCGGTTGGTGTCTTGGTATGTCAGGGGGACCAGTGCACTACGAATGCTGGCTCCTCCCACAACCAAAGGGCTTGGATTTGGTCATTTCTGAGATGGGCGTCCTCGGTTTCCATTATCGCCGAAAATTGGGGATGACCATCTCTAAGGACAACCATCTCTAAGGTCAACCTAAATTTCGCGATTTGGGCGTCCCCAACATATTATTGAAATGAAAGATGGATGCCCATCTTGTATCAATAATACGGGTTTCCCCGCCCCTTCGCCGGGACGTCCTGCGAGGACATCCTCAGGAAAACTTGGGCGCCCCTTTCGATTATGCCCCTCCATGGAGCCTATCATAGGGGCTCATTTTCAAAAGAGAAAAAAACATTTAAAAAGTGGCATAAAATAGCATTTAGATGTTTTTATTGCCCAAACGTACAAATCAGTATTTTTGAAACCCATTTCCCAGACATTTTGCTATGCAGTTTGTCTGCAGTGTGTCCAAATCTCAAAGTGGCATGTTAAGGGCAGGATTTCGGCATTCCTAAGACTTGGACTTTTTCCTCAGCCATAATGGAACAAAACAAAATTGTCCAGGACTAAAACTAAAATGTTTTGGTCTAGACCTGTTTTAATAATGAATAAACCACAAAAAAATGTGTCCTAAATGACCAGATGGCCACTGGTTTTGGGCACATCTTGAAATCAGCAAGATGGGGCTAGACAAAAGAATACTGAATGCCAAGAAATATCTAATGATATGGTAAAGTAAGCATTATAAAAAGCCTCTCGTTCTGAGAACAAAAGGACTTTCTGGGACTCTAAGGACTTAATAAAATGAACAAGTCCATAAGTACATAAGTAATGCCACACTGGGAAAAGACCAAGGGTCCATCGAGCCCAGCATCCTGTCCACGACAGCGGCCAATCCAGGCCAAGGGCACCTGGCAAGCTTCCCAAACATACAAACATTCTATACATGTTATTTCCGGAATTTTGGATTTTTCCCAAGTCCATTTAGTAGCGGTTTATGGACTTGTCCTTTAGGAAACCGTCCAACCCCTTTTTAAACTCTGCCAAGCTAACCGCCTTCACCACTTTCTCCGGCAACAAATTCCAGAGTTTAATTATACGTTGGGTGAAGAAAACTTTTCTCCGATTTGTTTTAAATTTACTATACTGTAGTTTCATCGCATGCCCCCTAGTCCTAGTATTTTTAGAAAGCGTGAACAGACGCTTCACATCCACCTGTTCCACTCCACTCATTATTTTATATACCTCTATCATGTCTCCCCTCACCCGTCTTTTCTCCAAGCTGAATAGCCCTAACCTCCTTAATCTTTCTTCATAGGGAAGTCGTCCCATCCCCGCTATCATTTTAGTCGCCCTTCGCTGCACCTTTTCCAATTCTACTATATCTTTCTTGAGATGCGGCGACCAGAATTGAACACAATACTCAAGGTGCGGTCGCACCATGGAGCGATACAACGGCATTATAACATCCTCACACCTGTTTTCCATACCTTTCCTAATAATACCCAACATTCTATTTGCTTTCCTAGCCGCAGCAGCACACTGAGCAGAAGGTTTCAGCGTATTATCGACGACGACACCCAGATCCCTTTCTTGGTCCGTAACTCCTAACGTGGAACCTTGCATGACATAGCTATAATTCGGGTTCTTTTTTCCCACATGCATCACTTTGCACTTGCTCACATTAAACGTCATCTGCCATTTAGCCGCCCAGTCTCCCAGTCTCGTAAGGTCCTCTTGTAATTTTTCACAATCCTGTCGCGAGTTAACGACTTTGAATAACTTTGTGTCATCAGCAAATTTAATTACCTTGCTAGTTACTCCCATCTCTAAATCATTTATAAATATATTAAAAAGCAGCGGTCCTAGCACAGACCCCCTGAGGAACCCCACTAACTACCCTTCTCCATTGTGAATACTGCCCATTTAACCCCACTCTGGGGTTAAACTGGTTGGTCGGCATGGCTGCATTAGGATTAGAATTTTAAACTTTGGCCTAAAGGCTGTTGGTAGCCAGTGATATTTTTTAATAACATGATCAATTTGCTAGAGTGAGATATGAGTTTTAAGGCTGCATTTAAATAATCTGCAAACACTTGTGTGTGAACAGCTAAAGACCATTATACAATGTGTTGCAGTATTCCAGATAACTTATGACAAAGCCAGGTGTTTGGAAAGCAAAACTCTCTAGATAAAGACCTCTGGGGGGTCCATGTACATCTACGAGCCAGGAAGCAAGGTTTTAACACAGCAGATATTAGCAGTCAGAGCAAGAGCTAGGAACCAAAATAACTGCCCAGTATCTTTAAAAAAGAAACAAGTGGGAGGTGTTGGCCAGATAGTGAGGAAGAATAAACAGGTGAGGAAGAATAAACTACCAGTACACCACATAATACAGTGGGGGCAACTCTGGGTATCTCCATTTAGGTGCTCCATGGATATGCAGTAGAAGCCTATTCTATGATGACACTGGGCACCAAGATTCCATTATAGAATGCTAGTGTAACCCAATAGCGGAGCACCTAACTTTTACATATCTGCAGTTACACTAGCTATAGATCTGGTATAACTGTGGACATGTAAATGAGGCAGGGATGCATGTAACTTACAGAATACTGTAACTGTGAGCTTTACCCATGTACAAGCATACTGCACCCACGCATATGCCCCCTTTTATTTACACACTATGTTGGGTCTTTTACTTAGGTGTGCTGGTGTTTTTAGCATGCGCTAAATGCTAAAGATGCCCATAGGAATACATTTAAAGTACATATAAAGTGTCCCAAACGTTGATATTGCAGCAGGAAACTCAACTACAAAATCTACAACAATATGACATCTTTATATAAGAATATTTTTTTGGGGGGGATCATCAGATCTTAATGCAACTCACACCATTAGAACATCTTGTTCCTTTATATTGAAAAAAATGGTTGTGGTGCAAATCGTCATTAGAACACCCTGATTTTGTGATTGTTTGGCATATATCTTATGCAGTATTTTATAATTCTATAGAATATATGCCAAACAATCACAAAATCAGGGTGATCTAATGACGATTTGCACCGCAACCATTTTTTTCAATATGAAGAAGGAACAAGATGTTCTAATGGTGTGAGTTGCATTAAGATCTGATGATCCCCCCCAAAAAAATATTCTTATATAAAAAATGTCATATTGTTGTAGATTTTGTAGTTGAGTTTCCTGCTGCAATATCAATGCTTGGGACACTTTCCAGCTTATAATCGAAAGAGAAAAACGCCTATATTTCGACCCAAATCGGGAGATGGGCATTTTTCTCGCAAAGGCGCCCAAATTGGTATAATCGAAAGCCAATTTTGGGCGTTTCCAACTGCACTCCGTCGCGGAAACGAATAAAGTTGATGGGGGCGTGTCGGAGGCGGGACTGGGGCGTGGTTATCAGCCAAGGAGAGATGGGCGTCTGTAGCTGATAATCGAAAAAATAAAAGGCGTTTTTACCGCGATTTTGGGTCACTTTTTTTGGACCCTTTTTTTTCACGAACAAGTCCCAAAAAAGTGCCCCAACTGCCCAGATGACCACTGGAGGGAATCGGGGATAACCTCCCCAGACTCCCCCAGTGGACACTAACCCCCTCCCACCAAAAAAAAAAACCCACTTTAAAAACTTTTTTCCCTGTATGCCAGCCTCAAATGCCGTACCCACCTCCATGACAGCAGAATGTGTTTGATCCTCTCACAGCCTTTCCCTGGGTCAGATGTGGCTCTCGGGTGCACTACAGGTTCACATCAGCATTGCATTGTGGTGGGTGTAGGGTATTGGGCTCCGTGATTTCATTAGCTTGTGTTACAGTTTCACGATGTTGGTAGTTGGTAGCTCTTCTCCCATGGTGCTTTTCCCCCGCCTACTGGGTCAGAGTGTGCCCTGTTGTGTTTCCTGTTGTAGTACATGTGGTAGTGGCCATTTTTGTAAGCCAGTTTTAGTTCCCTTTCCTGTGTTAGCCACGTTAGACAACTTAGTTCTTACCTTGAATGTGGCTGAAAGAGGGCATTGTACAGCATTCTGCCAGCTCTGACCTACTGCTCATCTCAGTACCAGGGAGACTCGTTGCCAGTGGGGCACAACCTCTGATCTGCAGTTAACTGTGAGTAAACGCGGTTATTCCAATAAAGGATGTTTTCGGAGAGATTAGTCTTCAGGTGTTAACTGGTGTGCCAATGTTATACAGCAGCAACAAGTCTTAGAGGCCTACATGTATGCAGGTCCCTGGAGCACTTTTAGTGGGTACCGCAGTGCACTTTAGCCAGGTGGCCCCAGGCCCACCCCCCCCCCCCACCTGCAACACGTGTGCTGGTAAATGGGAGGCCTCCAAAACCCACTGTACCCACATGTAGGTGCCCCCTTCACCCCTAACTGCTATGGTAGTGTTGTACATTTGTGGGTAGTGGCTTTTGGGGGAGGGGGGTTGGGAGCTCAGCACCCATGGTAAGGGAGCTATGCATGTGGGAGCTTTTTCTGAAGTCCACCGCACTGACCTAGGGTGCCCAGTTGGTGTCCTGGCATATCAGGGGGGCCAGTGTACTACCAATCCTGGCCCCTCCCACGACCAAATGGCTAGGATTAGGACGTTTTTGAGCTGGGCGTTTTTAGTTTCCATTATCGCTAAAAAAAAACAAACGCAGTATTCTACACCCGTTCTGTTGCCATTTAGTAAACATCAAGTATCCCATGCCTGCTGGAAAATCCGCATTGCCCACAAGGCCCAAGAAGGGAGACGCGTCAGGTGATCGATCTTGATGTCCTCTCCACCAGACCCAGGCCCTCCTGAATGGTCTCAGGAAAGCCAATTTGCTCACTAATTGCGGATTTGTATTTGTCCGCATATGAATCAAGTTTACAAAAGACCATGGTCGGCTCCAGTCTTCCAACCCTCCTTGCGGTTAAAAACTAAAAAAACAAAAAAATAAAAATAAACAAACGCCCAGCTCAAAAACGTCCATTTTTTCGAAAATACAGTTCAGCCCGCCCCTTCACGGACCCGTTCTCGCAGATAAACGCCCATGGAGATAGGCGTTTGCGTTCGATTATGCCCCTCCACATGTACCTTAGCTATATTTAAGTCCCCACATTTGTTTAAAAAAATCTTTTTTGTCAATTGGTTGGATTTTTCATAGGAATACATTGGCATCTTTAGCATTTAGTGCACTTCTATTTTTAGCACGCGCTAAAAACGCCAGCACGCTTAAGTAAAAGACCCCCCTATGGTGCTTATTTTAGAAGCCCTATTCCTGTTTTGAATGTCTAAAAGACAGTCACAAAACAGAAGAATGCACCTCCACAGATAGAGTATACCACGTATAAAACAGTAGGGAGAAAAAGGAACCTCTCGCAGATGGTGTCCAAGAAACGTTATTCCAAAAATCTTTGGAAACACTTAACCGTACATTTAACCTGACTAAATGCCAGCAGGTGCCTATGCACTATTCTGTATTCACACACATAAGTGACGTGGAGTGGAATTTTAGAAAGGATATCCACACAGAATATAGACGTTCAAGTCTGCACTTCAGATATTGATGTCCATTTCTCATGTATTGAAGAGAATCTGCTAACATACAGCCTGTTTGATATTGTCTGCAAAATAATAGAAACTACACCACAAATCGCTCTAATAATTAGTTAATGACTTAGGACTTCAAACATATAATAGATTTAAATAAAAGAAACCTGAAGAGCCTAGGGCGCCTACAAAGATGGGCTTGTAAAATAATAGGCAATAATGCCCAAAGACTGAACCAGAAAGGGAAGTGGACTTAAAAACACATTGTACAGAATTGACAAACCTTGGAACAACACAGCTAAAGGGATATGGAATAGATGCAGATGAATGAAACAAAGGAACGGCAACAGGAGATAAATTATTTGAATCAGTTGAGCCTCTATCTCTGATGTTGGTGGAGGTGTACATTGTACTTATGAAGGCCTGAACCAAGCAGTTTCAGAGCTGCTAAATATCTAATATCTAAGAATTAATGTACAGACGATGAGAAGTGGAAATTTCTCTTTTTTCTGTAAATTACAATGATATTAAGCAGGCCAGGTGAAGCAAGTACACCCACCTCTTCCCCCCACCTTCCTCTGACCAAGCAAGTGAAAGACAATGAGCTCCTGCCATTTGTTGTCCATTTGCTGTTCACATGAATGTGTGTATTAGCCTTTGAGAGACTTTTAGGATGCAGATCAAAGGAAGTTCCAGGTGTAGGGGGCAGGGTTGACAGAGGAGAGAGAGATAGAAAATCCTGTAATAAGGACTGGATAAGAAAACATTATTGCAGAAGGGGGAGAATCTCTCCCTTTGAATATGGCCAAGAGACAGAATTCTTTCCCATGCGAAACAAAATTCTTTCCCATGAAGTAAGGCTACTATCCAGGACAGAATTACCCTTTTACAACCACACTCAGGTAACACCTTATTTCCTTCTCTGCCTAGAACAATTCAAACACTATCTCCCTGGTCCCTGGAGTCAAAAGCAATAGTTCTGTTGACAAGAGAAACATAACACCTCTATAACAACTCTATAAGGAAACAATAATTAACCTTTTTCCCCTCTTTCAGAATAGGAGAAAATACTAATTAAAAGGTTTAAGAAAGGTATGTCCAAGACACTTGGACAGCAGACCAAATGCATCCTCAAAAGGAAATAGAAACAGATGCTATATATTTCTTTATTGTCAGGAGATCCTGCCTGAATATGGGATGCTAATTAAGGGGGGTAAGAAGAAACCCTTCCCCCTTCCTGTGCTCCTCTGGTATTGAAAGGGAAAAGAAATCCTATATAATATCTCTCTGCCAGACAGGAGGCAGGTCAGTATGCAGTGCTCTTGTCTCATGCCAGAGAACTGGGAGTCTGCCCTGGCCTACTTTTCATTTGTAATTTCTATTTCTGTAATATGTTCTTATTTCTACCATATCCTACCTAGACTATTCTTATGACTATCTTCTTAATTTTTTTTATCCTAATCTCTGGATAATTAAATAAACCAGTGTTAACCCCGAGAAGCGCTTCTCTGGTCCTTTTTTCTTTATTTCAGTCTAAATAAGTTTTATCCGCTGTCCAGCTCTTAAGATAACGATTGGGAGGAATTGGATTGTGTAAGTAGTGTGGACCGTAATTAGAGACTCTGGAGGCCACACGAACAAGCACAAACAGACCTAAATTGAATAAATGAGTTAGAAGCAAATGGTGTTCTATAAGGTCGAACACATAGGACAGTTCTAGGGGAAAATAATTGCAATTTCCCTTTTATCAAGAAACTCTCTAACCTCATAGTGGAGGGCTGTGAGACAAGTACAGTAAAATAAAATGCAAACTTGCAAATTTGAGAACATTATCCATTCTAGAAGTTGTCTTTTTATTTAAATGTATGCTATCGATTAAATAGCATGTTTAAGATTTAAAATTTTTGATGGGTCCAGCCCTGAATATTTGGTTGATTTATGTTCATATCCTATTAATTCTCGATTTACTCAAGCTCAATCCTCTCATTCTCACTTTTCTTCTTTTCTAGGAGTCTGTTATAAGAAAGTATTTAAAAAAGTCATTTTGCTTTCAGGCAATTCAAATTTGCTGCTCTCTGCCGCAGACATTGAGAACCCTGACTTCTTATTACTCATTCTGGAAAAGCTTGAAGACATATTTATTTTTAAAAGTTTTAATCAAAATTTAGGTCTCCACAGTTCCCAGTTTCTCATAATATTTGTTGTCCGCTTTGAACCTTTTTTGGCAGAAAACAAACACTGAATTATATTGCATTTAATATTTTGACCAGGATTTTTTTCATTGTTATATAATTTCAATGTTGATATGTACCATAGAGAAAAGCAAAAACAAAAAGACAGAATTTCAAAGTACTCACCTTACGGACTGCTGTCAAATGAAGCCCTAGAAAATAAATGAGACTTGAACTTCTTACTCCTCAAGAGCTTTGGTAGACAGAGGATAATGCTTTATTTTGGTATTTCTACACTGACAAGTTGATCTTTAAAGACAGCCTTAGTATAGATTATTCAAAAGATCAAACCAATCATTTGTCTGAAAATGCTTAATTGCAACACTTCGTACCGAACGAACGCTACATTTCACAGCAGAACTGCATACATTTATCTTCATTTTGGCTGGTTATCAGGGATCTCCCTGGTTGTCATTCATCCATTCCATTTCTTGCTTCCCAATCTAATATTTAAATGATTACGGACGTTTAGTCATTTAAAAAACTTTCAAACATTTATATCTGCAAATTTCAGCATCTATGACCATATTTCAGAGACAGATTCCTGAGTTCAAAGAATACCCATATATTTTAATCCTAAGCCAAATAAGTTTTCTGGAACAGTTCATCATGTACAATTTACATATTCGCATATCAATAGAAATCAAACAAAATAAAACATGGAAAAGAAAATAAGATGATACCTTTTTTATTGGACATAACTTAATACATCTCTTGATTAGCTTTCGAAAGTTGCCCTTCTTCGTCAGATTGGAAATAAGCAAGTGTGGTAGCAGATAGTATATATAAGAGAAACTTAGTGATCAATATTCATAAAGGTTTAACCGAGCAGGAGAGGCTTCTGCCTGATTAAACCCCAATGAGCTGGTATGCCCAGATATTCAGTGGTACTTAGGTGCACCTAAGTCATTATAGACTATTAAAAGTTAAGCTCGATCGCTTACACCAGGCCGTTGGCTGATGTAAGTGGGCATGGTTAGGTTTGCCAATCAACAGATGGTATTCTGTGAGTTCTGTGCATTGTTTGGTGACACGCCTTTGACATCACAAGCGAGTGACATTCCATAGGCTCTCACTCCTTACCCTCAAATTTCAGCCCTTGGCAGTGCTCTTAAAATTAAATTCTCTGAGCAGTACAAACTTTAAAACTAAACATCTTTCTCAGATATTCCACAGAAAGCATTATTTTGATGTTTTTCGCCCTTTCCATGTCTTTAACCCATTTATACTAAGTAGGCAAAATTGCTCTCTACTGTGCCCCGTTCAATGCTCAATTGCCCTCAGAAAACAAAACACCTTTTAAATCCTTTCTAATTTCATAAAAACAACACTGCTTTGCAAGGAATAGGGTAAAACATTCCTAGATTGGGGAAACTGTTATTTACAACACAAAATCCAAACACAGAATCCAAGCAAATTTATTTTATGGATACTCATTGTGAATATTTTGAAAACCTTACAGGGTAGGGGTCAAGGTTTGGAAACCACTGTTGTAGGGAATGCCCAACATACACTCTCCATGTTATATCACTAGGGTCTCTAACACAGGAGTTTACTAACAAGGAAAACAAAAAGAGCATATTGCTTTACCTCTGACCTCTTTTTAGCCAAGAGTTAAATTTTACAGAGGTATTTTAACTAGAATTGCAGAATATCCAGATAAATCTTGCCATCAAACTTTGCCTGCAAATTATTTTCTAGAGTACTACAAAGCATAAACGATTTCCAATTCCTATAGAAAATATTCATTAAATACAATATTTAATTTAATATTCTACAAATAATATATATTCATATACTTTGTGCTTTTTTATTAATACAACATATTATATGTAGGCCAGACCTGCAACATTACAGTTGATATATAAAACATTACTGATAGCATGATGGTTTCCACCTATTAGAACTGCTGCATGTTAATGCAGTTTAAATTTATTCTATTGTTGACCTAGAGACCAACAAACTCAAAGATTAATTGATAAGTACACAATGGCCTTTGGAGGTGGTATGCAGAGTTGAGCACACGTAATTTTATCATTCTATGATGTCCCAGTGTTGATGCTTATGCTCTTATGTTTCTCCTTACTTCAGCCTTCTTTCCCTTTGCCTTCCTTCACCTATCTTCTTTCCTTCTCTGTCCTATGCAAGTGGCAAGAGCCTTATGAGATAGTAGAAAAGACAAGAGAACCAAAGCGAAAATCTACGATGGCAATATGTCAAAGAGATGGGCTCCAGTGATTACTACACTGGTCCAGGAAGATTTTGGACCAGAGGCACTGACGCAGCCAGGGCTACTGCAAGTCATATTTGGAGTCCAGCTTTCAGCCACCCAAAAAGCTGAAGAAGGATGTGCTCTCCAATACACCGGGCCAGACTCATTTTGCTTCCCATAATATAATCATGGACCCAGGAGTGGTGGTGAAGGAGATAGCTGAGATGCTGAGATTGGGAGTTGTTGAGGAATCTGCCAGTATCTGGTTGCCCTCCCCCCGCCCCTCATTGTGCTAGTGACTAAACCAGATGAGAAAATCTAGCTCTACATAGATTTCTGGAAAGTGAACCCCATATCTAAACTGAAGCGTACCTGATGCCAAGGGTTAATAAACTCATTGAACATCTGGGTGGGTTCCCAATTCATCTCTACATTGGACCTGACCAAGGGGTATAGGCATGTACCTCACTCTGGCTGCCAAGGAGAAGACAGCCTTTTCAATACCTCAAGACCTGTCCCAGTTTATAGTGCTGTCTTTTGGCCTTCATAGAGCTCTAGCAACATTTAAATTCATTATTGACTACCTACTGAAGCTGCATGGCAGTTACACAGTTGCCTATCTGGATGATGTGGTCATTTACAGTAGACTGGAAGATCTACCTAATCTAGATGGAAGTGGTCCTGCATAGCCCGAGAACAGCTAGATTGACAGCTAATCCTAAGAAGTGCTTCTTTTTTTTTTTTGTTACATTTGTACCCCGCGCTTTTTCCCACTCATGGCAGGCTCAATGCGGCAGGCAATGGAGGGTTAAGTGACTTGCCCAGAGTCACAAGGAGCTGCCTGTGCCGGGAATCGAACTCAGTTCCTCAGTTCCCCAGGACCAAAGTCCACCACCCTAACCACTAGGCCACTCCTCCTTCTTTGGAGGATAAGAAGTTCAGTACCTGGGGGTATTCTGTCAGAAAAGGGTGATTAAAGCCCCAGATTTGGAAGGTAGAAGTGATTACACAAGTGTCTGTGCCATAATTGAAGAAGCAAGTGCAGAATGCCTGGGACTAGTTATTTATTATCAACATTTCATTCCGGGGTTCACTGAGATGACAGAACCATTGACCTACCTCCAGCAGAAGTTGGCCCCTGAAAAGGTATTTTGGATGATGGAGTTGGACACATCTTTCTAGACCCTGAAGAAGACCCTCTGCTCAGAGTCGATCCAGGTAAGCCCTGACTTTAGCTGAACTTTTGTGGTATATACAGATGAATTGGACATTGAACTTGGAGCATTCCTGGCCCAAGACACTGAAGGAGAAGAACACCCTGTAGCATTCATTAGCCAGAAACTGTTTCCCTGGGAGTTGAACTATGCAGTTAATGAGAAAGAGGCCCTAGCAGTCAAGTGGACATTGGAAACATTCCAGTATTATTTTCTGGGATGCCATTTCTTTCTAATCACAGACCATGAACTCCTCAAGTGGAATGCTCGCCATAAAGAATCTAACACATCCATCGTACGGTGGTTCCTCAGTCTCCAACCATTTTTTTTTAGGTACAACACTGGCCAGGCCATGATCATGTCAACACTGACTTCCTGTCTCAGGAGGAGCAGCCCAATGTTGTGGATGCTCAATTGGATAGGATTGAGCTGAGGGTATGTGAGGCAGTGTATAGGAAATTACCATTCCTGCTTAACAACATGCTTTCACAGTCACAGAGTCACCTTAAAAGGTGGGCCATACAGCAAGAAGGAGATGACTCAGCAGGAGATGACTCAGCAGGAAGAGAGAAGAGAGGGCAAGGTCAAGGCAGGATAAAAAAACTTTCAGCATAGATCAGTCAAGGAGGCCAAAAGAAGTCCTGTAGAAGCTCTACTCAGGTAGGCCCAGTTTACCTTGGTACCCTGCTAAAATTGTTACTTTTAAAATAAAGACCAAGCCTAGCGAATTGTACTGCCTTTTGGAAAGAGAACTGTAACCCTGGTATTCCAGGCCAGAAGCAAGCTGTTTGTGTTGTCTTTGAAAGACAGATCAGTGCATGCCAGGGCCCTGTAGAAAACTTTTTGAGCAAAAGAACTACTTTTTGGTGTGTTTATTTCCTCCTGCAGGTCACCCATTTTTCTGTTCTCAAATAAATTGATTTATTTCACTTTTAAACTTTTCTGTGGCTATGTTATCCAGGCTTTAGGCGTACTCTCACTCACACTACTAGAATCTCAAAAGACAATAATGTTCTATCAAGTGTTGATGGGTACAAGAACATGTTTTCTGTGCCTTGAGCAAATAGTTTTTGAAAAGGAGACCCTCATGATTATGGGGCCCTCTTTACTAAGGTGTACTAATGGATTTAGTGCACACTAATGATTAGTGTGTGCTAAATGATAAGAAGTCCATTATATTCCTATGGGTGGCTTATCATTTAGCGCATACTAATCGTTAGCACACACTAAAACTGTCAACACGCCTTAGTAAAAGGACCCCTACATATCTTAGATCGTGATTTTGAAGTATATTTTGTAAATTATTTACTTGTCAGGATTTTTGGAATATGTTAACTAAATAGATTATTCTTGCATTAGGAAATTGCACCATTAACCATAGTCTAATTGCTACAAAATGATGGCTCCAGATGCTTTAACGTGGAGGCTGAATTGGTATTTTTAATTGCCACAGGCCATTAGAGCACATTCTGGGAGCCCTCTTTTATCTTGTGTGCTACATACAGATGCCTAAACATTCTACTAGCTTTAAATTGGCATCCCCGGAGGAATTGGGGATAGGGTTTCTGAATGAAATGTAGTTAGCAAATGCAGTTATAATAACATCCTAGATTTGCATGGCTATTGACTGGAAAAATAAAAATACCATCTAAGTCAATTTTTGAGTTTTTTCTTACTGAATCTTCTACTGTTCTGTAAGAATTTAAGAAAATACTGCAATTATTAAGGAAAATTGTGATTGTGGACAGTTTTCTGTGGCTCTGTATATATGCATTAGGGGCATAGCCAGACTTCGGCGGGAGGGGGGTCCAAAGCCCGAGGTGAGGGGGCACATTTTAGCCCCCCCCCCAGTGCTGCAGACCCCCCCCCCCGCCATTTTTGACCCGCCGCCGCCACCACCAACTTTCCCCCTCCCCCAGCACCAACCCTTTTGACCCCTTCCCGCTGCCACCAACCTTCCCCCGCCGCCTCCGCCGGCTACCTTTGCTGGCGGGGGACCCCACCCCCCGCCAGTCGTAGTTCCTCTTCTTCCGGCACGGCCACGTTGCTGGCTAATGTGCAAGGCTTCATTCTGTTTCTGTAGCAGGACGTCAGACTCACAAAATCAGAACAAAGCCTTGCACATCAGCTAGCAATATGGCCACGCAAATCCTAATTACTGCCAATTTGTACCGATAATTGCTTCTAAATACAGTGGTGGAAATAAGTATTTGATCCCTTGCTGATTTTGTAAGTTTGCCCACTGACAAAGACATGAGCAGCCCATAATTGAAGGGTAGGTTATTGGTAACAGTGAGAGATAGCACATCACAAATTAAATCTGGAAAATCACATTGTGGAAAGTATATGAATTTATTTGCATTCTGCAGAGGGAAATAAGTATTTGATCCCCCACCAACCAGTAAGAGATCTGGCCCCTACAGACCAGGTAGATGCTCCAAATCAACTCGTTACCTGCATGACAGACAGCTGTCGGCAATGGTCACCTGTATGAAAGACACCTGTCCACAGACTCAGTGAATCAGTCAGACTCTAACCTCTACAAAATGGCCAAGAGCAAGGAGCTGTCTAAGGATGTCAGGGACAAGATCATACACCTGCACAAGGCTGGAATGGGCTACAAAACCATCAGTAAGACGCTGGGCGAGAAGGA
This sequence comes from Microcaecilia unicolor, assembly GCF_901765095.1. Lineage (NCBI taxonomy): Eukaryota > Metazoa > Chordata > Amphibia > Gymnophiona > Siphonopidae > Microcaecilia > Microcaecilia unicolor. The sequence goes on from NC_044037.1 coordinate 36,635,619, forward strand.
GACAACTGTTGGTGCCATAGTAAGAAAATGGAAGAAGTACAAAATGACTGTCAATCGACAAAGATCTGGGGCTCCACGCAAAATCTCACCTCGTGGGGTATCCTTGATCATGAGGAAGGTTAGAAATCAGCCTACAACTACAAGGGGGGAACTTGTCAATGATCTCAAGGCAGCTGGGACCACTGTCACCACGAAAACCATTGGTAACACATTACGACATAACGGATTGCAATCCTGCAGTGCCCGCAAGGTCCCCCTGCTCCGGAAGGCACATGTGACGGCCCGTCTGAAGTTTGCCAGTGAACACCTGGATGATGCCGAAAGTGATTGGGAGAAGGTGCTGTGGTCAGATGAGACAAAAATTGAGCTCTTTGGCATGAACTCAACTCGCCGTGTTTGGAGGAAGAGAAATGCTGCCTATGACCCAAAGAACACCGTCCCCACTGTCAAGCATGGAGGTGGAAATGTTATGTTTTGGGGGTGTTTCTCTGCTAAGGGCACAGGACTACTTCACCGCATCAATGGGAGAATGGATGGGGCCATGTACCGTACAATTCTGAGTGACAACCTCCTTCCCTCCGCCAGGGCCTTAAAAATGGGTCGTGGCTGGGTCTTCCAGCACGACAATGACCCAAAACATACAGCCAAGGCAACAAAGGAGTGGCTCAGGAAGAAGCACATTAGGGTCATGGAGTGGCCTAGCCAGTCACCAGACCTTAATCCCATTGAAAACTTATGGAGGGAGCTGAAGCTGCGAGTTGCCAAGCGACAGCCCAGAACTCTTAATGATTTAGAGATGATCTGCAAAGAGGAGTGGACCAAAATTCCTCCTGACATGTGTGCAAACCTCATCATCAACTACAGAAGACGTCTGACCGCTGTGCTTGCCAACAAGGGTTTTGCCACCAAGTATTAGGTCTTGTTTGCCAGAGGGATTAAATACTTATTTCCCTCTGCAGAATGCAAATAAATTTATATACTTTCCACAATGTGATTTTCCGGATTTAATTTGTGATGTGCTATCTCTCACTGTTACCAATAACCTACCCTTCAATTATGGGCTGCTCATGTCTTTGTCAGTGGGCAAACTTACAAAATCAGCAAGGGATCAAATACTTATTTCCACCACTGTATGCAATTATCTGTGCTGATTGGCTTGTTAACAAATTAGGTTCCGCATGCAAATCAGCTAGGTGTGTTGATCTGCAAGTGGAACTTTAATCACCTTTTATAAAATCTGGGGTTAATGCCAACTCTATAACACCTTAAGGGCCCCACTAGCTTAAGTAGGCATGCCTAAGTGTGCCATGCAATGCACACAACCCATAGTATTGTATAAACTGCACAAATAGGGACCACGGGCTTACCATTCGCTGCCGCAGCAACCCAGCAGTAATTCCCACCCCCAGCGTGCTGTCATATCGGCGCTACAAAAATATATATGCCAGGTTAGAGTGGGAGCCCTTACCGCCACCTCAATGGGTGGCAGTATGGGCTCCTACCTGAAATGGCTGTGTAGCAAGTGCTTTACTTGCCGCACGGCCATTTCCTGCCAAATAGAAAGACTAACCTTTTACTAGCTGTGGTAAAAGAGGGCCTCAGTGCGTGTCATAGCTTGGTAAAAGGGTCCCATAGCTTGCTAACAAGCCTATGACACGCCCATGCTCCACCCTTATGTATATGTCCGCCTAAACAGCTGCACAATATCTCCCTAATTCTATAAATGTTGCCACAAATTGGGCATGCAAATTTGGGCATGTACCCAATTTGCCTGCACAATTTAATTCAATAATGAGCTAATTAGCACCAATAATTGGCTTTTTAACTAGCAACTATTGGCACTAATCAGACATAATTGATATTTACAAATGTAAATTTAGATGCAGGACCTGTGCTTAAAATTGATGCATGATCTGAAAAAGGGGGCACAGATATAGGAGGGTCATTGGTACATAAGAATAGCCATGGTCCATCTAGCCCACTATCCTGCTTCCAATATTGGCCAATCTAGGTCACAAGTACCTGGCAGAAACCCAAATAGTAGTAACATTCCATATTACCAATCCCACGGCAATCAGTGGCTTCCCCCATGTCCATCTCAATAACAGATTGAGGACTTTTCCTCCAGGAACTTGTCGAAACCTTTTTAAAGCCAGATACTCTAACCGCTGTTACCACATCCTCCGGTAACAAGTTCCAGAGCTTAACTATTCTTTGAGTGAAAAAATATTTCCCCCTATTTGTTTTAAAAGCACTATTCTATAAACTGCACTAACTTTAAGCATGGGTTATAGAATAGTGCTTTTTTGGTTCCAATCTTTTAGGTCACAACAAGGAAATGGGGTGGAGAGAGCCCAATATCAAGAGATCAGTCACCACATATAAAGGTAAGATGCTCCAGAAAAACCTTTATTAGGACCCAACACGGCCCGTGTTTCGGCTATATCAGCCTTCTTCAGGGGTCAATCAATAAATATATGAAGGTATACTGATTGATGGAACATTTAATGATCGTTAATAAGAATCACAAAAACCACAATATCACTTTGTATTGTTCTCACCGGAGCCAGCAAACGCCTCCCGGTACTATGTAAGCCACATTGAGCCTTGCCTGTACAGCAACTTCATATCAGTATCTTTGTGGATAACTAAATTGTTTAATACCATTATAATGCTCTGCATGGCATTACCCAGTACATTGTCTTGGTGATCCTCCAACGTTCTGAAGCTGATTGCTGACTGCGTGGACAAAAACCATGAGGCATTCGTGCGCTTCCCAGTGTGCCTAAATCGCGCAGGGTTAGAATCTATATATTTTAGGTGCCATATATAGATTCTAACCCTGCGCGATTTAGGCACACTGGGATTCTTTTACTAAGGTGCGCCAAAGAACGGCCTGTGCTGCTGTAGATGCATGTATTGGACATGCGCAGGTCTATTTTTCACCATGCCTGCAAAAAAAGGCTTTTTTATTTTTTGGCTGAAAATGAACGTGCGGCAAAATAAAAATTGGCGCACACCCATTTTGGGGTCTGAGACCTTACCGCCACCCATTGACCTAGTGGTAAAGTCTCACACGTTAATCGGGTGATAATGGTCTACGTGCATACAATGCCAATTACCACCCGGTTAATGCAGCACGCCGGAAAATTTCCGGCGCACTTAGTGGACATGCGTAAAAAATGAAATTACCACCTGGGCCACGCGGTAGCCAGGCAGTAGATCAAAATTGACACATGTAGGGATGCACCTACGTGCCTATGCAGCTTTGTAAAAGGGCCTCACTGCTTGTAGAATAGTGCCTAGTGCTTATGCCAATTATTGACACCAATCATGCACTAATGGCGATTAACTTTAGGCACCAACTTACAGCTTCTCCCTTAATATGTGTACTTTGTAGATTCGCCCAGTCTGCCCAAGCTCCACCCTTGGGAATGCCTAGCCATGGATTATATAAAAGTGCATATGAACTTGTTAGCCTGAAAGCATTTAAGAGTGCATACACCCATGCAATTTTATTATTGCTATTTATTTCATGTAAAAATATTCCATAAAATTGTCCCCAAAGTCAGCATAAAATATTAAAGTAATAAATTGTACCATATACTTTAAGTAAGGGAGATGGATTTAAAAGTCAATTTGTTGTTTAAGTTACAGCCACTGATGCTGTTCAGTCATTTACCCTTCCCAGTGAACCCAAAAGACACAATCTGAACCAATTAAAGGTTATTTATAGCTCTATCTGGCAATGCAACCAATAAATAATTACAGTAATCTAGTCTTGTGGTAACATAACATGTATAACTGTCTAAAGAATTCAATGACACAGAAATAGAGTTCGCCCTAGCAGAGTTCATTAAATGGAAAACAAGACAACCTGACCACAGACTTAAGATTTTTATCAAAAGACAAAATAGGAGCTATAATAAACTGCTTTGTTGTCAAAGAAGGAACAATTTGGTTACAAATCAAAAGAAGCAGCCTGTAAAGAAACATGAGCATGACTGTATGCCAGCAGGAAAAGGAACAATGTAAGTCTCATCAAGGTTAAATAGAAGAAAATTATCTGGTAGGACAGCGGTAAAATGCAAGCATGTCACTAAAAAGCCTGTTTACTAAATCACATTAAGATTTTGTAGTTGATGTGGGCTAACTGCAAATGTTAACCTGATGATGTATCTGTAAAACGGCCACAGTAACTGGTGGGGACCTTCTTGACACTTAAAAGAAGGCAGTCATTCTGCTTGCATGATGCAAAGGTCTTTACTGTGCATTAGCAGAAGAGTATCCTAGTGGTTAAAGCACCAGTTTTGACCTTCAGATGTGGCAAGTTCAATTCCCACTGCTGCTCCTTGTAACCTTGGGCAAGTCACTTAACCCTCCATTGCCTCGGGTACAAAATTAGTTTGAACTTGACCCTCCAGGGACAGAGAAATACCCATTGTACCTGAATGTCACTCACCTTGAGCTACTACTGAAAACGTTGTGAGCAAAAAATCCAAAATTAAAAAAAAAATCCAAAAAAACAGTAGCATGGCTACTAACATAGAATGTAGTTACCTACATCTCTAAGATGTAATTAACTGCACCGAGTTCTTGACTGTTTAAACTTAAACTTAACACAAAGTAATAACATGCATTAACAGGAAGGCATATTCCACGCCCCCTCACAGGGATTTCCATGTTAGGAAGAAGCTATCAGTGTGGGCTACCTTTAAGTTGTGGTATTTTACTGTTAACCCCAGTTATTAGTAACTAAGGGACCCTTTACTAAGGCACATAGGCGCCTACGTGTGTACAATGCATGTCAAATTTGAACTACCGCTCTGCTACTGTGTGCCCTGGGCAATAATTTTAATTTTTAAGTGCGTTGGAAAATATTGCGCAATATAACCGGCTATCCACCAATTTTCAGCAAGAGTTTGGCGGCCATGTTTGGCTGCACGCATACCTGGTATATCGTTGGCTGGTTTGAACTTGACCGGCCAGTGCCAAATGTCAGCTTGACCGGTTAAGTTCAAACCACCCAAAAAAATAAACCGGACATTCAGTGCTGGTCACCAGAAATGGTCCTGCATTGAATATCCAGCATCACTGCAGGCTGCGAGAGTTAGCCAGGCTAACTTCCGTGGTCTGAATATCGGTCCCTGTCTCTAACTGTTTCCTAAAACTAGCATAATAGTTTAGTTTTATTTTAATAGACTGCCTTCTGTGCTATCAAAGCAGTTTACAGGTGAAATCAATTAAAAAACACTCTCAAATCCCCCAGCAATTTTTCCACAGTCCTGGAGCCGCGTCAGAAGAACAAAACGTACGAGTCCGAGCCAGACAAAATTCCTTCACTGCCAGTAGTGCCAAATTACCCAAACCACAGGAGAGTAACTGATGACGAAGTTTATATAGCTGCAAAAGCCCCTTTAAATAAAGAAGCCCTAACCCTCTATGAATCTTAAATACCAGACAACATACCTTAAATCAGAAGGGCACATGTAACTGCACAAGCTCAGTTATAGACCTGCTTATTTTATTTGAGCTGGTTTGGAGATTTTTAGAAGAAGTTTAGAATTAATGTTGTTCTAGACCTACAGTATCTTTTCATTTATAGTCAGTGGTAATTTCAAAAGAAAAAAGAAAAGCTAAAATAATGGGGTGGTTCTAACTTCTTCAGTTGCAATGGGGAAAAGGAAGCAAATTCATACAGTTTTCAGGCCAAGAATAACAACTGTTGATAGAACAAATCAGTAATATGTGACTCACCCACTTTAAGGCTGTAAAGGAGGCTGCAGTAAATGGTTTCATGGAAGTATAGAAATATAGAAAAAAAAATGATATTCAAAGCAGAATCAGAGTATGAGTGAGCAAGAATAGCAGAAAATTGGGAAATAATGAGGCCACGTAATGAAGCACCTGGGGTCTGCCTTCTCTGAATTACGGAATGTATTAGTTCCAGAAAGGAGCTGAGTGTTACACACATGAATGCCAAATCATATACTATCCAGTCTTAATATCTAATGAATAATTTTAATTAAGGGGCAAGATGCTGGTGTGTACGGACCAGAAAAGGGACCTTGGGTGATAGTGTCTGAGGCAGGGGCGTAGCCAGACTTCGGCAGGAGGGGGGTCCAGAGCCCAGGTGAGGGGGCACATTTTAGCCTCCCTTCGGCGCTGCCAACCCCCCCCCACCCCACACCATTGCCGACCCCCCCCACCACCAACAACTTTGCCCCCCCCCGTCGATGACCCTCTCGACCCCCCTCCCACCGCCAACCCTCCCCCACTGTCGTCGCCTACCTTTGCTGGCGAGGGACCCCAATCCCCGCCAGCTGAGGTCCTGTTGCTTCCCGCACAAGGCTTCGTTCTGTTTCTGAAGTCATGCACGTTGCACGTCAGAAACAGAACGAAGCCTTGTGCGGGAAGCAAGAGGACCTTGGCTGGTGGGGTTGGGGTCCCCCACCAGCAAAGGTAGCCCACGGCGACAGCGGGGGAGGGTTGGCAGCGTGAGGGGGAGTCGAGAGGGCCATCGACAGGGGGGTCCAGAACCAAATCTATGGGGGCCCAGGTCCCTGTGGCCCCATGTAGCTACGCCCCTGGTCTGAGGATCTCAAGATGACCAAACAATGTAATAAGGTGGTGGCCAAAGCCAGAGGAAGATAGGCAGCATAGAGAAAGGCATAACCATCAGAAGACAGGAGGCGTTAATGCCCCTGTACAAGTCATTGGTGAGACACCAGTTGGCATACTGGGCACTCAGAAATGGACATTGGAAAAGATCGATGCTGTGTGATTCTATCAAGGGTGTACACCCTTGACAGAATCATATTTAGTATCAATTCCTGTGCCCTAATGTTGGGCACCAGACTTACACTTGCTGAAACCTGGTGTAACTGCTGTGCCCAAGTTGGGAGCGCTGACCAATTATCTAGTAACAACATGCACAACTTGTCAGAATGCCCCTGACATGCCCATTCTATGGCCACACCCTATTTTGAGTTGCGCACTATGGGATTGGTTCCAATTAACGTCAATGATTGGTTTTTAGTGTCCAACTATTGCTCGTCAGTGGTTCATTAGCCAATTAAGATGCATGCACATCTTGGTATTGTGCACAAATCTGGACACCATATACAGAATCCGGGAGATTGTGCTCAGTTTTAGAGGCCGTATCTCACTAGGGACATAAAAAGACTTGAATCAGTTCAGAGAAAGGTGAAGAAAATGGTATGGAATTTATGCCAAAAGACATATGAGAAAAGACTTGAAGAAAATGAAAGGCATGGGAGATATGATGCAGACATTTAACTATAGAAAGGAATTAACATTCAAAGAAATCCTGATTTCCAGGCAGAGGGAAAATCACTATCTTACAGCTTTCTCCCTTAAACCTAAAGGTGACTTGGAGTCCGTTTCTTGGTAGATACCTTTCTTTATAGAATAGGCTACAGATAGGTGCTTTTCTGGCACCTGAACCTAGGCACCCCCTTATAAAATTCTGCTTATTTTCTTTATAGATCACTAGCTTAAACCACTTTACACATTGGCATGTCTCTGACATTTCCCATTTCTTTCAAATGAATACAATCTCTAGTCATTTTTTGTTGCTTTGCCCGTGTATTGGTGCTTGTCTCTATAAATTAGGCTGGATATGAGTGACTATTGCCTTCACACATAGATGATCTAATAGAAAAGTACCTTTGGTGTGTATGTCTAAGAAAACTGAGTTTTAAAATTCTGTGAGGCTCTGTGGGTCTATATGGAATGGAAAGTGATGGCTTCACAATTTGGGGACAATTGTATAAGCAGGTGCCCCCTTATAGGTACCCTCCCACCCCTAGACATGACTGGCACCAGCACCCCTTCCCCTCTACAGGACAAACACTCTCCTTCCTGACTTAAAAAAATTACCCTTGGGCCTAGTGGCATTCACCCCTACCACCCATGACCCCTCACCCAGCCCCCCCCCCCCCAGACATGTATCTAAATGAGGCAAGAGAGATGTCCACTCACTCCTGCCTCTGGCACCATCACCTTCAAAATGTCAGCACCCTGCCCTGGGATGCACCGGGTGGGCAAATCTGCCATATAAGGGCTCTACTGAGAAGATTTCTGCATCAGCCCGAGTGTGGTATGTTCATTGTGTTATATATTAACATTAAAATTTACACAACAGAACTATGAGTGAATTGTTTTTCTCTTTCATTCAATTGGTGATGGGAAGGACAAGGTAAGTGAATGGGAAAAAAGAAGGAAAGGCAGTTCATCCTCTAGGGAGTCTGAGAGTCTGCAGCAACACTAGTGGTAATCAAGAAGTTAGGCCTCAAAATCCCCATAGTCGACTAGTGAAGAGAAAGAGGGGTTTTTTTTTCTTTCTTTTTTTTTTAAAGGAGTGTAGCAGCTGAAGAAGCAGGTATCAGTGAAAAACTGAAGTTATTTTGTCCTTTCAACAAACAGGGGCAAAAGGTGGTAGAGGCAACAGATGGTGGGAGCAGCATTAGGGGAGGGCAGGAAAGCAGCAGGTAAACCGAGGTGGAAATAGCAAGCGATGCATAAAAAAAATGGATTCAAATGAGCTGCTCACAAGACTAGTGAGCAGCTCAGTAGGGGGAGGCCAATCATTCAGCTGGGTATGCGCAGAACAGCCAATCGCTAAGTGTGTCTGCTTTGTGTATGCTCAGAGCAGTGTGTGCTACAGCTTTCATACATGCATACAAGCTGCGTGTATGAAAGTCGTATGTATTTTTTTTTTTTCAAACTTTGCTGCTGCTGCTGCCCCTCCAGGGCCAATTCTTTTTCCTATGGATCTAGCCCTCTCACCTTGATTGTCCATAATGCTTTTAAACTAATTTCAAGTTGCTTCGTGCTGCAAAAACAGTGCTTTATCCATCAAAATCACACAAAAACATAAGAACAGCCATATTGGGTCAGACCAATGGCCCACCTAGCCTAGTATCTTGCATCCAACAGTGGTTAATCCAGGTCACAAGTACGTTGCAGAAACCCAGTTAGTAGCATCATTCCAGGCTACCAATCCAGGGGCAAACAGTGGCTTCCCCCATGTCCATCTCAATAACAGACTATGAACTTTTCCTCCAGGAACTTGTCCAAACCTTTTTTAAACCCAGATATGCTAAGTGTCATTACCACATCCTCTGACAATGAGTTCCAGAACTTAACTATTCTTTGAGTGAAAAAATATTTCCTCCTATTTGTTTATTTCTATGTAATTTCTTTGAGCGTCCCCGGTCTTCGTACTTTTTGAAAGAGAGAAAAATTGATTCACTTCTACTCAAGGTGACTGCACAGCTCACATCCCAGGAGAGAAAGCAAACTCCTGCCATCTACTCTCCTTAGAGATCTTGTCAGTTATTTGTGACCTGGATTGACCAGGATGCTGGGCTTGATGGACCTTTGGTCTTTCCCAGTATGTACTTATGACATTCCCCACAGGAGATTATTTCAGCCCTTGCCACATACTGGAGGCAATTTCTATAACAGGATGCCAACATTTAGGCAAATTATTTCCAAAGGCAGTCAGCTTATTCTGTAAGAATAGTTACGCATACATGTGTCCTGTATACAATCCTAGTGTAAACCTGCATCAACAAGCCAAAATGTGGGTGTGCACATTTATGCCTGGTCTGTGGCTGGAATAACTGTAGTGCCTAAATGTATGCAGATAATTTACAGTATTTTGTAAGTTTTATATGTAAATATCAGCCCTGCTTATGCCCCATCTATGCCTCTCTCCTGTGAACAACCTTCCCCTAACAATTACTCACTAAGGGGGAGTCTTTTACTAAGGAACACTAACAGATTTAGTGCACACTAAGGATTAGTGCATGCTAAATGCTAAGGCACCCATTATATTCATATGGGCATCTTATCATTTTGTACATGCTAAATCCATTAACGCATGTTAATAAAAGGGTCCCTTAGCCACTGTAGCATGTAATTATAGAAATGCATTAGGTGCAGTACTGTAAATGCACACTTGGGGGCTCTTTTATTAAGCTATGGTATAAAATGGGTTTAGGCAGGACTTTCTCATATACTCAGTCCATTTTTACCATGGAATTTTTTATTTTAGCCTATCCCACACTAGCATATTAAAGCAGGGGTACTTACAACCTCCTATTTAGGAGATGGTATATACTCCCACATTGGCCTAGATTCTATATATGGCACCAAAAAAAATCAGTGTAGAAAAAAATACTATTCTTTAAGCAGTGCTTAAAGTTAGGCACGGTTTATAGAATAGTGCTAATGTTTGGGAATCATGCTTAACTAGGAACGGTCATTTGCACCAGCTGAAACATGGTGCAAATCTATGTGCCTAAATTAGGCATCTATCCCCATTATTCTATAACAACGTATGTTAATTTTAGGAATGCTCCCAATCCACTCATGACCTTCCCATTCCCGCACCCCTTTTTTAAAAATGTATGTAAAATTTAGGTACAGATCTCACGCATAAATTTATACATGTAATGTTAAATTAAATCTAATTAGTGCCAATAATTGCTTGTTAAAAAGTCAATTATTGGTGCTAATTGGCTTGTTATTCAATTAAATTGCAAGCATGTTCTTTATAGAATACACCTAAATTTACATGCGGTTTATCCACACAGCTAAATTTACTCACAGTCTGTTACGTCAAGTAAAACTTGATGTAAATGGTGACGCCTAAATTAGGCGCTTACCATGTATATTCTATAACAGTGCAAATAAATTTTAGAAATGCCCATGTGCCACCCATACCATGCCTATGGCCATGCCCCCTTTTCAACTATGCGACTGATCTCATTACAGAATATTCTTACTTCCCCTTTTACATAGCCGTGCTAGTGGCTGCTGGTGTGGTAATACCAACACGCCCATTGGCAAAGGCAGAATATGACCAGATTTGCATATGTAACTTAAGTTGCGCTATATGGATTCTAGGGTTTGCAAATAGTGCACACTTTTGAAAGATGGCAAACTACTGAAGGTACACAACATGACTGAACATGTGACTGACACTTCCTATGTCATTTCAAATGAATGCACATCCCTAGTCCTCAGATAAGAGAACATAAAATAAAATAAAATGAAATGGAAGTTGTAAAACATTGTTATTTTGTATTGTATTTTGATGTTTGTTACCCTTAAAATCTAATAAAATTTACTTCAAACAAAATAAAACAAAAATAAGACTGTATGAAGTGCATTTCAATACATTTTAATATAACATAACAATATCATAAATAGTATCAAGTAAAAACAACAAAATAAGAACTGATAAAAATGACAGCTGCAAAAGGAAAAAAGAACAAGAAAATATGCTTGTTCTGTTCTATCCCCAGATGACTTTTCTCTGGTAACCAATCTTAAAAGTGGAAGACATCTGACTATTTCAAGTGTCAGTCCCCACCTATGGTGTTTGGCACTGCCAATTTTTCCTGTATGCCCCCTTGCTCTGTTACATTCTCAAGACAGCATATCAAAAGCTGCTGTTGTATTTGACACTTGCATTGATGGTTGATGCTTCAACCAAAGAACTAAAGTATTTTTTTTTTTGTTTTTTTTATTGCTATACACAAGCTATTTCCCTTGGAGACTTCACATGTTCAGAGATGGAAATTTGAACTCATTTTCTGTTGATTTTCCAAATGATTTATATAAAATGTAATCGTTATCTTTTTTTGTTTTTTTTGTGTTCATATATTTATTTGTCAGCAAATCAGTTTACTTACCACACCTTCAAACAGCCCAAAATACCGCAGCCAGACTCATATTCGGTAAAACAAAATACGAAAGTGCGAAACCCCTAAGAAAAAAACTACACTGGCTCCCACTTAAAGAACGTATCGCATTCAAGTTCTGCACAAATGTTCATAAAATCATTTACGGAGATGCCCCAACCTACATGCTAAACCTCGTGGACCTGCCACCCAGAAATGCTAAAAAAATCCTCCCGCACCTTCCTCAACCTACACTTCCCCAGCTGTAAAGGACTAAAATACAAATCAACACATGCAACCAGCTTTTCCTGTATGAGTACGCAGATGTGGAACGCACTTCCAACCCACTTAAAAGCGATCAACGAATTAACTGACTTCCGCAAATCTCTGAAGACTTTTCTCTTTAACAAAGCCTACCACGAGAACACATAACCAACTATAACACAACACCTAGCCACCTTTATTTAGAATGTATCTCTCTAAAACTGCTTGACCAAAACTTCTTGTTTTCCTTGACATCTGTGTAACATCAATTGTATTCTCTACTCTGGCATGGCTATAACAGGTCTTTGAAAGCCACATTGAGCCTGCAAATAGGTGGGAAAATGTGGGATACAAGTGCAATAAATAATAATAAAATGGTGTTCCCTGGGGAGCACTGAGACATCCCATGGTAATTTTTGAATGTGCATTCACAAACCGTGTATTAAAATATTTTTAAAAAATATTTTTACAGAGGGATCATTTCTGGGGGCAGAGAGTGAATGTGTCTGCACTGATCAGTTAGTGCAGCTACATTGCTCCCTGCTAATTGATTAGCATGTGACTAACGTGTGAGTCCTTACCGCCTACAAAATAGGAAGCGGTAAGGCCTCACACGTTAATCTTTTGTAATGGCCACACACTAATGGCCATTAATAAAAAAAAAAATAGGAAATGTGACCATTTTACTGCTATGGTAAAAATGGTCTTAGAACGTGAGAAAGACCCATGGAAAGGCTTGCTAAGGCCACTTTTTTTTACCACAGTTTATTAAAAGGGCCCCTTAAAAATGTTACATAAATGTATTTGTCTCCTTCAAAGATTTTTTTTGCTATGGATCCAGTGGGGGGGGGAGGGGTGGGGAGAGAGAGAGAGATAGGGATAGGAACAGAGAGAGAGACGGCAATTTTGTTGCAATCTGTACTGTCCATGTTTATTTATTTTTATTTTATTTATTTGTTACATTTGTATCCCACATTTTCCCACCTATTTGCAGGCTCAATGTGGCTTACATAGTACCGTAAAGGCGTTCGCCAATTCCGGTATCAACAAATACAGTAATGTTGTGGTAGAATAAGGTTCGTGTGTTCAGACACATTAGGGAATCGTAGGGAGGAAGAGAATCATAGAGAGGAAGACTTATTATATGTCCATTACGAGCTTTGGTTTCATTGTGTCACAGGGTACAGGCATTTAAGTTGGGTCAGTAGGGTATGCCTTTTTTGAACAGGTTAGTTTTTAATGATTTCCGGAAGTTTAGGTGATCATAAGTTGTTTTCATGGCTTTTGGTAATGCGTTCCATAGTTGTGTGCTTAAGTAGGAAAAAGCTGGATGCATAGGTTGATTTGTATTTGAGTCCTTTGCAGCTTGGGTAGTGGAGATTTAGGTATGTTGGTGTTGATCCTGTTGTGTTTCTGGTTGGTTTATGTTCTGACACACAGCACATGTGTAGTTTGAAAGTGATGCAGCACTAATTGCACCTAGAATATGCTGTTTATAATATGCGGTCAATATATAACCCTCCACTAAACTTTATTAGTTCATTTTACTATTTCCATTATTGTTTTAATTAGCATGCAGTTTTTGTATTTAGTCCAGCAGCCATTGTAACAAACTGCACCTGCTGCATACGTCTAGCAGTGCTATAGAAATCATAAGTAGTAGTAGCAGTAGTGCTCAGCAGTGGTGTGCTGGAGCGGGCTCTCACAGGCTCGCAAGAGCCGTTTGTTAAGTTTTTAAGAATTTGGGGAGCCGGTTGTTAATGTAGGCCTCCCCATGGCTACTTTAACAACTGACTCCCAAAATGTGGGCTTGGGCCCCCTCCTGAATTCATTTTTACTTTGCTGGCAGTGATGCTGGCCCCACCAGCCAAGTAAATAGACTGCTGCTGCGCCCTGCTCCTTGTTTCTGACTCTGAGCATCAGGCTGAGACTTTTCATGCAAGCGCAAGAAGGTTCCATCATGTTGCTCAGACCCAGAAACAAGCAGCAGAGAATGGTGGCAGTCCATTTATTGGCTGGTGGGGCTCGGCAAAGGTGTGCCTAGCGTGCCCGCACAACGGAGGAGAGAGAGAGAGGCAGGTATTCCCCCCCCCCAAAAAAAAAAATTTAGGGCCGGCTATGCCCGGAGAGAGAGCCCGTTGTTAAAAAATTACCAGCACACCCCTGGTGCTCAGGCTTTCCAGTGCCTCCCCATCCCCCCTAGAACTAGAGCTGCATGTTAATTGTGATTAAAATCATGATTAACATGTTAGTTATTAATTATGAATAAAGCATTTAATTGTGATTAATAATGAAGCTGTTCCTGGCCGGTTAAATAGTTTTGAATATTGGAGGGGGGAGGTGTTATCTTTTTTCAGATTTGGTAACCAGAATTGAATGCAGTGCACGGTGCAAGCTCACCATGGAGGGATGCAGAAGCATCGTGATAGTCTTTCTTATATTTTTTATTCTTCTTCTAATATTTCTGTTTTGATTTTTTTTGTCTACTTCATACAATGAGCAGAAGATTTCAATGGGTGGCGGTAAAGGCTCCCCCCCCCCCCAAATGGCCACGCGGCAAGTGCTTTACTTGCCACATGGCCATTTCCTGCAGGAAAGCGAGACTTCCCTTTTACCAACTGTGGTAAAAGAGGGCCTTGGTGCATGTGTAAAACACGCATCAATGCCAGCGCCAGCTCCCTTTTGCCGCAGCTTGGTAAAAGGGGCCCACAACTTGCTAAGCGTGTTCTGTAATGTGGTGCACGTAAATTCTAAGTCGCATAGTTGAAAAGGGGGCATGGCCATGGATGGGGCATGTGCATTTCTAAAATGTATGCGCATTATTATAGAATGCACCGCTCTGCACCTAATTTAGGCATCTGGATTTACTTCAAGTAAAACATGGCCCAAATGGATGCAACCAAATTTGGTCACGTGGAGAGACACTCAGCGTATTCTATATACTGTGTGGAAATTTAAGCCTGTTCCATAAAATGTATGCGTAGTTTAGAAAATACGCCTCGGTGCATTTTTTTTCTCTTTGGATTTTTCAGGCTCCATATATAGAATTTAACCCATGATCCAAGTGGACTGGAGTGTAAATTTTAAGGGTTTTCAACGTTAACTTCAGAACTTTTATTAGAAGAACAGTGCTGGGCAGACTTCTATGATCTGTGCCCTGAAAATGGCAAGGACAAATCAAACTCAGGTAATACATGTAAAGTATCATATACCATGTATCTTGTTGGGCAGACTGGATGGACCATACAGGTCTTTATCTGCTATCATATACTATGTTACCATGTTACTATGTTCTATATAAGAGGCGCACCCATTGGTGTGCTGGAGCAGGCTCTCACAGGCTCGCGAGAGCCGTTTGTTAAGTTTTTAAGAATTTTGGGAGCCGGTTGTTAAAGTAGGCCTCCCCATGGCTACTTTAACAACTGACTCCCAAAATGTGGGCTTGGGCCCCCTCCTGAATTCCCTTTTACTTTGCTGGCAGTGATGCTGGCCCCACCAGCCAAGTAAATAGACTGCTGCTGCTCCCTCTTCCTTGTTTCTGACTCTGAGCATCAGGCTGGGACTTTTCATGCAAGCGCAAGTAGGTTCCATCATGCTGCTCAGAGCCAGAAACAAGTAGCATAGAATGGTGGCAGTCCATTTATTGGCTGGTGGGGCTCGGCAAAGGTATGCCTAGCGTGCCCGCACAAGGGAGGGGAGAGAGAGGCATGTATCCCCCCTCCCCCCAAAAAACATTTTTCAGGGCCGGCTATGCCAGGAGAGAGAGCCCGTTGTTAAAAATTTACCAGCACACCCCTGCGCGCACCCTTCATAGAATTGAGCATAGCACTGAATTTTTTCAGTGCCTACATTTCAGCACTGTTTATTAAATTCCTTTCTATGTGGAAATAGTGCACACTATGTAGAAAGAGGGCACACTATTTCAGAAGGAGTGTGAACGCTTTCCTAGTACTAGACCTACCATGCAGATGTGAAATATCAAGAAAAGAATGCACCCTATTTCTGAAATAGTGAGCCCTCTTTTCACATACCCCCGATATATATAGTGCTCAAAACTGTGCACACAAATCTAGCATGTGTCCAATTTGCACACGCAATTTAATTACGTAATGAGCCAATTAGTGCCAATAATTTGGATTTATGTGCACATCTTGCGCATGGCAGAAGACCTATACGGTGCTATGGTATAAAGATGTGCATGTAAATCTTTTAGGACACAACTGAACAGGGGGCATGACCATGGGAGGGCCAGGGGTGTTCATTAAAAATGCATGAGGTATTATAGAATTTGGGGTATCTGCGCCTAATTTATGCGTGAGGGTTTACACTACCTTTCAGTTGGTTTAAATCCTCACTCCCAAAACTGGGCACAGGTGTGGCCTAGTGGTTAGGGTGGTGGACTTTGGTCCTGAGGAACTGAGTTCAATTCCTACTTCAGGCACAGGCAGCTCCTTGTGTGCAAGTCACTTAACTCTCCATTGCCCCATGTAAGCCACATTGAGCCTGCCATGAGTGGGAAAGCACAGGGTACAAATGTAACAAATAAAAAAATATGCCCTATTTTATAAACAGTACGCTTATTATTTTCAGCGCCCAAATTTGGGCGCCATTTACAGAATCTATCCCATAGTGTGCACTGTTATTGGAAACTAACAAAATGACAGCATGGCAAGAAAACCCCAAACAAAACAAAACAATCCCATAAATGGCATGGGAAATTGCACAAAACAAAAATGTTCTGGCCGCCCATCCCTAAAACATATATGCATTTAAATTTCAAGAAACCACTAAGTACACACCATCAAATAATGGTGGATACCTTTCCTGTAGTCGATATTCCATAAAGTCATTTATGCACCTAAGTTGCCAGTTATGCATGTAAATGACTGGAATAATTCAACCAAAAAAGTGGAGACTCACTGGTACTCAAAACAATCTGTATAGAACACGACCTCCTAATGAGCCCAGTGTATAAAAAGTCTTTTAAGTGAACTGTGAAACAAGGAAAAGACCTCAGACACCCAGACGCTAACTCACTTCAGCTAAGTGTTTTGTAATTGAATAGTGTTGCATAATTAGGCTGCAGCATCAGAGTATAGCCTTTTAATTAAGTATTCATAAGCAAAAAAAGAATAAAGAAGTTAATAAAAATATTAGTGAACTATGAGGTTTTTAACCAATGATAATATTCACAGCCCCATGAAAGATGCTGAAGTGAGTTAGTGCCTGGTGGGTGTCTGAGGTCTTTTCCTCGTTCCACAATTCACTTAACATAGTAACATAGTAGATGATGGCAGATAAAGACCTATACGGTCTATGTAGTCTGCCCAACAAGATACACTCATAGCATAAGGCAACATTTATACAATTTGGCTGAAAGTGGATTTTATTCATTATGAACTTTTTTTATGGTCTTCATCCAGATATTTTAAGTGAACTATGGACCACTCCTATGGAATGGGGCTCACCTGCTAATAGCACCCAATGAGAAAGGGTTCTGTTATCTCCGTACAGATGTCATGGAGGAGCCCCAGATGTAACTCTTAAGAGGAATCCATACTAGCCCTAACAGGTAATTAGATTAATGGATACAAATCCCACACACGTCTAGTATCATAAAGGTAGGGAAGGAGAACAGGGGTTATTTTTTAAAGGGGGTATTTTACTAAAGTTTAGCTCGAGTTATCTGCAGCGGGGCCCTTTTTTATTCCTATAGGCCCTGCTGCAGAAAACTCAAGCTAAGCTTTAGTAAAAGAGCCTCTAAATTAAGACCTGATATTCAAAGGTCCTAAAATTGGTCTCTTTCAATATTTACTAGGACTGAGGCCAAGATGCACAAAAGTCCTCGTTAGAGCCGTTCCATACCGAATTCCATAACGAATCGGTATGGAACGGCTATGCACGAAGGATAGGGAATGCAAATGAGCTGTTCGTTGCAGCTCACTTGCATTCACTAACCCTTCGTTAAAAACGTCGGTAATCGGCCCGTAAAGCATGCGCAGAACAGCCAAGAGTTATGCTGGCTGCTCTGCGCATGCCACAAACATTAAAAAAAACAAACACGTCCTTTATGGACCGCCTTGCTCCCCCACCCCCGCCCGAGGTCGCCACTGCTCCCTGCTTCCCCCTGCATAAAAATCAAAACTTTAGCAGCCCCCTCCCCCGCCCCCTCCCTTCCTCTCTTCCTTTCTCTCTTTCTCCCCAGCTCCGCCTCCCGCCATCCTCCGCCCCCGTGCCCCGCCCCCGCCGCCCCCTAAGGTCGTCGCCGCCACTCCCCCCTCCACCGGGTCCCCCTCTGTCTTACCGGGCCCACGTAGCGCTGCACTGGCAAGAAGAACAGCTGATTGCCTCTTCGCCAGTCTTCAGACATCTCTCCTTTCCTCCTGGCCCGCCCTCGTCTGACGGAGGATGGCGGGAGGCAGAGCTGGGGAGAAAGAGAGAGAGGAAGGGAGGGGGGCCGGGGCTGCTAAAGTTTTGATTTTTATGCAGGGGGAAGCAGAGAGCAGCGGCGACCTCGGGCGGGGGGGGGGGGGCAAGGCCGTCCATAAAGGACGCCCCTGACGAGCGCTTTTGCCCCCTCCCGATCCTTTTTTTTAATGCAGGGGGAACGGGGAGCAGCGGCGACCTCAGGCGTCAATAAAGGACGCTCCTGACGTGCGTTTTTGCCCCCTTCACGATTTATTTTTTCGTTTTTACATTTAAGTTTTAGCCGGGCAGCCCCAACGAGAGGTACAGACCTCTCATTAGCTTTCTGGTCGTTTTCCAGCATTAGGGCAGGCGGAAAACTTTAGTGCATCTCATTTCAATAGGGTTTCTACATAATTTGCTCATCTGCATTCCGTTTTCATTTGCTGCTACCGTCGTTGGAAATTGGGCTTTAATGCATGCCAGGGTAGGAAAACTGTTCGTTAAAGGCTCGTTAAATCCTCGTTTAGTTTAGTGCATCTTGCCCTGAGTGCTTAAATGTGTATTACATTTTTTTACTAAAGTGCGCTAAACCCCAAGCGGATTCTATAACAGTGCATGTAACTTAATTAACCTAACAAGCCAATCAGCATTGATAACAGCACTTAACAAGCGATAATGAGCAGTAATTGACAATAATTAGAATGTATGTGCACAAATCGCTAAGCATATTCTGTAATGCAGAGCACCTAAATTTTAACGTGCACAGGCAGAAATGGGCATGGTTATGGGCGGGGAAATGGGCATTTTGTGGACATTCCAGAAATTTACGTACACTGTTATAGAATATGGCCCTCTGCGCCTAAATGTATGTGCCAGGATTTATGCCATGTTGAAGCTGGTATAAATGGAGGTGCATAGATTTAGGCGCTAGGATATCAACTAAGCAAATTCTAAATACCGTGCCTAAATCTAGGCACAGCTTAGAATACGCTTAGGCAGAAATATTTTCCATGTGGATTTTTTTTAGGCGCCATATATAGAATTCACCTCCCATGTGGACTTAGCATGTGAGAAAAAGCTTACCACAAAATGTGTTAAAATGTTTTATAGTAATTTTCCTGCTTACATGTGTGTCATGAGCGGAGAATGGACATGGAAGCGTTCACCAGCTAGCATGTATTAGGGTTATTGTATGCTAACTGGTTAATGCTGAAGCATTTAGCAGCTCCCTACAAAGTGTTTTCATTTTAATTTTTTGGAGGTCTCGTGCGCACAATTACCAGCGGATGACATCCATTTCAAATGACAGCCCATCCCTAACAAATATTGAGCCTAAATTTAGGAACCCAGCTGTTTTCGAACATGGGGCCTTTAGGTCGTAAAATATGTTGCTTGCTTGTTTGTTTCTTGCTATTGCATCCAAGATAAATTGTTCTAAAACGATGCGTGACACGTTTATTTTTCATTAGCTATGACTTCATCTGTTCCAAAAAATGTGACAACTTTGGTTCCTATACATAAATATCTATTAGTATTGACTTTTTTCCTTTCTTTAAAAAAATGTTTTACTAGTGTATACTTCTACATTTCAAAGAAAATTTAATACATTCTTTTTTCCCCCCCTGGGTGTTTTTCTTTACTGACTTTGGTTAGATACACATTTTTAAAAATCTCTGTAAACACCCGGAACAATAGATTCACTCTGTGAGTGATGGTTCTTTTCTGAATTTTATTTTGCTCCTGTTTTCCAGCTGTTCTCTAGAGCTTTCCTTGTCACTAAATTTTACTATTGTGTTCAGTACCTTCTAAAATTCATGTTTTCTGTTCCTGTTTTTGTTTCCTCTTCTGCCCTTGACACCTTATGTTTTGTTTTGTTTTCCTGGAAAGAAAATGTCATAGTTATGATACATGTGGAGGAGCATTTTTGATATGATGTCTAAGTCCGACTTGGCTGAACATTTCCAAAAATTGAGTGGTGAACACAGCAATTTTCAAACCAGAAAAGCATTTTGGGCCCTTTTTACTAAGGTACCATAAAAAAAAAACGCTATTTGAGAATCCAAGATGGCAGTACATACCTGGGAGCAGCTGTGGTCCTCCCTCTTACTATCAACTATGCCTAAAAGACATGGCAGAGCAGCAGCCCGAGCCCCCCCCCCCCCCCCCCCCCCCCCCGCTTCCAGTTTCTTCAGTTGTTGGTCCGATGGATCGATTTGCAAGGACCCAAGAGGCTGGATGAGAAGTCGGGAGCGGTCCCATTGTGGACGCTGGCTTGACGGAAGAACACTCGGCATCCTGTGGGCTTGAGATGACGCTGAGCCCCGACAACAGAGCTCCTCTTCCGCAACCGCAGGGCTCAAGCTCTCCCCTTCTGGGATCGAAGGGGCCGCCGCCAGGAAGAAGGTCAGGCCCCGGATCGAGTAGAGCTCTACTACATCGGGGTGTGACTGGTGGAGAAGGGCTATTAGCACCCTCCCGAGAGAACGACCCTGCGAGATTGGAGTCGGGTGAACAAAGCGCAGAACAGGAGAGGGTGCTTGAATCAACGCTGCCAATTCCCTCAGAACTCTTTGTAAAACTGGCAGAGGTAATTTTAGACTCATTATGGGATTTAGTTTCCCAACTAGGACAGACTTTTCTTACACAAGTTAATAATGTTTCACAGAAAGTTTCCCAGATTGAGCAGAGAATGGACAAAAATGAAATTGAAATTAAATCTTTGACTGAACGAGTGGAATGAGTTGAAAGGAATATGTCAAATATAGAAAACGTACAAACATCACTGATTAAAGATATTTCTAATTTAAGGAATAAATCTGAAACATTTGAAAACTACATGAGGAATAATAATCACCGATTTGTTAATTTTCCAAGGATCGCATTGGTGAAACCTTTGGAAATGTTAAAACTTACCTAAAAGAAATATTAGGAATACCAGAAGATAATTTGCCTCCTTTCACTCAAGCGTATTATTTGCCGAAGAAGTATCAGATCAACAACAGCAAAATTCCCTCAACGTATCTGCTCTGTTGGACACTTCTGATTCAGATTTAGCCACGGCAGCTAATTTGGTAGAAACCGTGGCTTTGCTACTTGATAAACAGTGATTATTCCATATGTTCTTTAAGAACAGAGAGAAGTTATTTCTAGGTTTTAAAATTTTGTTATTTCCTGATGTTTCAAGGGAAGGCGAAAACAGTTTTTGATACTGAAGCCTGCAGTTTTGCAAATAGGGGGTACATTTTTCTTAAGATTCCCCTGTAAATGTATACCATATTTTTCAGACTATAAGACACACTTTTTTCCCCAAAAATTTGGGAGGAAAATGGGGGGTGCGTCTTATAGTCCGAAGGTAGATTTGGCTGGCTGGCTGGCTGGCCGCCCGCCCTCCGAGTTCGAGATCACCCTCCCCCCGGCCCTGTCACCACTTCTCCCTACTCACGTCACGCGATCTTCCCTGGTGGTCTAGTGACGTTGGGGCAGGAAAGAGCCCCCTCTTTCCTGCCCAGCGCGCTGCTCTCCATCCTCCTGTATGCAGCCTGACGGTCTCGGCGAGATTCAAAATGGCCACCGAGAATTGAAGTCTCGGCGGCCATTTTGAATCTCGCCGAGACCGTCAGGCTGCATACAGGAGGATGGAGAGCAGCGCGCTGGGCAGGAAAGAGGGGGCTCTTTTCTGCCCCGACGTCACTAGACCACCAGGGAAGATCGCGTGACGTGAGTAGGGAGAAGTGGTGACAGGGCCGGGGGGAGGGCAATCCCGAACTCGGAGGGAGGGATTTGGACAAGACGTACCGGAGCACCTAGGTTTTAGAGGAGGGAAAAAGGAAAAAAAAAATTTTCCTATTTCCCTCCTCTAAAACCTAGGTGCATCTTATGGTCCGGTGCGTCTTATAGTCCGAAAAATACGGTAATTAGATATAATGCAGTTAAATATGTGTTTACAGAGCCCTCTCATTTGTCATCTTTCGTTGCGTCCAAAAGATCATTAGGAGGATAAATAGGCTCGCTTAAATAATTACCAGCCTCAATTCTTAGGTACAATATTGTCTTACAGATCCTTTACTTTATTTTCCTCATTTTTGTCATTTAATCTTGGATTTCAACAATGTGGACTTGAGTATTTATGTTATATATAATGTTTACATATTATTTAATATTGTTGATATACATTTTGACTTCCATAACACTTTTTTGTATAAGGGTAAATCCTTGATTTAAAGATGTAAACGTATAAAAAAAAATCCTAGGGAAAGATGCTTAAAAACAAGCCATTGAGATGTCTGGGGGCCAGGATTCTTAGTAGACTGGCCACACAGACATCCCAACAGGTGGTATTGCAGTGGACTTCACATACAAGTCTTCAGGTACACCTCTCACCATAACCCCTTTATATTGTAGATGAGCCGTCCAGGACTAGCAAAAAATGTACTGTACACCACTACAATAGCCCTTAAGCCTGCAGGTGTCACCTATATGTACTCTGCTGCCCGTCTCGTCTTCCGCCAGGGTCGCTTTACTCATATTACTCCTCTCCTCAGGTCGCTTCCCTGGCTCCCTATCCGTTTTTGCATCCTGTTTAAACTTCTTCTACTGACCTATAAATGTATTCACTCTGCTGCTCCCCAGTATCTCTCTACACTCGTCCTTCCCTACTCCCCTTCCCGTGCACTCCGATCCATGGATAAATCTGTTCCCTTCTTCACTACTGCCAACTCCAGACTTCGCTTCTTCTGTCTCGCTGCACCCTACGCCTGAAACAAACTTCCTGAGCCCCTACGTCTTGCCCCATCCTTAACTATCTTTAAATCTAGATTGAAAGCCCACCTCTTTAACATTGCTTTTGACTTGTAACCACTTGTAACCTCTCACTTCTACCTACCTTCCTCTCCTCTTCCTCTACACATTAATTGATTTGCTTGCTTTATTTTTTGTCTATTAGATTGTAAGCTCTGAGTAGGGACTGTCTTTCTTCTATGTTTGTGCAGCGCTGCGTACGCTTTGTAGTGCTATATAAATGCTAAATAGTAGTAGTAGTAGTAGTAGTACAGTAGGTATTTTGTGGGTTGTGGAGGGCTCACACTGTCCACCACAAATGTACCAATTAGAGTGGGATACGGGTCTGTGTCTCCTTCTCTATAGTCCACTGCAACAACAACAGGCTACCTGCTGCTGTATAAGGCACGACCATTATATCTACAGCTGTCATACAGCCTGGCATGTACTGTCACTTTCACTTCTTAGGGGAGTGGAAGGGGGGTCAGTGACCACTGAGGGATTAAAAGGTGGTCATGCCCTTGTCCCTCCAGTGGTCATCTGGTCAGTTTGTGCACCTCTTTGGCACTTAGTCATTATTGAAACAGGTCCTACTTAAAACATCATATTTTTTGCCCTGGATGATTTTGCAATGTTCCATTATCACAGAAAACTGTCTAAGCTATAAACCTGCCCTACTCCCCCACCCCCACCCCCAAAAAACATGCCTCCAATATGCCTCCTTAAGATATAGATGTATTAAAAAAACGTCTTAAAAATGCATTTCAAAAATAGTGATTTGGATATTTTGGAAAAAAAAATGTCCATCTGCCACTTTGTGCCGCTTTGTGGGTGTTTTTCTGTTTTGAAAATGAGCCCCCAAATCTTCTTACATCTGCATCTGATCTGCAGTTCTGTTACTAACTGGTGTTCTCACTTGTCTTGCTTCCTGGTCTTACTTTTCCTACTAACCTCTGTTATTAAAAAAAAAAAAAACAGTAAAAGAGTCACACTACTCTGACACAATTAGATTTTCTACAAACTATTCGGTCTATTTTCTAAGCTGCATTATGGCAATAATGTGTGTCATTTACCAATTAATGGCCTAATTGTCAATGACATTCATTATTTGCCAATAACACAGCTTAATGCGGGATTCTTTATCACAATGAATGTTAAATGATGAGATTTGAAACATGCAAATCAGTCTTTTATTATGCAAACTGAATAATGCAATTTATGCTGTTGTTTTTTTTCTCCCCTTGAGCATCGGGTCTCTAATGTACGGCCTAGTGCTCTTGGGGACCAATTTCAATTGGACAGTGCTCTAAAAAAATGAAAAATACTCTCTCATCTCCCAGCACCCTTCCAGAATAACTCCCCACGTCCTCTGTCAATATTACCCCCAATCCCTTTTCAAAACGAATCACCTAATTATTTCCCTTAGGCCCCAATGCTCAGAAGCAAACGCAGCACCGGGGGGCCATTAGCACCGGTTTTGCGCCCGCATTAGTGAACACAGAATGCTCAGAGGCTCTAGCGCAGGAAACAACCAGCGTGCCAAAGATTAGCACAGATAGCATGCTAATGTAGTCTAGTGGATGTTCATGAGGTCATTTCCTATTCCCTCCCAGTGCTCAGAGAACAGTGTACAAAACAAAGCCGCCCTTACTGCTGAAAAAAATAACGCCAGCTTGGAGCAGGCTTTAGGGTGTTTGAAGCAGTGGCGTAGGAAGGGGGGGGCGGTCCGCCCCGGGTGCACGCCGCTGGGGGGTGTCGGCTCCGCGCTGGTGCCCTGCCCTGCCCTCTCTGCCCCGGAACAGGTTACTTCCTGTTCCGGGACAGAGAGCAGTGAATCAGAGCGGAGCCGACACACCCCAGCAACGTGCAGTCGGGGCGGATCGGCCCTCCCGCCCGTCCCTCGCCGCACGTATGCGCTCCGGGGGGGGGGAGGTATGCACTCCGGGGGGGGGGGGTGCGCTCCAGCGGGAGGAGGGTGCGCCGTGCTGCACCCGGGGGGGGGGGTGCGCAGCGGCGACCCGCCCCGGGTGTCAGCTCCCCTCGCTACGGCTCTGGTTTGAAGATAGGATTTCTCATGATTCTGTCTTTAAAATCTGCCAGGTTTTCTTTAATTTCAACGCAGAAGGAAGCCCGTGGTGCACGCCCCTAAGTGCCAGTAGTGAGAAACAAATGTGCGTGAGTCTGAGAAAACCCGGAAGTGAAAGAGCATATTGGCACCTGTTTCCTGAGTTTAAATATAAGCTTTCCAAATTAAAAAAAAAAAAAAGAAAACAATTGAAAAGCTTATATTTAAAGGCACAGAAAACAGATGCCAATGTGTGTTTCATGTTCAGGTTTGCCTGGCGCATGTGCACAGGAGCTGGGTTTACTGTGAAACTCTTCGACGCATGCACTAAGTATGTCTCTCCTCTTTGCTTTCTCTTTAACAACATGCATATGATTTGCTTACCATTTCCTTTGAGTATTGGCGAGCTAATTTTCTGCACTGTTGGCTTACCGTGGGAGTTCTGAGCATCGGGGCATTAGTACCTACAAAAGATCTGGTGAGTAGCATGGGGGCTATGGGTAATCCCTGAATGTCACTATTTCAGCAGCACCCTGATTCGGATTGGCCACCTCAGTCCCCTAGCAGTAATCTTGCGGTATTGTTGCCTTATCACTAGCTGTAGTATGGTGAAACTAGCACTAGGGGACTGAGATGCTCATTTTGAATCAGGAAGCTGCTGGGGAGGAGGTGCACCTAGGGATATTTTCTGCCACCCTCTACTATCCACCAGGGCAGGGCCGCCAAGAGGGGGGACAGGGGGAACAAAATTCCCCGGGCCTCCAGGGGGGGGGCCTGGCGCTGCCACCGCAGTCCGGCCCGCCCACCCTCCGTCGCTCCCTGGCATTGAACTTAAGCGCCTCACCTTCGAAAGCGCAGCAAGCAGCGGCAGACCATGCCTTCCTTCCGTGTCCCGCCCTCGTCTGACGTAACTTCCACGAGGGTGGGACATGGAAGGAAGGAGTGGTCTGTCACTGCTTGTTGCTGCACTTTCGAAGGTGAGGCGCTTAAGGTCAGTGCAGAGGGCCCGGGGGTGGAGAGAGGGCCCGGTGGTGGGTGGAGGGGGGCACGGTGACCTCAGGTTGGGGGGGAGGCCCGGGGGCAGCCTTGTCCTGGGCCTGGCCCAGTCTCTCAGCGGCCATGCACCAGGGTACTGGTGGATAGTAGGTACTGGGGAGGGTGAAGGGGTTGAAAAGACTGAGGGATCATGGGGATTATATTTGAAAGGTGATTAGGATGGGGGAGCAGGGAATTATTTTGGAAAAGGGATTGAGGGATTGGTGGCAATAGTGATGGGGATGGGAGATCTTTTTTGTGGGGGTGGGGAGAGGATTTGGAGCTAGGATTGGGGGTTCTGCAGGGGCAATATTGTCAGGGGATTGTGGAGAACTTTTGAAAGTAGATTGGATGGATAGAGTTGATTGATGGGTAGGAAAGTTTGATTGGTAGGGTGGAGGTCACGTTTCTTGCCATTGTCAATGACCCCTTTAAATAATAGCAGCCCAGGTGGGGGTTGGGGTCCCCTGTCAACAAAGGTAGATAACGTCGGGGGAGGGTTGGCGGCGGGAGGGGGGGGTCGAGAGAGTCGTTGGCGGGGGGGGGGGTCAAAGTTGGTGCTGGTGGTGTCGGCAGCGGGGGGGGGAGGCGGTGTCGGCGGGGGGGTCAGCAGTGGTGGGGAGTGTCGGCAATGGCAGAGTCTGGCTACACCCCTGTTTGAGATAGAACTGAACTGTGATTTTGAATGTCCTGATATCAGTTGGAGATTATGTTTGATGCTGTGCTAACCATCTGAAAGACCCTGAAATGTACAGACCAAGTTGACAAGTTTATGAACTGCTTTTTTTCAAGTTAGTGTTAGTAAAGCAAGTTGAAGTTGAAATATGGAGACTGCTGCCTATTTTGTGTGCGAATGAAATAAAGAGTGCCCAGAAAAGAGTACCCTTCGGCCTACCGGGATTTAGCCCAGCGCAGCTTGAGATCTTGAACTCTGTTTTTATACATCCTAGTCCCGGGGTGCATGACCCAAAGAGCTTAGCTGGTGCCTGAGAACTGTGTGCGTAGGACCAGGGTTACATGGGAAAAGATAGGACTGCTATTGTAATGGGGTTAAAAATATAAGAGTATGTTCACCTGAGTAGAACTGCGCAGCAGAGGCAGACACAATGCCGGCATGGGGGCGGGGTACGCGAACCAGAAGTGCTTTCAGTAAGGGAAGGTTAGCTTGGTAAGGAAAGCAGTGCTGGTGCTCAGAGGTGCTGAAAGCGCTAGCTGCTGGAAGCTTTGCTCTGAGATTGACCGGAGGTGAGCAGAATGGAGAAATAAACTGCTGCTGACTGGCTGCTGTGAATATTCGTGGTTAGCCAGTTAAGTTGCGTGATATAGTTGGTTAGCAGCTAGCCACTAACTGTAAATATTCAGTGGAGATAACAGGCTATCTCCCACTGAATATTAGCAGGTAGCTGGCTAAACGCTATTTAACTGGCCAGGAGCCATTCCTGACTGGTTAAATAGCACTGGAGTGATCTCCAATTGCTCCTGCCCTGCCAGCACTGCCCCAATATGGCAACCCTACTACTAGGGGGTCATATTTCCACATAAGGGTCAACATTTGGATCCCCATTCGCTCCTGCCCATGAACCACTTAACCATCAGGTCAGAGCCCTTAGTCCCTCACTGATAGAGGGGGGGGGGGGCTCCTTGGATGGTGCTGGGCCTTCAACCAGGGGCCTTGATATGGGGGTAAGGGATAGGGGCCTTCATCTGGATGTGTTTATTATGGAGTAGGGAGTATTCCTCTGAAAGGGGCTTGATTGAAGGTGGAGTTCTAAGCAGTCCTACGGCCCCTTTAAGGTTGGGCCCAGGAGCATCAAGCTGCGGCTTTCAGGCCCAGAGCGCATAAGCACAGAGAATAATATTGTTTGCTAGGTGGTTCCCAAGCTCAGTGTGTGATGGTGACCAAAAAAATAAACAGGATGCTGGGAATTAAATAAAACCAAGGATACTATAATGCCTCTGTATCACTCCATGGTGCAACCTCACCTTGATTATTGCATTCAGTTCTGGTCACTGTATCTCAAAAAAGATACAGCAGAATTGGAAAAGGTTAAAGAAGAGTGATCAAAATGATAAAGGAGATGGAACTCCTCTCATACGAGGAAAGGCTAAAGAGGTCAGAGCTCTTCAGCTTGTAAAAGATGCAGCTGAGGGAAGATATGATTGAGGTCTACAAAATCCTGAATGCTGTAGAATGAGTAGAAGTGAATCAATTTTTTACTTGTTCAAAAAGTATAAAGACTGTTGTTGTTTTTATTGGTCCTCTTCACTGTTTTGTTTGTTGCTATTTTTTGCGAAGACTGGTTTCTTCTGTTTTTTGCACACTCAATAAAGTTACATGGAAATACTTTTAAAACAAATAGGAGGAAATATTTTTCACTGAACGAATAGTTAAGCTCTGGAACTCTTTGCTGGAGGATGTTGTAACAGCAGTTACTGTATCTGGGTTTAAAAAAGGTTTAGACAAGTTCCTGGAGGAAAAGTCTATAGTCTGCTATTGAGACAGACGTAGGGAACCCACTGCTTGCCCTGAGATTGGTAGCATGAATCTTGCTACTATTTGGGTTTCTGCCAGGTACTTGTGACCTGGATTGGCCACTGTTTGGCTATTCTTATGTTCTTATTATTTGACCATAGAATTCAGCAACTTGCAGTACTGAAATACCACAGGTTACTTACTCCTGTGATATATCAAAGTGTGTTCTGCCCGCTCACTGAGTGCTTGGCATGAAGTTTAAACCAGAGAGTAGAACATCACTATGAGAAGACTCAGAACTCTTGAACCCAAATCATCTTTAATGCAGTAATCAAACAAGGAAAAATAACTGACAGTTGAGATGTTCTATTCGCCACCAGCTCTCTCTCTCTCTCTCAAGATTCAACAACATGCTGAGAGTGATGCTGTTTATACTTTTACACTGGTAAAATCTTGATAGCCTCACAGCAGTGGCGTACCAAGGGGGGGGGGGGGGCGATGGGGGCGGTCCGCCCTGGGTGCACGCCACTGGGGGGTGCCGCGGCACGCACCTGCTCTGAGTTCGCTAAACTTCGTCACTCGTTCACTGCCTGCAGCTCCCTCTGCCCCAGAACAGGTTACTTCCTGTTCCGGGGCAGAGGGAGCTGCAGCGAAGTGAAGTTTAGCGAACTCAGAGCAGGCATGCGCCACGGCACCCCCCCCAGCGGCATGCACCCGGGGGGGGGGGTCATTTCGCCGGAGGGGGGGGGGAACGTGTCATTTAGCGGGGGGGGGGGGCGCTGCACCTGGGGGGGGGGCGCATCGGCGCTCCGCCCGGGGTGCCATCCAGGCCAGGAACGCCACTGCCTCACAGTAGCTTTAAGGGGGTCATACAGCAAAATACTGCATAGGCAGTTTCAGTTCACAGAGGATATATGCTGAAAACTAACTCTTATAGATTTGATGGAGAGAGAAGTGGGGAGGGAGGGGGGGCAACTAGTTCAGCATGCATAAAGAGCAAGGAAAGCCAATAGAAAGAGTCTCAAAAGACAAAGGGAACTGGATATGTGCTCTGAAAAAGCCTATTAGAGCATTTGTAGTTGAAGGGCATGACCCAATTCTCTGCCTCCATGCAAATAGGGGCAAAACAAGGTGGTTTATTTGGCCCCTCCAACCAAAAAGATATTCTGCTGCCCCTGCTTTTAGAAATGCAGTCCTATTATTGTCAAAAAGGCTGTCAACCTTCCCCTTCTGCTTCTCCTGTTTCCTTCAAATATAATCCCGTCACAGATTCAAATAACCATCAGCCCTTTATTGCTGCCATGTCTCTCAGGTATATCTATATTCAACTTTTTTTTTTTCCTAACAGCTTTCTCAGCACTCTTAGAATGATCTTTCTCCAGCTTAGCAGTGCTGCCAAGCAACACTGCCCAAGTCATCCTTTTTGACATTGAAGTGCTCTTTGAAAATGAGGGGAACTTTGTTTCCCTCTGGACTCTTTTTCCTGCAGCACTAATCTCCTAAATAGCAACCTGATGCAAGCTCCACTCTATCCCTTTTGCTCTGCACCCGGGTATCTTCCCAGCAGTGCCAGGAGCTGCTCCAGTGTTTCCGCTGCTCTCTTGCTATCTGGCTGCCTCCTCCTGCACTCTACAGCTGTTGGCAGTGCTGCAGTCTGGCTTTCTATTTCCAGGTTTGCTATGGACCATCTGATGCTGCTTCTCACACCTGGCTGCTGTTTGCCTCTATTCCTGAGCTGCCTCTGACAGTCACGCTATAACCTACTGTCACTTCTGGGTTCATGCAGGTCTTAAGCTGCAGTGGTAGGAGATGAAAGACACAATTCTGGGCTGTTGCCACTTTCTCTGACTCCTCCCTCTATTTGGTGCCCTGACCACTACTAATTTTTGGACCTGCATCTGAAGACTCACAGATGAAGGAGGCATGGATTGCGGGGTCCAGTGATCTATCCACACGTTTGGGAGACAAAGGCTTTTTTTTTTAATTAGCTAGTGGGAATTTTTCCATGGGAATTAGGGTTGGCTCCAAATTTTGAAACAAAACAGTAAAGTGGCCAAACTTTAAGTTGTTTTTCTTTTGATACAGTGTCATTATGAAAAGAAGTGAAATAGAAAATGTCAATGATGATCTCTTCACAGAAGTACACAAACAATGGAAATGCATTAACTTGAAATTAGATATTTCAGGGCACTGAGTCTGCTGAAAAACTTTCGTTTTTCCATTTGTGAAGTACCGGCTCGATAGAGAAGTCTATGTAGTAGAATCCTGGACTCGAGTATTTCATTTGCAGAAAGTTGATCAGTTATTATTTTTATCTACATATTCTCTTTCTTGATTGGAAGCGAATAGACCCCTGACGCAGGCCTATACAGCCGAAACACGATTCGTGTCGGGTCGTTGTTTTAATTGTTTTGCAATAAAGAACTTGTTTCAGAAGACACCACTTGAGAGAGGACTTTTTTGTATCCACTGTTTGCTTTGCTTCGAAAAACTAATCTAAACATCTAAGGCATTAAGTGACTCTTTCACCAAGCTGCATTAAACAGCTAACATGGGTTTTACAGCATTGGTAGACATTAGTGTGGACTTGCAGTAACAGTAGCCATGCCTAAAAAACAGCCAGTGTTGTAAAAAAACAAACAAACAAACCCAAAACAACCCTCGAGTACCTGCCTGATCTGATATGTCTTTAAGAATCCCCCCCCCCCCCCATAGTTTGATCCCCTCAAGCCCCCACCGGATCCAATCCTTCTTAAACTCCCCATCTGATCCAATCACCCTAAAGATGTCCCTCACACCTGAACTCACATTGTCACAGAAGCACTGTCTTTGTGTAAAGCCCCTTCCCTCACACCAACCTGACCCTGACCTATCTCACGATCCTCCCTAGAGTATCCCTCAGGACTTCTCCCTAAAGGTATGGGGTAGAGGTGGTCCCCCTCTTCTCACATCCCATGTAGCTTAAGGTGCAAAATATCATCAGTGACCCCTAGTGGGAGATTACCACAAGCGGTCATAGGTGCCATTTTGCACCTGGAGACAGACAGTGGAAGTGGAGAGGGGCCACTCCTGCATGATACCTCAATACCACAATGGATAACCCCCAGGTAAGTCTTGGAGGTAATCTTGGGGGGCAGGTGTTTGGAGGGAAGGGTTGGTGAGAGGGAAGAGGATGGGTTTGTGCAGGTGGCTTCTTTGATAGTATCAGGTTAAGTGGGAGGGGATTCTTTAGGGAGGATCACATCGGTTGGGGGTGTTTAAAAAGGATTGGACTGAGTGAGGGACTTCTTAGGGGGATCAGATCAGGTGAGAAGCTTCTTAGAGGCTTGAGGGGGATCAGATACAAAAGAACTTCCAAGCTCATTCATGTAGCCCAATGACTAGAGCAGGAAGCTGAGAACCAGGAAAGGTAAGGAAGCCCATGGTTCACATCTTGCCAATGCTCCTTGTGATCTTGGACAAATTACAACTCACCATTGCCTCAGGTCCAGACTTCAAGTGTAAATCCTCTGGGACTTGAGCTACTACTGAAAAGGCATGAGCTAAATCCAAATCCCCTTCCTCCAATGAACTCCAACATAATACAAGCACTAAATTGAGTGAGTACTAATAGTACCCTTAAGAGATTCAGATCATACCTGACATACCTTGATTTGTGAGTGAGGCTCATTCCTGTCTTCATATGTGTAAAATAAACCCAGAGAAGCTACCCTGAGAGATCTGTACAAAGGAAACAATTAGCTACCAGCAGAGGGTGATTTGACAGGTTAAAAAGACATCACAGCTTGCATAACATCAAGATGAGTGGTGAAAGAGCCAGCACTGAGATAGATGCTGCATGTGACTATCCTGAGCTCCTGAAGAAAATCATCAAAAGGGGGGTTCACATCAGAACAAGTTTCCAGTGTTGACAAGATTGAGCTTTTCTCAAAGTGAATGCCTGAAAGAACTTTTATTGCCAAGGAAGAAAAGTCTACGCCAAGATTTAGAGCTGCCAAAATCACTTGACACTTCTCCTTGGGAGGCAATGCTGCTGCCGATTTTAAATTGAAACCCCTGCTGATGTATCATTTAAAAATTCAAGGGCCATGAAAGGCTATGCAAAGCCAAATTTACTTGTGACTTGGCCATCAAACAAGAATGCTTGGGTGACTATAAGCATTTTCAGAAGTGGTTCACAACTATTTTTTCTGTCCTGCAGTGGAACGCTACTGAGCCATGAACAATCTTGCCATCCAGATATTGCTCCTGATAGACAGTGTCCCATGGCATACAGATAACCCATCTGACAAAGTAAGGGTTGCGTACCGCCCAAGAACAAAACAACTATGAATGGATCAAGAAACAATATCCATGCTGACAGCTAATTATCAGTGGTGACCTTTTAACTAACTCATAAAACTAACTAATGAGGAGGAAGAGTCATCAAATCATAAATTCTGGTGGAACTATGTGATAAACACCATTATTTATTTTATCTATATATTTATTTTATCTATATTGGCACCAATTAGACACACGTAAGCGACAATTAATGGCGTCAATCACACGCCAAATCAACTATATTTTGTTTGCCTCGTCCTAGGGAAAGGTTCAATATAGATTGTACATAAAGTGAAATATCTCTCTATATAAAAGGCAACCCCAACGTTCTGAAGCCTCCACGGAAGTTGAGGTGCCCGAGATATCCGGTGTGCCCTGGAGTGTCTGCACCGCCCTTGCGTCAAAACGTCATGACGTCGAGGGCGGAGCTATGACACTCGAGGGCCGAAACGGAAACGCCACAGCGAACAACTAACAAGGCAAGTAGCTTGGAGGGACGGAGGGAGGGGGCCCCTTGCTAGCGCCCGTTTCATTGCGCTCAGAAACGGGCATTTTTTCCTAGTATTTAATAATTGATTAACAAGAACAAAAATCAAAGCATAAGTATATGTAAAGTACAGTGAGAACAATAAGAAGTAAACAACCAGATAACAACCAGGCAGATGGGTTTGTGATGGGAAGAAAATTGCTGCTGAGAGTCTAGGGGAAAAACCTGACTGAACAGTCAAGCTTAATTTTTGTTGTATAAGGCAAAGCAACAAGTTTCTGTGTGATCTCAAACAGCACATTTTTCTATAAGCTGTATACAAAGCAGCAGAAAGCATGAGTTTCTTTGCACAGTGACAGAAGGGTCTGGTTGTAGACAGGAGTTCCTTCCTGAAGGGATAGGCGATTAGCAATTAGCAGAAATATACAGGAGATGATTGATTCAGGCATCGGAAGAAAAAGCAAAGGCAGTAATTCTATAAATCGGTGCCTCATTTTAGGTGCCAGAAAGCGGTGCACTTAAGCTTCAATTCAATTCTATAGCAGCTTAAGGGTGCACATAAGCTGTTCCAGAATATTAGTCTAAAGATGCATTGGCATGCCTAGTTATGACAGGTCAATGACTGGTGTTACTGGGTGCCTAATGGCCCCTTTTACTAAGCTGCAGTAAATGTGGGCCTGCACTGGTGTCAGCATGCGTTTTTAATATGTGCTGAAGCCTCATTTTACCGTAGCGGATAAAAGACTGTCATTTATTTTCTAAGAAATGGCCATGAGGTAAGTGAACCACTTGCCATGTGGCCATTTCAGGGGGGAGCATTTACCGTCACCCATTGAGGTGGCGGTAAGGGCTCCTGCGTTCACCCGGTAGTAACTGGGCAGTACATGGCACTGATCGATTATCGCCAGGTAAACACTGGTTCTACCAAAAAAAAAAAAATTTAGTAGCGCCAGAAATGTCACGTGCTGGGGGTGGGAACTACCACTGGGCTGCTGTGGTAGCCCAGACGTAGTTCTGAATTAGCGAACAGTAAGCCCATATTGGGCTTACCGCCGCTTAGTTAAAGATCCCCTCACGTGTACCATGCAACACATGCAACTCAGTATTCTATAAGTTGTGCATGACAGTTGGTAACATGCCATACTCTGCCCACATGTACATCCTTATAGTTGTGTACTAAGCAATTTAGGTGCACTATTTACAGAATAGTACCCCAGGCACAGGCAGCTCCTTGTGACTCTGGGCAAGTCACTTAACCCTCCATTGCCCCAGGTACAAATAAGTACCTGTGTATGTAAGCCACATTGAGCCTGCCATGAGTGGGAAAGCACAGGGTACAAATGTAACAAAAAAGAAAAAAAATAACTGCTAATTATTGGTGCTGATTACACACATGAAACTTCCAAAAATTTAAGCATATAAAAGCACATTCATAAATAATATCAATAACACCCCCTAATCCCAACGCGCGCACACACACACACACACACGCACACACAGGGTCATGTAATAAAAGTCAGTCATACAAAGCAAGAAATCACTATGAAAAGGATATAGCTAATAAAGATTCAATGACTGCTATATAAGACTGTATAGGTGTGGTAAGGACTATCCTTAAAAGTATACAGGTACTCCTTATTTTTGAATAGCAATACACATATATCAAAATTTCCCCATGGGCATTTCCACCTGCTTCAACTCATAACCCCTCACTAACTTCATAGTTGGACCAGGGATTTGTTGGGGGGTGGCTAAAAGGGTTGTATAATTACCTCCCCAGTATTTCTTTGAGAAGAAAGTTAGGAATATTCAAAGGCACATATATTTAGCATTAGACACTAAATGTATATGCCTTATCAATGAATTTTCAGTGGCATTATATGGATTATGCTACTGAAAACTCCTAATGACCAATTCAGTAATATTCATATGGGTAGATTCAGTGAATAGCACTCAAAAATAGGCACGACAAAAGATTGGTGCTACGTATGATTCCATAAAGGGTGTATACCCTTTATAGAATTGTGCTTAAGTGCCAATCTCATGCCTAACTTTGAGCACCATGCTTATGCCTGCTGAAACCAGATGTAAATGCTGGCACACAGTATTCTGTAATTATGCACATAACTTTTTGGGATGCCCTTGCCACATCCCCTTTTTATTTAGACGCCATGGGATTTAGGCACTGTGCCTTATAGAATAGCTTGCAGCTCGATGCATGCACAAATCCTGATTGATGCCAATTAACTGTAAAAATTGCTTGTTAGCACCCAAATATTGCTAATTAAGGAAGACAAAAAAATACTATAATGACTCTGTATCACTCCATGGTGCAACCTCACCTTGAGTATTGTGTTCAGTTCTGATCGTCATATCTGAAAAAAAGATATAGCAGCATTAGAAAAGGTTCAAAGAAGAGAGAGACCAAAATGATAAAAGGGATGGAACTTCTCTCATATGAAAAAAGACTAAAGAGGTTAGGGCTCTTCAGCTTGGAAAACAGATGGATGAGGGGAGATATGATTGAGGTCTACAACATCCTGAGTGGTGTAGAAGGAGTAGAATTGAATTGATATTTGACTCATTCCAAAAGTACAAAGATCAGGGGACAATCAAGGAAGTTACATAGAAATACTTTTAAAACAATTAGGAGGAAATAATTTTTCACTCAACGAATAGCTGAGCTCTAGAACTCTTTGACAAAGTATGAAGTAACAGAGGTTAGCATATGAGGGTTTAAAAAAGGTTTGGACAAGTTTTTGGAGGAAAAAGACCATTGTCTGCTATAGAGACAGACATGGGGAAGCCACTGCTTGCCTTGGGATTGATATCATGGAATGTTGCCGCTATTTGGGTTTCGGCCAGGTACTTGTGACCTGGCTTGACCACCATTGGAAACAGGATACTGGGCTAGATAGACCATTGGTCTGCCCCAGTATGGCTATTCTTACGTTCTTATGTAATTAACTTGCACACACATCTTGGACGTGTGCTCAAATTTAGGCGCACACATTAGGGTGCCATATATAGAATGTTGGGGATGGTGCTTGGGTGGAGCGTGGAGGAAAGTTGCTTTGTCTAGCTATACCGATAACAGCTAAATATTGCCTTTGAATACCCGGGAAGCAGTAGACATTCAACCAGACTGCTAAGCAAAAAGAATCTGGTAATTAAGTTGTAATTGGTGTCCATGTAACTGGTGTTACACTACCTCTTTTGCAGGGTCATGTAGCATAGGAGCCAGCTCTTTGTGTGCCACTGGGTGCTGAACACCCCCAGTATAGATCAAGCTTCTTCAGTGTGACCAGGGAGTAGCAATTTGTATTGTGTTTGGGAAACCCTAATCATTTTGAAATGTTGGCAGTTATGTTATATAGCATTGTGTAGTTCCACAAAAGAGCAGCAAGTTTGAAAGGAAGTCATTTTCCCGCCTTTATATTCATAATTTTATTCAGTCTAGTTGTTCATGATTGTTTTGTCTTTACTGCTCTATTTATGGTTATGTAGAACAGAGCATAGTGGGTTAATCATTGAAGAATTTTTTAGCTAGCAATTACCAGCAGCTAAAAATGCCTTACCATGGGGTGTGCTCAGGCGTCCCACAATAATTTTGGGATTTGCAGGTCAGGGGGTAGACAGTGGGCATGCTCTGCAGTAATTGGTTAGTGCAGCTACATTACTGTGCGCTGATTAGCACATGGTGAGTCTGTGAGTCCCTACCACCTACAAAATAGGTAGCAGTAGGGGGACTCACCTGTTAATGGTCACACACTAATATATTTAGTATTTTATGGTTCTTTTGTTTTTCTTGTTTTCTCAAAAGCAGAAAGAAGAGAAGGCTATAAATCAGGAAATGAATTGAAAAGTTGCATTAAGCTAAGCATTAACATCACAATGAAATTACGGAGGGAAGTTATTAACATGAGCTAACGTTAAGATGTTTTATTTTACTGGTAAACCCAGTTATTAATAACTAGAACTCATTGCAGAAAATGGTGGTAAAAACCACCATTTACCAGTTAGTGGAAAAATAACATGTTTTAACAGTAGCCCGAATTGATAACTATGTCCCTGAATGCAGAAAGATGGTTGGGGTCTGCAGAGGGGCAGATCTGTTAGTCTGGAGTACCAAAATTAAAATCAATATCTTTCTGCTATCTATTTAGGACAAAAAGGCCAATCCCTAAAATAATAATAGTGTAGTAAATTTAAAACAAATCGGAGAAAAAGTTTCTTCACCCAACGCGTAATTAAACTCTGGAATTCGTTGCCGGAGAACATGGTGAAGGCGGTTAGCTTGGCAGAGTTTAAAAAGGGGTTAGACGGTTTCCTAAAGGACAAGTCCATAAACCGCTACTAAATGGACTTGGGAAAGATCCACAATTCCAGGAATAACATGTATAGAATGTTTGCACGTTTGGGAAGCTTGCCAGGTGCCCTTGGCCTGGATTGGCCACTGTCGTGGACAGGATGCTGGGCTCGATGGACCCTTGGTCTTTTCCCAGTGTGGCATTACTTATAATTATCAACATGCTCATCATTATTATCATAATAACAACAATAATAAAATAAGTGTACACAAATCAGCCATAAAGAAATGGCAACATTCAAAATGCAAAACAGCATTTCCACCTCCCAGGTTACTTTGACCTCAACATATTCCTACAAAGAAACTCCAGTGCAAAACTGCTGAATTGAAACTCATCAAAAACCTTAGCCTGATCAGGGATAATGGCTTCATCACACACACTACAGGTGTGAATGGAATTAACAATTCTCAGAATATACTGTCATTAGTTTCTCTCATCTATCAAGTTGTCAGTTGAACTTGCTCCTGTTTTTATTTCCTATCCACATATCTATAATTTGTTTTGCATTTTTCAAAGCTGTCTCTCTGGGGCAGATGCAATAAAGTACGATAGGGTTTATGCAGGTTAGTGCAATGTTGCCATGGCTTTATTGCATAATTTTGGGGGTGCACAGATGTAAAAAAAAAAAGGGGTTTTGAAATAAGCTAACTCTGCACAAAGCCTTGTGCAGACACCAGAGCACAGCGTATTTAAATCCATGGTAATGAGGCTATTAGCTATTCCGTGCAGATGCAGAGAGTGTGCATAAAACTGAAAGGCAGAGCACAATGTCAAGCTCATTCTTCTGTGGTCACCGTAATGGGGATTTCATGCCTGTTTCTTCTCTTTACTGCCAGCATATAAGATCCACAAGGTTTTTTTTTTTTCTTGGTTCCACAAAGAGCATAGCTTAAAAAAGACGGGACTAGTTTTCTGGAAGAACTGGGCTATTGGGAGCTGCATACATGCACAGGTCTGAGCATAACTTATCGGCACCTGAAGTTGTGCATGCATCTGTTCATGCACTGCAATGCTATTCTGTACATAAATATCAGTATTGCAAACATTTTATGCACAGAATTGCATTTGAGTACATAGTAATATAGCGACAGCAGATAAAAACCTGAATGGTCCATGCCCAACTCATTATCAAGTCATGATTAAATCAACAGTGAATGCTATATAAAATATTATATCTTGGTCTTTGGCATTTCTGGGACATAGACCATAGAAGTCTGCCTGGCCCTGTCCTTACGTTCCAATTACTGGAGTTGCTGTCGAAGACCACTCCAGCCTATCTGTCTTGTTTTTGCAGGACACAGATTGTAAAAGTCTGCCCAGCACTGTCCTCCAGTTTCAGCCACTAAAGTTGCTGCCAAAGCCCTTTCTAGCCCATCTTAACCCAGACTGCCAGTGTAAGAGACCGTACAAGTCTGCCCAGCACCGGCCCTAGTTCATCACAGCCGGAGTCACCATCTAAGCATCATTGGACACATCCATACACATGCAGCCACTTAAGTTTCACACTGCAACTCTGGGTGCTGATAGAAGTTTTTTTTTTTTTTAAAGTTATTATTATTTTGCACTCAGGCTCATGTGCAAGCTGCAGCTGCTATTCGAGACTTATGTGCACATGAGTCAATGGGATCTCCCACGTTAGTGCATATTTTTTTACAGAGGTCCGATTTGCATAGTGTTTCATTACCATATCAAAGTACTAACATTTTGCATTATTCTTGTATTAGGAAGCCATGAACTAAGCATTCATCCCTCTTTTATTCACCCCCTCCACACACACCCAATTCTATATATGGCGCTCAAAACTGTGCATGCAGATATGAGCGTGCACCCAGTTTGCTTGTGCAATTTAATTGACAAATGAGCCAATTAGCACAGATAATTGGGCACTAATAATAATTGGCATTAGCTAAACTTTCTGCATACACATTTAGGAGTTGGGATCTGTACATAAATTTTATAGGTGTATCCAAAAAGGGGACGTGGCCATGGGAGGGGTATGGGTGGATTAGGGGCATTCCTGGAATTTGCGCACAGTTTTATAGAATAAGGGAGATCTGCGCATAATTTAGGCACAAAAATTTACACCAGGTTTTACTTGGTGTAAATCCTCACACTCAAAATTGGGCAAGGATCACAGCACCAAACGCTATTCTATAAATGGCACACAACTCTGAATAGAAACTTTGAAATACAATTTTGCTCTAATTGTTAGATATTAGTTACACACTTGAGACATAAATAATACTTTATTGTTAACAAATAGCCTCATAAGCCCAGGGTACCTCTTAATTAGGACACCAACTGTAATGGCTATCATCAATGGCTCCACCACCAGCCAAAAAAACTGCAGAAAAAAAAAACCTCTCATACTATCTCATTTGGAAAAACAGCCAAATTCACTAAAGATCTACAGGCAGTTAAATATAAAAAAAACTACCTGCCTTTTTTTTACTGCAGATTTTTCTCTCAGTTTTGGCTGTTTTTCCAAATGAGATAGTATGAGAGGTTTTTTTTTTCTGCAGTTTTTTTGGCTGTTGGTGGAGCCAATGATGATAGCCATTACAGTTGGTGTCCTATGCAGTAAAAACATGTTTTGAACACAACTCTGAATGCCATTTATAGAATAGCGTTTAGTGCTGTCTTTTATTTGGCGCCCAAATTGGGCACCACTTATAGAATTCAGTCCACAGTGTCTATTTACCCACGTTTTTCATCTCACAAAATGGACTCTTGTCCTTGAAAGCTGATGCCTCAATAAACTGGTTGGTCTGTGAGATTCCATCAGCCTCCGTCAGGATGGTTTCTCTACCCTACAAATTGAACAGAGAGGCTTTCAAATTATCTGAACACCTTGCTCTTGAAAAGGCTGAGCTTTCCAAGATTTCTTCCTTTCGTCTGAGAACTCAATAGTGCATGTGTGCTCAAAGATAAACACAAAATAAATTATAAAGCACTGTTCAGGCAAGGGATTTATCATTCATTTTCATACGCCAGTAACAAGTATTGCCGTGAAAAGCCCACAGTCAGCATGCCATTAATATCACAGGATGAAATTAAATGAAAAAAGGCTTAATACATCTTTATCTTTTTTGTATTTTCCATGCAATTTACAGTTTTCAGGGAGCCACTTGTCACCTGCTTGTTTGCAGTCTCAGTTCTCTGTGTCAGCAGAGTGGTATTTCAGTAAGGGGTCAATTTTCAAATGATTTAAGCATCTAACTTTTGAAATCAGCCAGGGAAATCTTGTCAATTAATAACTGGTTCCCTCTGATAGGCAAAATTTAGGGCCTATTTATCAGGGTGTTAAGCCCCCTAATGCACATTTAGGGCCCAATTCTATATATGGTTCTTAAAATTAACTTGCGCTAGGCAATTACGCCTAAGTGTATTCTAAATACTGAGTGTAGATTTACACATGGTATTTAGAATACGCTTAGACATATTTAATGTGACTGAATCTAATCGCGTGTATTTACACCAGTGAAAAGCTGGTGTAAATCCCTGCGAGTAGATTTACGCACACCGGCCCATATTTTATAAAAAAACGCGCATAGATTTTGGAACACCCACAAAATGCCCATTTCCACACCTCTAACCATGCCTCTTTTTGCCTGTGCAGAATTTAGGTGCAGTAAACTTCAGAAGACGCTTAGCTATGTATGTTTGTATGTATGTATGTATGTTTTTACCTATTAGTGCTTGTTATTGCTTGTTAAGAGTTGTTGATACTCTGAAAGCCTGACTGTCCTCAAATAATTACCATTCCTCAAAATATTATCTCAGAGGTTTTTCACTAAATATGTTCAAAATCGCCATTCCCATTGAGGTGGTGGTAACCGGAGAGCGCGTGGCACTGCCCAATTACCATTGGCATGCTGGGGGTGGGAAGTACCACCGGGTTGCTGTAGTAGCCCAGCAGTTCTTCCTTTTTAGCGAGTGGTAAGCCCTTGTAAAAGGGGCCCTGTTTACTAAGCCATGCTGTAGGCATGCTAGCTTTTTAGTACGCATTAAAAATTAGTGCGCAATAATGCTAGAGACGCCTTCAGGCTCATTTTCATAAGGGATGGACATCCATCTTTCAACATAAATCAGAACATGGACATCCATTTCCCGGGGACGTCCAAATCGGTATAATCGAAACCCGATTTTGGATGTCTCCAACTGCAGTACATCGCAAGGACGTCCACATTTCAAGGGGGCATGTCGGAGGCATGGTGAAGGTGGGACTTGGGTGTTCCTAAGACTTGGATGTCTTTGAGCCATAATCGAAAAAAGCAAGGACGTCCTAAAGTAAAACTTGGACGTTTTCACCCCAACGTTTTTTTTTTAATGAATAAGGCACAAAAGGGTGCCAGAAATGACCAGATGACCACCGGAGAGAATCGGGGATGACCTCCCGTTATGTAACATAGGGTTGTGAGAAAAAAAAGGGGGGAAAATATATATATATATATATATATTTTTTTTTTTTACTTACCTGAGGGCTCCGAAGGGTTTCAGGGGGAAGAAGAGGTAGGAAGGGCTCTTTCGGGTGCTGCAGGCTTCAGAGGGTCTTCGGGCTGGTGTTTTTTTTGGGGAAGGGGCAGGAAGAGAAGAGAAGGAGGCTGGTTTGAGCACTGGGCTGTTTTTTATTGTTTGTTTGTTTGTTTGTTTGTTTGGAGGAGCGCTGCGAGAATTAGCGCCATCATTTTGAAAGTCTGGGGACGATTGAACACGTCCCTAGACATGTAACGGTGAACCGGG
Source organism: Microcaecilia unicolor (assembly GCF_901765095.1). NCBI lineage: Eukaryota > Metazoa > Chordata > Amphibia > Gymnophiona > Siphonopidae > Microcaecilia > Microcaecilia unicolor. Next base: position 36,678,280 of record NC_044037.1, read on the forward strand.
CGTTCCCGGTACTTTCGGGGACCTGTCGGGGCGCCTGGGGGGAGAAAAGCGCTGCAGGAAGCAGCGTTGGGTTTCCCTGACTCCCGGGAATGATTAGCCACGTTCCCGGGAGTGAAGAAATGGATCGGGCTTTTCAGGAGCGTCGCGAGAGAAAGGACCGCTGCAGGGAGCGGCGTCGGGTTTTTGTGAGCTGGTCCTGGCCTGTGAGGCCATTTTGAGGCCTGGAGGCTGAAGAAGAGAGCCGGGGAGAAGGAAGTTTTTACATTTTGGGGGGAATTTTTATAGGGATTTTTAGAAGACTGTTGCATGGCGGGGGTTAAATGTTGGGATATTTAAATTTTAAAAACACAGATTAATAGAGGATGGGAGGTTTAATTGGCATGGGAAATTTGGGGTAATTTGATGAAAATTTATAGGTGTTTTAAATTAATTGAAGGATTTCCCATTGATTTCTATGGGGATTTTGCAATTAAAATGGGGATTGAGCAGTGCTGCTTAACATTCCGCTTGTCAGCAGGAAGAGTCGGAATGTTGAGCAGGACTAGGGATTGGCTGGCTGGGGGCGGAATCCCAAGCCAAGCAGCCGTCTCCCAGGAAACGGTCAGTGGGACAGTTGGCAGAGCGCTGGTGACTGTGGAGGTGGAAGGAAGTGTGTTTGGTGGTGTGGCTGATGTGGTGAGTTTGGAGTGATCTTGAGAAGGTTGGAAGTGGTATTTGACTGAGTTTGGTGATAGGAGGGCTTTGTGTGAGGTTGGATGCTGGGAAGTGGTGAGTTGGAAGTATTTTGTGATTTTTTTTGGTGGAATTTGGAAGGTGTAAGGAGGTGTATATATGTTTGTGCTCATTAGTTTAGGGAAAAATAAGTAAGGTTAGGGGGTTTAGCGAGGGTATGGTTATTTTAATTTTCGTAGTTAAGTGTTGCCCGGTGTTTTAAACTGTATATATTTAAGTCATTTAGAGTGGGGAAGGGGTTTGTTAGGAAGATAGGGTTTTCCTTCTTGTTATTTTGTTAAGAGCGAGGTGTAGGGTGACGGTGTCAAGGAATCCTGGATAACACCTGGGCCCCTACGCAAGAAAGACTGCGGAGGATACTGCACCAGAATCAACCGCAGCTAAGTGACAACACAGTGACAGGACAGAGAAATAATTCATACTTACCTGAGTTGGGTCACTGGGGTTGTCACCGAAGTCCTGTGAGAAAAGTGAAGAAAAGAAAACACAAAGTATCAATTCTTTAGAGTTAAGATACAACAGAGAGTTAAGAAGGAAATCAGTCAAAAAGAAAGGTTTACACCTAATACTTATCTGATAAGAGTCTTGGTATCGATACCAGAGGGGAAATTCTGAAAAGAAGAAAAGAGTTATACAATTGTAAAATACATTTGGTTTTGAATTAGAATATAAATGTTGATATATTATAGTAATTGAGGGAAATTGGGGTGTTGGGAAGGAACACATATTGTTGCTATCAAATATTATAAGTTCAGTGGTTAAATTCTGATAGTTAAAAATTTATCTTTACAGTATTGGAATTGAATTAAAGTATTGTTGCTTTTAGTTAACCATTAACCCGTTTGGTTCATTCAAAAGCAGGATTAATCCAAATTTAGTTTAATTTTCCCCTCATTTTCTTTGAGAATATGAGGCGAGGTTAGTGAACTGTCTGCTTCTCCCATTCTTGGTGAGGTGATTCTGGATGCTGAAAGTAATTTTGGGTATTCAGAGACACTGCGCACTGAAGCACGAGAGGGGAGTAACAACATTTTCTCCCCCAGTGGTCACTAACCCCCTCCCACCTCAAAAAACATCTTTAAAAGTATTTTGTGCCAGCCTCTATGCCAGCATCAGATGTCATTCTCAGTTCCATGACAGTGCATGCAGGTCTCTGGAGCAGTTTTAGTGGATGCAGTGCACTTCAGACAGGTGGACCCAGGCCCATACCCCCCCCCCCCCCCACACACACACCTGTTACATTTGTGGAGGAAACAGCAAGCCCTCCAAAACCCACCAGAAACCTACTGTACCCACATCTATGTGCCACCCTTCACCTGTAAGGGCTATGGTAGTGGTATACAGTTGTGGGTAGTGGGGTTTTTTTTTTTTGGGGGGGGGGGGTTGGGGACTCAGCACACAAGGTAAGGGAGATATGTACCTTGGAAGCATTTTATGAACTTCACTGCAGTGCCCCCTAGGGTGCACGGTTGGTGTCCTGGCATGTCAGGGGGACCAATGCACTAGAAATGCTGGCTCCTCCCACGTCCAAATGGCTTGCATTTGGACATTTTTGACATGGACGTCTTTGGTTTCAAAAATCGCCAAAAGTCAAAGACGTCCATGTCTAAGGACGTCCAAATTCAAGGACGTCCTTGGTATTTTCGAAATGAAAGATGGATGTCCCTCTTTTTTCGAATACAGTTTTCCCCACCCCCCGGATTTGGACGTTTTACAAAGACGTCCAAATCCAAACATAGACATTTCTTTCAAAAATGCCCGTCCTGGTGTATCTGCATTAGTGCATGCTAAAAAATTAACACACCTAAAAATGGCTTAGTAAACAGGGCCCTAAGGGACTCTTTTACTACAGTGTAGTAAGTGCAAAAGCTCTGTGGTAATCAAAGCACCAACAAGTTTTTGTCTTGATTACCACAGAGCTTTTGCACTTACTACACTGTAGTAAAAGAGTCCCTTAGGGCCCTGTTTACTAAGCCAGTACTAGGCTGACTTCTATGTTCGGTGTCCCAAATATGGCAAAACGAGGCAAACTTTTACAGTCTGTCCCGATTATAGATGGGCAGGAATGGGCTTTGACGGCAACCCCAGCAGGGTCAGATCAAGAACAGGTGTGTATGTTTTTGTGTCACATATCCTAAAGCTTGATTGAGAGTAAAATGTCAGTGTGCAGCAGCATCAGATTCCTGGTTTATTCAAGTACTGACTATAAATGTGGCTATCCAAAATTATAAAACCACTCTTCCATGATTTGTGCCTCTGCCCTATTTGTTATGTAAGTACTTGATCATGAAACAGTATGACCTACATGGAGTGGAAGGTGTGGCTCTGGCTGCCTTATGGAACAGACCAGATCGACCATCCAGATCTTTATCTGCCATAATATCTGCTCCCTATTATGACACTACAATATTCTTTACTGTGTGTTAAGTGTTTGCAATTAACTTGAGTGCACTTAACCCCTCCTCTTGAGGAGACATTTAGTGCCCTCTCGTTGACTATACAAGTGATACTTTGCAAATATTGTGTGCTGACTGCAGTGTGCAGTTCATATGCATTCTTTGCCCATAATCTACCCAGTTTCTGACCCCTAACACAGCATGCAGTAAATGCAAGAATGAACATTTGCTTTCACGACACCACAGTATCAGTTACCAGGCAGAGGCGATAAAAGTGATTGCTAGTTCATGAATGATGGGGGCAATTCATTACCAGGGTGCATCCATTTAGGCACCCCAATGCTGCACAGGGAGTGTCTATTCTATAAAGGCATCTGGGCACCCTGATTCCATTATAGAATACTAGCATAACCAGCATTGCTGTGCCAAAATTTAGTCACAGCTTTTTATTCCCGATGAACGGCAGGCATAAATGAGTGCACTTTATGCCATGCAACATGCATATATTGAAGACGACTATGCTCTGCCCATGCTCCATCCATGTATATGCCCCCTTGCACAATGAGCCACAGCACTTACATGCCATCTTATAGAATAGTGCATAGTACACCTACATATACATAGAAAAGTGCTAGGGCTCTTCAGCTTGGAGAAAAGGCGGCTGAGGGGAGATATGATAGAGGTCTATAAAATAATGAGTGGAGTTGAACGGGTAGATGTGAAGCGTCTGTTCACACTTTCCAAAAATACTAGGACTAGGGGGCATGCGATGAAACTACAATATAGTAAATTTAAAATGAATTGGAGAAACATTTTCTTCACTCAATGTGTAATTAAACTCTGGAATTCGTTGCCAGAGAATGTGGTAAAGGCGGTTAGCTTAGCGGAGTTTAAAAAAGGTTTGGACGGCTTCCTAAAGGAAAAGTCCATAGACCGTTATTAAATGGACTTGGGGAAAATCCACTATTTCTGGGATAAGCAGTATAAAATGTTTTGTACATTTTTGGGATCTTGCCGGGTATTTGTGACCTGGATTGGCCACTGTTGGAAACAGCATGCTGGGCTCGATGGACCTTTGGTCTTTCCCAGTATGGCAATACTTATGTACTTATGCGTAAATAACACTCTTCTGTGCATACCAGTTGTTGACTTGACATTTAACAACTTAATGCATTTAGTAAAAGGGCCCATACAGTTTTTAAGGCACACTGACAAACTGGATGTGCACTAATAAATGTGCATCTGTATTAGAAAACATGCCCATGCCTGGACCAATCTCAAAATCGTTGTCGCAACCTCTAGCAGCAATCTCGCAAGACTACATCTGAAGACTTGGCAGCCATTTTGATGGTAGAGATGGCAGGGGCAGAAGCGACTGGAAATCACTCCTACCCTGACTAGCCAATAGACACCAGGGCCTCAAAGGTAGGCCTGAGAGTGGGGTGGGTTGGGAAGGGGGGGGTGGCTACCTTTGTTCTTTGAAGAGGGCGGCAGCATTACCTTTGCTCAGGTGGGAGTGGGAAGAAGGAGCCGACCCCACTACTGTTCGGTGAGGGGGAGTACATACAATGAGTAGAGAATAAGTTTTAGTATTAGCTAAAAATGTATAGGCATTTTCATCTGAAACCAAAACAAGACTAAATACAGTTTGGAGGCCGGTTTTGGTGCCACAGCTGAAACCAAAACCAAAATTCAGTCAGCCTCTAATCAATGTGGGCTACTGCTAAAAAATATTATTAGTAGTAACTAAGTCTCATTGCTTAAAATGGAATCTAGGCTAAAATAGCATAAGGTAGTGGTAAAATAACACATCTTAACAGTAGCTCACATTGATAGTTACATCCCTAAATGGTTTTTTTTTCTATGCCACAGGTTCTCCATATGAACTTGGGAAGTGATTACATTTAAAACGAATCAGAGAAAATCTTTCTTCACTCAACGTGCAATTAAACTCTGGAATTAATTGCCAGAGAATGTAGTAAAAACAGTTAGCTTAGTGGGGTTTAAAAAAGGTTTGGATGGCTTCCTAAAGGAAAAGTCCATAGAACATTATTAAAATGGACAGGAGGAAAATTCACTGCTTATTTCTAGTATAAGCAGCATAAAATGTATTGTACTTTTTTGGGATCTTGCCAGGTACTTGTGACCTGGATTGGTCACTGTTGGAAACAGGATGCTGGGCTTGATGGACCTTCGGTCTGTCCCAGTAAGGCAATACTTACGTACTTATCTGTACTATGAACAGCTATTAACATATAACCCCCCTCTGTTTGCTAAGCCGTGCTAGCGGCTGCCATGTACTAATGCCAACACAGCTCATTCACTTTGAATGGGCTGTGTTGGTATTGCCACACGGCAGCCACTAGCACGCCTTAGTAAACAGAGGAAAAGTTGAGACTTGCCACCTGGGAGTAAGCAAAGGAGAATGTACCTACATAGCACCTGCTAGGTATTTTCACTTGACTAGGACTCTTCACTATTAGAGACAGGATTATGAACTCAGTGAACCATTGGATTGACCCTATGCAATTCATTAGATCCTATTGGCTTATTTTTCTGTATCTCTAGGAGCCAGATAAAATCATGGCATTATTTTTTAATCTAGCTTTTGCAATCAACACAATTTTTTTAAAAATGCAAATATAGTAGAAAGCTATTTGCATAAGACAAGTCTAATTTTACAACGGTCATTGCTCCCTTACCTTGTGCCTTGAAGTTATGTAATAAAATGCAGTAGAAACAGAAATGTTTAGAAATAAGCAAAAAAAAAATCTATTTAAAAGAAGGGAGACAATATCAGAAAATAGTGACCAGAGAATGATTCCATCATCAGTTAATGTAGACAAGTTCACAAGACTTAAAAAAAGAGATACAAAAGAGTTCATGGGAGGTTGTTTTATCATTTGTCTAGAAAAATATGACATTTGACAGTGTTGCCTTGAGTAGAGTATAGTCTAATTATTTTTTCATCCTACAGAATGTATGATTTTATTTATTTTGTCATATTTCTCATCATATTTTATTTGTGATAGCTCAAGATGTGTTATAACTCTATTTCAACTATAATTCAAATAATATAATCCTAAAGTTATTACTGCAGCAAAATATGGCTTACTGCAGGTCACACTGAAACATCCCATGGTAAGTTTTGGATGTGCGTGCACTACCTATGCGCTAAAAAATACAATTAATTTTTTTAGCACCGGGTCAGGTCTGGGGACAGAGATTAGGCGTGTTCTACACTAGTTTGTTAGCACAGCTATATTGCCATGTACTAACTGATTAGCACGTGCTTAGCACACGAGCCCTTACTGCCTACATAATGGGTGGCGGTAGGACCTTACCTGCTAATAGCCATGCACTAAAGGAAAAATTTGCATATGGCCATTAATAGTGAAAATAGAAAGATTGGCCATTTTACCCGGATGGTAAAAATGGCCTTATCGTGTGGAAATGACCTACATAAGGACATACTAAGACCATTTTTTACCACAGTTTGAAAAAAAAGGGCCCAAAATTCATTAAATTAAATGAAATCATATAATGCAAACACATTAAAATAGAAGGAGAATCTTTTTAATACAAACCACTGAGAGGGTTCCAGGGATCTGTACAAGTCATAAGCCTGTTGAAGGAGTGAATTTTATCCCACAGCTAATGACAGTATGCCTTCCAATGACCAAAGCTCAATTGGTAACTATGAGGTCCTTTTACTTAGGTGCGCTAATAGATTTAGCCAGGGCGCTTTTTTTGAGGGGGTACTTGGGGGTACTGAGTACCGGCACCTTTTCCATTGTCTGCTAAAATCGACCCATGGTCCCCAAGTTTTAATGAAAGAGCTCAGGCTCTACACACCAATTCTGCCTTGTCATAGATTCTGTGACTGGTTGCAGGGGGCCTGGAGGATAGCCTGGTATTTGAGTACTGGCACCTTTTTTGCTAGAAAAACACACTGGATTTAGCACACGCTAACAATGAGTGCACGCTGAATGCTAAGATGACCATAATATTCATGTGGGTGTCTTATCAGTGCTCTAAAGGGCACTGTCCCTTTGTAGAACAGAGCTTAGCACGCAAGATTTTCAGCACTGAATTTTTGTTGCCATTTATTGAATTCCCTCCTATATGGATAAAATGGAAATACATAAATCAAAAGAGGTTTATTTTTCTTTAATTTTACTGTTCATCATTGCACAGACCTATTTAAAAATTATCTCAACATTTTCTAGTACTTCATAGTGTAGGAATACAGTTACATCACTTTCAGCTAATTGGTTTGTAGATTTCTTTTTCATACCAGCCTCCTGTCTATTTCTTCCTCTAATATCACCGTCGAGACCTCCTTCATTCATAATGATTTGTGAGCTGTTTGCCATTCCTTTAATATACCATCAAGAACATAAGGGCAAGTTTTCAAAATGATTCGGGGTGCTCAACTTCACACAAATTAACACGTTCAAAAAAAGGAAACCAAAGCACGGTGGGTTGTGAACGCAAATGGATAGGATGTCTTTAAATGTAGAGCATAGCAGATGGTGCACACACACGGACGGGATTGTAAGCTCTTTGAGCAGGGACTGTCCCTCTATGTTAAATTGTACAGCGCTGCGTAACCCTAGTAGCGCTTTAGAAATGTTAAGTAGTAGTAGTAGATTTGTGAGTAAAAGAAATGCCAAGGGAAGAGCGGCAAGTCTCACCAATCTCTCTTCCTCCCCAATCCCAACTCATAGACACCGTTTACCACTCTACTCCCAGCCTATCTACACCACACTCATACTTTGCCTTCCAGTCCACACTGGCCCATCTATACAACCCAAATTCTCCCCCCTCCCAGCCAGTCCTCAACAATCCCTCTTCTCCACCATACAGTTTCTCATCTCTCAGACCAGCCTACTTCTTTCTCAACCCCTCTTTGCCTTAATATTTTGTTCCTCCTCTCATTTTCTTTCTCTCAATGTACAGTTTGACTTTTGTGTTGGGGTAGGCTGCTTAATATGCCCCCTCCCCAATACCTACTCCACACTTCACACTTCCATTCTACACTTCTTTGCTCCCAACTTCCTTCCTGCCCTCAGGCTGAAACCCTGAAAGATCACATGCTGAGCAGGAAATCAGTGCATTCTTATCAGCCTACTGTGTGTCAACCTACCTGCTAAAGCTCTAGTGGTCAAAGAGTAAATGATTGGCTCAGAGTGCTGAGTTAGCACTGACTCTAGGCTAACCAGAGCCTTCTGCAAAAATGGAATAGCAACTTTGGCACAATGCCCCCTCTTTTATTATTGGTGACTCCAGCACAACATCCCTATTTCTTCCTCCTTGTAACAAACATTCCCTTCTTTCTCCTCCATTCTCTGCCAAGCACCATTATCCCCCCCCCCCCCACACACACACACACTCCCCTCTTTCACTGGCCCACATGATGTGGAGGAATATGGGGTGGCACACCATTATAGCAGTAACCCCTCATTCATGGTGCCCTTCTCAGTCACACAGCTCACACACCCAAAACGGTAACCTGAGCTGAGTCAGATTTTGAGCAGCAGAGCTGTGCTAGGAGTAAGAATGAAAAGTCAGGGATTAATAGCTGAGTGAAGCGGGAAAACAAACCAAGAAACACATATAGTTGGAGGAGAGTGTACCCTACCCCCGTCCAAACTCTACCCATCTCTCCTGTAACCTCTTCCTGCTGCTGCCACAATATATAATGGGGAAATAACTTTTATTTTTGAGAAAAAAGGAGATGATTTTACTCTCTATTCCTCTTTCAGTATGAGACACAATCATAGGTCTCTACATTATAGAGATGCCAAAGAGAGTTTTAGATTTTCAGGCTCATTTTCGAAAGAGAAGGATGCCCATCTTTCAACATAAATCGGAAGATGGATGTCCTTCTCACAGGGTCGTCCAAATCGGTATAATCGAAAGCCAATTTTGGACGTCCCCAACTGCTTTCCGTCGCAGGGACAGCCAAAGTTCAAGAGAGCGTATCGGAGGTGTAGCGAAGGCAGGACTTTGGCGTGCCTAACACTAGGACGTCCTCGACCCATAATGGAAAAAAGGATGTCCCTGATGAGCACTTGGACGATTTTACCTGGTCGTATTTTTCTCACAACCAAGGCACAAAAAGGTGTACGAAATGACCAGATGACCAGCGGAGGGAATCGGGGATGACCTCCCATTACTCCCCCAGTGGTCACTAACCCCCTCCCACCCTCAAAAAATATCTTTCAAAATATTTTTTGACAGCCTCTATGCCAGCCTCAGATGTTATACTCAGGTCCATGACAGCAATATGCAGGTCCCTGGAGCAGTTTTAGTGGGTGCAGTGCTCTTCAGGCAGGCAGACCCAGGCCCCTACCCCCCCTATCTGTTACATTTGTGGAGGAAACGGCGAGCCCTCCAAAACCCACCAGAAACCCACTGTACCCACATCTAGGTGCCACCCTTCACCTGTAAGGGCTATGGTAGTGGTGTACAGTTGTGAGTAGTGGGTTTGGGGGGGCTCAGCACACAAGGTAAGGGGGCTATGTACCTGGGAGCAATTTCTGAAGTCCACTGCAGTGCCCCCTAGGGTGCCCGGTTGATGTCCTGGCATGTCAGGGGGACCAGTGCACTAGAAATGCTGGCTCCTCCCATGACCAAAGGGCTTGCATTTGTTCGTTTCTGAGATGGACATCCTTGGTTTCCATTATCGCCAAAAATCAGAAACAACCATATCTAGGGACGACCATCTCTAAGGACGACCAAAATTTCAAGATATGGGTGTCCCTGACCGTATTATTGAAACGAAATATGGACATCCATCTTGTTCTGATAATACTGGTTTCCCTGCCCCTGCATTGGGATGTTTTGCGAGGACGTCCTTTGGACATCCCTTTCGATTATGCCCCTCCATGGCATCAAATACTGGCACAATTCCCTCCTGCTCCTCCATGTCATTAATTCTGGTGACTACCAGGCTGGAGAAGGGCAAAATATAGTTATTGCTACCCTTGATCCAGCACCGCTGGCACAGAAATGTTTACTAAAAACTTAAATAATGTTTTCAACCTTTGTGTCTGTAGTCTTCTGTTGCTGCTTGTTCTTGTTTTACTTCTCTGCTCTCATATTCCTTGTGTCCCCTCTGCCTGCTCTTCTTCCTCTCTTGTAGTTCATGTCTCCTTTTCCCAGCAACCTTCCCCCACACAGCCCATGCTCTCTTCCTAAACTCCTCTCACCCTCACATCCTGTTTCTGCTCCTCCCCCACAGCCCCACTATCCCCATCACCTAGCCTCTCTTCCTTTTACAGCTCCTTTCTACCTCTTCCAGCATTTCAGAGCAGCAGTGTCTCTCCTATTCAGTAACCCATTTCAATTCCCTTTTCCCCTTCCTTGCCCCCTTCATTCCTCTCCCAGTACACCTCTGCCCTTTTTGCCTTAACTGTTATAGGTGTTACTTTGGCTACATTCCTAAAATTATCATATCAGTAAAGTTATCTGAATCTGTCTCTTCCTTTTTCTCATTGTCTGTCTGCTACATTTCCCTTCCCCAATGACAGCTGCTAGGCTACAGCAACTTCCTCCTCTCTCTTCAGTCTACTGGACTGACTGAGACAGCCAACAGGCTACAGGGGGAGGCAGGAGCACTGTAGCTAGGATACAGAAACACTTTCTTCCTGTGTTTCCTGTAACTCTGCAGCATGGAGCTTGCTGCCCCAAATCTACAGACTTACATGAGAAAATTCTGAGGGTACTCAGCCACCCACACCATCCACAGAGCTGGCGCCTATGATCAAGAATATTAGCCAAAATAGTGTCTTCATCAAAATCTTCAATGTCTTCTTTGGACACTTTGGGCTAGATTCTGTGACTGGCGCTCAAAGATAGACACTGAAATGATGTGTGCTAAGCTAGTATTCTGTAAAGGGCCCTTTGTATGGAATTACATTTACACGTGATTCGTTTGTTTACTCTTTTCAAAAATACTAGGACTTTTTCTTCACTCAACGTGTAATTTAACTCTGGAATTTGTTGCCAGAGAATGTGGTGATGGCAGTTAGCTTAGTGGGATTTAAAAAGGGTTTGGACAGCTTCCTAAAGGAAAAGTCCATAAACCATTATTAAAATGACTTGGGGAAAATCCACTGCTTATTTCTGGGATAAGCAGCATAAAATGTTTTGTACTTTTTCGGGATCTTGCCAGGTATTTGTGACCTCCACTGTTGGAAACAGGATGCTGGGCTTGAGGGACCTTTGGTCTGTCCCAGTGTGGCAATATTTATGTACTTATGAATACTAGCTTAGCATGCATTTTGCAACTACCTTTCGGCATGAGCATTTATGCCTACCAAAGGCTGGTGTGAATATTCACACCCAACGGACAGCAGTTAGGTACGCAAATGGAAGTATCCTGTAATACGTCACTTAATTTCTGGGAATGCCGCTGACCTGCCTGCCCATTCCCCTCCCATGGCTACACTCCTTTTGGAGTTGCATGCTATGAAATTTAGGCATGGGGCCTAGGATAGATCCACACATAACTCCTAATTACTGCCAATTAAGTGACTGTTAACTCCAGTAATTGATTATCACCTAATTAGCTAATTAATTTGCAATCAAATCTGTGATCTGTACTCAAGTTTGGAAGACCTATGCAGAATTTGGGAGTTTACCAATAAGTTTTATTAAAGACCCAAAGTTAGGCCTGCATCCTTTTATGCAATCACTAGAGAGCAAAACTTTCTCTCAAAGTAATTCTCAAGTATTGTGGAAGTCCAGTGTTATTAAGCCTTGCCTAAAGGACGATGGTTTGGATCCAGTGATTGTAGCAAATTATCATCCTGTTCAGATGTACTTTTTTGTTAATCTAAAGTGGTGGAAAAGGTTATTCATAAGCAATTGGATGGTTTTTTGGAAAAAAAAACAAATGTATCTCATCCTTATCAGTCAGGGTTTAGATCTGGTTTCAGTACTGAGCCCTCTCTTGAATAGGATCAGGCTTAATACTGACGGAGGTAGGCATTCAGCCTTCATCTCTTTAGATCTTGGCACAGCCTGTGATTTATTAGACCATGATATATTGCTTTTTAGATTGAAATCTTTAGGAATGGCTGATACCATTTTAAATTGGTTTGTATTATTTTTTATCAGGGAGATATTATGAAGTTGTTTAAAATTCTTCATTTTCATATGTTAAATCAGTGACATATGGGATGCTTCAAGATTCTATTTATCACCTATGTTATTTAATTTGTTTCTTTCACCTCTTTTCACACTTTCACGGAGTTTAGGGATGGTTATCTTTCCTCTTCAGCCAGATCTGACTTCTCTGAGTCATTATTTTGACATGGCATCTGAATGGTTGGAAAGTAATAAATTGAAATTAAATACGGTGAAGAAAATAGCTATTTGTTTTCCTTGTACGGCTAACCATCCTTCTCTCACGTCGAAGATTCATAACACATAAATGATGGTAAAAGACGCTGTGACTTGTTTCATATTTGACTTTTGAGAAGCAAGTTTCTGCTTTGGTTTCTGCATTATTTTTTCTTTCAGATTAGTCAGATCCATTTTAGATCAAAAGGATCTTCATTGTGTTATTCATGATCTTATTTTTAACCAGCATGCTAGTTGTAATTCTCTTTTTTCTGAGTCTAGGTGAAGCCCTTTTAAGAAGGATGCAAACGATACAAAATACAGCAGATTATGGTATAGGTTTATTCATATTACTCTTTGAGCAGTATTGGTACATACGTACATAATTATTGCCACACTGGGACAGACCAAAGGTCCATCAAGCCCAGCATCCTGTTTCCAACAGTGGCCAATCCAGGTCACAAATACCTGGCAAGGTCCCAAAAAAGTTCAATACATTTTATGCTGCTTATCCCAGAAATAAGCAGTGAATTTTCCCCAAGTCATTTTAATAATGGTCTATGGACTTTTCCTTTAGGAAGCCGTCCAAACCTTTTTTAAACCCCGCTAAGAACCGCCTTTAGCACATTCTCTGGCAATGAATTCCATTGGAAAATATTTTTAAATGCTTTTGCAGGTACAGCCCACATTTATAAACAGGAAAATCTCAATATTTTGCTTCATTATTACCACATTATAGTTCTGTCAGGCCTATAAGATCAGTACATGTCTATTTTTGATTGCCTTCTTCCTTGGCAATTCATGATGATGCAACTCCTTTTTTCATACATGGCTCCTTTTTTATGGAATGCACTTCCTGCAGATGCTGGAGATGAAAAATGTATTTCTAGACAAATTGTTTTATTTATTATTTCACATTTCGAGCCTGCCTGCAGGTTACATTAGAACCTATATATTCTAGATGCAAAAATACATGAACATTAACAAACAATCCAAAAATCCACTAGCTCACCCAAATCAGATAAACCTATAAAAGAGTAAGGGCTTCTTTTACAAATAGCGATTCTGGCGCGACAAATCTGATGAAGCCTGTTCAATTCCCACGAGCTTCGTTGCATTTGCCACACCAGAATTGCTAATGCGGCTTTGTAAAAGGAGTCCTAAGTCTCTACATACAGTATAACATTTTACCACATTACACAACCTACCAAATCTGACATTTTTTATGTTCTTTTTCTCCTGGTTCTGAGATCAGTTTTTCTACTTATGCGATGTGGTCTTTAAGTTTTCACCCTCTATGCATGTAACTAGAATACTGACATGTACATGTAAATGCCAAACATCTGGCTATGCACCATTCTGTAAATTCATTTGATTGTGGATATTGTACATGTGGGCTTTGGATTGAATTTATTCATTTTATATACCACCTTCCAGCTTATTTTCGAAAGAGAAGGCTGGCCGTCTTCTGACACAAATCGGGAGATGGCCGGCCATCTCTCAAGGCCGGCGAAATAGGCATAATCGAAAGCCTATTTTGGCCGGCCTCAACTGCAGTCCGTCACGGAGCCGGCCAAACTTCAAGGGGGCGTGTCGGCAGGGTACAGAAGGCGGGGGCGGGACGGGGGCGTGGTACGAGATGGCCGGCTTCACCCGATAATGGAAAAAAGAAAGCCAGCCCTGACGAGCATTTGGCCAACTTTACTTGGTCCCTTTTTTTTCAGGTCCAAGTCCCAAAAAAGTGCCTGAACTGACCAGATGACCACCGGAGGAAATCGGGGATGACCTCCCCTGACTCCCCCAGTGGTCACTAACCCCCTCCCACCCTCAAAAAAACAACTTTAAAAACTTTTTTTGCCAGCCTGTATGCCAGCCTCAAATGTCATACCCAGCTCCCTGACAGCAGTATGCAGGTCCCTGGAGCAGATTTTAGTGGGTGCAGTGCACTTCAGGAAGGTGGACCGAGGCCCATCCCCCCCTACCTGTTACAGTTGTGGTGGTAAATGGGAGCCCTCCAACCCCCCCAACCCACTGTACCCACATGTAGATGCCCCCCTTCACTCATAAGGGCTATGGTAATGGCGTAGAGTTGTGGGGAGTGGGTTTTGGAGGGATTTGGGGGGCTCAGCACCCAAGGTAAGGGAGCTATGCACCTGGGAGCTATTTTAATGTTTTTTTTAATTTTTAGAAGTGCCCCCTAGGGTGCCCGATTGGTGTCCTGGTGACTCCTTTCACGACCAAATGTCTTGAATTTGGTCGGGTTTGAGATGGCCGGCCTCGGTTTCCATTATCGGCAAAAGCCGAGGCTGGCCATCTCAAACCCGGCCATCTCTGACATTTGGCTGGCCCCAACCGTATTATCGAAACGAAAGATGGCTGGCAATCTTGTTCGAAAATACGGTCAGCCCCGCCCCTTTACGGCGCCATCCTCGGAGATGGGCGCCCTTAGAGATGGCCGGCCCCGTTCGAAAATGGCCCTCCTTATAACTCAGTGCCAAAATAGTTTGCAAATACAGTCACATAAAATGAAATAACAATTACAATACAAAATTTTAAAAATCAACAATAGCAGGCAAACAGTATCTGCGATAAATAAGTCATAATATTGATGAATCATCTAAGGCTTTAAAGGTTTACAAAACACAGCGTATGAAGAAGCATTTTGAAGTTCCTCAGGCAAAGAGAAGGACCAGCATAAGAAAATACACACTTCCTAGTGGATGAAAGTTTCAGAACATCAAGATTAGGAAGTTGCAAAAGACTTTTGAGGAATATATTTCTGTAGCTTACGTTGCAAATGAAATGATTTATAAACCAAACACAACAGCTTGAAAGTGCTCAGTGTGCTGCGGCAGCTAAGAAGGCAAATGGAATGTTAGGCATTATCAGGAAAGGAATGGAAAGCAGAAATGAGGATGTTATAATGCCTTTGTATCACTCCATGGTACGACCGCACCTCGAACCAGGGAAAGCGCTAGAGGTAAAAGACCATGGGATGGGATCTTAAACCAGAGGGAAGGGAGAGTGTCCAATGGACAGGTAGTAATCTTCATTGAACGGAGTATATGTTCATATTTATGCAGTTACCTTGGCCAGTTAAGTGCTGAATATTGGCACTTAATCAGACAAGTGCTCTCATCATTAGGCTGCCCCTTTAGTCTCCATGGACTGGTGCATGGCTATTTTATAAGATGGATGTTCTTATGTTGCCACACTGGGGGCCATGTCCTTCATTTTCCCTTTCATTATTTGGACGTTTCAACTTTTGAAATGGTTGCTCATGCTGGACATTTCCAGCACATGGACGTCCATCTCACATGTATTTTAGAACAGGCTGTATCCTCTTCTATCATACATGTGAGATGGGCATCTATTTGTAATGTACTGGCATGGGTGTCCATATCCTGCATTGGAAGTCCTTTGTAAAATGCCCACGGTAAAGAAATAGGCACCTTAGCCCACTTATTATTTTCTTGCCCTAACTTGTGGTTCTATTAGAAAGCAGTGTGGTGGAAAAGTTCTGATATCTATTGGGTGGCAAGTCCCACTGTATGAAAAAAAAATCATTATTTGGAAATCAAGAATTCTGGGCATTAATTTACCATGATATGACATTTAGAGGCCTTTTTTTTACTAAAGTGTGATCAGTTTTTGTACTTTCTACGCTGTGGTAGAGCAAACTATAATGACAAGTGCTATTAGATTGTAAGCTCTTTCAGCAGGGACTGTCTTTCTTCTATGTTTGTGCAGCGCTGCGTATGCCTTGTAGCGCTATAGAAATGCTAAATAGTAGTAGTAGTAGACTCCACTCCCAGAATGTCCCCAAAACAACCAGTTTTGAGATAGGCACTAAGTGGACATTTTCATTGGCACTAACCAGTTAAATGCCACTAATAATGACCAGTTATCCCTGAACAATCAATTTAATCAGCCAGGAGCCATTTCTAGCTGGTTACATTTCTTTGAATATCGACCCATTTGTGTCTTACAGCTTGGGAGTTAGTTCTAGTGAGTGCCTTTGTATTGACTGGTATGAGATACCCTTCTGTGTGTTGTTATCTTTTGTTATAGAGACAAAGAAGAAGAAAGGAGAAAATAATTTGGCGTTCTTTTTTTGCTCTTGACTTTTTCTTCTCATTTCTTTACTTGGTTTGTAATCTACTGTTATATTTTAAGTGGAAGATGGTATATTAAATTTAAACTTTAAACCTTTCTCAATAAACCTACTCTTGCTTCTGGCTGTTGTTCAGTATGCCCCCTATTTAACCCATTAGATAAGAGAAATAGGTTTGTTATTGGTGGGCTGATACTGCAAGACAGATTTAAGATGGTGAATTGTATTATTGTCATTATTATCTTTCTGACTATTCTTCCAAGACCACGTGGCTCATTTTTAAAAGAGAAAAACATTGAAGAAGTGTCATAAAGTACCATTTAAACGGATTGCTTCTCAAAACGTCTAAATTGGTATTTTTGAAACCTGTGTTTCAGACATCTATATATGCATTTCGTATGCAGTGCATCCAGATTACAAGAGGGTGTGTCAGGGGTGTTTTGAAGGTGAGTTTATGGCGTGTCCAACACTTGAACGTGTTACAGCCATAATGGAACAAAATCAAAATGTCTAACACGTCAACATTTTGGTCCAGACCTGTTTTTCTAATAAACAAGACACAAAAAGGTGCCCTAACAAACCAGAGGACCACTGGAGGGATTCAGGGATAATACCTACTCCCCCAGTGGTCATTGACCCCCCCTCCAACCCCCCAAAATATGAATAAAAATGGTACTCACCAGCCTGTATGACAGCCTCGGGTATTATAGATCGTTCCATTAGAGCAGCATGCAGGTCCCTGGAATAGTATAGTCATGAGTGTAGTGCACTGTGGACAGGTGGACCCAAGCCCATACCTCCCCGTACCTTACACTTCTGGTGGAAACTGTTAATGCTCCAAAACTCATCAGAAACCCATTGTACCCACATATAGGTGGACCCTTCACCCAAAGGGCTAGTGTAGTGGTGCACAGTTGGAGGTAGATCAATTTTCATTTTGCCGCACGTTCATTTTCGGCAAAAATTTTAAAAAGGCCATTTTTACAGGTGTGCTGACAAAACCCGCACCTACACTACCGCAGGCCATTTTTCAGTGCACCTTAGTAAAAGGACCCTTTAAAAGTTTGGAGCAGCAACATATACTTAATTGTGGCTATACATTATTAATTAGACTATTGTAACTAAAATGCAAATGTAATACCACCTTATGAAGGCAAACTGTGGTTTGTCTCTATTTCTTTTTTTATATATATATTTTTATTCAATAGCGAAACACTCCATACACAATGCAGAAACTTTTATTCTAGATCTTTAAAATCAAAGAAAGCAAATTTAACATGTGTAACATTGCAGGCAGATGGTATTATGTGAGTTTCTCAATATAAGGAGCTAGAGCTATACAACAGTTTCTTCCCTTCTATATTTGGTTTTATTGGCCGTGGAGAGATTTATTGGAGGTCTGCAACATCCTGTACTTCCCTCTTGGGTAAGATCAGTACATGAAACTAATATAACAGAAGGAGAGATCATGATGGTGATAAAATCATTAGCTTCTCGCAAATGTCCAGGACAAGATGGATTCACTACTGGATTCTGCCAGGCTTTTCATGAAAATGCTGATGCCCAAATTGTGCTGGCTTTCTCAGGAATTTGTTTCAGTGGGGGTTGTCACAGGCACAGTATCAGAAGCCTTAGTGATTCTCTTAGAAATGTCTTTGATCTTCTTTTCTCTAAGAAGGTGTGACATTATAATGTAAAATGTAGAAATATAAAATTACAAAAGAAAAGGAACCAAACAAAAATAAAATAGTATAGACCAGTATTGTTCCTCAATGTTAACTGTAACATTTTTGGCAACATTCTATTAGGCTAGAATACTTATTCATAAAGACTTACAGGCTTATTTTCGAAAGTGATCGCCGGCCATCTTCTGACATAAATCGGGAGATGGCCGGCGATCTCTCAAAAGCGGCGAAATCCGTATAATCGAAAGCTGCTTTTTTGACAGCATTGCCGCTTTCCTGTTGCCGAGCCGGTGAAAGTTCAAGGGGGCGTGTCAGCGGCGTAGCGAAGGCGGGACATGAGAGGGCATGGGCGTAGCTACCAGATGGCCGGCTTTCACGGATAATGGAAAAAAAAAAGCGGCGTTAATCAGTATTTCGCTGGGTTTACTTGGCCCTTTTATTTTCATGACCAAGCCTCAAAAAGGTGCCACAACTCACCAAATGACCACCGGCGGAAATGGGGAATGACCTCCCCATACTCCCCCAATGGTCACCAACCCCCTCCCACACTGAAAAAATAAAAATAAAAACCTTTTTTGCCAGCCTGTATGCCAGCCTCAAATGTCATACCCAGCTCCCTGACAGCAGTATGCAATTCCCTGGAGCAATTTTTAATGGGTGCAGTGCACTTCAGGCAGGCAGGCCCAGGCCCATCCCCCCCCCCTACCTGTTACACTTGTGGTGGTAAGTGTTGAGCCCTCCAAACCCCCCCCAAAATCCACTGTCCCCACATGTAGGTGCCCCCCTTCACCCATAAGGACTATGGTAGTGGTGTAGAGTTGTGGGGAGTGGGTTTGGGGGGGGATTTGGGGGGCTCAGCACCCAAGGTAAGGAAGCTATGAACCTGGGAGGTATTTGTATATTTAAAAAAAAAATTTAGGCGTGCCCCCTAGGGTGCCCGGTTGCTGTCCTGGCATGTCAGGGGGACCGGTGCACTACAAATGCTGGCTCCTCCCAGGACCAAATGCCTTGGATTTTGCCGGGTTTGAGATCGGCATTTTTTCCCATTATCGCTAAAAAACAAAATCGGCCATCTCAAACCCGGCGAACTCTGGCATTTGGCTGGGCTAAACCGTAGTATCGAAAAAAAAGGTAACCAGCCATCTTTTTCGATAATATGGTTCCGGCCTGCTGTTAGATCGCCGGCACGGCGACGTTCTATTATGCCCCTCTAAGTTAGCTATATGTTTATCCACATTTAATATACTACCTTTCTGTAAATACAGTTAGAGCAGTTTACATATACTGTTTTTGCAGGCACTCTTCTGTCCCTAATAAGCTAACAATCTAAGGGGTCCTTTTACAAAGGTGTGGTGAAAAATGGCCTGCGGTAGTGTTGACGCGAGGTTTGGGTGCACGCAGAATCATTTTTCAGCGCACCTGTAAAAAATACCCTTTAAAAATTTTTTGCCAAAAATAGATGTGTGGCAAAATCAAAATGGTCGCACGTCCATTTTGGGTCTTACCACCAGGCCATTGACCTAGTGGTAAAGACTCACACGGTAACCCGGCAGTAATGACCTACACGCACCAAATGCCACTTGGCGCGCGTCCGATAAGCCCGGCCAAAAATAAAAATTATTTTCCGGACACGCGCCAAAAATGAAATTACCGCAAGAGCCAAGCGGTAGCTGTGTGGTAACTCCATTTTGGCGCATGTTGGGTCCATGTAGACGCTTATGTGACTTAGTAAAAGGGCACCTAAGGTTATTTGTAGTTGGGTCAATGGAGAGTTAATGACTTGCATAGGGTCATAAGGAGCTGCAGTGGGAACTGAACCCAGCTCCCCCAGATCTCAACCCACTGTACTAACCACTAGGCTATGCCTCCACTTTATGAAGGTGGGGTAGGGGAAGAGGCAGGAAGGTGGACACAAGGCTCCTAAGCAGCATTCTATATCTAGCTAATAAAACAATAACTCTTTTAATTGCAATCTCCCTTGAAGCTTAAAAGGCATTTGACAGGGTTGAGTGGAAATTTTTGTTTGAAACCTTGCAGTGGTTGGGCTTTGGTCCTTTGTTCATTTAGGACCCCTTTTACCAAGCTGTAGCAAAAGGGAGCCAGCACTGGTATCGGCGTGTGTTTTACACATGCGCCAAAGCCCTCTTTTACCGCAGCTGGTAAAAGGGAAGTCTCGCCTTCCTGCAGGAAATGGCTGTGCGACAAGTAAAGCACTTGCTGCATGGCCATTTCGGGGGGGGGGGGGGGAGCCCTTACTGCCACCAATTAGCGCCAGGTATACTCTGGTGCTACAAAAATAAATAAATTTTTATAGCACCGGAAATGATGGCACGCTAGGGGTGGGAAATACCACTGGGCTGCTGTGTTAGCCCAGCGATACTTTCTGTATAGCGAGCGGTAAGCCCACATTGGGCTTCCCACTGCTTAGTAAACGCAGCCCTTAGATGGCAAGCTTAGATGGCAAGGGATTATGAGGGTAATTTGTTAAAATAAGTACTTTTTGAACACTTTTTTTGAAGTGATTTCTTTGCACAATGATATAGTGAAAAATATTAACGCAATAATATGTAAAATTATAAAATTTGAAGCAGGTTTTTGACCAATAATTACAAGAGGGTCTGTTGAGACCAGTGTGTTTTTTTCTAGCAAAAAAGGTGCTGGTACTCAAATGCCAGGCCACTCTTCAGGGGTGGGGTGATCACTGAGGGCCCCGCCCCACAATAGCCAGGCCCCCTGCAACTAGTCACAGAATCTATGACAAGGCATTATTGGTGTGTGGTGTGTAGAGCCTGAGCTCTTTCATTAAAACTTGGGGACCATGGGTCAATTTTAGCAGACAATGGAAAGGTGCCGGTACTCAGTACCCCCAAGTACCCCCTCAAAAAAAGCCCCAGTTGAGACTAAAATAATCGGAGTCAGATATGAGTCCACAGACATTTTCTGAGGTCTTTTCCTCCTTTCTTACTTCCCTGTTTACAAAGCCACATTAGTGGCTGCCATTCGGCAATGCCGATATAAAGTGAATGGGCTGTGTTGGCATTACCACACCAGCAGCCACTTGCATGGCTTTGTAAACGGGGGGGGGGGGGGATAATTAACTGAGTTTTATTGATGCACATCATTCATTCAAATCTTGTGTTAGTGTGTAACTATTGGTTGTATTGAATGAATCCCCATTTTTTTATTTTTTTGTTAATTGTATAATGTCATATATAAAATACTGAGTGAAGTGGAATAGGTAGATGTGAATCGCTTGTTTACTCTTTCTAAAAATATTAGGACTAGTGGGCACGCAAAGAACCTACTAAGTAGTACATTTAAAACAAATCAGAAAAAATATTTCTTCACTCATTCTCTCCACACTCGTCCTTCCCTACACCCCTTCCCGTGCACTCCGCTCCATGGATAAATCCTTCTTATCTGTTCCCTTCTCCACTACTGCCAACTCCAGACTTCGCGCCTTCTGTCTCGCTGCACCCTACGCCTGGAATAAACTTCCTGAGCCCCTACGTCTTGCCCCATCCTTGGCCACCTTTAAATCTAGACTGAAAGCCCACCTCTTTAACATTGCTTTTGACTTGTAACCACTCGCCTCCACCTACCCTCCTCTCCTCCTTCCTGTACACATTAATTGATTTGATTTGCTTACTTTATTTCTTGTCTATTAGATTGTAAGCTCTTTGAGCAGGGACTGTCTTTCTTCTATGTTTGTGCAGCGCTGCGTATGCCTTGTAGCGCTATAGAAATGCTAAATAGTAGTAGTAGTAGTAGTCATTGAGTAATTAAACTCTTAAATTTGTTGCCAGAGAATGTGGTCAAAGCAGTTAGCTTAGCAGAGTTTTAAAAAGGTTTAGATAATTTCCTAATAGAAAAGTCCGTAAGCCATTATTAAGATGGACTTGGGAAAATACACTGCATATTCTAGGATAAACTGACCACTGGATGGATTAAGGTATGACCCCTCCTTAATCTCCCAGTGGTTACTGTCCTCCTCTCTCACCCCTGAAAGTGACACCAGAAAGGGAAACTAGGCTCCCTGACAACATCAGGTATTACAGGCATTCTGAACAAAGCAGTAAGCAGGTATGAAGGATAGCCTAGTGGTCAGTGCAGAAGGCTGCAAATGAAGAGAACCAGGTTCAACTCCCACTTCAACACTGTTATTTTACCTTTAAATTGTGAGCACTCTAGAAACAGAAATATACCTAAATATTGAAGACACCTACAAGCCTGAGGGCTATTGAGGTGGTGTTCAGTACAGTAGATATTCCCCTGTCTTTGCAGAGCTCACCCTTTAAAATCACATATTTGTTGAAATTACAGACTTGCAGTGGAATATGAACCTGGGTGCCCTGGATTAACATCCACTGCACTGACCGCTAGGTTGGCCCTCTGCTCTGCAGGGACGTTTGTGTGACCATTTTTGTACAAATGCTGCCAGACCGGATGTCCTTGTCCCTGGTTATTTGGTGTTCATAATTTGGACAGTTTATTTTGGAAAATAGCTGTTCATTTTGGCCATTCTCATGTATGTTTAAACGGGAAAACCCCAATGTTTTTCTTGTTTGAAAATGGCTGTATAATGGATGAGGGTTTTATTTAATTTTTTTGGATGTTTTCAACTGGATCTCCTAATTCTGACTTGGACGTTCTTTCAAAAATGTCCCTCTATGTGTCTTTACAAAATAGCATCTAAGTCAGCATCTACTTGCTCTCTAAAACCATGTATCCTGTTATAAAATTGCCTTCCACATACAGCGCATATTGCCAAGCTTTATATACCACCCCCCCCCCCCCCCCGTCTTTTTGCTACGTCGAGGAATGTACTAGGGTATCCTTCTCCCTGATGATATTTATTGTTTTTATAGAACCTTTGCCTTAGCCATCTGGCAATGTGCTGACATATATATATCTTCAAGAATATAGAGCCTGAATTTAAAATATCCCCGTATGCCAATGATATATTATCTATACCATAGTAGATTCTGGCCCCCAGGTACTGGCTGTAATTGATGAATCTTCTTCTGCCTTCTGAAGATTAACTGGTTGAAATCTGAGATGTTTCATTTTTAAAAGTTATAGCTTTATATTGCTATAGAATGAAAAAGAATCTGTCACAGTTCACTTGTAAATGGCTACCCAGCGTATTTGATATCTGGGTATATGGACTAATTTATGCTAGAAGATATGATTTAGTCAAATGTGAATCAGGTATTATAACTGTTGGGCTCCTTTTACTTAGGGGCCCTTTTACGAAAATGATCTTAGTGCATTTTAATGTGGGATTTTCCCAAGTGCTAAGCCCATTTTTAATACTGACCTAAAATAAGATTTTTTATTTTCACAGACCACATGCTAATTTTTGCATTAGTACATGAGACCTGCAAAAAATTATCATGGCAACACTTACTGCCTCCTATCTAGGAGATCCTAAGTGCTCCCATGTTAACTCTGCATTAACCAGTTAGCACATGCTAAGTGGAACATGCTAGCAGCAGCTGATTAACACAGACACACCCATTCCCCAACCAGGGCACACCCCCTTCCAAAAATATTTTAAATAATTTCTTGTTGCACACTTTCACCCAGATTCTATAAAGGGTGTGATCTTGAGATGCACACGCAAATAAATTGGGTAATGAGCCAATTAACATCGATATTTGGGTTTTAACAATCAATTATTGTTGTTAATTAGCACCAGTTTGGATGTGCACAAGCATCTTGCTATGCCCTATTCTATGAAACTTCACATCCAAATCTCATGGTGCATAACCCAAAAGGTGGCATGGCCATGGAAGGGGCATAGGCCGATCAGGGGCATTCTGGAAATTTGTGTGCAGTGTTATAGAATACTACAGGATGTGTGTCCAAATTGGACATCTGGAATTTGGGTACAAGAATTGGTTCTGTAAAGGGTGCTCAACCCAGAGACCCTTTATAGAATAGCATTGGGCACTGATTTTTTACAACACTCAAATTTGGGTGCCATTTACTGAGTCTGTTCCTTAGTGCACAGAAAAGGCACAATTACCACAAAACAACAAGTTTTACAGTAAGCATTTTGCCATGCATTAAGCACAAGTTAGGGCTTAATACCCTTTAGTAAAAGGGCTCTTTGGTGAGGCAGGTTAGAGTCCGTCAACATGGTGTTTGCACTGAAAATTATTATAGATTTAGCATGCTTACCATGTTGCTTCCTATAAATTGCTATTAAAAACTAGATCAGATTTTAGAAACATTTCTTTGGTTTGGGAACTAATACAATACAGATGTCATGCTAGTTGATGCTGGAGTAAGAGCATGTGTCATGTGTCAAGAGCATGTGTCATGAGCTCTTGGGCTATTGCTGGCGAATGGCAGTAGCAGGCAAGCCACCCAAACAAGGACTGGAACTGGAAATCTGGACTAGACAGGCAGGACTGGAACAGACTAGAAGTACAAATGCACACAGGCAAGAACAGACAAAAAGTGCAATAAGCACACAGACAAATATAAAGAAACAGCACTTGGCTAGGCAGAGACATGGTACACAGGAGCAAAGCTTGGCTAGGCAGTAACAGGGTACACAGGAGCAGAGCTTGGCTAGAAAGGAACAGGGTACACAGGAACAGAGCTTGGCTAGGCAGGAACATGGTACACATGAGCAGAGCCAAGTAAAGATATAAGAAAGACACTCAAATGGTCCAAAGGCCAAACTGGAACCCATGCACACCAGATCCCTCTCATACGGGCCGCACGGCCAAACTGGAACCCAAGCACAATGAAAAAAGGCAAAAGAGAAGGCAAGCACACACAGGCAGAAGCCTAACAAAAAAATAACAAACACAAGAAGGCTGAATACATACAAGCAGCAAGATTGCACTGGAACCCACACAAACACAAGGGCAGAAGACAAGCCCAAGCTCACACAAGCACGTAAACAAGAACCAAGGCAGAACTCAGACAAGTCAAACAAGTAACAAGGCAGAAATGCTAAACCAGCACACTAACAAACAAACAAGGAACAAGGCAGAAGTACTAAACAAGCATACTAGCAAACAAGTAACAAGGCAGAAGTGCTAAACAAGCACACTAGCAAACAAACAAGTAACAAGGCAGAAGTGCTAAACAAGCACACTGGAAAACCTGGAGACTTTTGAAGTTGCAAAAGCCCCTTTTGAATGTCCTCACATTCCTTATGAGAACCTTCACTGATTATGTTATGACTTCAGGAAAGAGGCTTGAAACCCATGAATGCCGGAGTGAGGCTTGAAACACAGAAGAAGTGGCAGCAGAGGCAACAATGCAAGGAAAAAACAGTCTGGAGCCAGCTCTGAGGGTGTCCACCGGAATACAAGGTGAGTCTGAAAGTGGGGGCACAACCATAGTCATGAAAGCATGCTCACCCCAGTCCCAATCTCTCTTGCCTACCATGGATACAATTCATAAACAACCTCCACTGAGTTTGACCTCCCTATATGTGTGGACTGGACTCATGCTAGATGTCTCTAAAGAACAACACTTTACTCTTGATTAAACACAGAGGGCACGGTAAAATAAACAAACATGGATGTTAGACCATCTACTAACAGCTAAGTATTTCAAAGCATTTCAAGAAATGCAAAATCAAAATTGTCTATCAATATTTTTTCATGAATACAGCTTAATCACTACACACAAATTTAGATCTAATGGTATTACTTGCAGAGCAAGATATAGTGTTGATTTGTTGATCTGCGATGAATTCTAAAAGTGGCATCTATTTTCTATGAGATTCCTAGAAATGGCCTTCACACAATCTGTAAAGACACTGAAAAGGCAGCCATGCTATCTGCCACTATATGTAATGCGGGAGCAGGCTGAGGAGGTAAAATAAATAAATAAAGTCCTGCAGGCCATTCCTGCAATAGTGCACGTCCCCGACATCCCCAATAAACAATTATCTTTCTATCCAACCCCCATCCATGTCTTCACATGTATGATTCCTAACCCCACATCAGCCTCTCTCTTCAACCATCACACATCAGGTTTTCTCCCCAGACTCCCACCCCCAATCAAGTTCTCTCTCTAGATCATCTTTCCCCCACATCAGGTTCTCTTTTTAGGCCCCCCTACTCCAACAATTGAATCCAACTCTAACATGTCTGCCTATCCCCCAAAAGGCAAACCTTGCCCCTTCATCCTCACCCACCCCCACTGGAACTCACTTTGGGGTTGTCAAAGACCTGGCTAGTGACGCTGTGTGGCATCAGAGAGCAAGTGGATTATTTTTGACACTCTCAGGGATATCAAAAGACTTAAATACAAGATAATCCATGCGTCCAACTTCTCTTACATAAGCACACAACTGTGGAACGCACTGCCACAAGCTGTGAAAACAATCTATCATCACCTAAAATTCAGAAAATCATTAAAGACTCATCTATTCGGAATGGCACACCCAATTGACCCAACTCAAATGCCTCATCTCTGCAACACTTCACTACCAAAGATCGTATTGGACATTATCAAACCCTACTTACCTTTAACACCACATGCCTGAATCTTATCTTCCCTATTTCATCATAACATCTTTTGTACTTGTCCCCTACTGGACTTGGCGAATGCCTTTACGGTACTATGTAAGTCACATTGAGCCTGCAAATAGGTGGGAAAATGTGGGATATAAATGTAACAAACAAATAAATAAAATAAATAAATATCAGGGAGGTGGGAATAACTTTTAGAACATTATTTATTTATTTTATCTCCTCTGCCTGCTCCCACATTACATGCTGTGGTAGATTGCATGACTGCCTGCACTGCCACTACATATAGCACAGAGCATGTGCGGTGGATGCACTAAATAGAGGGTACTGCTGGTTGTGACTCCTGCATTTACCGCAATAGCTTAGCACTTCCCACATTATGGTTTGCTCTACTACAGCGTAGAAAGTACAAAAACTGATCTCACTTTAGTAAAAAGGCCTCTAGATGTCCTATTGTGGTAAATTAATGTCCAGAATTCTTGAGTTCCAAATAATGATTTTTTCATTCAGTGGGACTTGCCACCCAATAGATACCAGAACTTTTCCACCACACTGCTTTCTAATAGAACCACAAGTTAGGGCAAGAAAATAATAAGTGGGCTAAGGTGCCTATTTCTTTACGTGGGCATTTTAGAAAGGACTTCCAATGCAGGATATGGACACCCATGTCAGAACATTACAAATAGATGTCCATCTCACATGTATGATAGAAGAGGATACTGTTCTAAAATACATGTGAAATGGAAGTCCATGTGCTGAAAATGTCCAGCATGAGCAACCGTTTCAAAAATTGAAACGTCCAAATAATGAAAGGGAAAATGAAGGACATGGCCCTCAGTGTGGCAACATAAGAACATCCATCTTATAACATAGCCATGCACCGGTCCATGCAGACTAAAGGGGCAGCCTAATGATGAGAGCTGTGGGCTGAGAATCAGGGGACCCTGGTTCAAATCCCACTTCATCTGTCTGTGATTTTTATTTTTAATTGTGAGCCCTCCAGGAACAGAAAAATACCTACTATATCTGAATGTACACCACTTCAACAGCCTTCAGGCTTCTGGGTATCTTATATAATCAGGTACAGTAGGTGTTTTTCTGTCACTGGATGGTTCATAATTTAAACAAAAAAAAGAGCTCAAGGATTTGAACTTGGGTCCTTTGGTTCTCAAGTCAGTATACTAACTGTTAGGCTACTTCTCAGAGTTGTGTGTTGTTTTGTTAAGAATGTCCATAGTACCTGAAGCTGTCAAAGAACATAGTATCTCTTGCTAGGTTCACATTTGTGAGAGAGGAAGGGGGACAGAAACCAATGGGGGATTAAGGAGGTGTCATGGCTTAATCCCTCCAGTGGACTGATGGACAATCAGAGCACCTTTCTGTAAGCTGAATGTGCCAAGTACCAGGTCTAAATAACTATATCCATCTTTTTAGACATGGACGTCCCTTTCCCTTCTGTGATCAGAGTTGGACATCCATAATTTGGCCTTTCCCTAGTCCCACCCAAAACATACTCAGACCATGACCCCTTGCCATATGAACATACTGCAAGTTAGATATCCATATCCTAGCTTTATAAAAATCAAGATTTGGACAAACATGTAATGTTGACATTTAAGTAGCAGTTTTGAGATGTCCGAAATGGATTTTCAAAAGGTGTTTGATAAGGTACCTCATGAAAGGCTACAGAGGAAATTGGAGGGCCGTGGGATAGGAGGAAATGTCCTATTGTGGATTAAAAACTGGTTGAAGGATAGGAAATAGTGAGTGGGGTTAATGGGCAGTATTCACAATGGAGAAGTTAGTGAGGTTCCTCAGGGGTCTGTGCTAGGACCGCTGCTTTTTAATATATTTATAAATGATTTAGAGATGGGAGTAACTAGCGAGGTAATTAAATTTGCTGATGACACAAAGTTATTCGAAGTCGTTAACTTGCGACAGGATTGTGAAAAATTACAGAAGGATCTTATGAGACTGGGAGACTGGGCGGCTAAATGGCAGATGACGTTTAATGTGAGCAAGTGCAAGGTGATGCATGTGGGGAAAAAGAACCTGAATTATAGCTACGTCATGCAAGGTTCCACGTTAGGAGTTACGGACCAAGAAAGGATCTGGGTGTCGTCGTCGATAATCCTCAGTGTGCTGCTACAGCTAGGAAAGCGAATAGAATGTTGGATATTATTAGGAAAGGTATGGAAAACAGGTGTGAGGATGTTATAATGCCGTTGTATCGCTCCATGGTGTGACCGCACCTTGAGTATTGTGTTCAATTCTGGTCACCGCATCTCAAGAAAGATATAGTGGAATTGGAAAAGGTGCAGCGAAGGGCGACTAAAATGATAGCGGGGATGGGACGACTTCCCTATGAAGAAAGACTAAGGAGGCTAGGGCTTTTCAGCTTGGAGAAGAGACGGCTGAGGGGAGACATTATAGAGGTATATAAAATAATAAGTGGAGTGGAACAGGTGGATGTCAAGCGTCTGTTCACGCTTTCCAAAAATACTAGGATTAGGGGGCATGCGATTAAACTACAGTGTAGTAAATTTAAAACAAATCTGAGAAAGATTTTCTTCACCCAACGCATAATTAAACTCTGGAATTTGTTGCCGGAGAATGTGGTGAAGGCGGTTAGCTTAGCAGAGTTTAAAAAGGGGTTAGACGGTTTCCTAAAGAACAAGTCCATAAACCACTACTAAATGGACTTGGGAAAAATCCACAATTCCAGGAATAACATGTATAGAATGTTTGTACGTTTGGGAAGCTTGCCAGGTGCCCTTGACCTGAATTGGCCGTTGTCGTGGACAGGATGCTGGACTCGATGGACCCTTGGTCTTTTCCCAGTGTGGCATTACTTATGTACTTATGAAAGTAAAATAGTTTCTAAAATAACACTCAAGTCTTGAAAAACTACCATTAGGGGGCATCATTTCCATATGAAATACAACATAATTTGGCCTTTGCATGCCAACATTTAGATGCTATCACTTACACCATGTAAAAAGCAGACGTAAATGTGAGCATAGAATTGTTGCTTTTTAGTGTGTAACTTAGAGTTTGCCCCCTATAGTATAGGTGGTAAATGTGGTCAGTGCCACTGCTGTTGACCTAGTAAGTTCTTGAATATTGACCAGAATAACTGAAAGTGGAAGAAGTTAATGAATGGTAAACCAAAAGCATAATGTAAAAGTGACTTTCAGCTAATTAATCCATCTTCTATTATGAAATGACCACCAGTGATACAGTTGTCTTTCTTTACCGACTCTAGGCTCTGGGGCCCTTTTACTAAGCTGCAGCAAAAAGTGGCCTGCGGCAGTGCGAGCACGTCTTTTGGGCTCGTGCTGGGCCAGTTTTTGCCGTGTCCTAAAAAAAGGGCCTTTTTTAAGGGGCCGGAAAACAGGCGTGTGGCAAAATAAAATCCAGCGTGAGTCCATTTTAGGCCTGTGACCTTACCGCCACCCATTGACTTAGCGGTAAGATCTCAGTGCTTCCCGGGTGATAGGCACGCAGCTCTCGTCCACTGTCATTTACCACTGGGTAAGCACCACCCAGCAGAAAATAGAAAATATTTTCTACCACGTGTTTTTGGTGCACGCCAAATTCAGAATTACCACCCGGGGCACGTGGTAGCTGGTTGGTAATACAAATTTGGCACACGCTGGACGTGCGTAGGCCGTTACACGCCTTTGAAAAAGCCCCCCCCCCCCGTTTCTTCCAACCTGCTGCACAGTACATCTGGCACAGACTTCTGAGTTAGTACGTTATGCTTCATCTCTGGCCCCACTGAAATCCACGCTGAAAGCTCACCTTGTTGAGGCCAGTTTTTTAAAAAATTTTAGCCCCTTATTATCCTGTTTAATAGCTGTACTTTAAACTATCTTTACCTATAATAAATAAACTCCCCAATCTCTCATTTGTCCTGTTTGTTTTGAATAGTTTGTAAACTTTGTCGAGTAGAAACTATCTCTTATCTGTGTATGTAGAGCACTGTGCATCTTTAATAGCACTATAGAAATGGTAAGTTGTAGTAGCAGTATATTGTGACAAGGCTAACATTCTGTATTCCCCAAAGAAGCAGTCAGGTCCTGAGCTACAGGTCCCAGAAACCCTTGAAGGAGGAGGAGAGGAGGGGAGGCAGGAAAATGGGGAAAGGAACTCCCTTCACACTAGGGGGAGCCCGGGCTCGAGGCGAGGTGAGCAAGGTACTCCTTTCTCCACTAGGGGGAGATGGAAGGATGAAGCTCAGTTTCCCTGGCTTCACGGTCAATAAATAATTCCCCCCCAGCTGTGAGAGGGGGAGAACAGATTTCCTGGAGGCTTTGGATGACCAGGGGAGAGAGGAGATGAATGAAGGGAGAGAGGCCATGGAGTATGTGGAGGAAGGAAGGAGCCTGGCCCTAGAGCAGCCTAAGGGAAAGGGAAATGTGACTTGATATACTGCCTTTCTGAGGTTTTTGCAACTACATTCAAAGTGGTTTACATATATTCAGGTACTTATTTTGTACCAGGGACAATGGAGGGTTAAGTGACTTGCCCAGAGTCACAAGGAGCTGCAGTGGGAATTGAACTCAGTTCCCCAGGATCAAAGTCCACTGCACTAACCACTAGGCTACTCCATGGCTTCCATGGAATGGGAGTCTGCCAAAGTTGCTGTGTGTAGTCCTTGAAGGTACTGAAGAAGGTCCTGAGAGTTGGAAGGGGGAGAAACTGCCAGCCCTGCCCCCACCTAGAGGTATACCAGTTGGGAGAGGAGAAGGCAGGTGGCTGGCTATTACTGACCAGGGCAAAGCCATTTGAAAATGATGTATTGTTTTGAGTTATGGGGGCAGTAGGAGAGACCTGCTGGGCCCTGTGGGATGGTAATTTACCCTTTTGAATAGGAAAGAATTAAAACCCCCATAGGGGGCCTGAACATGAGTGGAACTGAAGGTGGCTGAAGGATTCCTTTGGGCCTGGTAAATCCTGAGTGAGTAGAAAGACTGTGTTCCAAGGACTGTGTTTATTTTGGAGGAGAAGATATCCTGAGGATTGTTGTTCTATGTTTTGTTTTGTACTTTTTTTTTCTCTGAACAAGGGGGATAAGGCCTGGGGGCCTTATCCGGGTGGACACTATAACAGGGTTTATGGATTTGCAAACCCCCTGCTAATAAACTTTCTTGATCCTGAGTTCCGGTGTCTGCAGTGTTGTTCCAGGAATCCAGGAGCAGTGAGCCTGCGGGCTCCCTTCCCCACGCGGTAGAAGAGCACCCCCTTCACAATATACAGAACAGAGGTTTCAATTTGTATGCTATTTACAGGAGAATTTTAACTATTCTCACTATTCCAAATATAGGGGATTGGTAGGGCCACTTGTAAAAAATAAATAAATAAAAAGCAAAAATACCAAATTCTATTTATGAATAGGCAACGATCTAGTGAAAGTTGGAGTCTGCTACTTGTTGGACTGTTTGACTTCTGTGAGTGAGACAGATTGGTAACAGCCTCTCTGTTGAAGCTGGAGTAGCTTTTGACCCGAAGGCTTGAAGATTTGATTTTAGTGTGATAGAGATTTATGAGCAACTTTTTGAAGGATTTATGAGGAGAGCACAGCGATGAATTGATGGTCTGGATGAACAGATCATGTTTTGGTTTCTAATACATAGTTTGAGAATAAAGGAAATGGTTTTATTGACATCAACTGATTCGAACATGATGAGTTGCAGGGATATGCATTCATTTTCAAAAATGAAAAATGCAACAAAGCAGTGCTGTTCTCAAAACAAACTAAATGAAAGCCAACAAACACTCAAAAACAAGACCTGAAATTAAATGATTGAAATGACACAGTCCCCAGTATAAAACAAACAAAATTCAAGAAATGAAAAACGGGTCTATGCGCACCCTTAATGAGTTGTTGAAAATTTGGAAAGTTCTTGGACACATTTAAATATTGAAGCTGAACAACTCCTTTTTGACATCTTACCTAGGCTCTCGATTGTGAACTGACTTATTGCAACTCAACACTAATCTTTGGGGCCATTTTACCAAACGGCAGTAAAAAGTGGTCTTACCATGCCTCTTTATCCCCTGGATTCTATATACTACTACTACTACTTATCATTTCTGTAGCGCTACAAGGCATACGCAGCGCTGTACACCATACACAAAAAAACAGTCCCTGCTCAAAGAGCTTACAATCTAGATAAGACAGGTAAACAGACAGAACAATATAGTGTGCTTAGCTTTAGGCACCAAAATCGACATGATTCTGTAACACCGTGCATAACTTAATTGGCTCAACAAGCTAAGGAGCACTGATAGCACTTAACAAGCAATAATGAGCACTAAATGGCACTGATTAGAATTTAAGCCCACAACTCGCTAAGCGTATTCTGTAACAATGCGCACTGAACTTCTAATGCATGCACGCAAAAAGAAGTGTGATTATGGGCGGGGAAATGGGTGTTTCGTCGGTGTTCTAAAATTTAAGCACCTAGTTATAGAATATGGTCCTGTGCATCTAAATCTACGCGCTGGAATTTACACCATGTTTTAGTTGGTGTAAATGGATGCGCGCAGAGTTAGGCGCTGAAATATGAGCTAAACATATTCTATAATTGGTGTCTAAATCTAGGTGCCGATCATAGAATACGCTTAGTCGGCACTGATTTCAGCATATATAGAATCTCCTCCTATATGGGTCATTTCTGCGAGCTAAGGCCATTTTTACCACAAGGGTAAACTGGCCAAAATTCCTATTTCTAATATTGATGGTCATGTGCTAATTACCCCATTAGAGTATGAAGTTCTACCACTACCCATTATGTAGGCGGTAAGGTCTCACCCGCTAAGCATGTGGTAATTGGTTAGCGTTTGGCAATGTAGCTGTGCTAACTGATTAGTGCAGAACACACTCACTGTCCGCCCCTAGGCACGCCCCTGAACCAAAAAAATAAATTTCATTTTTTAGCACATGGGTAGCACATGTATATCCCAAAATTACCACAGGATGCTTCAGCGTGCCCTGCAGTATTCCACTTCTTGCTGTGGTAAGCATGCATTAGTGCTTGCAGTTTTGTAAAAGGGGCTCATAGGGGTCCTTTTACTAAGGTGCGCCAAAAAATGGCCTTCAAAAAATGCATTTTTTGAGCCGAAAATGGATGAGCAGCAAAATAAAAATTAGAGCGCGTCCATTTTGGGCCTGAGACCTTACTACCACCCATTGACCTAGCGATAACGTCTCATGCATTAACCAGGAGGTAATGGTCTATGCACGTACGATGCTGATTACCGCCCAGTTAGTGCCGCATGCCGGAAAATGTCTGGTGCGCTTAGTAGACACGCATAAAAAAAGAAATTACTGCCCAGGCCACGCGGTAGCTAGGTGGTGGTTTGAAATTGACGCACCTAGAACACGCATATGCGCCTACGCTGCTTAGTAAAAGGGCCCCATAATTTGTTAGCTGATAAACCAGAAGGTATGTCTGGTTAGTCTTCTGTGCAACAGAAAATAGTTTAAATTGACCATACTCGCTGTATAAACAGATGGCTTTTGACCTTATAAATCATTTACATTTTCTGTGAAAAAGAAAGCTTTTTCGACGTAAAGCCCACTTACTGTGCAGTTCAAGATCAAGAATAAATTTTGCCATTTCATTTCTCCATGCACTCTTTTTATAAACGTTTTATATAGAAGTCCATAATATTCTTCTGAACGCATTCTGAATATTGGTAGTTTAAGAAATAGTAGAGCTACGTAAATGTTGTTCAGGACTTTAAGGGATCTTTTTACTAAGCTGCAATAAAAAGTGGCCTTAATGTGCCCTTTGGCTGGTTTTTCCCCACATGCTAAGTACCACAGATGGAAAATGGACAGTTTTCTATTAATGGCCATGCACTAATATTGTCGATAAACACACTACTAAAGCACAGATTCTTAAATAGAACAGAAAGCATCAAAAATGTATATGGGGAGGAAAAAGCCTCAAGAAGTTCCTGGCACTAATATTGCCATTTTAGCATGCAGCCATTAAAAAGAATTACCATGGGAGCATTTACTGACACCTATTTTATGAATGGTAAGGTCTCATCATGCACTAATCATTTAGACAATGATAGTGCGGTCAGACTAACTGACACACCCCTCTAACAAAAATTTAAAAATATTTTTCAGTGTGTGGTTAGTGCGTGGCCATTGTTGGACAAAAAGAAAAAAATGTGCCCTTTACTGGAAGCACAAAAAGTGGCCTCAACACTCGGGAAAGACCTGTGTTGGGGTTGCCGCGGGCCACATTTTAACGCTGCCTGGTAAACGGGCCCCGATACATATGCACTGATAATATTCCACCTCTATTCATCCCATTCTCCAACCCCATGAATGCCATCCAGTATATCCCATTAAAATAGCTCCTATGTTTATTGAGCACCTGTTTTTTGAGGCACTTTTGCTAAAGGGTTGCTACGTGGCAGCCCAGAACTACCGCCGGCCCAATGCGGGTGCCGGCAGTAGTTCCACCCCCAGCGTGCACCATTTCCGGTACTACAGAAAATTAGGTCTGATTTTCTAGCACAGGGGTTACCCGGCGGTAATCAAGCAGAGCCTCAAGCTGCCCAGTTTTCGCCGGGGTAACGCAGGAGTCCTAACCACCACCTCGATGGGTGGCGGTAAGTGCTTCCTCCCGAAACGGCTGCACGACAAGTGTGGACTTATCATATGGCCATTTTTTATTGGCCTTTTCATCTGCTGTAGTAAACGGGGGGCCTCACGCTGCCCAGTTTTCACTGGGGTAACGCAGGAGCCCTTACCACCACCTCGATGGGTGCCGGTAAGTGCTCCCTCCCGAAATGGCTGCACGACAAGTGCGGACTTAACATAAAGCCATTTTTTTATTGGCCTTCTCATCCGCTGCGGTAAATGGGGCCCTGGCGCATGGCAAAAATGGCCACCACTGTTAGTGAAGAGCCCCTTTTACCACAGCTTAGTAAAAGGGTCCCTTTATGCACCAATCCTCCCGGGACAATATTATAAGTGCCTAATTGAGCATGTAAACATTGTTCTATATGATCATTGTTACTTAAAAAAATTACCTCCAGAAGGGACAGCTCCTGCTTTTTGAAGCTTACAGTCTAGTTCAAGACAAACATGATATAGAAAAACAATATAAAACAAAGAAATGAGAGCCTTGAAGCTAAAACCAGCGAAGCCCTGAGTAAAGTGGCTATAGGAAGGATTACAATGGAGGTAATAATTTAGGTGTCCTTCCATAGGCGCCCGTTATAAGAGGCTTGGGGAGGCTAAGCCTCCCCAGCCCAATCGTCGACTTCCACTTGTGGTGCAGCCCACCCTCCCGCCCCGCGCATTTTCATCTTTTATTTCCGTGGCAGCGACGTCAATGAAGAAAAAGACTACAGGCTCGCCGTCAGCTTCTCCCTTCTCTCTGCTCTCGCGGAAACAGGAAATGCATCACGGGACACTGTGTGCAGAGAGAAGGGAGAAGCTGGCGGCGAGCCTGTAGTCTTTTTCTTCATTGACGTCGCTGCCACGGAGCGAATGGAGGTAAGCTCCGCCCCCTTTAGCCTCCCCAAACAGTTGGGCTACCGACCGTCTATGTGTCCTTCTGCTAAATTGAGCTAAGCACCTGCCCCCAGATTCTATACTGTGCAACTATAGTTGTGCATGCAAATCTGGGCGTATTCTGATTTGCACGCACAACTCAATTGGTTAACAAGCCAAGTTGTGTCAATGATTGGATGTGATCAAGTAATTATCATTACTAATTGGCACTAATTAGAATGTATGCATAGTACTTGCTAAGTGTATGCTATAATTTAGTCCATGTAAGTTCATCATTGTGGATCCCAAAAGGGGGCATGGCTATGGGAGGAGCATGGGAAGGTTGTGGGCATTCCTAAAATGTATGCACAGTGTTATAGAATAAACCACTCCAAGCCTAAAATTAGGCGTGGACATTTACACCAGGTTTTCATTGGCATAACTTGCGGTGCCTAAATTCTAATCACATGGATGGGCTTAGGCATATTCTGTAAGTTATGCCTAAGTTAGGTTTACAGAATACACCTAAATCAGCACCAATTTTATTAGGTGCCATAATAGAATTAGGTCTTTTATGCGCAAAATAGTGCTTATTAATTGCTTCCACACAAGCACACCAAATGTTGCCATGGTGGTTAGTGTTTACTAATTCATGTGTTAACACCATGTTGTGTTAGGAGGTGGTATGTAGGCAGGACTTACAGTTAGTGCATTGCAATTACAGTGCACTAACCATCACTTTTGCAGTTACCACCTCCTCAATAGGTGAAAAAAAATATGCCCTATTTTAGTGCCATGGTAGA
Source organism: Microcaecilia unicolor (assembly GCF_901765095.1). Lineage (NCBI taxonomy): Eukaryota > Metazoa > Chordata > Amphibia > Gymnophiona > Siphonopidae > Microcaecilia > Microcaecilia unicolor. The sequence goes on from NC_044037.1 coordinate 36,715,400, forward strand.
AATGAGCTTAGTGTGTGGGAAAGTTCCACATTAAAATGCTCTAGTAAAAAGGCCTCTTAATACAGTCAATTATCAATGTTCTAGATTGTAAGCTCTTTGAGCAGGAACTGTCTTTTTTTGTGTATGGTGTACAGCGCTGCGTATGCCTTGTAGCGCTTTAGAAATGATAAGTAGTAGTAGTAATGTAGAAGCCTGCCCTTGCAGAACAGCAACGCGCTCGCGCAGGCTTCTGTTTCTGTGAGTCTGACGTCCTGCACGTACGAGCAGGACGTCAGACTCACAGAAACAGAAGCCTGCGCGGCTAAGTTGCTAATCTACATGGAATGTTGCTAGTGGAGGAGTAGCCTAGTGGTTAGTGCAGTGGAACATGGAATGTTGTTACTATCTGAGATTCTGGAATGTTGCTATTACTTGAGATTCTACATGGAATGTTGCTATTATTGGAGATTCTGTTGCTACTATTTGAGATTCTACATGGAATGTTGCTATTCCACTAGCAACATTCCATATTTAGACTGTGAGCTCTTTGAGCAGGGACTGTCTTTTTTTGTGTATGGTGTACAGCGCTGCGTATGCCTTGTAGCACTATAGAAATGATAAGTAGTAGTAGTAGCTCCCACCATTTCTAGGGCTTTCGCACTATCATCTGAACCTGGGAGAAAGTGGAAGTCATGTTGCTTCCTTCTCTCGGTGGTGCCACCAAAGAAGAGAACTGAACTTCTCAAACATTGGGGTCCTTTTACTAAGCTGTGTTAGGCACTAACACAGCTGCTTAAAATGGTATTCCATGGGATGCTGTCAGGCAGGGGTGTAGCCAGACTTCGGCGGGAGGGGCGTCCAGAGCTCGAGGTGAGGGGGCACATTTTATCCCCCCCCTAGCACTGCCGACCCCCCCACCATTGCCGACCGCTGCCGCCGCCACCACCACCAACTTTGACCCCCCCCTGCAGATAACCCTCTCGACCCACCTACCGCCGCCAACCCTCCCCCGCCATTGCCGTCGCCTACCTTTGCTGGCAGGGGACCCCAACCCCTGCCAGCCGAGGTCCTCTTCTTCCGGCGCAAGACTCAGAAACAGAACAAAGCCTTGCGCCGGAAGAAGAGGACCTCGGCTGGTGGGGGTTGGGGTCCCCCACCAGCAAAGGTAGGCGACGGCGGGTTGTTGGCGGGAGGGGGGATCGAGAGGGTCTTCGGCAGAGGGGTCCAGGGCCAAATCTACGAGGAACCAAGCCCCCGTGGCCCCACATAGCTACGCCACTGCTGTCAGGTGCCTTGTGATAACTACCAAATGTGTGTGTGCTAAAAAATGTTTTACATTTTTTTTTAGGAGTGTTAGGGGGCTGAGAGTGGGCATTCTTTTGCTAACCAGTTAGCATAGCTACATTACTGTGTGCTAACTGGTTAGCATATGGATCGTGCATGAGCCCTTACTGCCTACAAAATTGGTGGCGGTAAGTGTGCATGCAGAAATTTTTTTTTTTAATGCCAACAGTAGCACATGGCAATTCATACAATAAATAGAAAAAAAAACATTTTTTATGGCTGTGGTAAAAATGGCCTTAGTGTTCCGGAAACCCCCATGTAAGGGCGCACTAAGGCCATTTTATTTTGCTGTAGCTTAGAAAAAGGATCTCTTTGTTCCCTCCTCCTAACATTCCCTGCACTTTCAACAGCAGGGGGAAAACCCTTGAGTGTGTGACTGGTGATCCTTGCCTCCTGCATCAGTGAAATGAAAAGAAAGGCATCCAAGGAATTTAAACTCCAATCATTTCTCTTTTCAAAGTCACTGTCACATCAGTCAAAAAACTGCCAGAGGTCTGTTATTAGTCTTTTTTCTCTAAGTAAACACAGGCTCAGCAGCAACAAAGAAGTTCAGTGGGGTTAAAAAAAACGTTCAGGAGTTTTAAAACACCAGCCTATCCTATTTCAACTAACAATGTATGGGGGTAGTTTTTTGCAGTAAAATTTACAATTTTTCCACAGTCTTATTTACCGTATGAGTTATTAACCTGTGGTACCTCAGTAAAGGAAGTTACTATCTTACACAGTAAATTGTATTTGCTGTCGGCAGGAATATTGTATATTTCTGGACAAAGGGATGCAAAAAGGACTGACCCACCACTCTAGCAAATCCTTATCACCTCCCACCACTTATTAAGGCTTCAATCCATCAATACAATCCCCAACCAAACCTCTTCTCGCTATGACCCTCCTAACTCCTGATGCCCTTCCTCCAGCACGAACCTTTGCTGTCATTGCACACTTTTAAATGACCACTACTACTTCTGCTACTACTACTCATCATTTCTATAGCGCTATTAGATGTACGCAGCGCTGTACACCTGAACGTGAAGAGACAGTCCCAGTAAGTTAAATACCATTAGTTTACTGCATAATGAGTAAATGTTTATTTCAGTGCCTGAATTAGAATGCTGATCACTGAAGCTTGGTGCACTGTTCTAATGTTGGGCTTATGTATTACTTTAAATTACATGATATTATCATCATGTTTTTACTTCCCAGTTGCTGCTGGAGACTTCACCACATGTTTCTTGTCAAATTTCATCTTAGCAGCATTGTTGCACTGCTCGGTGGTGTTACATTCTTGTTCTGCTCGCTTGTGTGACATCATCAAACCTTTCTTGGCTCAAGAGAGAAAAGTGCACCTGATTCTGAGGCATACCACCGAAGGGGCATGCCTAAGGGGCTGAACCTGCCCCTTTGTTGGCACCTGTGCGGCCACGATATTTTGCTATTTTGTCTCTCCTTAAGTCAACTTTTACTTTGCTTGCTTTTTTAATATCAAGATGCAATGTGCACATCATGCAGTTTTACTACCCAAACCAGTTGATCATGGACTTTGAGGTACATCACAATTAGTCTTATTTTCTTCTCTTTGCACCTATATGCTTGTGCCTGGACAGACCAGAAGCAAATTACTTTTCCAAACCCATCCCAGTTATTTTTTACCCTTTGTAAAGATAGGGTGAAGCCAAGCAGGCTTTCTGGGGATGAATGGCTACTGGATTGTGCTCAGTATATGAACTATCAAATTGAAGCATTATAGAATTATTCCTAAAAAAAACATCACAGAAATCTTTGAAACCATCTGTAACCTTCTTGAAGAACATCCCTCTGGATTCAGTTTCCAATATTCCTATCCCTATACCTTGTTGTTATTTTAATTCATGCTCAGTTTGCAATAAGTCTTCGTTATTACAAGATATGATTGGTGACTCAGACCTTGGGATTACATTTACTGTAGAGACTTGTGGGGTAATTTTCAAAAGAGAAGGACACCCATCTTTTGACACTATGGTAGTGGTGTACAGTTGTAGGTAGTGGATTTTGGGGGGCTCAGAACACAAGGTAAGGGAGCTATGTACCTGGGAGCAATTTCTGAAGTCCACTGCAGTGCCCCCTAGGGTGCCCGGTTGGTGTTCTGGCATGTCAGGGAGACCAGTGCACTACAAATGCTGGCTCCTCCCACGACCAAATGGCTTGCATTTGGTCGTTTCTGAGATGGACATCCTTGGTTTCCATTATCGCCAAAAATCAGAAACGACCAAGTCTAGGGACGACCATCTCTAAGGACAACCAAATTTCAGGATTTGGGCATCCCGACCATATTATCGAAATGAAAGATGGACGTCCATCTTGTTTTGAAAATATGGGTTTCCCTGCCCCTGGATGGGGACGTTTTGCGAGACGTCCAAAATCGAAACGAGGACATCCCTTTCGATTATGCCCTTCTTGGTTACAAGATTTTTCTGCTCCTATGTAGTAGACTTATGTCTACCAGGTTATAATATTTAAAATATTTCTTGATTGTCTAAGAGAGCCAGTGATTTAGCAGTAATTTACAAATCCTTTTTAAATACCTTCAAAGTTAGATCTCTGTCAGATTTGCATCTGAAACTGCTGCTTTGCCAGTTAACTGGTGACCCTTCACACCATCCCCTTGGTATTCTTTTGGCTTCTAGAACATCAGGTTCTTAGATAACTACATTAACTAAGCTTTATGACTATATTTCTGAAGTTTGTTCTAAATTTTCAACTCTTCTATTACGTGATCTAATTTATATTTGGAGTATTGCTCTGATAGTAATGTGTGTAGAGCACAAATTAAGATACCATAGTTATTTTTGCACTATTTTTGAGATTTTGTATATAGAATCTATAGTGTATATTGACAATTAATTGACCTGTTGAATAATGGAGATCCAAGGGACAATGGTAAGATTTGAAGAGATGGTCCCTGAGTTTTGAGGTTTCTTTTTTGTATATTTTATTGAGGTCTTAATTTGTGCTCTACACACTCCTAGCATGATTGCAAACTTGATTGGTTTATGTAGTATGTAGATTAGTTTGCTTCCTCTGTCTAACATAGGGGCCCTTTTACTAAGCCGTGTAGGTGCCTACGTACTCCGAACGTGTGCTAAATTGGAGTTACCACCCGGTTACCACGTGGCCCTTGTGGTAATTTCAATTTTGACGTGCATCTGCTATGCGCATCTGAAAAATATTTTTTATTTTCTGATGCATGTAATGGATGCGTGCCAAGTGGCATTTGACATGCGTAGGTCATTACTGCCCAGATTCTTTACCGCTAGGTCAATGGCTGGCAGTAAGGTCTCAGACCCAAAATGGACGCGAGGCAATTTTGATTTTGCCACACGTCCATTTTGGGCAAAAAAAAGGCACGCTAAAAAATGGATCGGCGAATGCCCAAAACCCATGACTACACTACCGCAAGCCATTTTTCAGTGTGCCTTTGTAAAAGGACCCCATAGTAACATAGTAACAAAGTAGATGATGGCAGATAAAGACCTCTGTGGTCCATCCAGTCTGCCCAACAAGATAAACTCATTACATATGGTATGTTATACTGTATACCTGATCTTGATTTATCCCTCACAGGGCCGTGCCGATGCGGTAAGCGGGGTAAGCACCGCAGGAGGGCGCCCACCTCTGGAGGGTGCCGCCGCGGTGCTTACCCTCGCCCCGTGCCGCCGAGGCCTTTAAATCTTTTACTTGCAGTTGCAGCAGCGTCTGTGAAAGCGGAGCGCTGCCGACGTCTCCCTTCCCTTCGCGCTGTTGGTTCCCTCAGTGTCCCGCCTTCTTCTGACATCAGAAGAAGGCGGGACACTGAGGGAACCAACAGCGCGAAGGTAAGGGAGACGTCGGCAGTGCTCCGCTTTCACAGACGCTGCTGCGACTGCAAGTAAAAGATTTAAAGGCCCCCAGGGCGCGCCGCGATCATCTTCACGGGGGGGGGGCGCGCGCCAACTGTTCATCTGCGGGGGGGGGCGCCAACTGTTCGTCTGCGGGGGGGGGGGGGGGGGGCGGCACAGACCCTTGGCACGGGCCTGATCCCTCACATTTTCTGGGCATAGACCGTAGAAGTCTGCCTTGAACTGCCCTTGTTCTAACATTTTTGAAATTGTCGTTGAAGCCCCGGAAAAGCTCCACTCCAGCCCATCCAAGTCTATTCAACAACAATTAGGGCACAGACATCGATCTTGTTCTGCAACTTCTGAAGCTGAATCTGTCCAACCATGATCAAACCACAGACAGTGGAAGTCTGCTCAGTATTGGTTTTGTTTCCCAATTACTGGTGTTGCTACCTAATCTCTGCTAAGCTTCTTTGGATCCATTCATTCTGAACAGGATTCCTTTGTGTTTCTCCTAGCACAAAAACATCTAGAAATTAGAGTTTGAAAGTCGATATGTTTAGACTGAGAATTTGAGACATTTTCAGCAAAATGTCTCCAATTGGACTTGGATGTCATATTGAAAATGCCACTCCACGGCACAATAAAGCATCACAGCTTATTCACTGGAAACGGCATAAATATTTTAAAGTGATAGTATGAAAAAAAAAGCTGAGATGATGACTTACGGAATTGCAGAGCATAAAAATGTAGTGATCACATGAGATAGTCATACATTAATCAATAGAAAAGCATGATGCTGGAAAAACAGATCAAATGACGCAGGAGAAAAAAAAAACAGGATTGCTAACAGAAGTATCAGTATCAATTGACTTCTGTACTATTTATGGAGAAAAAGAAGGTTCAGTGGCGTAGCAGGAGGGGGCTGCCACCCGGGGCGGGGCGGTTCGCCATTGCACCCCCCCCCCCCCGGGTGCAGCACGATGACACCCCCCCCCCCCCCGACCAGCTCTCGCACCCTACCTTTAAAAAGAATATCGGGAGGCGAGGCGCAGCGCCTCGTGCCTGCCCTGCACGTAAAAGAAATGTGGACCGTCGGGCCTTCTCTCGCTCTGTCTGTCCTGCCCTTGCGGAAATAGGAAGTTGCGTCAGCGGAGGGCGGGACAGATAGAGCGAGGGAAGACCCGACGGTCCACATTTCTTTTACGTGCAGGGCAGGCACGAGGCGCTGTGCCTCGCCTCCCGATATTCTTTTTAAAGGTAGGGTGTGGGAGCTGGTCGGGGGGGTGTCGATTCGCCGAGGGGGGGAGCTGGCAGGGAGCACCCCCCCCCCCCCTTGAGCTGACACTCGGGGCGGACCGCCTCTCCCGCCCCCCTTGCTACGCCACTGAGAAGGTTAAAAATATCAAGATATGGAATGAGACTGATTGCTCTTAGTCTGAAACTCATTAAGATGTGCTCATTCTCAAATAGGGTATTATTGATCGGCAGATGCATTGGAGGGTGGATGAAGACCTCCCTGTGCTGTGTGTTTGGATCTGGGATGTCCAGACCTGGGCTGTGCCCACTGTGCCAGGACCAAGGGTGCCCTTGATCAGAAAGTCTTGGGAAGGGGTAGAGATTGGGGGTCCAGGGCCTACTTGCCCACAAGGGAATGTTTGCAGTGTAGAAGGTGTAAAGTGCAGGGTAAGGTGTTCTCAATATTGGGAATATAGTTGAATTATCTTAAAACTTACCATGTTTGTTTGTTTTTCCTGTGCACATCCCTAGTGGTGAAACAACCTCATCTGGAGACACTGACCCTGTGAGTATCAAAAATCAGAGTGGGATGAGTTTCCATCTCTCCCAAGTTCTTTAGTTTTTATAATATTATAAAACTAGTAAAAAAAAGGCCCGTTTCCGAAACCAATGAAATGGGCGCTAGCATGTGGTTTTTTTTTTGTGTGTGTGTATGTGTCACAGAGTTATTTTGTGTGTGTGTTTGTGTGAGTGTGTTAGGGTGCGGTGTGTGTGCAGGTTGTTGATGTGTGTCTTTTTTGGTTTTGTTTTTTGCTTGGGGGTTGGGGGATGTGGGTGACGGCTTGCCTGAGGACGGGGTTGGTTGTTTTAAGTTGGCGGAAGGGAGAAGAGCACGGTCTCGGGCCGTTGAGGGGTGATCCGGTATGTTTGGTCCATTTCAGGCCGGCTGCAGGGGAATGCTGGAACATTTATGCGCTGCAGGAATCAGCGCCGTCTTTTTCTGGGTGCTCGGGGAATCCCCGAGATGGGAGACTGCTTGCCTGAGGCTGGGGAAGGTTGGGCACGTCCTTGGCCGCTTCGGCAAAAGGGGAAGAGGAAGGGGGTGGGGAGTTACCTGCAGCCGCCTGAGAAACCATGTATTCTTTGTTTGTTTTGTATTATTAGTTTGCATTTCTGTTGAAGAAAGAGTGGATGCCTTTCGAATGATGGAGGTGGTGCGTCGGTGTGCGGTTGTTTTGTTAGTTTGGCAGCCAGTCTCCAGCGATTCCTAGGCAGGGAAGGAGTACTCCTCCCCCTTCCTTGTTCGCTGTTTGCTGCTGGCTGGATCGCGGGTAATCCTTCCAGCTGGGCCGCAGCTTGTCCTGTTCAACCATGTCCCAGATGGTGGCGGGCACTTTGTTTTCCGACTCCTCTGACTCCATGTCAAGCAATCCCAAATATAGTCTGTGCTATAGGCCCTCTGGCACTCTTCAGTACTGGTATTAGGCTTTTAAAAATTTCTCCCCCCCCTCCCCCGGTCTATTTTTGCACATACCCACAGCAGGAATATTCTTCTCTCGTTCCAGCGGTGGTTCTGTGCTCTCCGTGCTGCACAGATAATGTGCCATTCTGCTGGGGAATGCTCCTCCCTTATTGTCACGTAGTTTCCTCTGATTGGTCCGTCTTACGTTGCCTAGTGTTGCCTGGGAACGGTGTTGTGATGGTCCTTTGTGTTTCAGAATGTTGAGGGTGTTTTTTCTGATTGGTCCGTCATGCGAGGGCAGGGCAGAGAGACTTGGTCAGTGTTATGGCTTCACCACCATGAATCCATGAACCCTTCAGTGAGTGACTGAGTGACTTCAGAACGTTGTCTTCAGAATGTTGAGGGTGAGTTTTATTATAGTAGATTAGACACTACTAATTCATGTTGACAGATATATTGAGGTCATATTTAAAAGGATTTCATCCAAGTAACTAAACAGTTACCTGGGTCAGATACGAAAATGCATGTTAACCTGTTCTGCTAGTATATGTGCCCATACTGTTTCCCAGCATGAGTGTTTTTTCCGATGTTGCAAAATAGTTGAGGGGAAGAATGAATTGTAAATTGAGCAATTGTTATTTTCAAATCCCTAAGGGGCTCTTTTATTAAGGAGCATCCAAAAGTGGCCTGAACTGGTGTAGGCGTGTGTTTTGGACATGCGCTGTTCCATTTCCTGAGTGTGCCTGGAAAAAAGGGATTTTTTTTAATGTGCCAGAAAATGGACATGCGGCAAAATGAAAACCAGCACGTGTCCCTTTTTGGCCTGAGACCTTAATGCTACCCATTGACTTAGCAGTAAGGTCTCAAACTCTAACTGGACGGTAAGCATCCAGCGCACGCCAACTGCTGATTACTGTCTGGTAAGCGCCCTGTGGTAGAAAATAGAAAATATTTTCTACCACATGTTTTGGGCACACGCCAAAAATGTAATTACTGCCCAGGGCATGTGGTAGCCGGGAGGTAGTGCCAATTTGATGCACGTTGAATGCACATAGGCGCCCACGCGCCTTTGTAAAAGGGCCCCTTAGTGTGCACCTGCTGTAAATCAGATGTAAATTTCATGAACATGGAATTACACACGATACCAACTAACCTCAGATTTTCAAAGATAATTTCCATAACTTGCAGGCAATGCAGTGATTTTAAAAATGGCTTTTGTTTTACATTCAGGTCTTTTTAAAACATATTTGTTTGTTTGTTTGTAAGTTGGATGTTTGTTTTTAATTTTGACATTTAACTTTGGGCCCTGTTTACTAAGCTGTGCTATAGGCGTGCTAGCGATTTTAGCGCACACTAATGTTAGAGACACCCATGGGAATATATGGGTGTCTCTAGTGTTTGGCGTACGCTAATTGTAGTGTGCACTAAAAACGATAGCGCACCTTAGTAAGCATGGCCTTTTATGATTTCTTGTTATTTTGTGATTGAAAACCACTTAGATAATTCTTTTTTAAATCATCGGTATAGCAAATAATCCTGAAACTTGAAATTAATACAATCAGAGTCAAATGCCAACTGTAAATACTTTTAAAAATCTGCATCTGTTGGTGAGAGACCAGTTGGGAGGGGAGAGGGGAAGGCAATCAGCAGGGTAACTTTAACCTAATATGGATAACAGAGGCTTAAGTGATAATAAACAGAGAGAAAAAAGAAAAAAAAAAACCTAATTAAACTCATAGAGTTGGTAGGAGGGATTTATCAGTGGTGGTTTAAAGAACATGTAACTAGGGAATACATATATTAGTCAAAGGTCCACCAGACATATTCTCAGATAGACAAGGAGAAATCTTTGAAAATGGATATCAAAAGAGTAGGAGTGGAGCCAATATCTGTATCTGATCATGCAGCTGTTTGAGTTGGGCTAGCCTGGGGAAAGATGAACAAGCCAGGTGATTACTGGAACTTAATGAGAGTCTCTTAGATAAAGATGCAATATGCCAGCCGCTCATTACAGCAGGGGGAGAATATTTTAACTTGAATCACAATGGTGAAGTGACACAGACCATACTTTGGGAAGGGATGAAAGAGATAATTAGAGAGATTTGTGTTTCAACCATGAGAATCAGGAAAGGCAGAGGAAAGGTGGAAGAGTTGAGGGAGAAGATCAAGGCCTTAGAACAGCAACATAAAACTATGGGGTCATTCGAGGTATATAAGGACTTGGAGAGGGAAAGACAGAAACTAGCAGATTTAGAAGTTTTAGGTGTCGCCTACCATTTAGATTTGATGCAACACTGCCATTATGAGCTAGGAAATAGGGTGCCCATATTGTTATCCAACAAAGTCAAAGCCAAAATTTACAAGCCTGCATCCTCAAAATATAAGACCCACAAGGAAATGTATGGGAGTAGAATGTTCACATTTAAAGGTCCTTTCAGGAATTTTATTTAAAAAAATGTATATGGGAAAAATGAAGGGGTGAAGGAGAAAGGTATAGACTAAAGACCGACCAAAATCATTGGTTTTGGTTTTGTGCAAAACAGAATCTGCAGCTAAAATTCAGTGCTTGGTTTCGGCCAGAACTGACATGAAATCTAAAAAGTTGTGCCTGGCCAGACCAGCCTGGCCCATCAAAGCAGAAGATGTACCCCCACCCACCCACCTTCCCCAATCACAGAAAAAGAGTCCCTCCAGCCATCCTGCCCTTCTTCTGCCCACTCATTTCTGTCCAATACCACTGGTCAATGGAAATGGCCACTGAGACTGCCGCTCAGGGCCGGTCTTAGGCCGAGGCGGCCACATAGGGCCTCGTGGTTAAGGGGGCCCCGCGCAGCGCACCTCAGTCAACGTCATCCGCTCTTTACCTCGCTCTGAGTCAGATATTGTACCAGCTCAGCTGCGCAGCGTTAGTGAAAGCGCTGTCTGACGTCTCTCCACGAGCCTTCCCTTCGTGCTCGTTCGTTCCCTCAGTGCCCCGCCTTCTTCTGACATCATTTCCTTGCAAGGGCGGGACACAGAGGGAACGAACGAGCGAAGCGAAGGGAAGGCTGGTGGAGAGACGTCAGACAGTGCTTTCACTGAAGCTGCGCAGCTGCTGCAACGGAGGTAAATTTAAAAAGTAGAAGATTTGAACCAGAGAGGGTGGGCAGGTGGACATGGGAGCGGGAGGGATGGAGAGAGAGGAGAGCACTGATGGATGGACATGGATGGGAGGGCAGGGCCCAGGGAGAGAGGATTAATTGCTGGACAAGGAGGGGAGGGAGGAGAATTGCTGGATATGGATAGATAGAGGGAGGCAGGGGAGAGTGGAGCATCGATGGACATGGATGGGAGGGCAGGGCCCAGGGAGAGAGGAGAAATTGCTGGACATGGAGGGGAGAGAGGAGAATTGCTAGATATGGATGGATGGAGGAGGGAAGGGGAGAGAGGAGCATCGATGGACAAGGATGGACATGGATGGGAGGTCAGGGCCCAGGGAGAGAGGAGAAATTGCTGGACATGGAGGGAAGGGCAGGGGAGAGAGGAGAAATGTTGGGCAGGAATGGAGGGAAGGAAAGACAAAGGAAGGAGATGCACATGGATGGAGGGGAAGGGATAGAAGAGAAATGCTGGACATGGATATAGGGGAGGGGAGGAAAGTAGATGCACATGGATGGAGGGAAATGAGGAGAAATGCTGGATATGGATGGAGGGGAAATTGCTGAATTTAAGGGCTGGATTGGAACACTTTGAAGGCAGATGCTGAAACTGGAGAAAGGATAGGGACAAGGCTACAGATGGTAGACAGGACACAGGAGGATGGTGGACATGGTGAGAAAAAAATATCAAATGGAAAGAAGACACTGCATAAAACAGAAGACACTGGGACCAAAGCGAATAGAAAAACTAAATGATCAGACAACAAAGGTAGAAAAAAGTATTTTATTCAGAATTTATTAATTGGAATATGTCAGCTTTTGGAAATGTGCATCTGAGATATTTTGCATGTAAATTTAAATTTTTCTAGTATTGCTGCATGCTGAGTCAAACTTCTTGAGGCAACTTTCCAGTTCAGTATTTTGCCTTCATATCTGTTGTGTCATGTGTTTTTCATGTGTGATCAAGGTGCAGTATCCTGCTAGCGTGTAGCATTTGCAGCCCTTTTTGTTTTGTTTTTTTCACGAGGTAGTGTATTGGTGTTTTAGAGCCTGGTGTAATTACAGTTCTGCCTTTCCACACATAAGGTTGTGCTTGTCCTGTCCTTGGAATTAGTGTTGTTATGGTTTGGTAAGGTTATGAGTGTGTTTTTGCACAAGTTTGTGTATAGTGTTTCGCAGTGGAGAGATTGTGTGTCCACACCTCTGACCCCCCGGGGTTATGAGAATTGGAACTATTAATTGTAGTGGACTTGAACTGAATAATTTCTGGGGAGGGGGGTTTCATGATAGCATTGTGCTTATTATTTCAATCAGTTTTTCTGTACAAGTTTAGCTTCATTTGTCTTTATTTGAAATTTCAAAAATAAAAAAGCACTTGCCACGCAGCCATTATGGGGGATCCCTTACCGCCACCCATTGAGGTGGTGGTAGGGGCTCCAACGCTAACCTGGTGGTAACTGGGCAGTGCACGTCACTGCCTGATTACCACCAGGTACACTCTGGCGCTACAAAAATAAATATTTTTTGTAGCGTCAGATATGATGGGGCACTAGGGGTGGGAAGTACCACTGGGCTGCTGTGATAGCCAGGCAGTATTTCCTGTTTAGCGAGCGGTAAGCCCATGTTGGGCTTACTGTCACTTACTAAAAGGGGCCATAAGTTTCTCTGAGTCATTTCATTAGCTTTTCTAAAAGATAATCCTATTGTTAAGATTGATAATCTCAATCTGAAACTGGATTCAGTTTCTAGGATCTTAGGAGTGGAAGTTGATAGTGAAATACCCCTCAGTTTTCAGGTTAGTAAAGTAGTGAACAATTCTTTCTTTTTGTTCAAAAAAACTGTGGGTTGTCCACAAGTGTTTTTTGATTTAGCAATATTTTGTTTGCTAGTCCAATCCTTAATTCTCTCCCAACTAGATTAATGCAACTACTACTACTACTACTTATCATTTCTATAGCGCTACCAGACGTACACAGCGCTTCACACTTGAACATGGAGAGACAGTCCCTGCTCGATAGAGCTTACAATCTAATTATGACAGACAGACAGGACAAGTAAGGAATAAGGGTTAGGACAGACAGGACACATCAGGGATAGGGGACAGTTGAAGGGTTAGATTTAGGAGTTAAAAGCTGAGACAAACATCCAATCAGCAAGAAGCAGAAATATATCGCTGTAAATGTAGCTGAACTCTGTTTATATTGGTTGTACATAATTTTTGAAGACAAAACTGCAGAGAGTGCAGAATGCTGCGATGAGTGATGTTTGCGGTGAATAAAAATGAGCCTGCTTCCCCTTATTTCTTGCAACTTCACTGGTTGCCGGTAGAGGCCAGATTTCAATGTAAAATGTATTAATTTTTAAGGCTTTCCATGGTGATTACCCTGGTTATTTGATCAATTATTTTATCTTTCTGAACAGAGGTCATTCCAGATCAATTAGACATTTCTATTTGCTTGGTTTTCCTACTGTCAGTAAAATAAAAGCTTTGCAACCTTTTAATTCTTCATTGACTCATCAAGCAGCTTCTAGCTGGAATCTTCTGCCTTCTCCTCATAAGAGATTATTACCAGTTTACAAAGTTGTTAAAGACTTTTCTTTATTGGAAGTATCTTTTAAATTGTATTAATTTATGTACTAGTTCGTTGAGATTGTGATTATCTGTCATATTATACATTTCTGAAGAATACTTCATTTCTTGATTGTTGTCCACACTAAACTTGTTGGGAGTGGCGGATTATAAGATCCCGATGTAATGCCATGTAAATATATTCATTAGTCTTCCATCTTTATTGCTAGCTTCTCTGAAGTATTTTCATCTTAAATTTTCTTTTTCTTTTTGTTTCTTTTTTGCCTATTGTTTTTGTGTATCTAGCATAAAACCAGAACAACAGACTATGCTGACGTACCTATGCTATATTGCTAATGCTTTCAAATGTGAGTACAGTCTCTGAATCATTATGACCTCATTCTGTCAGAGCAGGATGCAATGTGGACTGGTATATTACAAGGTTTTACCCTAATTGTAGGCCAATAAAAGAAAAACATTACAATTAGTTCTGTGATATAGCACTATTCTGCATATTTTAATCTAGATATTTAATTTTATCAAGCAAAGGAATTACTGTAATTAGTTTAGATTTGTTATATTAATATTTGTTTTGACAGTGTTTACATTAAAAACTGTTTCATTGGCTTAATAATTCTGATACCTTTCTCCTTGGCTTATGAAATTTTTACAGGAAGCACAGTTCATTCATACAGGACTGAATAAATAGGAGAAAGAAGAATGACAGTTGATGAATAGCTGAGTTGCTCACATCCAGCTGCTCTTCTGTGTAAGTTGCTGAGCCACCTAAGGTTTCTAGAAGAGTTTGTATGATAAATCAGGAAAGCTGCAACATTCAGAATCAGAATAAAATGAGAAAGGGTGTGCAATTACCCTATGTATAGGAAACCAAAATGGGGAAGGATGATGCACATATCTATAGGAATCATGGTGGAATCAATTTATATATGGAAATAACCTTCATCTTTTCAGTCTCCATTTGTAATAAAATAACATGATTTTTCCTTTAACCGGGTGATACTGTGCCATTTGAGGGTAAGTCAAAAGTATTGTACTAGCAGTAAGCAACAGGATTCGATTCATGTATATATGGGATTTCGTAGACATTTTGTCAGAGTTATGCTCATTGACTTAAGCTGAGAAAATTATATAGCCAGTGTTTAAAAAGTGTCCTTGAGTATGTTTCTCTAAGAAAGCAACTGAATGTACTGCAAAAATGGATCAATACAGGATTTTTAAAGCAAATTGTGTTAGTGTTTGCATCTGCTAACTGTGCGCTAATATTTTTTGAGACCCTGTGTCAAGGGCAGAGAATGAGTATTCCTGTGCTAACAACTACTACTACTACTACTACTACTTAACATTTCTAGAGCGCTACTAGGGTTACGCAGCGCTGTACAAAATAAACAAAGAAGGACGGTCCCTGCTCAAAGGAGCTTACAATCTAAAGAACGAAATGTCAAGTTGGGGCAGTCTAGATTTCGTGGGTAGAGGTGTAGAGGTTAGGTGCCGAAGGCGACATTGAAGAGGTGGGCTTTAAGCAGAGATTTGAAGATGGGCAGGGAGGGGGCCTGGCGTATGGGCTCGGGGAGTTTGTTCCACGCGTGGGGTGAGGCAAGGCAGAAAGGGCGGAGCCTGGAGTTGGCGGTGGTGGAGAAGGGTACTGAAAGGAGTGATTTGTCTTGAGAGCGGAGGTTACGGGTAGGAACATAAGGGGAGATGAGGGTTGAGAGGTAAGGAGGGGCTGCAGATCGAGTACATTTGTAGGTTAGTAGCAGAAGCTTGAATTGAATGCGGTACCTGATCGGAAGCCAATGAAGTGACTTGAGGAGAGGGGTGATATGAGTGTATCGGTTCAGGCGGAAGATAAGACGTGCAGCAGAGTTCTGAACGGACTGAAGGGGGGATAGGTGGCTAAGTGGGAGACCAGTGAGGAGTAGGTTGCAGTAGTCAAGGCGAGAGGTAACGAGAGAGTGGATGAGAGTACAGGTGGTGTGCTCAGAGAGGAAAGGGCGGATTTTGCTAATGTTATAGAGGAAGAAGCGACAGGTCTTGGCTATCTGCTGGATATGCGCAGAGAAGGAGAGGGAGGAGTCAAAGATGACACCGAGGTTGCGGGCAGATGAGACGGGGACAATGAGGGTGTTATCAACCGAAATAGAGAGTGGAGGTAGAGGAGAAGTGGGTTTGGGTGGGAAGACAAGTTAGCACATCTACTACTACTACTACTACTACTACTTAACATTTCTAGAGCGCTACTAGGGTTACCCAGCACTGTACAGTTTAACAAAGAAGGACAGTCCCTGCTCAAAGGAGCTTACAATCTAAAGGACGAAATGTCAAGTTGGGGCAGTCTAGATTTCCTGAATAGAGGTATTGTGGTTAGGTGCCGAAGGCGACATTGAAGAGGTGGGCTTTGAGCAAGGATTTGAAGATGGGCAGGGAGGGGGCCTGGCATATGGGCTCAGGGAGTTTATTCCAAGCATGGAGTGAGGCGAGGCAGAAAGGGTGAAGCCTGGAGTTGGTGGTGGTGGAGAAGGGTACTGAAAGGAGTGATTTGTCTTGAGAGCGGAGGTTACGGGTAGGAATGTAAGGGGAGATGACACATCTACACTGCCATGTGTTAACTGACTTATGCGGGAGCAGTTACTGCCTACAATATAGGTGATGGTTAGTGCACGCACTGGTAATGGCAACATGGGGTCTTCCGAGATCCGTCGGCATACTGAATGGAATAGAGCGACCAACTGAATGGATTAGAGCGACCAGTGGTTCTGATGTAGCAGTGGCGAAATGGAGACCACCGTTGACCACGGTCGAGACACAGAGGAACACTGAACATTGAAGGAAGACCTGTTTCTTAAGCTAAGTAGTAAGAACATACAACATCTGGGTTTTTATGGCCAGAGTAAAAATGTTTTTAGTGCATGGGAAAGACCCACATCAGACCACGCTAAGGCCAATTATTACCACAGCTTTGTAAAAGGACCCAAAAGTTAACATCTATGTTAAAAAGAAGAGTATCCATTATCAAATGTAAGCACTCAAGAAGGATATAACATCACTGACTCTCTTAGAACAATATGCATAAGAACTTAGGGGCCCTTTCACTAAGCTGCGTTAGCACCTACACGCACCCAACATGTGCCAATTTTGAGTTGCCACTCGGCTACCACATGGCCTGGGCGGTAATTTCATTTTTGATGCGCGTCCACTACACGGGCCAGAAAACAATTTTTATTTTCTGCAATGTGATGCTACCGGGCAGTAAAAGCCATTTGATGTGCGTAGACCATTACTGCCCAGTTAACGAATGAGACCTTACCGCTTGCAGTAAGGTCTCAGACCCAAAATGGACGTGCATCAATTTTCATTTTGCCGCTCATCCATTTTCAGTCAAAATTTCTAAAAAGGCATTTTTACAGGTGCGCTGAAAAATGGATCAGCAAGCATCCAAAATACATGCCTACACTACCGCAGGCCATTTTTCAGCACACCTTAGTAAAAGGACCCTTTAATCTTTGCACTTTTACCCAACAGATCTCCATACCAAGGATCATTATATAACAACTTATAAAGTAAATTATACTTCAACATTGTGGGACTGATATTCAGCCAGCGGGAGGCAGCCTGCAGAAGTGCTGCAGTTGGCACTGACCCCGGATATTGAATGTTGGGCCATTTCTGGGACTAACTTTGAATATCTGTTTGTTTGTTTGTTTGTTTGGTTATTTGGTTTTTTTGATAGCTTCTAACTTAACCTGCTATTTATGTGGTCCTATTTGCCCATTAAACTTAACCAATCAGCAGTGAGGGGCCATTTTATTAAGGCACACCTAAAAGTGGCCTGCACTGGTATAGGCTTGTGTTTTGGACACGCGCAGGTCAATTTTTCAGCACGCCTGGAAAAAAAGGCATTTTTTTGTGGCCGAAAATGGACGTGCGGCAAAATTAAAACCAGTGCGCGTCCATTTTGGGCCTGAGACCTTACCACCACCCATTGACTTAGCGGTAAGGTCTCAAGTGCTAACAGGTGGTAAGAGGCCAGCGCGCGTAAACTGCTGATTACCGCCAGGTAAGCACCATTCGGTAGAAAATAGAAAATATCTCCTACTGCGTGTTTTGGGCGTGCATTAAAAATGGAATTACCGCCCGGGGCACATGGTAGCCAGGCAGCAGTTCCAGTTTGGCACATGTTGGATGAGCATAGGTGCCCACGTGCCTTAGTAAAAGGGCCCCTGAATATTGTTGGTTATTGTGCGATATAGCCAATTAACTTTTCAGTGCTGACCGCAAATATTCAGTGGAGATAACTGGTTATCTTGCACTGAATATTCGTGGTAAAGCACCGAAATGCTATTTAACTGGTCAGTGGCCATTTCTGGCCGGTCAAATAGCTATGAATATCAGGGGGATTGGCATCATAGTAAGACCCAGGAAACATGATCGTCAAAAACAATCATTTGGGGTTCTGTGAATGATGTGCAGGAGAGCATGAGTTATATATGTGTACACTAGATCGTGAAATTTAAAAATGAATACTACTACTTATCATTTCTATAGCGCTACTAGACGTAGGCAGTGCTATACTCTGGACGTAAAGATGCAGTCTCTGCTCGACAGAGCTTACAACAGTAATAATGTAACAGTAATAATAATAGTATTAAAGGTAGATAGAATTAATTTATCCTGATTGCTTAGTAAGTATTGCTATATGTCATTATATGTGTGTGTTTATTTAAATATTAGTGCAGTCATGCAGATTTATTATTTCATAGATGGGAAAGGGAAATGGGACTTGATGGGTGTGGAGGAGTGGCCTAGTGGTTAGGGTGGTGGAGTCTGGTCCTGAGGAATTGAGTTCAATTCCCACTTCAGGCACAGCTCCCTGTGACTCTGGGCAAGTCACTTAACCCTCCATTGCCCCAGGTACAAATAAGTACCTCTATATGTAAACCGCATTGAGCCTGCCATGAGTGGGAAAGTGCAGGGTACTAATGTAACTAAAATAAAAATATACCATCTTTCTGAGGTTTTTGCAACTACATTCAAAGCGGTTTACATATATTCAGGTACTTATTTTGTACCGGGGCAATGGAGGGTCAAGTAACTTGCCCAGAGTCACAAGGAGCTGCAGTGGGAATCAAACTCAGTTCCCCAGGATCAAAGTCCACTGTACTAACCATTAGGCTACTCCTGTGTGCTGTGCATTAGAGATTTGCTGTGCATTTAGGACCAGGTTCAATAAATGGTGCCCAAATTTGGGTGCTGGAAAAAATCAGTTAAAGATCACCTCATGCCCAGGAGAGCCATCAATTCCACATGTGTCCTGCAGCGACTCCAGTGGGCCAACTCCAGACTGAATAACTTGAGCTTCAGCACATTGAGTTACTACTGAAAAAGGTGTGAGCAAATCTAAATTAATAAATAAATGATCCAAAGGGCCAAGCAGTACCGAGGAACCAGGTTTGAAGAGTCTACTTTGGTTCCTACTCTTCTGCTTGCTCATTCGCAGTAAGAGAAAAAAAAAACCGGGAAAATATTGACATGCAAAGTGACCTTACTAATAACTGGAATTATCCACTTCACATATGTAAGTGTAACTTCAAAAACTGATGGTGGAAAACACCTCTGTGCTAGAGATTAATGTGCACACACTTCTTACATATCTTTCATTTTTTATTTGCATTTCTCTTTTTATCACTTTTTTTGTTACGTGTTTAAAAAGGAGGGAAAGACCTCAAATATCCACTGTGCTTAAATCTGTCAAATGGGTTGGAGACTCAGCATAGATTTTGACTTGCAGTTAGCAGATAGTAATTGATGTACATTTGTTACCTCAGTTATCAGCAATGAATTAACATATGGTAAAAGATTTTTCTTTGCAATCATTGTATAGGAAGATGCTGGCACACCCCCAACAATTAATACAAACAGGGTAATTCTATAATTTGGTACCTACACGTAAGCGCCACTTATGCTTATCGGTTATGTGTGTAAGTACACTACATGTTATTCTATAAGGTAGCACATAAGTGCCGTGGGGTCCTTTGTACTAAGGCACGGTAGGCCTAATGTGGGCCTACCACATGTTAAAAGAGCACTACCACGTGATGCGCTGAGGCATCCCATGGTAGGTTTCTGCTTAGTGCATGTTAATCCTGCTCTGGGAAGTGTTTCTTATTTTCCAGTACGGGGGGGGGGGGGGGGGGCATGGCCATGGGTGGAGAGTAGGCATGCCTGCGCTAATTGGGTGGTGTGAGCAAATTACTGCACTCTACCTGATTAGCACAGGAGCAGCGAGGGAGCCCTTACCGCCTCCTAAGTAGGTGGCAGTAGTGGGTTCCCGCGATAATGGCCATGCGCTAATGGGGATATTATTGCATGGTCATTCAAAAAAATATTGAAAGGTGGTCATTTTACTGCCACAATAAAAGTAGCAGAGAATCCATGTACGTGGAGAACTCAATAGATCCCACGAAGCGTAAAATGAAAATAAAAAAGGTGGGAATATGAACCAGGCTATCCAAAAACTGGAACCAAAATGAAATTTAAAATAAACAGTGAAGTAAGATCATGAATTGATAATATAAAGAAATCACAAATGAAAAATCTAACACTTTAATCACTTCTCTGCAGAGTGCAGTAACAGACGGATTATTTACAAAATGGTCTTTTTCAAGTCCTTGTCCTACGCCCCCCCCCCCGGGTACTCCGTTCTGTAGATAAATCTCTCTTATCTGTCCCCATCTCCTCTACTGCTAATTCCGGACTCCGTTCCTTTTATTTTGCTGCACCTCTCGCCTGGAATAGACTTCCCGAGCTTGTACGTCTAGCCCCCTCTTTGGCCATTTTCAAGTCCAAACTTAAAGCCCACCTCTTTACCACTGCTTTTGACTCCTAATCACTGCTCACTTGCCCTGTCCTTTTATCCTCACCTCTTTATTCCCTTGCCCTTAATTGTTCTGTCTGTCTGCCTGTCTTATCTAGATTATAAGCTCTTTGAGAAGGGACTGTCTTTTTGTGTATGGTGTGCAGCGCTGCGTATGCCTTGTAGCACTATAGAAATGATAAGTAGTAGTAGTAGTGGCATCGGCACACCTAATTGGGGTTATTGACTTGCTCCTGGAGGCTTTGCAGTTACTGCTGTTTAATTTTCGCAACTAACGTACAATAGCTGCCAATGTTTACTTCACTTAGGAAAGGGGCCCCTATGTCTCACTCCAATATAAAGCTATTGAAATAGCTGTGGTTGACTAACTTTTGTGCTATCGTGCACATCTGCAACAAATGTATGCTTTTTATTCCTATCATTGGTGCAGAGCGTAGCGGCAGACGGATTGCTCAATTAACGGTCTTTTTCAAGATTATTTTTAAGATCCTGTCTGCAGATCTTTTAATTGGTACATTTTCTCCAGCAGTGAGATTTTTTGTTCATAACTGATGATAATCTCAAATCACTGTTTATCTCAATTATCAAGACTCCTGATGTGGGCCATTTGGCCGAAACATGACGTTGTGTCGAGTCATTTCAGTTATTCTCTATGTATAGTTGATTTATTATTATTTGTTGTATGCTATTAAACATTATATTTTATTTTAATTTTGACTTGGTTTCAGTCTTTGGATAGCCTGGCTCATATTCCCACCTTTTTTTTATTTTCATTTTGCTTCAAAGAAGGCACACAAACAACACTGAGCATTAGTTTTAATTGTCTTCGTGATGGCAATCAAGAGGAACACTTTTGAGTGGTATCATTCTTTTGCAGAGACAGTAAAAAGCTCTGAAGTTAATCCCTACCTTCCAAAATATTTTCCTGTTTTGTAAATTTGATATTTGTATTACCTGACTGTCTCAGTCATGAAAGTAAAATCAATTGGATTTCACTGAAATAATCTCTCTTTAATGTAGGTAGCTTATGAAGATATAGTTGCTTTCAAGATTATTCATGGTTGTTGATTTTAATGGTAATAATCACAGTTGCTTTTCATGTTACCCAGTGGTGCATAAGTTGTTGCAAGCCTGACGTTTGAGTAGTTGATATACTCCTTACTTGCTGAAAATATTTATTGAAGATGAAATTTATATCCACACTTTTTTGCCTGCTTTATTTCTTTTATAGTTCTCCTTTCAAGGAATACGTCTGTTTTGTTTGTTTATGAAATAGAATCTATTTCATTCTGAGGGAAAAATAAATTGATAGCAGATTTTTAAAAAATCTTCTAAATTTATCTGGTTTGCCTAATTTATCTCCACGTGTTGTAATATTGCAGACTAATTTATCCCACCCCTGATTTTACCTTTGCTTTTCTCAATTAAAGATCATTTGTTAATTGCTCTCTTGAATTCAGATAGTAATTTTGCATCCACTCCCTCCACTGTGAAGTTATTTCATGCATTCGCTGTTTTTGTTTTTATTTTCAGGATATTTGAAGCTGCACTTGCAAACAAATATTTGTTCATAGCGGTGTGAACATTTGTTCAGTGTCCTGCATGAGAAGATGATGAAATGAAATGAGCACATTTGTAGGAGCTCCCCAGAAGGTTGCCAAGTGAGGCAAAGTTCTATTCTTCAGACGATGGGACCATAAATCTGTTGCACTATTGCCGGAGTCCTCCATAGTCTCCACAAAGCAGCCAATAAATAAAAGGGTGACTACCCTGAACTCACCCTGCTGGTGCTGCTCCCTTTTCTGTGATGCCATTATATTTTTCGTCTCCTTTCTTGCCTTCCTCTTCTCCTGTTGCGGGATACAGCACCAGCAGCACAGTTGGCAAGTCAATACTTCTGGATTTATGCATCAGACTGAGCATTGGGCTGTGATAGACCATCCATGAAAGGGGTATCCTGCAGCCCATTGGCCAATACCCTGGGAGGCACGTT
Source organism: Microcaecilia unicolor (assembly GCF_901765095.1). NCBI lineage: Eukaryota > Metazoa > Chordata > Amphibia > Gymnophiona > Siphonopidae > Microcaecilia > Microcaecilia unicolor. Next base: position 36,737,866 of record NC_044037.1, read on the forward strand.
GATGTTAGTGATAGTGGGGCCATGGAAAAATCCAAAAAGGGAAAGCAAGAATCTTCTTTAGCCATTGGGAAAAAGGCCATTTTTTAATGGTCCAGGAACTTGGCATGAGCAAAAATTAAAACAAGCACATGCCTATTTATGGCCTGAGCCCTTACTGCCAGCTATACAATGTGGCAACGCTGCTGATTACTGCCAGGAATGCCCCCACGGTAGAAAATAGAAAAATATTTTTCTACTGCGGGATTCTTCGCCCACCAAACTCGGAATTATCACCGGATGCATGCAAGAACAGTTTTTGGGATCTGTAATTTATGTATTTCTGGACATATCAAGCATAATGCAGAAGAAAAGACAAGAGTTCTTGGCCATTAAGCCTTGAACACTTTCTCTTGATGCAAGTTTTTTGTTAAAATTTCCCTTTAATTGTTCTGTTCTCTTCGAGCATAAATCAGATTTATTTTTTGACCCTAATAGCTCTTAGGGCCCTGTTTACTAAGCCGCATTACAGGCGTGTTAACATTTTTTAATGTGCGTTAACCTATGTATGCGCGTTAACTGTGTACGCGTCTACAAAATCCCTATAGGTGCCTATATGGTTAGCGTGCGCGCTAACTGTAGATGAATTAGAAATGCTAACACGCCTTAGTAAACAGGGCCCTTAGAATTTTTGATATATACAGAATGTATGAAACTTTGTAACTCCACAGATATACCTGCTGATGTTGGCTGTAAGATAACCCCAGAATTTGTATTTGGCATGTATAATGATTTGAGTCCTTGTGATTATCTTTCAGTAGTAACCCACTTAATATTGTTGGTGAACTAATACATATTTCCAATATTTCTTATTTCCTAGAAATTGTTGCTATTTTTCTTCTCATTTCTGAATGATGTAGTTATAAAATTGGAAATTATACATAAAGCAAAAAAAAATAAAATAAAAGCTGCTGTGTTTCAAAATCACCCATAGCAGCTTATTAATGCCAAGAATCACAAGTCAAATACACTGAAGCTTCACACAAGGAATAATTGGAGATATTGTTATGTTTTGAGAACTGTTGAAAAAAGACACATTTTGCATGGAGATAAGATTTAAAGGCTTCTGAAGGCCCACTTCGGAGGTTCCGTGGAACCACCTGAAAGCTTCCAATCCCTAGTGGTCCAGTGGCCTTCTGCAAGCCTATAGTAGAATTGGAAAAGGTACAGCGAAGGGCGACGAAAATGATAGTGGGGATGGGACGACTTTCCTATGAAGAGAGGCTGAGAAGGCTAGGGCTTTTCAGCTTGGAGAAGAGACGGCTGAGGGGAGATATGATAGAAGTGTATAAAATAATGAGTGGAATGGATCGGGTGGATGTGAAGCGACTGTTCACGCTATCCAAAAATACTAGGACTAGAGGGCATGAGTTGAAGCTACAGTGTGGTAAATTTAAAACGAATCGGAGAAAATTTTTCTTCACCCAACGTGTAATTAGACTCTGGAATTCGTTGCCGGAGAACGTGGTACGGGCGGTTAGCTTGACGGAGTTTAAAAAGGGGTTAGATAGATTCCTAAAGGACAAGTCCATAGACCGCTATTAAATGGACTTGGAAAAATTCCGCATTTTTAGGTATAACTTGTCTGGAATGTTGTTACGTTTGGGGAGCGTGCCAGGTGCCCTTGACCTGGATTGGCCACTGTCGGTGACAGGATGCTGGGCTAGATGGACCTTTGGTCTTTCCCAGTATGGCACTACTTATGTACTTATGTACTTATAATGTCAGGCATATAATTAATTAAAATGGCTCCTCGGGGAAGGTCTGAGAAGACCTCATAACTCTGATGGCCTAATATAAGCCCTCACCCATGATGTGGGCTATAAATCAAAAATATAATTTCTGGAAGCCCTGTTCTTGGTAAAGACTGCCCCTTAAAATCATTACAACTAAGGGTGAGTTCCATCCCTTAACCCCTATCCCCCATGGATTCCTGTCACCCCTACTCACTCCTGCCCATGTGGCTGTTCCTTCTAAAATAGCAGCATTGAGGAAAGAGGTGCTATTTTAGAAGCAATTATGGACTGAGAAGCCTCCTGTGGCGTGGATTCAGTTTATGCATAGCGGAAGATGAATAACTACACAAGCTGCAAAGCCTATGAGGGAGATATCAAGGCAAAGGCTTCTTGAAAACAGACTTTTTTCTTCACAGGTCAGCAGTCTTCTTGGCTCTGTCTCTCCTCTGGGTTATTCATATTTCTAGCTAGTCTGAAAGCATATCTAAAAACTCACTTTGGATGCATTTTGGACTCTTAAAAAAAACATATTGGGATCCTTTTATAAAGTCAAGCTAGAAATATATGGGTGTCTCTAACGTTTAGCACATGCTTATTATTAGTGAGCACTAAAAACATTAGAATGCCTTTGTAAAAGGACCCCTTTGCAACTCTGCTCTGAAGTATTCCTACCAGGAAAACTCTGACTTGTTTTGAGAATGATTCAGTTTCCAGAAAACTACAACGCAGGCTGAGATCTGCCTTGTTCAAGTCCTACCTTGAATTGTTTATAAAGTCTATCCGCAGTAATAGCATGAGCTGTGCACGATTCATTTTATTAACAACCCAGGATAGCCAGCCTTGCCTAGAGTTTTATTCAGCATGTTGTCAGCCAACAACCATAAATTTTAGATGTGACATAAGTTCAAGGATCCTGGTTCACTGATACAGGGACAAAAATACTGATGAATTATAGTAAACTGTGCTTTTTCTATATTACTTCAAGTAAATGGGGATTTCAGTTTAGGGAGAAGGTCCCTTAGTGGTCCTTATGGACTGACAGTTACAAGGTCCATATGAATAAATATGGAAATTTCTCCTCCCCTTCTTTTGGTGGGTTTTCACTGTGTATGTCTAGTAGCGCTATAGAAATGATTAGTAATAGTAGTAGTAGTAGTAGTAGTAGTAGTTTTAATGAGCAAAGAGAAGATTTCTCTCCAAGGTCCTGCTTCTGTGCACACTTTTTTAGGGGTATCACTGACTTCACTCTCACAGCTTTCATTTACTACCAAAAAGTCCAATCTCCATTCTAATAGGCTATGTCAGGGGCGTAGCCAGACTTCGACGGGAGGGGGGTCCAGAGCCCGAGGTGAGGGGGCATATTTTAGCCCCCCTGCCCCCGCCGACCCCCCCCCCCGCTGCCGCAGCCACCACCAACTTTGACCCCCCCCCCCGCTGATGACCCTCTCGACCTCCCTCCTGCCACCAACCCTCCCCTGCTACCTCCGTCGTCGTCGGCTACCTTTGCTGGCGGGGGACCCCAACCCCCGCCAGCCGAGGTCCTCTTCTTTCAGTGCAAGGCTTCGTTACAACATGGCCGCTGGCTGATCTGCAAGGCTTCGTTCTGTTTCTGAGAGTCTGACGTCCTGTCAGACTCACAGAAACAGAATGAAGCCTTGCACCAGAAGAGGACCTCGGCTGGCGGGGGTTGGGGTCCCCCGCCAGCAAAGGTAGCCAACGGTGATGGCAGCGGTGGGGGAGGGTTAGCGGCGGGGGGGGTCGAGAGGGTCGTCAGCAGAGGGGTCCAGGGCCAAATCTACGGGGGCATGGGCCCCCGTGGCCCCACGTAGCTACGTCACTGGGCTATATATATAAAAAAATACATGTACTAAGTGAATCAGAAAAAAAATCCTTCAGTACAGCTCATCTGTTGAGTTTCATAGCTACAAAAATTTAAATCCTACGAGTGTGCACAGGTAAAATAATTGTGGCTCATTTTTGGAAAATTCACCACTTTCGGTGCTTTTTTTCCTGTTTGTCTTAAACATCTCAGGTTAATAAAAAGAATACTGCATGCACAATGATTCTACATCCTGTAAAATCCACAGAAACACAACCAAAGTAATTCTATAATTGAATGCATGTAGTTACATGCACCTTGCACACAGTAAAATTGGCATTTACATACTTAAGTGCACTACTTTAACTGAAAAATCAAAAAACAATATAAGCAGAGTAAATCAGGGCCGTGCCAACACGGTAAGTGAGGTAAGCACGGCAGGAGGGCGCCGTCCTCTGGGGGGTGCCCCACCGCGCCATGGTTACCTTGCCCTCTCCCATGTCCCAACTGCCTGCCCTCTTCTCCCCCCCCCCCCCCACAACAAGATCCCTTTTAAATTTACCTCTGGGAGCGAACGAAGGTGCAGCGTCAGTGAAGGAGGCGTCCTCTTCTCCCCCTCTCCAAGATCCCTTTTAAATTTACCTCCGGCAGCGAACGAAGGCGCAGCGCAGCATCAGTGAAGGAGGCGGCGCTCCCGACGTCTCTAGTCTTCCCTTCGCTCAGTGTTCCGCCTTCTTCTGACGTCAAGGAAATGACGTCAGAAGAAGGCGGGACATAGAGCGAAGGGAAGACGAGACGTCGGGAGCGCCGCCTCCTTCACTGATGCGCTGCGCCTTCATTCGCTGCCGGAGGTAAATTTAAAAGGGATCCTCGGGGGGGGGGGGGGGGAAGAGGACGGGCAGTTGGGACATGGCCCAGGGAGCAGGAGGGCAGCGATCACCTTCACGGGGGGGGGGGGGGGGGGCCCAACTGTTCATCTTTGGGGGGTGCCAACTGATCATCTGCAGGGGGGCGCCACAGACTCTTGTCACGGCCCTGAGAGTAATACTGTCTATATATCAAAAAATCACAGGGGGAAAAGTCTCAACAAGTGCGGCAAATATTTAGACATAAAACATATTGCATGCACAACAAGTCATCATTGACTGAAAAAACCCCCGATGAAAAAAATATCATTTTTTAAAAATTTTTACATGTTGTTTTAATAGAACCAAACACTCAAATCATATGTCCAAAAATCTTAGTGCAATGCTGTAAAAATTCATGCATCGACCATCCATACCAGCTTACATGTAAAACGTGCCAAAAACCACTTATCTTTATGGTATAAGTCCCAATCTGTTCCTACTCGCATGTATATTCCGATGGTCCATTTTGAGATTCTTCCTCAGGGAACCATAACGTGGAACAAAGGAAAACTGATGACACTAAAAAAACAAAAAATCATAATTCAAAAAAACTGCTAGATAAAATTAGACATACAAAATATGTAGACAACAATTTAACATGAAGTACTGCCTCGCTGAAAATTAAATCAATTATTTTCAGCGAGGCAGTACTTCATGTTAAATTGCTGTCCACATATTTTGTATATTTTGTATGTTTAATTTTATCTAGCAGTTTTTTTGAATTATGATTTTTTGTGCATATGCGCACACTCGGGACATGTCAGTGATCCCATGTTAAGCCCTTTTACATAATAACATAGTAGATGATGGCAGAAAAAGACCTGCATGGTCCATCCAGTCTGCCCAACAAGATAAACTCATATGTGCTACTTTTTGTGTATATCTTACCTTGATTTGTACCTGTCCCTTTCAGGGCACAGACCGTGTAAGTCTGCCCAGCACTATCCCCGCCTCCCAACCACCAGCCCCTCCTCCCACCACCGGCTCTGGCACAGACCGTATAAGTCTGCCCAGCTCTATCCCCGCCTCCCGCCACCGGCTCTGCCACCCAATCTCGGCTAATCTCCTTAGGATCCATTCCTTCTGAACAGGATTCCTTTATGTTTGTCCCACGCGTGTTTGAATTCTGTTACCGTTTTCATTTACACCACCTCCTGCGGAAGGGCATTCCAAGCATCCACTACGCTGTCTGTGAAAAAATACTTCCTGACATTTTTCTTGAGTCTGCCCCCCTTCAATCTCATTTCATGTCCTCTCGTTCTACCTCCTTCGCATCTCCGGAAAAGGTTCGTTTGCGGATTAAGTACATAAGTAATGCTACACTGGGAAAAGACCAAGGGTCCATCAAGCCCAGCATCTTGTCCACAACAGCGGCCAGTCCAGATCACCCTTACCTATAACCATCCTGACTCTCTTTTGTATTTTTAACCGGATTTTACCTGCTGACTCCCTCTCCCCACCTATGATCACTGGGTTCCCTGAATTCAAAGACACTCTGCTTTGATAATCTCCCAGAAATTACACCCCTCCTTGTTATTTTCAAAATTCCTCTGAAAAGTGAAAAAAATGCTATTTATCTCTTCCCTCGGTATACTTTACCAGTGGTCCTAATCTTCTAGTTTGCCACTTATCATCTCCAATGGGGTAGCTTCCTCACTGTTCACATATTACTAGAAAAAGAAGCTCCCTGCAGTCTCACACTGGTTATAGGCCTCTGCCCCTGCTCCTCACTTTACATTTGGCCCAAGGCTTTGTTCAGCATCCAGGACCTTATCGACTCAGAAGCCCTGTGTTCCTTTCCTATCAGTATGGCAAAGAGAAAGAGAACTTTCCCTCAAAAGACTTCAGTTTATAACCTTTCTGACCTTGCCAACTCCTCTTTTGTCCATTCCTAATGTAGTAAGCGAGCTACAAAAATCACTGTTGTTTCTATTAACTCACACAAGGCATATTTTATCTTTGCTTAACCCATTAAGTACCAAATTAATGTGTGGCTAAAACTGATATATTATTTTTGTTTGTACTTTATGACTGACACGTAACAAAATAACAGTGGAAACAAGTACAGGACTATTAAATGATTTCAAACTCAAAAGTTATAAACTGATCTATATATAGATCAGTGGCACCCAATGAGACCTGTATCTCAATTGTCATTGAACGAGTGTGATACTGTCAGGTTCTCAGGTTCAGAGCCCCCGGGGCCGGGCTCTGGAGCAAACTTGAGCCCTTGGGCTGCTGACGAGGAGTGACAGCAGCAGGCAAAACCCACCAACCAACGCTGGGCAAGCACACCTGCACTGGCAGGGACTGCAGGCACCGCCCAGTGAGCCGGAACACACCGACTGGAATCCCCCGGACTGGAGGACACAGGACTGGAACACTGGACTGGAATCCCCCGGACTGGAGGACACTGGACTGGAACACTGGACTGGAACACACCGGACTGGAACACACTGGACTGGTCCGTACAGCTTCACCTGCACTTAGCCACTGCCCCCCAAGGGTTGAGCCCCTGGGTTCGAGTGGCCAGCAGGACTTACTGGATGACACCAGATGACACAGGGACCAGGAATGGAAACAGAAGTACTCCTAAATCCTAAACTGACCTAAGTACTCCCAAGCCCTAAACCAACAGAAGTGTTCCTCACAGTAAACCAACAAAAGGACTTCCTAAGCCCTATATGTCTGTACCTGTGACCTCACCCTGGGCACGATACTTCACCCTACAATACCCTTAGAATACCTCAGGCAAAATATCGTGTATCGGACAGGGTTAAGATACAGACATTAACACTAGCCACGTCTCCCTGTTTCTAAAACGGGGAAAGGAATGAAACTAAATTGGGTATATATTTTAATGTAATAATTCAGGAACACAAAGAACATTCACCTTAATAATTCAAGAACTTATTATTTTTATTTATATTATGGATATGAGTAAAGTTCATACCCATTTAACAAATTCAATATTTTTTATTTAGTACATCAACAATCTGACAGACCCACTTCTCCTACGTCTTATCAGATAAGTATAAATTAAATCTTAGCAAAACTTATTAACTAAATATGTATTTCATCTCAAAATTTTGACTAAACATTCCTTTTTTCTATAAGAATTGATTCTTTGTTATTATATTTTTTTTCCAGCTCTCTCATCCGTCAAGCAGGTAAGTATAGTTTGTGTTTTCTCTCTCTCTCTTCCTTTTGTTAGCCTTTTATAAATCAGTTTTTGTGCTGTTCTGTATGCTAACGTCAATGCACTTAGCTTTTGTTTTCCTGCTTTCTTGTATATCTTCTGCTCTTCTTCTTTCTTTAACGTTGGGTACCGTACTTTTACTGGAGACTGAAGCTGGAAGCTGGCGAAGGAATACCTACTACTCTAATCTTTACAAACTCAAAGGAAAAAAACCTATTCCCTATGCAAATGCTCCAATAGTTTAAAATTGTTATTATTTTTCTAGCTACCCAATTAAATAAAAATATAATCATGAATCCCTATACTAGATCCCACCCTCAATTAATTCTCCCAGAATAAATTATGGAAACCTCACAGTTGGTATTATAATAATTAAATATGTACCAGAAACCAACTCTTTACTCCATTATTGGTTATCTTTATGTGTATATATATTTATTGTATGCCAGTACCAAACTTAAAAGTAACCTGGCACTAAACATACACATTATCCATACATGCGCTGCAGTGGAATTACTTTTAAATTAAGTAACCAGAGAGCAGTTCAGCAGACTGTAACGTTAATAAACAGGGCCAGCTGCCCATTCAGAACATCTCTGTACTCTAGTCATTCTCAGAATGGGTGCTATAACCTTTAAAGTCACACCAAATTTGAATAAATATTTTCCTTATTTGAGCTTCTCAATACTGTGTTTAATACTACAGGGTCAGCAGTTTACTCGAAGCTCAGACTTTCACTCACCCATCTCAGAGCCAAACGACCGCGGGGCTCTTTTAAATTAACTAAACCAGTCTTTACACAAATGTATCAAGTCAATTCACTGTTTACAATCTTTTGTAACTTTTAAGTAAATTTTACACAGTTCTGGACGGACCCTCTCACACACATCCGTCCAGTCATCTAATACCCACCCAACTGACAACTGAAGGCAGTTTAGAATCCTTCTTACCTTCCCCAAGGAGCTCGAGCCTCACGCACGAGCCCAACCTTCTAAAAGTCCCCACAGCAACAAAACAGCATTTTTAAACACTATTAAACACCTTCTAGACATATATATTTAATTTCTATTAAAACTGACATGTCTAATTGTTACCTGAAAGCTCTTGTAACCTGCAAATTCCTCATTTTGTCTTGGCACGAGCGTCCTTCCTCACTCCGTCGCGAGCCAGCATCGTCCGCGTGCCTCCCTCTGCACCCGACTCTTCTCCACCTCCTCCCAGTGCGCGCAGCCACCACGCGACCGGCCACTTCATTAAAATAAAAATAAATGCTGGGAGAGTGCACCGGAGCACTCCCTCACTCTTCCTCCGGTCCCACGCCGACCTTATCTTCTCTTCGGAACCGGCTCTGCACTTTTAAAAGAGCCGGTTCCCTTTAAGCTTAAAGAATCCCGGGCCCTGCGTCAAAAACGTGCGTCTGACGTCATTACGTCGACGTCAGACGCCGACGCAGGGCCAATCAGAGCCCAGAACACTTCCCAAGCTTTCCCCGGGCTTCCCCTTCTTCGCCTTCGCCCCGCCCATCGCCGAACAGCTGACTCACGCTGCCGGAGCGCCTCACTCTCTCTCTGGCGCGACTTCGCCACAATTGTTATAGCGCCGACGCGCCAAAAACAACCCGAGCTCCACAACCCTCCAACGCGATGGCGAACACCCTTGGAGAGCCTCAGGTACTAAAATAATTTAACCCCTCATGGGTTACATGTCAATCATAATTTACTTCTTGACACACTGTCCTCATTCGGGTTCCAGGGCTTCGTCCTCTCCTGGTTCTCCTCGTATCTTTCCCAACGCACCTTCAGAGTTTTTTCTAATGGCTCTTCTTCCACCCCCGTCCGGCTCTCTGTTGGGGTTCCTCAAGGATCTGTCCTTGGACCGCTTCTTTTCTCGATATACACCTCTTCCCTGGGCTCGCTGATCTCATCACATGATTTCCAGTACCATCTCTATGCCGATGATACCCAGCTCTACCTCTCCACTCCCGACATCACAGTCGAAACCCAGGCCAAAGTTTCGGCCTGCCTTTCAGACATCACTGCCTGGATGTCCAACCGGCATCTGAAACTGAACATGGCAAAGACTGAGCTCCTTGTCTTTCCACCCAAACCCTCCTCTCCTCTTCCCCCACTCTCCGTCTCTGTTGAAAATGCCCTCATCCTCCCCGTCTCTTCAGCCCGCAATCTCGGAGTCATTTTCGACTCCTCCCTCTCCTTCTCTGCCCATATCCAGCAGACAGCTAAGACCTGTTGCTTCTTCCTCTATAATATTAGCAAAATTAGCCCATTCCTCTCTGAACAGACCACCCGAACCCTCGTCCACTCGCTCGTTACCTCTCGTCTTGACTATTGCAACCTTCTTCTCGCTGGTCTCCCGCTCAGCCACCTATCCCCCCTTCAATCTGTCCAAAATTCCGCCGCACATCTTATCTACCGCGTGAACCGTTACTCTCATATCACCCCTCTCCTCAAGTCGCTTCACTGGCTCCCGATCCGCTACCGTATACAGTTCAAGCTTCTCCTATTGACCTTCAAGTGCACTCAATCCGCAGCCCCCCATTACCTCTCCACCCTCCTCTCCCCCTATGTTCCCATCCGTAACCTCCGCTCTCAGGACAAATCACTCCTATCTGTACCCTTTTCCACGACCGCTAACTCCAGACTCCGCCCCTTCTGCCTCGCATCACCTTATGCCTGGAACAGACTTCCCGAGCCCATACGCCATGCGCCCTCCCTGCCCATTTTCAAGTCCTTACTCAAAGCCCATCTCTTTTCCCTTGCTTTTGGCGCCTAACCACCCTCCCCACTCATGATACCTACACTGACTACATAGTTTGTTACCTTTAGATTGTAAGCTCTCTCAAGCAGGGACTGTCCTTCCCCATGTTTAAACTTGTACAGCGCTGCGTAACCCTAGCAGTGCTATAGAAATGCTAAATAGTAATAGTAGTAGTAATACTAACAGGAGTGCCCCTAGGCACTGACCTAACAGGAGTGCTTCTCACAGCACCAAAAGGAAAAGCAGGGGAGTTACAAGGGAAAGGCAGGGAAGCTAAACACATAAGCTAATAAAGGTGCTTCCTAAGCACCAAACTTCAGCAGACCTAACACAGGTGCTCTGAGCACCAAGCTACAGAAGCTCTACACTCTAAACTAACTAAGGTGCTCCCACGCACCAAACAACCAGAAGAGCTCCTAGCACTAAAAGGGAAGACAGGGGAGCCACAAGGGAAAAAACAGGGAAGCTAAACACGTAAGCCAAAAGTGTTTCCAAAGCACCAAATACAAACAGCAAAGACTGCAATGCTCCCAACAGCACAAACACCAGAAGTACTTCTAACAGCCAAATCTGCAGAGTTCCTAACAACACCAAACCCTGAAGTACTTCTATCAGCAACAGAGCTTCCAAAGCCCTACACACAGCAATGCTTCCAAAGCACCAAGAGGGAAAAGCAGGGGAACCACAAGGGAAAAGCAGGAAAGCTAAACACACAGTCACAAGTGCACACTGCACTAACACTAACCTGGTAATACCAATTTTTTTAAATGGTTCCAGTGGTGATCCAGGAAATTACAGACCAGTAAACCTGACTTGAGTGCCGGGCAAAATAGTGGAAACTATTATAAAGAATAAATTACGGAACACGTAAACAAACATGGTTTAATAAGACAGAATCAGCATGGGTTCAGCCAAAGGAAGTCTTGCCTCACCAATTTCCTTAATTTCTTTGAAGGCATGAACAAACATGTGGATAAAGGTGAGATAATTGTGTTTATTCAGTCATGGTGATACCATGACAGAGCAATGAAGCCACACAGAGCCTGCAAATATGTGGGATACAAATGCAGTAAATAAATAATTGATGTAGTGTATCTAGATTTTCAGAATGCTTTTGACAAACTTCCTCATGAGAGACCCCTTAAAAAATTAAAAAGTAATGGGATAGGAAGCAATGTCCTTCTGTGGTTTAGGAATTAGTTATTGGACAGAAAACAGAGGGTAGGCTTAAATTACCATTTTTTTTCAATGGAGGAGTGTGAATAGTGGAGTGCCACATGGATCTGTACTAGAACTGGTGCTATTTAACATATTTATAAATGATCTGAAAATCGGAACGAGTGAGGTGATTACATTTGCAGATGACACAAATCTATTCAAAGTTGTCAAAACACATGCAGAGTATGAAAAATTGCAGGAAGACCTTAGGAAACTGGAAAGCTGTGCATCCAAATGGCAGATGAAATTTAATGTGGACAAATTTAAAGTGATGCACATTGGGAAGAATAATCTTGATGTTAGGGTCCACCTTAGGAGTCAGCACTTAACAAAACGATCTAGGTGTCATTGTAAACAATACACTGAAATCTTCTACCCAGTGTGTGGTGGCTAAAAAAGCAAACAGGATGCTAGGAATTATTAAGAAAGGGATGCAAATTAAGACCTAGAATATTATAATGTCTCTGAATCACTGCATGGTGCAACCTCACTTTGATTATTGCATTCAGTTCTGGTTGCCGTATCTCAAAAAAGTTATAGCAGAATTAGACAAGGTTCAAAGAAGAATGACCATGGTAAAGGGGATGGATCTCCTCCCATATGAGGAAAGGCTAAAGAGGTTAGGGCTCTTCAGCTTGGAAAAGAGACGACTGAGGGGGGATATGATTGAGGTCTATAAAATCCTGAGTAGTGTAGAATGGGTAAAAGTGAATTGATTTTTCACTCTTTCAAAAAGTACAAAGACCAGGGGACACTGAATGAAATTACAAGTAAATATTTTTTGATTGTACCTGCACCACTCTGGTTCTGAGAGGCTCCTATTTAAGCTGAACTGGCTCACACCCCAGTGATTCTCAATTCATCTCCAATGATAAACATCCTAAGATGTATCAGTCCTCTCATATTTTCCCAGGATGCCACTAACAAGTAGAATTACATACTATATCTAACTTATAGCAGCAATACATCAGACTGCTGATGATACCCTGTCCTTCAACACTGCCAGATAATCCAAACAACAAGGTGAACTCATATCCTTGAAGACACAGCATCAATATTCTTTTATAGGACTATAATGCCACAGATAACAATACAGTTCCTTCCTTAACACAGGAAGGTTCCAAACATATGTAGGCAAGCATACAGCTCTCTGAAACAATCCAATATTGCTCTCAGAGTTGTTGTCATGGATCCCCAGCTGGGGCGTGGGCAGTCATTAAGGCTTAGATCCCTGAGGCTCAGTGCTGGCATAGACTTGTCACAGTCTAGGACAAGGAACTGCATAAAGTAAGTTTATCTGCCACTATATTTTATAAAAATAATTCCAAAATATAACAGGCACTCAGAAATCACAGAATCCAAGCAATAAAGCGAGATTCAGGAATCCCAATGCGAAAGGGGCACACAAAAGAGACTTGAACTGACGGAAAGCATCAGATACAGGAAGGCAGGCCAAACAGGAACCGGTATGGAGAAGAGGCAGAGAGCAATGAAGCAGTGAGAAACAAGTCCACAGGCAGGACAGAAACACCCAAGCCAACTGGACTGATCCCCCATAGGCCAACTCACATGGAAGTGGAGGAGTAGCCTAATTGTTAGAGCAATATCCTGAGAGCAGGCTTTTTGTGCCCTTAGGCTCCCTAAGCCAGTACCTCACCTGGCTCATGCCTTAAGCCAGCCCTGCCTCCAAGGATAGAGAAATTAAAACAGTACCTAAATACTACTCACCTTGAGCTAGTACTGAAAAGTCTGAGTTTAATTCCATAATCATTTCCCCTACTAATTTGGTTTCTGCCAGGTACTTGTGACGTGGATTGGCCACTGTTGGAAGCAGAGTACTGGGCTAGATGGACCATTGGTCTGACCCAGTATGGCTATTCTTATGTTCTTATGTTCCCCACGTGCAGCAAAAGGCACACACAGCAGTAGACTGGCTGGGATCCAGCCCACAGGAGATTAAATAGTTCTACCTGGGAAATTGATGCCCAGGACCAACTCAAAGGGTTCTTGTACCCTGAGCCAACATCTGCTACTGTGTCCCTACCTTTGAGCCAATCTTTTGATATGAGCCATGCAGGTAGGATTAAATTTTCAGCCAGGACAATCACCAGCTTAAGTTAAACACCGGCATTAATCAATATAGTCTGTATCGTCATCTATATAGGTAGCAGCACTGAATATACAGATAGTGCAGTGACTGTACCTGCAGTATGAGGGTAATTATATATGGGATCATTTGCTTTTAGGAACCAAGAATGTTCCTATTTGGAACATATTCTATAAAGAAAAGTAGAATGGTGTAAATAGATTGTTAAAGAATGCACATAGGGATCAATATTCGAAGCCAGTTAAGTAGGTAAGAAAGCCACTGAGAGGGCCCTAAGGGAATATTCAGTGGCACATACCCAGATAGTGCCACTGAATATCCTCTCTAACCAGTTAAAGATAAACTTGCTATTGTGTGGGAGGTCTGGGGGACAGAGTTGGGGTGGAGTCAGCCCTTATCCAGGTACCAGTTTTATATCAGCTGGGCTCTGTATAAGAAAACCATGCAAATACGACGGCACAAAAACCAGTCCTAACGTTGTCTGATCAAGCCTATAAAGGTTTTATTTATTTATTTATTGCATTTGTATCCCACATTTTCCCACCTATTTGTAGACTCAATGTGGCTTACAGAGGTCTGTTACGGCATCGCCATTCCAGGATATCAGATACAATTGGTGATGCAAAGAAATTAAGGATGGGAAAGAAGTTCTAAGAAAATAGATATAGAAAGATGACTTTCAGAACTGGGGTGGATTGTTGAGGTGGTATAGTTAAGCTATGGGTCCTCTTTGTAGGCCTTGTTGAAGAGATACGTCTTCAGAGATTTACGAAAGTTAGATATTTTGTCGATTGTTTTCAGGTCAGTTGGTAGTGCGTTCCACAACTGCGTACTCATGTAAGAGAAGGAAGTTGCATGTATAAGCTTGTATTTTAATCCTTTACATCTGGGGAAGTGTAGATTGAGAAATTTTTGAGATGATCTTTTGGCATTTCTGGGAGGCAGGTCCACGAGGTTTAGCATGTAGGTCGGGGTGTCTCCGTGGATGATTTTGTGTATAATCATGCAGATCTTGAATGCGATCCGTTCTTTAAGTGGGAGCCAGTAAAGTTTCTCTCTTAAGGGTTTTGCACTTTCATATTTTGGTTTTCCAAATATGAGTCTGGCGGCGGTGTTCTGGGCTGTCTGGAGTTTCTTGATGGTCTGTTCTTTGCAGCCAGCGTACAGTGCATTGCAATAGTCCAGGTGACTTAATACCATTGACTGTACCAGGTTACAGAAGATGGATCTCGGGAAGAAATGTTTTACTCTTTTGAGTTTCCATATGGAGTGGAACATCTTTTTCGTTGTATTCTTCACGTGGGTTTTGAGTGTGAGGTTTCGATCAATGGTAACTCCAAGAATTTTCAGATTATTTGAGACGGGAAGAGAAAAGTTTGGTGTGGTTATGGTGGTGAAGTTGTTTGTATTATGCTGTGAGGTGAGTACAAGACATTGTGTTTTTTCTGCGTTAAGTTTTAACTGGAATGCATCCGCCCAGGAGTGCATGATTTGGAGGCTTTGGTTGATCTCGTTGGTGATTTCATTTAGATCATGTTTAAACGGGATATAAATCGTGACATCATCTGCATATATGTAGGGGTTGAGGTTTTGATTGGCTAGTAATTTGGCTAAGAGTATCATCATCGGGTTGAAGAGGGTTGGTGAGAGGGGGGATCCTTGGGGTACTCCACATTCGGGTGTCCATGGGGCTGATATATCCGCGTTCGTTGTCACTTGGTATGATCTTGTGGTTAGGAATCCTTTGAACCAGCTAAGAACTTTACCTCCAACTCCGAAGTATTCTAGTATATGTAATAGTACTCCATGATTGACCATGTCGAAAGCACTGGACATGTTGAATTGTAGGAGGAGTATATTGTTGCCAGTTGCAATTGCTTGTTTGAATGAGTTCATTACCGACACTAGTACAGTTTCAGTGCTGTGATTCGACCTAAATGGAGCAGAAATGGCAGATCCACATGAAAACACAATTATGTGCCCATTTCTAGAATAGTATCTAAGTATTTCCGTGTGGATCTGTGAGGGGGTGTAACAATGAGAGGGACATGGGCGCTATAGAAATGATAAGTAGTAGTAGTAGGAGTAGTAAAATGAATGTATCCCTTGGTAAGATTATGATTTGCTGATACAGTGAGCCCGGGTAGAACGTTACTGGGGAGAGTGACTGGGAGGTTCCTGGGAGGAGTTAGGAGGAAATAAGAGGGGAAACCAAGAACAGGAAGTGTCTTTGGTTGCCTTAAGGTTATGAGATACCTATGAACCCTAGCCAGGCGACCCTATGAAAAGAAAGGGGTCCTGTGGTGCTATCTCTAATAGACTAGAATTAAAGAACAGTTGCTGTCAGTTTGCCAAAACTGGCAAAGGGAACCAGAGCTTTGGGAGGAATTGGGAAGTTTGTCCCGTAAACGGAGTTTTGGGGCAGTGATGAGCCTGCCCAAAACCGAGGTGTTATCCTCTGAGGTACACTGTGAAGAAGGTTATCCTTCATGTATTGCTGCATGATCGTAATGGAACGCATCAGGAGGAAGTAAAGCTAGTCTGGGATTACATCTGTCTGCAGGACAGGCATAAAGCGATTATGCACTAGTATAGCCCTGGGAAGAAAATGACTACTTGTAATTACCCTTGAGGAGTATAATTGAAATTGCATCATTGACTGTGTTAAAGATCATTGCAGCAAGAATTACTAGTTACTACTACTACTATAAATCACTTATATAGCGCTACCAGTCGTACACAGCGCTTTACAATTGAACATGAAGAAAGACAGTCCCTGCTCAAAAGAGCTTACAATCTAAATCAGGACAAACAGACATGACCAATAAGGATAAGGGAAGAACAGACAGAAGGACTCATAAGGATAAGATAAAAGTTACAAGTTACTAGTTGCTAAAGTTACAATAAAAAACTTAAGTTTGCTCTTAATCCTCCTGAACTGTCACATGGTTCCTGAACTGGAGAGCTGAAGGGAACCCATGGATTGGATAACTGTCTCTCAACCCCAAACTCATATTCCGGACCATTGCCCATCCAGCCTGACTGAGAGGATGCTGGAAGTGTGTGTGCTAGTGACCTGAGTGAGAGAAAGAGTGATCCAGGACTGTAGCTAACCGGGTGAGTCCCAGGTTACACGTGCAGTGTTATAGAATAGTGTGGATCCATGTCCAACTTGCATACTGGGATTTACACCTGGTATCAGTTGGTATAGCTTCTCACACCCAAAGTTGAGCATGTATCCCACTGATTTTCTTTAATCTTTTTTGGTGTTGAATTTTAAGTGCCATTTACTGAATCCAGTCCATAATAACAAAGAATTATGAACTATCAAAAAACAAGAAAGCAACAAGTGACCTTGTTTTGACCTCACTGGCTGGTTTTAACACATAATAGCCATTAACACAGATTCAGGTTATCATCTGCAGCACATTAAAACCCTTGCTAGCTGCTTAACACAGCTTAGTAAAATGGCCTCTAACATTTTAAAGGAATGAACCCCCCTGTTTAAAAAGCCATGCAGCGATGCCATCACAGTCCATTCAAAGTGAATGGGCTGTGTTGGCATTACCGCACCAGCAGCTGCTACTGTGGCTTTGTAAACAGGGGGGTAAATGCATGCGAATCAATGTACATCTCTACTGTTTTGAGTATGTGTAGTCACTAACTTTGTCATAAGTATGAGCCAAAATAGTTGAATGCTAAAATAAACTGGTAGTATCAGAACGATAAATCATCCCTATCTAAATAAATAAAATCCCCCCTCAGACGTTCTGAAGCTCACTCCATCTGTCCTGAACTCCTGTCCTCCTGGTAGGCTAGGCTATTCGGACTACTCACCCTCAGTCTCAGCCACGCCCATCTGGGCCGTAGACCACGCCCCCATCTGCACATAAAAAGCACCCTCAATGTTCTAAAGCACACTCTGAGGCTTCAACAGTTCGTATGTTCGAAGCTCTGTAACCATTTTTAAGCACACTACATCTCTGCCCCGCCCTGACCTATCAGAGAAGGGAGGAGTGTCACAGCTGCACCGCTCTGACCTATCAAAGGGAACTGAAACAGGAAAAGGGAGGAGCGTCACACCGAATGACGGACCTATCAGAGGGAAGTCAAATAGAAGAAGGGAGGAGCGTCAGAGGCCAAGGGGACGGCCGTATCTACGTCTCATAGATTTCCTTGCTTTCTTTTCAGTGTATTGCAGCTGCAGCCACTTAGGTAAGTCTAGCAAGCCTGTCAGCTACTGAATACAGAAAGCAAAAGATAGCATGTGGGAACTTGCTCCATTTTGTTCTCTGGAATGCAGTGATTATTATACAAATGGTCTTGCTTTCATTATTTTGGTAGGGGCTGCCTTCATGACTGTCCACAGTCCCCCCCAGTCCTGACACCTGACAGGGGGGACAGGGAAGGACACTCACTGTCTCACATACGCACTCGCACACACTCATTCTCACATACACACACGCACTCTCACAGACACACTCACACCCACTCTCTGTCACACACACACACTTGCACATTCTCACTCTCACACAGTCACTCTCACAGACACTCTCTCAAACATACACACTCCGTGCAAAACCTTGCTAGCGCCTATTTCATTTCAGCCAGAAACGGGCCTTTTTTTACTAGTATTTAATAATAATGGTTATGAAATTATTTGCACTTGATTCCATAATCCCCTGTTCAATTTTTGCTCAATATAAATAATTGTAGCCCTAACAATTAGCCCAGCATTTTTCAACCAGTGCACTACGACAGGTCCACAAGTGTGCCACAGGAGTTGAGGATCAAAGTTTTCTTGTCTCTAGTGGTCGGTGGCAGCAAGCAGCAAGCTGTGAGCAGAGAACATTGATTCATATAGCTTGTTCATACCAACCCGGGATCCTTCTCTCTGAAGTAACATCCTGTTTCTATATAGGTGGGAAGTGTCAGAGAGAAGGCTCCGGGGTTGGCGCAACCAGGCTGTATGAACTGCTGCTTGCTGCTGCCAACCACTAGAGACTTTTTAAAAGGTACATTGGGGGGGAAGGGTCAAGAGAGACAAGGGGAGATGCCTGGTCACTAGCTGGAAAGAGGAAAGGAGGGAAAGATACTGGACTATTTGTGAAGGGTAAGCGGGGGGGGGGGGAGAGAAGGTAAATACTGGATTATTTGTGAGAGTGGGGGGCAGAGAAGGTTGATGTTAGACTACTTGTGGAGGAGGGGGGAGAAGGTAAATTGACAATTTTAGCACTGTGTAAGTGTGCTGTGAGATGAAAAAGGTTAAAAAAAAATCTTTGAATTAGCTTGTTCCATCAAAAGCCATCTCTGCAGTAATTCTGTCTCAGTGAATTTCTTTCTGTTACTTTATTAAGTCAATCAACCATATAATAGGCACTCATTGCTAAGTATATTTTGCAAAACTGTGCCAGCTCTAACACTGAGAAGACAATCAGGGAAGCTGAAGTGAAAAAAAAGTGTTTATACATAACCTATGGGATGATTATTCCCAGCAATGTGGTCAGATTTGCATGGCCCCCATCTATAAGACTGGAAGAGGACAAACTCTGTGGTAACATATATTTCACATATTTTGAACCATTCCTTTTGTTCTGTAGCCTGAAATAAATTAGTTTGAATTGGTATAGCTACTTTTTTTTTTTTTTAGTAAAATTCGGAGATAAATGTTGAAAATCGTAGCCTGTAACAGTCAGGGTTCAGCAAGGTGCCCTATTTCCATTTTCATATTTAATATAGAGTCAGGAGCGATTATGAGAACATTTTGGACCTATTACACAATTTATTATGTATGTATTATTTGTGTTTGCCTTTGAAGTCACATCCAGGCAGGACTGTGGAAAAACCAGAGTTCTTAGAAGTGACTAGACATTAGACCTACAAGAATCTGAACATAAAGAAAACTGAGATAAATTTTACTTTATTTTAATTATATTTTTTTTCATTTTATCCAGTGGCTTCTCTTTTATGTTTATTGCTACACTTTTTTGTTATTCTTGTAATCTACTTATATTTTTCTTAGTTTGGAGAAATATAAATGAATAAATAAAAACCATTAAAGACAGGTAAGACTGACGTCAGAGCCAGGCGAAATAGTGGAAACTATTATAAAAAATAAAATTACAGAACACATAGAACAACATGGTTTAATGGAACAGAGTCAGCATGGAAGAGTAGGCTAGTGGTTAGTGCAGCGGCCTGGGGGACTGGGTTTGATTCCCACTGTAGCTCCTTGTGACTCTGGGCAACTCACTTAGGGAGTCCTTTTACAAAGGTGCGCTGAAAAATGGCTTGCGGTAGTGTAGGCGTGGGTTTTGGGCGCACCTGTAAAAAAGGCCTTTTAAATATTTTTGCCAAAAATGGATGTGGGGCAAAATGAAAATTGTCACATGTCCATTTTGGGTCTGAGGCCTTACCACTAGCCATTGACCTAGCGGTAAAGACTCACGTGGTAACCGGGCAGTAATGACCTATACGCGCCCAGTGCCACTTGGTGTGCGTCCATTACGCACACCCAAAAAAAGAGAGATATTTTTCAGATGTCAGACGCGCATATTGGATGCGTGCCAAAACTGAAATTTACCGCAAGAGCCACGTGGTAGTCGGGTGGTAACTCCATTTTGGTATGCGTTGTGCGCGCGTAGACGCTTACGAGGCTTAGTAAAAGGACCCCTTAATCCTCCATTGCCCCAGATACAAAGTAAGATATATAAACTGCTTTGATTGTAACCACAAAAAGGCGGTATCCCAAGTCCCCTTCTCTTTCCCTTTCCTTTCTTTCCTCACCAATTTGCTTCATTTCTTTGAAGACATGAATAAACGTGGATAAAGGGGAGTAAGTTGATGTCATGGGATGTGATCAGAGGACCAAGAAAATAAGAGCATAGAGAGAAAAGGGCCCAAATTATTTCAGAGATACACTGATTGATAGTGGGATAATAGAGGAGGATCCATTCTGAAATCTAAGTGAAGACCGAGTATCAAGGATTATGTGATAATCAAGTGTAAAAATCAGTGGACAGATCAAGAAAGATGGCAATCAAATGACGTACCTTGGATTTGGCCAGGAACAGGCAATTTTTGTAGAATGTGGAGGATTAAAGCCAAACTAGAATGGTTTAAGAATGGCTTGAGATGAAAACGTCAAAACAAGACAAGTGAATAGCGTCTTCAAGTAATCTGGATGAAAAAAGGAGGAGTTAAGATGGATAACTTAGCAGGGTAGGTAACTTATAGTGAAGGGTTCTTAAGGAGTAGTGTAATGACATATATATATATATATATATATATATATATATATATTTTTTTTTTTTTTTTTTTTTTTTAAATGGCAAAAACAGTTGCAGTGAAAAGTGATCTGAGGATATACAAATGGAAAAGGATAACAGCAGGGGAGATAGAGCTGAGTAGCTGGGTGGAATGCAAAAGAAGAGAAGATATAGAGCAGGGGTGGGCAAAGTCGGTTCTCAAGGGCCACAACCCAGTCAAGATTTCAGGATTTCCCAAATGAATATGCATGAGATCTATTTGCTTACAATGGAGACAGTGCATACAAATAGATCTCATATATATTCACTGAGAAAATCCTGCAAACCCAACTGGGTTGCAACCCTCAAGGACCGAGGTTGCCCATCCCCAATAAAGAGTGCATTCCTCTGTATTTTAAGAAGAGAAAATAAGAAATACAAAAACTGAAGAGAAGGGTGCAAGAATGAGGTAGGATAAGACCTCATTGTGTAGGAGGTGACCTGATAGAGAACTCGAGATTTACCTAGTGATTTATTTTAATGGAAATAATCAGCCATAGTCTGAGCAGAGAGTAGAGGAGGAGCTGGCAAAGACATCTTTAAAAAGGAGTTGAGTGTGGTAAAGAGATAGCGAAGGACTGAAGTAAGCTAGTTTGTCAGATGAACGTAATAGTTTTCTTTGGCAACTGTTATAGGCAAAAAATGCCTTACCACTGGGAACGCTCAGGCATCTCTTGGTAATTTAGGGATTGGCGTGTGCTACCCATATGCTAAAAAAATATAATTTATTTTTTAGCGTTGGGTGGGTCTGGGTCCATAGAGTGGTTGTGTTCTGAACTAATCGATTAGTGTAGCTACATTGCCGCATACTAACTGATTAGCGTGTGGTTAGCATGTGATCCCTTTCTATCTACAAAATAAGTATCAGTAGGGGCTCACGAGCTAATTGCCACACGCTAGTGTAAGGATGTGCTAAACTACTTTTTACTGCAGCCTGGCAAAATAGCCCCTTAGATCGTGAGCCCATTAGGGACAGAGATAAACCTGAATATAATAAATGTAAATCACTTTAGTTGTACCACAGAAAGGCAGAATATCAAATCCATGACCCTTCTTTAAATTAGTGCTCACAATTGGTGCTTAATTTTAGATGCCCTGTATAGCTTGACCATGTGATAATCAAGAGTAAAAATGCGATGGATGATTCATTGTGAGTAAAAAAATATTAGGTATGACATACATAATGAACAGTATTTGCATTTGTTGACTAGATGCAGGCCTTTAGAAATATACATATAGAATGGAAATTTATAAAGTAACGTTTTAATATTACAGTAATAGAAATCTCAAATATATGACAGTAAACTGACTGGCAGAATTGTTCTCACAAATACCATATGCTTTCGGCCTAGCTAAAGGGCAAACCATACAACTCAACCTGTACCTTGTAAATCTGATTTTCACAGAAATAATCCTTGCTAAGGACGATGCAATATATTTGTAGATTTTATAATGGAAGTTGTTTATCAGCTGTGAAAATGTATTCATGAGTTATTCCCACAGCGTTTGGACATAGGTCCCAAAGTGCTGATTGGATACATATTCTGTTACGGATTTCTGTGACTAATTTGTTCATTTTGCCTACTCACCCTTTTGCCAGATAAACTCATAAGAAATCATGAACACAGGAAAAAAAACGGTATTGGTGCACACATTAATAATGTGTGCATATTGCCAGTTTTATTTTATAGAATTTAGCTTGCCTTAATGTAGAAAGTTCTGTGTATTTGAAAATACTACTTCGGAAAGACTACTGTAATAAGTAAAATTTCTTGTTTTTATTATTAAGATGGTAATTAAACCAGATAATTTGTCCAGCAAGTTACAACAAATTTGCAAAGGGAAAGTATGCACATTTCCTTTTAAAACTAGCCTATGTGTATTCCTGTTACTGTATATGCACAAACTTTCCTGCTTATTTCCACATTCATACATACATATCTCATCCAGTGGCGTACCAAGGGGGGACGGTGGGGGCGGTCCGCCCTGGGTGCACGCCGCTGGGGGGGGGGGGTGCCGCGGCGAGTGCCTGTTGCCCTGTCTCAGTCTGAGAAAGTTCGCAATTCACATGTGTTCACTGCTCCCTCTGAGTCTGCCCCGGAACAGGTTACTTCCTGTTCCGGGGCAGACTCAGAGGGAGCAGTGAACACATGCGAATTGCAAACTTTCTCGGAGACAGAGCAACAGGCGCGCACTGCGGCACCCCCCCCCCCCCCCCGCGGTGTGCACCCGGGGAGGGGTCATTTCGCTGGGGGGGGGAAGAGGTGTCATTTCGCTGGGGGGGGTCACGCTGCACCCGGGGGGGGGCACATCGGCGATCCGCCCCGGGTGTCAGCTAGGGTCGGAACGCCACTGATCTCATCAAAAGCAAATTCCTTTCCAATCCTGAAACTATGAATGTATCCACCCAGTTTTTGTAAACCTATGCAAAAATAAAACAATAACAAAAGTCAACCAGTAGATTCAATACTTCAGTACTTGAAGATATTAAACCTTCATTTAGGGGTCCTTTTACTAAAACTTAGCGCATGCTAATGGATATTAATGTGTGCCACGTGCCACATGGCCTTAGTTTCCAAGTTTATTAAACATTTGATATATCACCCATAGGAATTACCTTCTGAGCGTTTACAGTGCAGTAACAAAAAAGGAAGAAAAGAACACCAAAAATGAAAATAAAAAAGAACAAAAGATCATAGATCTAAAACATAAATAGCCACATAACAAAGAACCAACCATATCATATCATATCCAGTGCTAATCAAATGGGCTCCAACTGTTAGGCCAGTGAGCATTTAGGAACATTTTAGCATATGTGGAGGGGCATTTTCAATATAATGTCTAAATCCATTTTAGACTTTTTGCGAAAAACCTCCAAAAATCCAGTAGCGAACATTGCCATTTTTGAACCTGAAATATGTCTCTCTTTTTTTTTTAAATGGCCATTTGCTAGATGTTGTGCTCAATCCCCCAAATTCTATAAATGACACCTTAAGTTGTGTACAATAATTTGGCCACATGGCCAAATTGCATACAATTTAATTGATTAACAAGCCAATCAGCACCAATAATTGGTACTTAACAACCAAATAGCGATATTAATTGGCTTTAATTAGAATTTATGTGCACAACAGTGTAGGCATATTCTATAATGTGGTGCGCTTAAATTCTAAAGCGTGCAGCCAAAAAGGGGGTGTAGTCATGGGCGTGGAATGGGCAGTTGTGGACGTTTCAAAAAAACTATCCGCACTATTATGGAATACACCCAATCTGAGCCTAAGTTAGGCAAAGGTATTTAGGCCTGGTTTTCGGTAGTCTAAATGGGTGCACCCAGTGATGTGCTGGAGCCGGCTCACACCGGCTCGCAAGAGCTGCTTGTTAAATTTTGACAGCTCTTGCGAGCCGGTTGTTGTTGGGGGCGAGCCGGCTCCATTGCGGGAGGTAAGCATGGCAGGAGGGCACCATCACAGGCCATGCTTACCTCCCCTGCCACTCTGAAGCATGTACAACCATGTCCTTCGCCCCCACCCTCCCCTCCCGCTCCCATCCGTCTTTTTTTAATTACCTCCGTCGAAGCGCGCACTATTTAAAGCCCTGCTGCGTGCTGACCATCTCCAGGCTTCCCCTGCTTGCTTCGGATGATGTTCGTGCCTTAGTCCCGCCTTCATTCTGACGTCATTTCCTTTTTTCGCGAAGGCGGGACTAAGGCACGAACATCATCCAGCAGGGGAAGCCTGGAGATGGCCAGCATGCAGCACGGCTTTAAATAGCAAGCGCTTCCATGGAGGTAATTTAAAAAAGACGGATGGGAGCGGGAGGGGCGGGTGGGGGCAAAGGACATCGTTGGACATGCTTCGGAGCGGCAGGGAAGGGCAGGGGAGGGAGGAGAATCGCTGGGTATGGATGGGTAGAGGGGGCAGGGAAGAGAATTGCATGGATGGGTAGAGGGGAGCAGGGGAGAGACTTGCTGGGCATGGGTGGGTAGAGGGTGGCAGGGGAGAGACTTGCTGAGCATGGGTGGGTAGAGGGGGCAGGGGAGAGACCTGCTGGGCATGGATGGGTAGAGGGGGGCAGGGGAGAGATCTGCTGGGCATGGATGGGTAGAGGGGGGCAGGGGAGAGACTTGCTGGGCATGGGTGGGTAGAGGGGGGCAGGGGAGAGACTTGCTGAGCATGGGTGGGTAGAGGGGGGCAGGGGAGAGATTTGCTGGGCATGGGTGGGTAGAGGGGGGCAGGGGAGAGACTTGCTGGGCATGGGTGGGTAGAGGGGGCAGGGGAGAGACTTGCTGGGCATGGGTGGGTAGAGGGGGCAGGGGAGAGACTTGCTGGGCATGGATGGGTAGAGGGGGGCAGGGGAGAGAAGAGAATTGCTGGGTATGGATGGATAGAGAGGGGCAGGGGAGAGAGGAGAGTTTCAGAACAAGGATGGAGGGGAGAGCAAGAGAAATTCTGGACATGGATGGAGGGGAGGGAAGGGAGAGAGAAGAAATGCTGGACATGGAGAGAAGATAGAGGAAGGAGATTAGATGAGGGAAAAGGAAGTGAGGAGAGAAACTTCACATGGATGGAGAAAATAGGCAGAAGCTGGATCCACTGTACAGTCAAGTATGCGGAGGACCAGAAATTAAGAAGAAAGGAGGAAAGAAAAGAAATAAATGGAAAGGAAGCCCTGGAAACAGAGTCAAGGGAACAGATAGAGAGCAGGAGAATCAGATACTGGACCAGCATGATCAGAGAAACAAAGTCACCAGACAACAAAGGCAGAAAAAAAATAATTTTATTTTCATTTTAGTGTTTGGAATATGTCCACTTTGAGAATCAGGTGCTGAACGTTAAAAGTTTATGTTTATTTACTTAGTTATGGCATTTTATCCCATATTAAACATGAATTAGATTGGAACCTGGGATCATTTAATTTTTTTTTCCTTGTGAGAGTAATGTGTTGGCCGCCCTCCCCCCGGGTATAGCCAGCTCTGCAATTTTTTTCTTTTTTTTTTGGGGGGGGGGGCGCAGAGGTGGGTGGGGGGTGCAGTGGTGGACGGGGGGGGGGGCGCAGATGTGGATGGGGGGATGCCGAGGTGGACGGGGGGGGGGGGGCGCCGGACCGGGGGGCGCCGAGGTGGACCGGGGAGAGAGCCTGTTGTTAAAAATTTACCAGCACACCACTGGGTGCACCTATATTTTAGTCATAAGAATGGCACAAGTACATATTCTATAAACCACGTTTAACTTTAGGCATAGTTTATAGAATCACGCTAAACACATGGTTTTTCAGCGCTGATTTTTAAGGCACCATTTATGGAATTTGGCCCAGGGTGTCTATCTTTTTTGGACCATTTAAAAAAACAAAAAGTCCAAATGAAATACACACAAAATCAAGCCATTGGGATGTAGGAGGAGCCAGCATTCTTAGTAGACTGGCCACACGGACATCCCAGGAAAGCAGTGGGCACCCTAAGGGGCTCTGTAGTGGACTTCACATACAATCTCCCAGGTACACATCTCACTGTTACCCCCTTATATTGTATGATGGGTCCTCCAAAACCCACCAAAAACCTACTGCACCCAACTGTACACCACTACAATAGCCCTTATGCCTCAAGTGTCACCCATATGTGCAGATAGCAGGTTATACATTATTTAGCCGACCAGCAGCCATTCCTGGCCAGCTAAACAAAGCTGAATATCAGGGGTATAAAGTTAATACAGCAAAAATGTTATCCTATTTTTATTCATCAAACTAACTGGGCACTAATCTGAATATTGACTAGTGACAACATTTAGCCAGGTATTCAATGCTGGGACCCAGAAATGACCCGGCATTGGATATCTGGGCTTAATTCTGCCCTCAACTGTCAGCAATTTAAGGCTGCTGACCATCACCGGCTGAATATTTGGCTCATGATGTCAGCACCTTTTATAAAGCTACAGGTTGTTTGCTATCGATTTGTGCTGCTCTTGTGATCTTCTTAACGAAAGATGCTGCAAGCAACATCATTTATACTATTTTATACTGCTCTTCCTTGTTTGGAGTTTCTATTGATGAACAAGTGAATTACAAATTCAATAAATGAAATAGCATAAGTCTTTAGCTGTCTCTGGCTGACATTTCAGACTGGATGGTACTCAACAAACTTAAATTGAACAAGGGGAAGATAACACTGCTCTGGTTTGTTTACAAGAGTTTTTCAAATCACAGAAGTTTTCTTCAGAATCAAGGATGTCGAATATATACCTAAGAGAAAGAGTGGGAATTTAGGGGTGATACTGGACTTGGCTTTTACCTTGAGTCAGGGGCATAGACAGATGGCTGATTTAGGGTGGGCTTGAGACCAAAGGGGGTGGGACCAAAATGTCATCTCCACCTCCCTGCCCGGCACCCCTCAAATTATAACAAATGCCTAAATTTCATCTCTGCCCCCTCCCCCTTTCCAGTGCACCAGAAAAAAAAATCTGTGCTGGCAGGGATCCCCAAACCCCGCCAGCCGAACAAACTTACACTTTATGTGGTGAGTAGCAGCAGCCTCTGTGCATACTCCATTTTGTCCTTATGTAAAAACTGAGCATGAACGGGGGGAGAGAGGGGGCAGGGGAACCAATAGCAGCGGCTCAGGAATACTGCCACTTACTGCACGAGGTGTGAATTTATTCATCGGAAAGGAGATCATCAGCTAGCAGGGTTTTGGGATCCCCACCAGTCACTTCAATGGAGTACACATTTTTGTTGAGCCTGAGCCCAAATTGGTGCCACCCGTGGCTATGCCACTGCCTTGAGGCCCAGATAGCTGTAATGCAAAGCTCATTTTTAGTTTCACAGGGAAACATTGAAACAGATAATGAACCATTAACTGAAATTAGGGAAGCCAGCAAATTTGGCAACACTATAATCATGGGTGATTTCAATTCCCAAATAAAATAAATAAATAATTAAATACATAAATAAATAAGGGACCGTTTTACTAAAGGGTGTTAAGCCCTTAACATGTGGAAATGGGCAACCAAGCAACCCTGTTAAGGGATTTTGTGGTAGTTTCCTTGTTTCTGCATGTTAAATCCTTTGGGCATGATACTCAGCTGGCAGTGATGAGCATTTTTGTTTTTTGTGGGCTGTAAATGGTTCTAACTATAATAAAGCTAAGAACTAAGAAGTGGTCATGTAGCTAAGATGTTCTGGCAGTCCACACATGCTGTCTCAAGTTTCCAGTATGTTTTTAGGTTCCTGGTATCCTGTTTGTTCACTTCCATGTTCAGTCTGTCATGAGGGTTGGGTTGACCAATTAGTCCTTTGTAGGAGACACAAACACCTGGAAACTTGTGGATGGAGTGCAAAGGTAGAGGAATGGCCAACACCCTAACTGCAGAGGTAAAAAAATCACTATGAATTTCTACCTTGAGAGGGAAATCAAGCAGTAGTTTACTGCCTCAGCATGGAGAGTTAAGGCCCTCTACACACTAGATCTACGATCTAAGTACAGTTACCATCTGCTCCTCCCAGCATTCCCAGAGGCAAGCAGAAACAAAGCTCCAAAAGGCATTGAGAGCAGAACATGGGTGGTTATAAGAGCTAATCACTAAGGATTGCGGAAATGCGTGGATCTTGTTTATATACATAGCTTAATAAATATACAGACATGTAGTTTGTAACAAGAAGACAGCACAATCTACCCCATGCAATGGGGACAGAACAGCTATTGTTATAGGTTGGCATGTATATCTAGAGTAAAGTGGCGTGGTAGCTGTATTAGTCTACTTTTAAAGGTAATAAGTATAAATAAAATAAAACTGAGAAAATAAAATGATACCTTTTTTATTGGACTAAATACACTTTTTTGATTAGCTTTCAAAGGTAACCCTTCTCCTTCAGATCAGAAAATCACTATGAATTACTACCCTTAGAGGAGAAAACAAGCAGTAGTTTACTGCCTCAGTATGGAGCGTTAAAGCCCTCTATTTGCAGGATCTATGACCTAGGTACAGCTACAGACCTAGGTACAAGCACAGATTTTCTGATCTGGAGAAGGGTTACTTTTGAAAGCTAATCAAAAAATGTGTTGTTAGTCCAATAAAAAAGAATCAATTATCTTATTTCCTTTTCTTTTTTTTTTATTATTTCTTTATTCATATATTTCCATATATCATCACAATACGTGAATATGCAATCGGCATTTATACAAAAGGCAAAAATAAAAAATAAAGAGAAATATCATTAACAGCCTTTTTGTCCACAAGTTTAGGAAATTTTGGAATCCAAGAATTTAGAATTTAAAGTAAAACATATAGCAATAATTAAGGACTAGTGGTTGCAACCTCTGGTTCAGACCCCAGCCTGCATTTAGGGAGGGCACACAACATTCAATTCCACTCTAGCATCTAAAAATTGTTTTAACTGTTTTGGGTCTACAAATTGAAACGGTTTACCCTCAAGCATTACATTACAATAACAAGGAAAACGTAATATAAAAGTTGCTCCCAGTGCCACCACCCTAGGGTGGAGTTCCAAAAAGGCCCTCCGTCTCATCTGTGTAGGCCTTGAGAGATCAGGAAAAATACAAATTTTTGAGCCCAAAAACAGATTTTCTAAGTGTCTCAAGGAAAGCCTTAATACGGCATTCCTGTCAGGCTCCAGCACAAAAGTAACAAGCAGAGTCAACCTCTGAGTAATTATCTCCAATGAACTTTCAAGGAAAGAAGTAAGATCCATTCCTTCCCCTGCTATCGGGGGATTTTCTTCCACCACTCCACCACTCCTGATGTAATAAGCCCGAGTAAGGAGAGATTCCAAGATGGCGTTGTGAATGGACGCACCTGTGTTAGCTTCTGGAAGTTGCTCTCTTTGTAGGTCCTCTACAACACCTCTGTCACTCATTAAGCATGGGGAAACGGAGGGGAAAAGTGAAGGAACATCCCTCAGCTCCTGTGACTTCTTCAGCCACGAGGCAGACAACTTTGCAATTTTTCAGACAGCAACCAGGTCCTCAGGGCTTTTCGACCCCCTCTGCAACTCTCGGCACTTCGGTGTCGATTGAGAATGGAAACGGGGCTTCCCTGAGCCCCCTGGAACGAGTTGCTCCACCCCAGCCTGGAGGGGAGTTGCTGGCAGCTCTGACAGGGAAGGAAGCCGAAGGGGCTCAGCTCGACCTGTTTGAGGGAGTGTCTGCAGTAACGGAGGCTGAATCTCAACGCCGAGAACTATTGCTACAATCAGCTTCAAAGGTATTGCCTCAGGATATAGTTTCTAAACTTGCTTGTGTTGAAGATCAACCTCACCCTTCTCCAGCCATTAGTGGTGTGAATAGACCAGCAACTGTGACATTAGAGTCACTATGGGATATGGTTTACAGCATTCACACTTCTATGCAAACTACTTTAAAAGTGAATACTTCTGACATAAAGACTCTTTCTGAGGCTGCCCTGCTTCAGGCGCAAAAGATTGCACAGCAAACCTTAGATTTGGAGACTGTGAATATTAAAATTCAAGAAATGGGATCTGTAGAAACAGCTTTGGTTAAGGATAATAATTTCCTACATAAAAGATTGGAGTACCTAGAAAACCAGACTAGAAGATTAAACCTCAGGTTTCTTAATTTTCCCAAATCGCCTTTAATTTCCCCTTTGGACATGGTTAAAAAATATATGATTGATATTCTTGGAATGGATAAGGACTCCTTTTCCTAATTTTTTTTCTATTTATTATATGTATATCTAGTAAAAGATCTAATTAAAAGCAAAGGCTACCTTTAGGCCTACATGCATGTATATGTTTGTGTCAGTTCTTAGGCAAAAGTAAAGTCTATTTTTTATATTTTTTCTCCTTTTTTCTTATTTTTTTCTCTGTCACTTTGGTCTTCACCATGTATAAGAAGTTGAATATCTGCTTTAGTATTGAATGTTTTAGACTGTCATTTTATGAAGCTTTATTACGAGCAGAGTTTGATATACTCCTGGTCACAGGCTCTACAGGAAACATGGCCATGCTAGGCTTTTATTGTCTTTTGTTATTTTTATACGTACAATATTTCTGTGCTATGTTTTTGGTATTAAGTATTTAGTATTGTTTTCTTTTATAATATATATGAATATATACCTTGTATATATTTACTTTCATACTATTTATAGATCTATTTGGTGCTGCTGCTTCTATGCCTTGCTTTCTTTTTGCCTATTTATAGACTGCTGAGTAAGTCATCTTTTTGGTTGAAGAAATAAATGTATAAAGTGACTAATTTCAAGAGTGTGTTATTTGCGTTCTCTACTACCATCTTGGTGGTTGCACAGAGAGTGCCTCGTTATGTATGTTCTCCCACCCAAATCATGCCCTTTAAATCTCCAAATCTCTTTTAAAATCTTGGAGCATCTTCACATACAAATAGCTGCTTTATGAAACAGTGGTTTACACCTGCATGCAATCTACATGTTTAAATGCCAGGATTTATACATGTAGATACTTCTACAATTACTTTCTATATCTAGCAGAAAAACTGTCTATATATTTGGAGATTCTTGTAACCTACGCTATGTGTGGAAACCAGAACACAAAAGTATGAATTTACAAAGCATATACTTTTAATTATAAAATATAAGTCCAAATTTTCAAATCTGTTTAAAACCTCTTTTAAAATAACATTGATCAGGTGTTTCATTTCATTTAGCATAGCTCATAGAAATAATTCAGGGACCCTATTACAAAGGCGCAGGTGGGCTAATGTACGGGTAGTGCATGCCCAATTGACACTACCACTGGGGTAGTGTGTGCACCCAGTGGTAATTTCAATTTTGGTGCATGTCAAATCCCATTGTAGAAAATAATTTTCTATTTTCCACTGTGAGGGTAATTCCTAGCGGTAGTTGGAAGGACACCCATGTTGGCATGCACTGCATGGTTACTACATGGGTAACACGTGAGCCCTTATCACTAAGTCAACGGGTGGCGGTAAGGGCTCAGGCCATATATAGGCGCATGCTAGTTTTCATATTAACACAGGCCCATTTCCTAGCCCATTAAAAAATCACCTTTCCCCAAAAGACACGCCCATACTACCACAGGCCACTTTTTACCATGGCTTTGTAAAAGGGCTCCTCAATCCCTTTAATTTTTAATTATTCTGTCTATGGCAGTAATAAAGTCAGAACACATAGCTATCAAGAACAAAGACATTTGGGGGTGCTGCTGCTGCTGGTATTGAAACCTGGAGGGTAGTGGAATCTAGAGAGTCTTGGAAGCCAAAGAGTTGGGTAGGAAAAGGAGGAAAATTGGGAAGATTAGATGATAGAGAGTGGGTATGGACTGAGAAGGGCCATTTTACTAAAGTAAGCAACTAATGTTTCAATTAGCAGGCACTGTTACCACACAAGTGCAGTAACTGTTATCACAGTGGCATGATGGAACGCGCTGATGCATGCATTAGTTGCAGAATGTGGGTCAGAGGCATGGCCAGCTATAACACCTAGTGAGCATGATGTTGGTACTGCAAGCTAGCTATCACCCAGTATGTGACGGATCTCCAAACGAGGGACCTTTTGGCTCTACGCTCCAGAGTAGTTGATTTCACCCTTTGGTAAAGTGGAGTCTGTATCACTGGACAGAATAATAGCCAAAACACAAGATTAAAGAAGAAGAAGAATAGCACAGAGGTTTGCTCTATGATCACGTCTGTTTTGAGAAGAAACAGCAGCAACTGTTGAAAGTGTTGTTTGCCTGTTGTCTTCAGGAAAGATCAAAGTAGGAGGGTTCCTTCTGTTTCTCTACTAACCACAGTGGAGCAAAGGGTTAATGAGAGGTAGCTGCTATTTAAAAGCTACAAGGACTGGAATTGATTTCTATATAATTTGCCTATTTATAGACTGCTGAGTAAGTCATCTTCTTGGTTGAAGAAATATATGTATAAAGTGACTAATTTCTAGGGTGTGTTATTTATTACCAAATTCTTTTGTACCCTTGCCTTAAAGATTGAAATGTACCCTGAAAGGGAAGGGATTAGAGAAGAATGAGCCTACCAATTGTGAGATCTGGTGGTTATGGATCCTGTCTGTTGTAATAGAAAGGAAGGGAAGCCTTTAAAAAGCTTTCCTTGCTGTTGCTGAACTTTTCTGCTGGTTAATGGTGCTTATTATACTCAGCCGGTGCTTAATAAGCCTAACTGTGAAAGTGTGGTGACAGGTCAGTGTATACTTATATGTACAACTTATATAGGCATTGCCAGGGCATGGTTTGTGTGGAGCAGAGCTGAGGTTTGTTTATTACCATTTTTGATATTCCACTCTTTACAGGAACATCGAAGTGGTTCACAACGATAAAATAGCAGTTAATCAGCAGGAGAAAGGAAAGGAAGAAACCAGGGCCCAACCCACACCAACAACTGATGCTCACTCTAGAGTTGTGCAACTCAAAAACTTTTGTGTTGTGTTACTTACTGTATCATTTACAGAAATGTTCATTTTGTTCTGGGTTTATGGGCTTTGTTGTTGTTGTGGGAGCAATGTTATTAACCATGTGAACTCTTTTGGAGAGAGTGTGCAGTCTTGAAGAGTGCACACTTTTTGCAAAGAATGAGCACTATTTACAAAGAGGGTGCATTATTTGCAAAGAGAGTGCATTCTTTTGTAACAAGTCCCTACTCTTTCCTGATAGTGAGTATAAGAGGAGAAATGGTGGTTCACAGAGGATTGGGTGAGCAACTTTCTGATCAATCTAAAGTACTCTTAAATTTACATTTTTTTAACCTACCATACTGTACTTTCACCATGTTTCATTAATCGTATAAAGAAAACCGTCAGTTGTCACCTGTAGAGGGTGCTCATCTGTACTTTACTCCAAAAGACGGGGATTCAAGAGTTGCAGGTTTCACAGTCTAAGAGGTACTGTTGCCCTCTCTACCTCAGATGTGGCCCTCTGGGTGTCTTAATATAATGTATAGTTAATTCCTCACAGTGCTGCTCTTTTCCAAATGGAGCTTAAACCCAGCCCACTCTTGGGAAGATAGATCCTTACTACAGAAGTACTAGCCCAACATGGAAATTTTCTTTCCAAATGTGTCCCCCCACAGTCCATGGGCTTCCTGCTTCTCTTAAATTGCTGAACAGTCCACTAAAGGAAGAAGAACAAAGAAAGAGTCAACAATGCACAAAGTTTATAGAAGTTTCTTAGCAAGGTCTTTGCCCTCAATTTTTAACAATAATCCCTCCCAACTCTTATAAATCTCCAGTAGCTATAACAGCTCCTGCACAAGCTGGGGTTTCAACTGTGTCTCTCATCTGTTCAGGAAAGGACAAGGTCAGGAAGCCTCACAACCCACTGGGGAATGCTTCTCTATAGATTTCCCAATAAGTAAAAATGGACAAATTTCATTTATTCCCTATATAACTCTCACTTTCCAAATTGCCTTACTTGTTTTGTTATATAATTTGAAGTAAAATTAAAGATATGGATTTGGATTGTTAGTAGAAATGTGCAAAACCATCAAAATGTTAGCATTTTTCATGTTTTGTGTACATTGCCCCTTTTCACAAAAAATGTAAATTTCAGCCTTTTTCTGTAGTAAATTTTTAGTCGTGGAGGGGCATAATTGAACGGCGCTGGCCAAATAGATGGCCAGCCATCTATTTAGCCAGCTCTGCAAAGAGCAGTTCCATACCGTATTTTCGAAAAAAATGGCCGGCCATCTTTTGTTTCGATAATACGGTTCCGCCGGCCAAATGTCAGAGATGGCTGGGTTTGAGATGGCTGGCATCGGTTTTCGCCAATAATGGAAACTAATGCCGGCGATCTCAAACCCGGCCAAATCCAAGGCATTTGATCATGGGAGGAGCCAGCATTTGTAGTGCACTGGTCCCCCTCACATGCCAGGACACCAACCGGGCACCCTAGGGGGCAATACAGTGGACTTCAAAAATAGCTCCTAGGTGCATAGCTCCCATACCTTGTGTGCTGAGTCCCCCAAATCCCCCCCAAAACCCACTCCCCACAACTGTACACCACTACCATAGCCCTTAAGGATGAAGGGGGACACCTACACTTGTGTACAGTGGGTTTGGGGGCTCCCATTTACCACCACAAGTGTAACAGGTAGGGAGAATATATATATATATATATATATATATATTTTGGATGGGAGGGGGTTGGTGACCACTGGGGGAGTAAGAGGAGGTCATCCTCCATTCCCTCCAGTGGTCATCTGGCCAGTTCGGGCACCTTTTTGAAGCTTGGTCCTGAAAAAAAAGGGACCAAGTAAAGCTGTCGAAATACTTGTCAGGGCCGGCTTTCTTTTTTCCATTATCAGGCGAAGCCGGCCATCTCGTGAGCATGCCCCTGTCCCGCCTTCGCTACCCTACCGACACGCCCCCTTGAAGTTTGGCCAGCTCTGCGACGGAAAGCAGTTGGCGCCGGCCAAAATCGGCTTGCGATTATACCAATTTGGCCGGGTTCAGGAGATTGCCAGCCATCTCCCGATTTGTGTGGGAAGATGGTCGGCAATCTCCTTCAAAAATAAGCTGGATAGTCTACTACATGCTAATGATTTTAGAAATTCATAGAAAATGATCCACTGCAGTGCAAAAGCATGTAAAGTAGCTCTACTGTAGTGAATATAGCAAAAAAAACTGGTGCAATAACCTTTTTCCAAAATCAAAATTTTTATGCATACATTTGTTAGCTTTCTCTTTTGCACGAGTAGCAAAGTTGCACTAGGTCACTAATTCCTGATTAGTGTATTGGTTTCATGTGACATAGAATGTGATTATTTCTGAAAACTAACACATATGTACTATTAAACCTTGCAAACGTTAAACAATCTGTGTGACTCCCTCAGTGTTAGGGACCTGAAAGCTGCCCTGGCAGTGTACTTATATCTGATCAAGAAGCTGGAGCTATACTTAGCAGCAAATATTGATCTCCTACATGACTGAAGTGGGTCATCAGGTCAGCCATTTTTGTGATCTAGTGCCACCTTTCCACTTTAGTTTATACAAGAAGGATAAAGATCTTCTTCACATACTTCCTTCTGGTTAATTTTAATCATATTTGTTTCTTCTTTTCCTATACTACTACTTATCACTTCTATAGCGCTACAAGGCATACGCAGCACTGTACATCATACATAAGACAGTCCCTGCTCAAAGAGCTCATAATCTAAGTAGGACAGACAGAAAGATAGACAGACAGAACAGCTAAGAGGTAAGGGAATTAAAGGAGGGGATAAAAGGGTACAGGGCAAGTGTATAGAGGTTAGGAGTCAAAAGCAGCATTAAAGAGGTGGGCTTTTAGCCTGGATTTGAAAACAGCCAAGGACGGAGCTAGACATACAAGTTCGGGAAGTCTATTCCAGGCATGAGGTGCTGTGAGATAAAAGGAACGGAGACTCGAATTAGCAGTAGAGGAGAAGGGGACAAGAGAGATTTATCCACAGAACGGAGTACCCGAGGGGGGGGGGGGGGGCGTAGAGATAGACAAGAGTGGAGAGGTACTTGGGAGCTGTAGAGTGAATGCATTAATAGGTCTTTTTCCCAAGTTGCTGTACTGCCATGTAGGAGGATTTTAAATTTCTGTCACTACTGCTATTGGAAGGAGAACCACCTTTACTGTAATTATTCTGTAGCACATACTTATTGTCAACTGAAAGAACAGGGAAAGTTGGAAATTATTAATGTCATTGTTGAGAAAACATCCATTTCCCTCAGTATTTTTTTTTCAATGTGCATAAAATCTTCTGGGATTGACCAGTTATTGTCCTGTTATACATTTTTATCAGTAAGGTTTCCATAAAATAACAGCAACTTCATTCTTTTGCTATATGGAGGCTTACAATGAAGTATTTCCATTTGTTATTGCACCATTAGCTCTTTGATTGATATTTTCATATAAAATGCCAACAGGGGAAGCTGCTGTGAAGGCTGCAGCAGTATTTTTTAACAAACATTCCCTCCTGGTGTTCAGTACAGTGATGACGCAGAGCTCATTACACTGACTCAAAAACAGGTATTGTATTTATAATATGGTGCTACTGTGATAATTCTCTTATTACCTACAAGAAAATTTGTGAATTGACGTGCATGATACCTTGGTTCAGTTCCCACATTTGGCTTCTGCTCAAGCTGGCTGGGGATGCTGCCAAAACAGTGATCACAGCCCCTCCAGAGATATGGGTAAGGGGAAAGAATTCCAGTTGTTCTGTACAGTTTAACACTTTGTGGCTTGACTCAAGATGCAAACATGTAAAATGCAGAGACAGCTGTGGTCTGTGGCATCTGAAATTGGAATGACAAGTGAGGTGATTAAGGACTCTGT
Organism: Microcaecilia unicolor; assembly: GCF_901765095.1. Classification (NCBI taxonomy): domain Eukaryota; kingdom Metazoa; phylum Chordata; class Amphibia; order Gymnophiona; family Siphonopidae; genus Microcaecilia; species Microcaecilia unicolor. The sequence continues at coordinate 36,775,249 of NC_044037.1, forward strand.
TTACTAAGGTGTCCTTTTACTAAGGTGAGCTGAAAAATGGCCTGCGGTAGTGTAGACACGTGTTTTGGGTGTGACCAGAATTATTTTTTAGCGCAACCAATTCTAGTGGGGGAGGAGCAGTGATTCATCATTTGGTTGGGGGAGAGGCACAGAAAGTGTGGCAGGTGAATTTCCTTGGAAACAAAATAGTATAAAGTACAGCTGAGGAAGCAGAAAAAAAGAAGAGAGATTTCCCTTCTGCTACTGGCTGAAACTGAAGGATCTGAGTAGAGAATGACACGGGGACAAAGTTTGTCCCCATCCCCACCCTGTCCCCATAAACTCTGTCCTCATCCCCGCCCTGTCCCTGCCCCGTCCCGCGAGCACTGTCCCCATCCCTGCCCTATCCCCATATGTTCTGTCTGATCTCATCTGCACAAGCCTTGAATGGTTGTGATTTTGTATTTAAATCATTTTATTAAAGAATGAAAAGAAACAATATTCGGTGTCACTGTCATTTTACAAGGATCAACAAAACCCCTGTCTCCTCTCCCCCTCACAAATATCCCCTCCACTATTGGGAAAACTGAACAAGACAAATTACTACAGAATGCTACATAGAACATTCATGCTAACAGAATACTTTGTCACACACACAAAGAACACAAATGTCAAATACTTAATAGCTGACCAAAATGATAAACAAATATTACTACTACTACTTATAATTTCTATAGTGCTTCTAGACGTATGCCACGCTGTACACTGGACATGAATAGACAGTCCCTGCTCGACAAAGCTTACAATCTAATTAGGACAAATAAGGGATAAGGGAATTACTTAAGGTGGGAATGATAAAACAGACATGGCTGCTGGACAAGTGAGTAAGGGTTAGGAGTTAAAAGCAGCATCAAAAAGATGGGCTTTTAGTTTAGATTTGAAGATGGCCAGAGATGGAGCTTGACATACTGGCTCAGGAAGTCTATTCCAGGCATATGATGCAGCAAGATAAAAGGAACAGAGTCTAGAGTTAGCAGTGGAGGAGAAGGGTACAGATAAGAGAGATTTACCCAGTGAACGGAGTTCCCAGGAAGGAGTGTTGGGAGACGTAAGAGTGGAAAGGTACTGAAGAGCTGGAGAGTGAATGCACTTGTAAGTCAATAAGAGAAGTTTGAATTGTATGTGGAAACGGATAGAGAGCCAATGAAGTGACTTGAGAGGGCTGATATGAGCATAGCAACACTGGCGGAATATAAGTCATGCAGCAGAATTTTTAACAGATTGAAGGGGAGAGAGATGGTGAGAAGCAATTTGCAATAGTCTAAGCGAGAGGTGATAAGAGTGTGGATAAGTGTTTTTGGTAGTGTGCACAGAAAGGAAAGGGCGAATGTTGGTGATATTATAGAGAATGAATCAACAGGTTTTAGCAGTCTGCTGAATATGTACAGAGAAGGAGAGAGAGGAGTTGAAGATGATCCCAAGGTTACGAGCTGATGAGACAAGGAGGATGAGAGTGTTATCCACAGAGATAGAGAATGGGGGAAGAGAAAAGGTTGGTTTAGGGGGAAAGAAAAGAAGCTCAGTCTTGGTCATGTTTAGTTTCAGATGGTGGTGAGACATCCAGGCAGCAATGTCAGACAGGCACCTCTTTCTTCCTTCCCTCCCTCCATCCCCCCCCCCCCCCCCCCATGGGACTCCAGCACCTCTATCTCCATTCCCTTCAGCTCCAGCACCTCCATCCCACAAGTCCAGCACCTGTCCCCTTCAGCTCAAGCCCCCTCCCTCACATGGGTCCATAACTTCTGTCCAGCCCTCCCTCCCTTCCCTTCAGCATTGCCTCTGTCCACTTCAGCTCCAGTCCTCCCCTCCCATGGGTCCAGCTCCTCTGCACCCTTCAGCTCCAGCTATCCCTCCCTTCCCTTCACTCCAGCGCTGCCTCTGTAGCCTTCGTCTTCAGCTCCAGCCCCCTCTTCCTCCCTCCCTCCCTCCAGTGCTGCCTGTCCCCTTCAGCTTCAGCCCTTCATCTCTCCCTCCTTCCCTCTCTCCAGTGCTGCCTCTGTCCCCTTCAGCTTTAGCTCCAGCCCTCCCTCCTTCCAGCACTGCTGCCTCCCCCCCCCCCCCCCCCCCGCCAACGTGTATCCAGTATTTTGTTTTGCAAAACAGGAAGATACATTAGAAGGCAGAAGCTGGCAGAGGAGGGAAGGTCCCGGAGCAGGCTTGTGGGGGATCTTCTTCATGACTCCATAGGTAGAGAGACGAGGCAGGGAGGGAAGAAGACAGGAAGAGAAGCTGGACCTGTGGTAATTGTGGGGTTTTTTTTTTTTACCTATAAGGCAGTAAAAAGTTTTACTCCTGCACTTGCGGTAAATGTGGTAATTTTTGTTGTTGTTGTTGTTACAGGGAATTTACTGTGGGTCCCCATTCTCATGTCATTTCTCTAATCTGGAGGAGGCTATGGAAGTAGAACCTAAAGGAGACCTTCCTGAGAGATACAGGTAAGATGAAGAGATTTAATGGTTTGTGATAAGTACACACGTGCTAATGTTTTTGTATTAATGACCATTAATACAAAAAAAATAGAAAGGCCATTTTTATGCCTGTAGTAAAACTGGCCTTAAAGCAAGGGAAAGACCGAAGTAAGGACATTCTAAGGCTATGTTTTACTGCAGCTTAGTAAAAGGACCCCTATATTCTGTAAAGCAATGAAGGAACAATGCAGGCTACTAAAACATTCCATTTTATTTTACAGCCAGCCTGCAGGCATCATATGAAATTTCAGTGGTTTGTATGGAGCTATGCTTGATTTTCACAATACTCTGACACTCTTTATAAGTCCAGGGAGTATATGTTTTCCCAAAGCAGATTTCTTACAAATTACAGTGCATTACTAATGTTTTCAAGAATAATAATTAATTTTCTTGTCAAAAGCCCTCTGTACTTAGAGAAATAAAATGGTTTTAAATCAGGTTCAATTACTTTACAGGTTTAACAGTGCAATAAAAATGTAGCATAGAGTAAATGGGATAAATAAGGAGCTGTCCAACTTCAGTATGAAGAGGGAAGGGCACAATCAGGGAGGAACTCAAGACACCCAGCAGCAAGGCTAAATCACCAAAGTCAGGATCCAACCATTCACCCTGGCACCCACTCAGATTGCTGGGTGCAGGGACAGGAGAAGGGATGAGTGATAGCTATTGCTAGGTCAAGGTCTAAGCTAGTTCCCAATCCAGCCCATGCTTGATAAACTGGCCCCCCAGGGGCAGATGTTGACCTGGGCACGGAAGCTATTTTCCTTGCAGCTGAGTCTTTACACCTACATTCTTATTGACTTTTTCCTACCCATCCCACTCAGCACCACAATGGCTGCCCTTGGTCCACGAGAATGGATGAGCAGAGTTGACCTTAGTCACAGCTTAGTGAAACATGATTGGCAACATCAAAGACACAGAGCAAGTGATGTTTTGAGTCATATCTCCGGTACTATGTAAGCCACATTGAGCCTACAAATAGGTGGGAAAATGTGGGATATAATTGTAACAAATAAATAAATATTGGACTGAGACAACAAGGAAATAGCCTTCCTGCCCCCTGCTGAAAAAGAAAAAGTATGGAATGAATGGAGGCAAAATGATGGGCAACTTTCAGCTCTTAGGGCCCAGGCAAACCTACTTTTCCACAAGTTAGCTCTTGTGCAAGAGGTGTTCACACCTGCTCTTTTACAAACTAGAGCAGTAATTCACAAATAAGCTGCATTTCATAGAAACCAAAGAGCAATTTTCAATGTCAACAGTAAAAGGAGGCGGCTTTTATGACCTATTACCTAGAGCAGGAAGTTTTTTTTTTCCATTATGAGGGATAAACCATAATATTTGCTAAACTTCCTTGTGTATTTAATTTATACTGCAGTCATGAAACATTTATTTATAAAGAATAATCTCTTGAAAATATTTTTTGTGCTTAGTTCTTGGAAGGAAGAGGAGGTAAGGGATCTGAAGAGGATGGAAGATCACATAATGGGTCTATGGAAACTGATCTATTTGTGTTACTAACACCAAATTTCAAGTTACTTTCTTAAATCTAAAACTTCTAAGGTATCCTTTTTATTAAATTGTGGTAAGTTTTTGCACTTACTGGTACTCATGTTTGAAGCAGATGGACGTCTCAGAATGGCCAAAAAAACCACCCACATCCATCTGCCCAAAATGTCCAAATTGCAATTTTTGAAAGGCAGAATTTGGGCATTTTACATTGCAGTTCATCCAAACAGAAAGGGGGCAAGTTGGAGGCATATTCTGGGCAGGACTCGGGTGAGCCCAAAATTAAGAGGTCTTTCAGTGATAAGGGAACAGGAAGAAATGTCCAAGGTAACAACGGACATTTTTTTTTAAATCTAGACCTGTTTCAATCAGTGGCATAGGAAGAGGGGGCGGTGGGGCGGTCCGCCCCGGGTGCACACCGCTGGGGGGTGTCGGCTCGCTAGTTCCCTGCTCTTTCTACCCCGGAACAGGTTACTTCCTGTTCCAAGGCAGAGAAAGCAGGGAAGCAGCACAGCCGACGCAGCTCCCAGTGACGTGCACTGGGGGCGGATCGGCCCTCCTGCCTGCCCTCCGCTGCAAGGTAAGGGTGCGTTTTGGGGGGGTGCGCTCCGGAGGGGGGTGCGCCGTGCCCTGCACCCGGGGGGGTGCACAGCGGCAACCCGCCCCGGGTGTCAGGCACCCTCGCTATGGCACTGGTTTCAATCACATCCAGGGTGCAAAAAGGTGCCCTGATTAATGAGCTAACCACCGGAGGGATGAAAGCATGACCCCCCTCCTTAATCTCCCTCCAACTCCCCTAAGAAATAAAAGTGATAGTGGATACCAGGCTCTATGACAGCTTCAGGTATTATGGCCTTTCCTAATAGTGCAGCATGTATAAGGAGCAGCCTAGTGGTCAGTGGACTTTGAACAATGGGACTCAGGTGTAACTCCCATTTTAACTCTTATTTCTGTACAAATACGTGAGCTCTCCTGGAACATAAAAATACCTGTTGTACCTGAATTTATAAGACACCTGCAAGCATGATGGCTATCTTAGGGGTGTGCCTTTAGCTGCAGTGGGGCTAACATTCAGACCCAAGAGGCAGCCTGGTTAACTCCCGCGATTGGCAGTGAACCCAGATATTCAATTCCAGGTCATTTCTGGTGACTGGCATTGAATATCCATTTTATTTTTGGCCTGTTTAAAATTAACTGGTCAAAACAATATCCAGCACTGGCCGGATATTGGCCACCAAACTTATCGACAATGCACTGAATATTCACGGCTAGCAATCTGTATCACGCTATATAGCTAGTTAGCTGCTATGCAGTGACTGCAAATTTTCAGCGGGAGATAGCCAGCTATCCCCCACTGAACATTCGCGGTTAGCCAGCTAAGTGCTATTTAATCGGCCAGGAGCCGTTCCTGGCCAGATAAATAGTGCTGAATATCAGCCGGAGTAGGTTTTTATCAGTTCCTGGAGGGCTCACAATAACATATAAATGAATTAAGGTGGGCTTTGTACCTGGATCCCATTGTTTAAAGTCCACTGTACTAACCACTAGGCTGTTCCTCTGCTTTGCAGGGATATCTGTGTGACCATATTTGTATAAATGATGCCAGGCAAATGGTTTTTGTGCCTGGTTTTTTGGAGCTCATATTTTGAATGTTCATTTTCAAAAATGGCTGTTCATTTTGGACTTTTTCAGTGCATATTTTCACATATTTCACATATTTTCGAATAGGAAATCCTGATGTTTGACCTGTTCGAAAATGCCTGTAAGATTGTTTTTTTTTTTTTTGATGTTATGAGCAGGACGTCCTGATTCTAACTAAGATGTTCTTTCAAAGATGCTTCTCCATGTGTCCTAACTGCAAACTGTAGTAAATGCATATGCTGTGCAGTAATTGTTAGGGACAGGCCCACTATGTCCTCTGCCATTACTGCATTGAAATGTTCTTTACCATTTGCACTAAGTACACAAGTGACAGCATGCGGTAAGTACTGTTTGCTAAGTGTAGTGTGTAGTCCACGACAATTCTTCACCCATAACCCACTCAGTTCCTACCCCATAACACTGCATGCGGTCAATGTTTGAATTAGTATGTGCTGTTATGCCACTGAAGTAGCAGGGGCTCTTTTACTAAAACATGGCAATCCCACAGTGGGCTTGCTGCACGGCGATCAGGCACTACTGTTGGGCTACCGCAGGACCCCAGCGGTAATGCCTGCCCCCACTGCATGCAATTTCCATTGATTTGGAATTTTTTTCTGGGGTTAGTGCCAGGAGCCCTTATCACCATTTCCTTTTTTTGAAAGGCCTTTTGCCTGCTACAGTAAAAGGGGGCCTGGGCGTGCAGCAAACCCACGTGTCGATGCCACTGCAGGAGTCCTCTTACAGCAGCTTGATAAAAGGACCCCTCAAGCAGTAAAGTGCACATTAATTTGCATGTTAATTGCTTAACATATTTTAGCAAAAGGAGCCTTTAGTTTTCCTGTTGTGGTATAATAGAACAAAATTAATGTTACAATAAAGTGCATTTTCAGTTACTCATCTGTAGAGGTCACTCAGGTTCAACATTGAGCGGTGATGGAACTTTCTTTTCTCTACCAGAATAATGGTGTTGATCTTTTTCTAACCCCAATAGTTGCCAGAACAGGGGCTGTGCCTTTTTTTCTGATTAACAAGATAGGAGAAGACATCCATTGGAGGGAAATCAGGCTTGCCTAAATACCCAGCTCAGGGGGACGGTCATAAGAACAGAAGAATAGCCATACTGGGTCAGAATGATGGTCCATCTAGCCTAGTATCCTGTTTCCAACAGTGGCCAATCCTGGAACAATCCCCAATAGTTGCAAGATTCCATATTACTGAGTCCAGAGATAAGTAGTGGCTTCGCTTATGTCTTGTCTTTGAATTCTGATCCTCGGCCAGACCACCTTTATGCAAGAGGACAAGAGTTTGATACAGCTCCTAGTCATTCCTTCTACAGATAATATGCTTTCAACCTCCAAGCTACAGCATCCTCTTTACTGAGAGAGAAATAGGACTAGGACTAATGATGTCACTGACTCAGAGGAGCCAGGAGTGGGAACCAGCCTCAGTGCCTACCAAGCTGCTGGTTCTTTTCCAGGAGCAGAGGTACGGGGACATTGTCTTCCAACACTGCCTGAGTGGAATTGACGGAGGAGAAGAACAAGAGGCGCTACTAAACCCACCTAGAACAGAGGAAAGATAATGCCTCTTACCACCCCGGACATTCCTCTAAGTGCAACCCGCTTTTCCTTGCGAACTGCATATAGTACAGGAGAATTAAGGAGAAATTTCCTAAGGAATGCAACTGTTAGTATTTCATTTTATTTATTGCATTTGTATCCCACATTTTTCCACCTCTTTGCAGACTTACTGGCATATAGGAGGTGTAAATAGGTGGATGAAGCCATTATCCCAGTTATCTGACAATTCATCAAGTTGTAGTAAACTCTTCACCGTTTTGAGCATATTAAACTGGGTGGATAATTTTCATTGACTGAGAAAAACATCTGGAGAGTCTTTGCCTCAAACCAGTCCAAAGATACATTTGTGTAGCCCTTCGGATGCTCACCTGGGTCTTTAGAGCTATGTATGCACAAGTAAATTCAAATTTTAAGCTAAAGAAATCTGGTGACTGCATCTACCTATTTGGTGACTGGACAAAGTGAAACAAGTACATTTGGAATGTCATCTAAAAATAATACCAATACTTTCTCTAGCTTTTCCCCCACAGATTACCATTATAAAGGCCTTAGAGTTTATGAATGCCTAAAAATGCTATTAAAGTGATTTAAAAATCAAAGGTTCAAATGGTTAATCATTTTTTCACATCATCCATTACATACCCATAATGCTAAACATTTCCTGTACAATCGTTATAATGCTAAATGATAGTGGACCATGATAATACAATGAAAAGTATGGATAGCAAAGAAGGTGACTTGTCTCTAAATTTAATTTTCAAGTTGTTTTCATTGTTTCTTCTGCTCCCAGCATATCTAAATAATAATGAAAATGAAGAAATAACTACTCTGGTTTGTGGTCTTTGGAAAACAAACTATTCTGATTTAGCATTGATAACAAATAAAAACTAATTGTGATGAAATCTGTCTATGACATGTAATATCTTCTGTATAAAGCTGAAAAAATATGGGTCTTACTGAAAATATATGACAATCACATTTTCTCACAGAAAATTAATGTAGAATAGAGACCTAAAAATATATGCATGTCTTGATTGAATTATTTACTTAAATCAAGATCAATTTATCATTTTTTATTAAGTTATATACAAATAGGTACAGTATTTTGCACAGGATAAATACATCTTTTTACTTTTGTGTTGTTCAACATTCTTATAGAATAATGTGACTGAAACTTTAAGCTAAATCTGACTTCCAATATCACAACAATCCTTTTTGCTTTTTAATCACCAGTAGAAATATATTTTGAATTCAACCTTGTATTAATATTGAGGACAAATACCAACAGGGAAAAACCCCTCAAAATACCTTGTGTGTGTGTGAGAGAGAGAGAGGTGGGCGGGGTCATGAAAATAATTATATATTAATATCTTAAAAAGGGAATACAATTTAAAAAATAATTCACATCTATTTAAATGAGAGCTTTCTTAAAACAATATAAGCAATGATGGAATCTTAGCTTACATTTGAATATTATCTTAAAATGCAAGTGCCCAACTCAGTCCATACAAAAATAAAATCAGATTTTCTTAAAAAGAAATTCTAAGTCTGAAACTGGATTGAATTCTCCATTTGAAAAACAGAATTCAAACTCATTAAACTATTATAAAATGAAGATAAATATACAACAGTCAATTGTGTTAAGATGCACAATTTCAAAATATTGCTTTAGTTCCTAGGGGGAAAAAAAAAGTTAAATTGGCTGAATAACACAGCTTTTTCTAAGCAAAAAAAAACAAAAACAAAACAAAACTACTCCAAATTTATATGCATTGAAAACATTCAAAATTCTTATAACTTACTTTACTACTTGCCTTAGTGCTCAGTATAATTAACTGTATACAGTGTGATAGCCATACTGGGTTACTTTTACAAACTTCATTGCTGTTCTCCTTATCTGAAGATGAACACTGCTGTGCTAAGCATGCACTCAAAGTTCAGGCAGAGTTATTACATTTCTCCCTTGAAGTGAAATCCAAATGTTTGCTGCAGTGTTTACGATTAAACCCGATTGAACAAACAACATTGCAATTTACATCAACTAAACGATAAAGTCTCGTCACATATTTGTGTTCGTCCCCATCCTGCAATCATTACAGAATAAAATCTACACAATGCATTAAGGGTTCCTGTTCCTTTGGTAAGGTATTTTAGAGTAGGTCTGACTCAGATTTAGAATTCTTATATATATCCCAGATTCAAAGTTACAAATGGTGCCTCATAATTTATAGTAAAGCTTTAAATATTGGTCAGCAGAGTCCACTTCAGTCTCTGAATGTTTATAAAGGATTATTATGAGCAGTAACCTATTTATGAAAAGGAAACAGTGTGCTTCTTTCAGACTCCGTCAATTGCTTCACTAAGGCTCTGAAAAGCTGGGCCTACTTTGCATGCAGGATCACCATCCCAGTTGCATAAGGATTTACAATAGACAAACCCAGAACTGGTTTTATTGTACACAAGGGCTGTTTGTTTTAAATGAAGCAATTATGTTTGGATCCAAAAAAAAATTATTTACTACTTAAAGGGGGTCTACACAAATCTACATACTTTAACACAAATAGTTGTAATATTTTCCAGGGGAAAAAAAAGCATATTCTTGAGACTGCTATGATAGCAAAACAAGTGAATGGCTCAACTTTTATGATTATAATAATCTTAGTAACCCCCTTTTATGATTAATAAAATAATTACGGGTCTGTAATGCTGAACAATATTTCTTCATACTGTACATATATATTATTGTAATGCTGGTTTCTATTTTCTATAGAAAACTTGATATATATACATATATATGTATAGCCACCAAAATCCAGGCAGAACTAATTTTAATTGTGGTTCAAACATAATCAACGTTTTGCTTTTAAAAAGTTTCAATTTCTGTACACCTCTTTAAATATATAAAAATATATAATTTAATACACAAAAATATATTATGAGTTGTGTAATTTCTTTTTTAATTAGGAAAATAATTTTAAAACATTGAGTATTACTATCATACTAGAGTTGCAATATAATGAATTAGGCGTTAACATTAATTGTTCAATTCGCTATACGATGCTGTTATATATATATAGATATTTTTAATTTATTAGCTGTTACTCCCATTTAGAGAGCTGATAAGCTCAAGTAAATTGCTAAATCCCCTTGGTTAATTTCAATGTATGACTTTAAAGAAACCCAGAGGACAAAAATAAATTTACAGTTGAGACTATAAAGTCCTAAACCTAGACCTTTCCAACAGAGTTTAATCCCTATAAATAAAAGATGGTTTATCTTGATGTAATGCAACTGACATATATTTTTTAAAATTTTGAAAATACAATACATTAAAATATGCTCACTTTATCAAAGCTAAAAGCAACAGTTAAGTAATTTACTTAAAGTGCAAAGGCACTTTAACACAAAAAGTGATGCCATGTGGCTACACTTAGGAATTGATTTGAAACAGCAGTATATTGTTATTTACAAACAAAATATATATATATATATATATAGTCCAAAAAGATCTTTGGAGATCTTATGCATAAACTAGACAAAACATACAGCATTAACAAAAAAAAAAAAAACCGTGATAAGCAAAATTCTTTGTAGAAACTTTCAGTTGCTCACGTGATTCCTACAAATAAGAGGGATGTAGAAATAACTTACAAAGAAACTTACACTCCAATTACTCTTAACGTTCCCATTTTAGCTAAAAAAAAATTGAAAATGTTGAGAATGCACCTTTGCATTTGTTGGTCTGAAGCTAATCAAATTTGAAACAATTTGAATAGTTTTCTTGTTTGTTTCTCACAGCTGACTTATTGAAGTTTGTTTTTCCAGAACTTCAAGGTAGTCTGGCTCTGACTGCAGCTTTCCATGAAGTAGAGGGTGCTCAGGTTTTGATTGATCTGCAAAGAATTTTCTAGGCGTACCATATAAAACAGTTCTATTTATCCTGTCCTGGTTTTGACGTCGGGACTCATAGGAAGGCATGTATTGTCTTTTAGGCAAAGTGCAAAAGTTATAATGAACTACGCCTCCACTTGGAAGCTCCTTCACCCTCTCTGTTAAGTTCTGATACAGAAGTTCTGGTTTTCGGGGAGTGGATTGCTTTTCCAATAGCTCCGTTGTGCTTATTGTGTATGCAATAGTTGCTGGTTCATCTTTTTTATGTTCTAGATTGCTATAACTAAACTCTTGAAGATTTCGGTAATATGCAACTGGATCTCCCTCTTTCTGCATGTAAATGGGATTTTGACACATTTGCCCCACTGGAGGTGGGATATAATTATACACATGTCCTTCTGTTTTGTCGTTTATTTCTGTGTTATATGGTCCATACTGTAGTTGAAATGACCCCAAATCCAGGTTGTTTGCACTGCTGCTTGGTACACTTTGCACTCCCTTTCGTCGTTTTAGCACAAAAACAAATAAACCAGCTCCAAAGCAAACAGATAGGATAAATACAACTAGCAAACCTAAAATCAAGACTGAAAGTGGTACCTCTGTATGTACTTCTGGATAGGAACTTGGAGATACACTTAGAGAATATGGCGTATTTGTGTTATAATTCATTGATAAAACAGTAGCATCTGATAAATTAGGATTTTCTGGACAGATAACATCCCTCTTAAGGAATCTCAGATGTTCCCCTGCATATTTAGATGGTGACTCACACGTTAGCTCATGCACCACTACAGTGGAACTTGATTGCTCTATCCAATTCTTGAGGCCTATTATATCACAAGTACAATCCCAAGGATTTTCTTGGAGGTCTATTTGAATGAAAGCAGTGAGTTGGTCAAGAACTCCTCTCACAGGCAGATATGAAAAATGGTTGTTTCTCAAGTTAAGTCTTGTGAGGACAGTGCCACCAAACACATTATCAGGTAATGATCTCAGCAAGTTGTTGTTTAGGAATAAAAGCTGAAGGTTACTCAAGATATTGAATGTATGTGGCAAAATATCCTTAATTACATTGTACTCTAAATAGAGATACTGCAAACTATAGAGTCCATCAAACATTGAAGGATAGAGAATTTCAAGATAATTTCCATTGAGATAAAGTCTTCGTAAACTAGTTAGGTTCGTAAAGGCACCTTCCTGTATTACTGCAATTCTATTATTTCCCAAGTGTAGCAAATCCAGAGAACTGTAACCTAGGAGATCATTTTTATAAACAGTTTGTAGATAGTTACTTGTGAGATAAAGTTTCTTTGGAGTGGTGGGTTTAGGATGAAGGTCTGAGATATTACTGATTTTCCTGTCTTGACAGTTTACATTCAGTCCACTGTCTGAGCTTTGGGAAGTACAGGCACAAATACTTGGACAGGTGATAGGAATAGGGGACTTTGTTTGGTAAACCATAATTGGCCCAAATATTTGCCTGTCCTTTGACACTGTAACTCGAGGTGTGGGACGGTTTCTTGTTTTGGGTGCCCGGCTGGCTTTAGGAGCTCTGGTAGGTATCACAGCAGGATCTACTGTAGGTGATAATCTCTGAACACGTGGATCTGAATAGGAAGGATGCATTCCCCTCTGGTTTGAGTCACTGCTGCTTTTCCTAGGACAAAGGTCTTGCCTGGTCAGTTGAGTCACATCTTTCCCGTGCAGCCTAAATGGAGTCTCACATACAATTTCTCCAACAAAAACGGTAATGGTATCAAGCCACGCTTTCAAAGGAAGTAAATCACAAGTGCAATTCCATGGGTTCTCTTCTAGTTGAATTTCCATTATGCCTCCAATATGCTCAAGAACCCCAGCAAAAGGCAGCATTTTGAGCCTGTTGCCTCTCAAATCCAGATGAGTTAAGAGCACAAAACGAAACACATTATTAGGAAGAGACAGCAGTAGGTTGTCATTAAGAATTAGTACTTTCAACTTGTTCAATTTACTAAAAGCACCAGCTTCAACCGCACTAATGTAGTTGTAATCTGCCTGAAGATACTCAAGACTTTCTAGACCCATGAAAGTGTCCTCCTTTAAAATTTCCAATTTATTGTTATTTAGGTGCAGCCTTTTGAGAGTTCTGAGGCCATTAAAGGCACCTGTTCTGATCTCCTGCAGCTCGTTATTTCCCAGGTGGAGAGTTACCGCATTGGAATAATTCACAAACTCATTTGGATAAAGCCGGGTCAGTAAATTACCATTAAGGAAAAGCTGGTATATTCTAGACGGGGGTGGTAGAAGCAAGCTAACAGTTGTAAATCCTTTGTTTTCACAATTAATGTTTAGCACATTTTCCTTCTCATCACAGAAACAACGGACTTTGCAAATATCTTTGGATGTTTTGCGGCTTTCTGTTTTCAAGATTCCGGCCACTGTTAACACACTTAGCAAAAGGACGCAGTTCAGCATCTTTATTTGCTGTAGTTCAAAGTTTCGGCATCTACAGTCAAGCCTTAAAATGTGAGAAAAGGAAAGAGATAGGGAAAGAGAAAAAAAAACAATAAGAAAGTATTCAACTTAAAAGAATGTTTTTTTAATTTTTCATTTAAAACTGAATGTATAGGGCCTTCCCTCTCCCTATACACATCAACCTTTCAGTTTCCTACCATCCTGCATATTCTTTCACATGAATGACTGTCAATAATTAGTACTTCAGTACACATACAGATACAGCTTTATTTTGCATATCAAAGTCTTAATAGTATGCAATGTTTCTGAACTACTACATTGAATAACACAGGGATGGCAATTTTCAAAATGTTCCAGAAAACTAACAAACAGGTTTGCTTGTTATATCAGAAGGTTTAAAAATCAACATTTGGCCAGTGAAAAAAATGTCCATTTCTGGAAGCATGTGGGACTTGGGATCAGCCGAGTGAAAAGGTACCAATTTGGGGTAACAAAGAACAGAGCTAAGGCTATAAAAGTTTGGAAGGGAAACTTTCATTTTTAAAAGTTTTGTGTACTTATAGCGTCAGTAGAAGGGGACTATGCAATGTTTTCTTCATAACTTAGATGTTTTCATGTTCTACGGCCTAAAAACTGCAGATTCCTATAGTAAGGTATGTGATTTCTGGGGTTAATTACTTTTTTTAATTGATGAACATTTCTCTTTTTTTTTTTTTTTTAAGATGTAATTAGTCTGTACGTGGGGCTGAAATTTGGCAGGATTATGGAGTTGATATCCCTCTTTCTTATGGTATAAATATGTCACATGCCCCACTTTTGGTACCTATTCGCTCAGTAGGTCACAAATGTATGTACATAGTTTACACTGCATATCCCAATTGCAAACATAAGAGATTATTTTGTATACATATATCATAAACGGGATCTTTTATTAAAGTGCACTAGCGTTTTTAGTTCACACTAAAAATCAGTTGGCACTATGGAGGAGATTCTATATATATAGCGCCTAAAAAATCGATGCTGAAATCAGTGCCGACTAAGTGTATTCTATAATTGATTTAGGCACTGATTATAGAATATGCTTAGTTGATATTTCAGTGCCAATATCAGTGAGCATCCATTTATGTCAATGAAAACCTGGTATAAATCTCAGCGTGTAGGTTTAGGCGCACTGGGCCATATTCTATAACTAGGCGCCTACATTTTGGAACACTCATGAAATGCCCATTTCCCAGCCCATAACCACGCCTATTTTTGCCTCCGCATGTTATTTCAACACACATTGTTGCAGAATACGCTTAGTGAGTTGTGTGCCTAAGTTCTAATCAGTGCCATTTAGTGCTCATTATTGCTTACGTGCTGTTATCAGCGCTGATTAGATTGTTAAGCCGATTAAGTTACGCATGGTGTTATAGAATCCACGCCGATTTTGGCACCTAAATCTAAGCACACTACATAGAATCCGGGGGTATACGCTGAGATGCCCATTATATTCCTAGGGGCGTCTCTGCCTTTTGCGCCAACTGCTTTTTACTGTGAGCTAAAAATGCTAGTGCACCTTAGTACAAGCCCCCCTTAATGAATTTTGAAGGAGATACAACCTGTGTAGTGCAAAATTACCCCTGTATCATCTTTTTAAATGTCTTACTGAAAATTACTCCACAAATTATTTAAACATTCCCCAGTCTAGGTTAAACCATACTAAAGTCTTACATGCATTATGGGATACATTTTGAAAAGAGTTTAGCTGGCTAGATGCAAACATTTGAGAACTGAGAGGTTAATACAGCTGTCTGTGTTCATTAGGAAAAGTTCAAAATGTAGTTAGTCCCACACTTGGACTTTGGTTAGGGAAATGAGATATTTAATTAACTGACACAATTTGTGGCACTATACAGTTATCATTTGCATGGGTAGCATAGTGTAATCCATTAATAAATTTAGTAATCAATCTATTTATTTATTTATTTGGTTATACATTTCTTTCCCATCTAACTTTCTAGGCCTGCTGATCAACCCTCTCCCAACCTCTTCAATAGAGGGTCCCCCGTAACTGCATAACTAATGATCACCCCTTCCCTGGAACCTTCAAATCTCCCTACTCTGCTTCCCTCCGTCTCACTGAGATGAAGGAAGTGGTCAGATGGGATGGTCCTGAGAGATCCAGGAAACTGATAAGATCACCAAATTCAGGAAGCTTCTATTTAGGATCAGACGTGGTGAGTTAAGAGACATCAAAATCTCATTTTCAAAGGTACTAATTGCTTTCAAATTATGGAATCTGGTGAGTAGATCCTCTGTAGTCATTTCTTGTTAACTATTAGAGACCTGGACTATAACTGGTTGAGGTAAGGTGGATTATCGGCACATTTCAGCCAGGTGGGTTGTGGTTGACATTTTTTGCAAGCATAACCATCTGTAACAAAGCCTGCTGTTTTAATGCTGACTAAAAAATGTACCCCATGCATCTTGTTTCACTTCTCAGCTGTGGTGATTCTCTGCCAGGATGCCAACTCGCAACACTTTGTCTCTATCTTGGAACCTGCACACAGCAGCAGTTACAGCCCTAATCACCTCACTGGACAGACTGGATGGGCCATATTGATCTTTATATGCTATGATTTACTACGTTACTACGGCCCTTATTTTAGAGGCTCTATTTGTGTTTTGGATATCTGAAAACCATCATTTATGCATCCGTAATCCCACATATGGACATCTGAAACTGAAGTATGTCCTTGTGGCAAAGGGTTGTGATCTGGGTGTGTTTTGGGCAGGACTATGGAGGGACCAAAATATGGATGTTCAAGTCTGATTTCAGAACGCAAAGGGACCTCTGTCTCCAAAAAGATGGACATTGTTATTTAGACCCAGGTTACAGAAAGATTATCTGATGAATCAGCTGTTCACTGGAGGGATCAAGGCAAATCACCTCCTTAATTCCCCAGTGATTGCTGTTCCCCTCTCTGCCCTGAATGTGAAACTAGCAAGGCATATGGGGCTTCAGGAACTAGGGAAGTTTGTGATGCTAAAATCTTTTTTTACATTAACTTCTTAATAGACCTTCATGCAGAGTAGAGGAGTAACCTAATAGTTAATGCATTGCCTTAAAGACCAGAGGACACAGGTTTGAATCCCATTTCAGCTTTTTTTTTTTCTGTAAACCATCCAGGAATAGAAAAATACCTATCGTACCTATTAGATTGTAAGCTCTTTGAGCAGGGACTGTCTTTCTTCTATGTTTGTGCAGCGCTGCGTACGCCTTGTAGCGCTATACAGTGGGGGAAATAAGTATTTGATCCCTTGCTGATTTTGTAAGTTTGCCCACTGACAAAGACATGAGCAGCCCATAATTGAAGGGTAGGTTATTGGTAACAGTGAGAGATAGCACATCACAAATTAAATCCGGAAAATCACATTGTGGAAAGTATATGAATTTATTTGCATTCTGCAGAGGGAAATAAGTATTTGATCCCTCTGGCAAACAAGACCTAATACTTGGTGGCAAAACCCTTGTTGGCAAGCACAGCGGTCAGACGTCTTCTGTAGTTGATGATGAGGTTTGCACACATGTCAGGAGGAATTTTGGTCCACTCCTCTTTGCAGATCATCTCTAAATCATTAAGAGTTCTGGGCTGTCGCTTGGCAACTCGCAGCTTCAGCTCCCTCCATAAGTTTTCAATGGGATTAAGGTCTGGTGACTGGCTAGGCCACTCCATGACCCTAATGTGCTTCTTCCTGAGCCACTCCTTTGTTGCCTTGGCTGTATGTTTTGGGTCATTGTCGTGCTGGAAGACCCAGCCACGACCCATTTTTAAGGCCCTGGCGGAGGGAAGGAGGTTGTCACTCAGAATTGTACGGTACATGGCCCCATCCATTCTCCCATTGATGCGGTGAAGTAGTCCTGTGCCCTTAGCAGAGAAACACCCCCAAAACATAACATTTCCGCCTCCATGCTTGACAGTGGGGACGGTGTTCTTTGGGTCATAGGCAGCATTTCTCTTCCTCCAAACACGGCGAGTTGAGTTCATGCCAAAGAGCTCAATTTTTGTCTCATCTGACCACAGCACCTTCTCCCAATCACTCTCGGCATCATCCAGGTGTTCACTGGCAAACTTCAGACGGGCCGTCACATGTGCCTTCCGGAGCAGGGGGACCTTGCGGGCACTGCAGGATTGCAATCCGTTATGTCGTAATGTGTTACCAATGGTTTTCGTGGTGACAGTGGTCCCAGCTGCCTTGAGATCATTGACAAGTTCCCCCCTTGTAGTTGTAGGCTGATTTCTAACCTTCCTCATGATCAAGGATACCCCACGAGGTGAGATTTTGCGTGGAGCCCCAGATCTTTGTCGATTGACAGTCATTTTGTACTTCTTCCATTTTCTTACTATGGCACCAACAGTTGTCTCCTTCTCGCCCAGCGTCTTACTGATGGTTTTGTAGCCCATTCCAGCCTTGTGCAGGTGTATGATCTTGTCCCTGACATCCTTAGACAGCTCCTTGCTCTTGGCCATTTTGTAGAGGTTAGAGTCTGACTGATTCACTGAGTCTGTGGACAGGTGTCTTTCATACAGGTGACCATTGCCGACAGCTGTCTGTCATGCAGGTAACGAGTTGATTTGGAGCATCTACCTGGTCTGTAGGGGCCAGATCTCTTACTGGTTGGTGGGGGATCAAATACTTATTTCCCTCTGCAGAATGCAAATAAATTCATATACTTTCCACAATGTGATTTTCCGGATTTAATTTGTGATGTGCTATCTCTCACTGTTACCAATAACCTACCCTTCAATTATGGGCTGCTCATGTCTTTGTCAGTGGGCAAACTTACAAAATCAGCAAGGGATCAAATACTTATTTCCCCCACTGTAGAAATGGTAAATAGTAGTAGTAGTAATGTATACAAAACCTAGAAGCCTGAACACTATTGATACGGTGTACATTCGAGTACAGTAGTTATTTTTTTGTCCCTGTAGGGCTCACAGTTAAAAAAAAAAAAAAGGGGGGATTTGAACCTGGGTCCCCTGGTCCTTAACCCATTGCTCTAACCTTTAAGCTACTCCTCTGCTCTGTATGAAAGTCTATGTGGTCATTTCATAACACGGATGTTCCTATGCTGCCACAAAAACGTCCATGTCCCTTTTTTTGCCCACGTCAACATTTGGATGTTTGGTTTGTAAAATGGATGTTTATGCTGGATGTCACCAGCACATGTACCTCCATTTCGCATATATTTTAGGGCAGGCTGTATGTTGGAAAATCCTGTTATAAAATACACTAGTAAAAAAGGCCCGTTTCTAACACAAATGAAACGGGCGCTAGCAAGGTTTTCCTCGGAGTGTGTATGTTTGAGAGAGTGACTGTGTGAGTGAGAGAGAGAGAGTGAATGTGCGTGTGTGTGACAGAGAGAGAATGAGACTGGGTGCGAGTGTGTGTGAGAGAGAGTGTGTGTGTGAGCATGAGAGTGTGTGCCAGGGTCTCCCCTCCCTCCCGCCCTCTGAGTTCCAGGGTCGTCCCCTCCTCCCTCCCTCCCTCCGAGTTCCAGGGTTGTTGTCCCCCTCCCTCCCTCCGAGTTCCAGGGTCATCCCCTCCCTCCCTCCCTGCCTCCGAGTTCCAGGGTCGTCCCCTCCCTGCCTCCCTCCGAGTTTCAGGGTCCCCTCCCTCCCCTGCATTATGCTCTCTCCCCTGCATTCATCCATATGCAGGCAACGTCCTCTGTGCCCTGCCCCCTCCATCCGTCCATGTGCAGCATCTCTCCCCTGCCCCCTCCACCTCCCTCCGAGTTCCAGGCCCCCCTCCCTCACCTCTCCGAGTTCCAGTGTCCCCCTCCCTCCCTCCCATTTCCAGGGTCCCCCCTCCCTCTGTCCCTCCGTCCCTCCCTCCCAGTTCCAGGGTCCCATGGAACTGGGAGGGAGGGAGGATGGAGGAGTGACGTCAGCAGGTGGTTACAATCCCAGTGACACATATTGGAACATTGGAGGAGAACGTTGGAGGAGTGATGTCAGCAGGTGGTTACGATCCCAGTGAGACACATTGGAATGTTGGAGGAGCAAATTATTATATTAGATGAGAAACTGACATCCTTATGTGATCTTCTGAATCGGATGCTGTTTCTAGAATGCCTCTCCACTTAACGTGATGTACATCAAGGTCATACTCTTCTTCTAGGTTAGGTGACCTTGACATACTTCCTACCTATACTTGAGAGTGTACAAAAGCTATACTACCATTTTCTGCTATATGATATTTCTCTCTTCCCCTATTACTTCCATGCACACTAGACGCAGTGGTCTATTTTAAGGTACATATTCCAAGGGTTTATGCTTCTAACTTTGAGAGTTCAAGGGAGAAGTTATCAATGTGAGCTACCATTAAGTGTTATTTTTCTGTTTAAACTCACTTACTAGTAACTAGGTCTCATTGCATGAAATGGGACCTGTGCTAAAATAGAATGAGTTAGTGATAAAATAACACATCTTAAGAGTATCCCACACTGATAACATTCCCCTTTAAGCCGCTTCATTTTGCCGCCTTAAATATTTACTAGAGCTGAGTGCCTAAATTTATTCACAGGATTTTCCTAAACTCCTAAATTTAGGATCCTAAAAAGTGAGTGGCAACAGGGGTGGATTTAAGGTGGGAAACAATTAGGAGCTTGGAACTGATTTTCAGTACCAGATACCTAGGCAAAGGAGCAGAATGCACACTGTTTAAGCCTGTGGTAGCGTGGGCCACTTTTTACCACAGCTGGGAAAAAGGGCATTTTTTAATGGGCTGGGAAAACTAGAGTGCGGTTATTTACAGGCTGAGCCTTTATAGCCACCTATTGACCTAGCGGTAAGGGCTCACATGCTACCCCCCAAAGTGGGTGTGCTGCCAGTTACTGCTGGGAATGCACCCCCCCCCCCCTCCCCGGCACTAGAAAATATAAAATTATTTTCTACCACGGGATTCGGCGTGCACCAAAATTGGAATTATCACTGGACACATGCGCTATCCCAGTGGTAGTGCATGAGTTACCCATGTGCTAGCCCTCCCACGCCTTTGTAAAAGGGCCCCTTAGGTTTTCATGTTTGACTGAAAATAGGGGACAAGTTTAGGCACCTAACACAGGGACCCTTTTACAAAGCTGCACTAAAACGTGGCCTGTGCTATTTTTAGCACATGGGTTTCCTGCACGCTGAGGCCACTTTTAGCGTGGCTGCAAAATGGCCACAATTTCTATTTTCCAATTAATGGCCAAGTGCTAATTTCCCAATTAGTGCATGGCCATTAGCATGTGAGCCCTTACTGCCACCTTTTTAGTAGCTGGTAAGGGCTCCTGCGCTAATCCCACGCTAACCAGGCAGCGCACAGTGATTTACCTGCACTACCCAATTACCACAGGGCACGCCTATTCTCTGCCTCCAAACGCGCCTCCTATACTAAAAAATAAAACATATTTTTAGTGTGTGGGTAGCGCATGCCGATTCCAAAACTATTGCAGGATGTCTGATTGTGTTCCGTGGTAGTGTCTTTTAGCATGCTTGCTCTTTCGGGACTACCGCAGCCCAGTGGCCTGCACAGTGGTAACCCGGCGGTAATCGGGCATTGCCATGTGCTGCTCAGTTACCGCTGGGTATGTGTGGGAGCCCTTATCGCCACCTCAGTGGGTGGCGGTAAGGGCTCCATGTCGCGTGGCTATGTGGTAAGACCTCTCTTGCCATAGAGTTTTCTTTGTAGGAGCTTGTTAAATTGAAAATTAGTTACTGGGATAGCATCAGTATGTTGTATATATAAATAAAAACCTCCCCTTTTCAGGTCTTTCATTAAGCATTTACTAGCATCTTTTGTGAGGATGTTTGATTCTAGTCATTATAATTTAACCCATATAATTGCTTCATTTTTGGTTTCCTCAGTCATACTTTTTACCCATCTCATTCTGTTTTAACAGAATGATTATTGAAATAGAGGGATTCTAGTCTACCATCTTTTCCTCCATTGTCCCTATAGAACCCTGTTCAAACTCAGATTGCCTTCCTTCATTGCCATTTACTTCAAACTATCTTGAATTGTGCTGTTGTTTTGTTTGACCTCACCTGTTGATACGTAATGCAAGGTATCTCCTACCATCTCAGTAAGGAAGTATTTCCTCTGAGCTGTCCTTCAATAACTTCATAGCATGGTCTCTAGTGCATGGGCGTACTTTCATGGAAAACTCTTCCTTCTAGACTTCTACTTTCAAGGCATCTGTCAGATACTTGACAGTTTCAATCATATTCCTCTTTCTCTTCTTCAAAAGAGTGTTTTTTCAGCTCCTTGAGCGCCTTTATCTAGGTGTTGAGTAACTGCAAAATTCCTAATAATAAAACTTATCACTGCTGTGTAAACTAGCAGTGATTGTAGAATTCTTTTTACACTTTTTCAAGTTTATAGTTTTGCAAGTTTTCTATTTGAGGGGGAGATTCACTCAGGAACCTCATGCCCTAAAAAGTTATCCCACTGTCCTAAGGGCCAAAAAGCAAATATCAACGTTTGTTTGAAATTTTGGCTTGGTATTGCGGAGTGGAGGAGTAGCCTAGTGGTTAGTGCAGTGGATTTTGATCCTGGGGAACGGAGTTTAATTCCCACTACTGCTCCTTGTGACTCTGGACAAGTCACTTAACCCTCCATTGCCCCTGGTACAAAATAAGTACCTGAATATATGTAAACCGCTTTGAATGTAGTTGCAAAAACCTCAGAAAGGCGGTATATCAAGTCCCATTTCCCTTCCCTTCTTAACAGTACATTTGCATATTTGTCTTTTCATTGAACTGCACTGAAATACTGTTTTTAAGAGTAAAGGCCTCTTTAATCAAGTCACACTAGCAGCTCCCGGTGCGGTAAAGCTGACAAAGCCCGTTCACTTTGAAAGGGCTCCGTCGGCATTGCTGCAGGCTTCATAAAAGAGGCCCTAAATAACTAAAGATATCTGGGCACATTTTGAATATATGGTAACACACAAATGGCTAAGATTTTTAAAATGGCGCTCAAAGATTGATGCACATCACCATTCTACAATGGACACTCAAAGATGGGCACCTATTATAGAGCGGCATTGAGTTCCGATTTTGTACGCCACTTAGCATCCAATTATTGGCACTAATTGGCTTGTGAGCCAAATAAGTTAGGTGAACATCTTGGATTGGAACCCAAACACTGACGTCCAATTTTGGGCACCATATATAGAACCCTGGGGAAAGTGGGGTTAATTTAGCATTAGTTTGAAAGTTGTAAGCCTGGCTACTGCTGAAGTCACTGCTCAGAAGCTTCAAACCTCTGGAAATTCAACACCTTTTGTGTATGCTACAACAAACTGAAATCTTTAAATCAATCAGTAAATATAAAATAAAGTGCAGAAGCTATAGAGGAATGTGAAAATAGCAATTCAAAACTCATCACTTCCCCCCCCCCCCCCCCCCCCCCCATTAAATCGTTTAGAATCATTTTTCCTTTCATTTCCTGGATTAGGTACTTAATATTTTCCTTCCTCTACATTTCTCATTTCTCTCCTTCCTGCTCACGGCTGATGATAGTCTAAATTCCCTCTTATTCAAGAAGCAGGCTGGCAATAGCCTGATTTAAATAAACTTGATTCACACAGAAAACTGCAGCAAGCAACGTTTGTAATATTAAAAAAGTTATGAGATTTATCACCAGCATCTTAACACCTCCTTCACAATGAAGTCTTCTCCTTCTTTGTTTTGCCCTTCAGAGTCATTTCCTGCAGGACTAAATTCTAACATGTTGTACTTACTGTTCAAGACCCAGAATGCCAGTCTTCAATTCAATAATATACGTTAGTATAAACTAGGCTTTTATTTCAAGCTTTGATTAGCACCAGTTATATGGGGAAATTAGCTACTTCAGATTTCAAGCAGGCATGACTTAAATACAGCGTATCTGTCAGAAAATTGTTTAAGGTTTAACAGTGTTGACACAGATTTCACTTCTTAGTAACAAAAGCACTGTTCTTCAGCTAAAAGCCTGCTGGTAACAAGCAAATCAATGCAAACTAGTGAAACATGGTTAATAAGAGATGATTTTACCTATGTCTAGGCATGCAGTGTCTCTTTGAAGCTGAAAAGAGGGATCTTTAATAAATTATTAACCCGGAGGGGGGGACTTTTGTCATCTGATAATCCACAAGAAAGCATTTGAATTTTCAAGATGGTACTGCAAAGCCCTAGTAAATATAGCAGTATTGGAGAAAACTGGTGCCTTCACGGATTCAGGGCTGTTGCAAGGATATTGGGCACCCCTTCAGACGTATGCCCCCCCCCCCCAGATGTTGATAATTAAGCTGAAAAATCATGATCATCCCAATACCAGGCCTCCCACAATAATCCTGAAAAAAAATGCATATTTTAACCACCATATTTTAAAATATTACACTTTGCTTTGTATGTATGTTTGTGTTCACTCTCTGCAAGTAAAACTATGTGCTAATGGATCTGATTTTTTTGTGGCTGTCCGAATGTATTGTTTTGTTTTGACTGCTGCTGTTCTATGTCACTCCTCAGAGGTTGTGGCCCTAGGCAGCCACCTAGTCTTGCCCAATAGTTGGGCTGGCCCTGCATAGACTAAAGTATCTGTTATTTAAATCAAACACAGAAAAAGATAACATATCACATAAACTAGGAAGGCTTGACAGTATTCTTCTACAAATCACATCACATCTGTGCAATGGACCTAAATGGCCTTGCAAGATCACACATTACAACATCTGTTGCATAGTCCAATAACAGTTTTCTCAACATGGAAAGATTTAATTCTCCAGCATAAAAATCAGTGTCTACAAGTTGTCCTGCTATTAAGTAGGCAGCTATATATCTACTTTGGTCCATGAATTTTTTTTTTAGCAAATACCTGTACCTTCCAGAAATATTTAGAAGCTTAAAAAAGCACCTTACAATATTTCCAATTATAGTACCTAGAGCTAATGATCTTCCTTACCTATATCCATCCATCTACCAGTAACTTAGCTTCCAAGAAACACACTTCTCTTCTTCCAGAGTTTAACAAATTGCTGTAGTTTACCTACTAACTTTGGGGGAGGGCAGGGGTGGGGTGGCAAAGGGTAAGGATGTGATATAAGCAGTAGGAGTGAAAGGACCAAGTCAGCATTTCCACCTGTTACTTTTGGTGATAATGGTGGGGGAAAGTCACCACAAAATATGCCTTATGTGGTTTTATATCTGAAATAATAACTTCATCTGAGACCTTAACAACGTCACCTGAGTCAATGCAGCAATACCACTTTACACACAAGTGCATGTCTATTAAGAAGGCTGTATCCTCCTACATCCTCTGCTGAGTTTAGATGCTTCTTTAAATTATAGATATTCAATTTCACTGACTAAATTCATCCATTTTTCAAGGGCTCTATAAACTACCACTCGGATAATCAAGCAACTATTGATGGCAAGTTAAAAATATGCTCTATTTGATCCTTTGTTTCATTATTTTTTAAAGGTCCCAAGTGTGATTCCAACGTTATCCAGTTAATACTGTGCCTAGGAAAACAACCACTACACTGCTGACCTAGAAACCTGTCACTAACTCAGTTATATTCTAAAAAAAAATCCATGAACACAATCAATCAAATAAGCAACATGCTCTGTTCCTGAACTAAATGAAATAAGGAGATGCAGAGGGACATTTTCGATATGATGCCTAAATCAGATTAAAAATTCAATGGCGAACATGCCCATTTTCATACCAGAAAACGTCCAACTTTTTGCTTCCAAAATGGCTATTTGCTAGATATTTTTGTGCTTGGTATGTCTATATTTTAGAACCATTAAAAAAGAAATCCATGGGAAACACACGCACACACAAACAAGCCATTGGAATGTATGGGGGGGGGGGGGTGCAGCATTCTTAGTAGACTGGCCACACAGACATCTCAGCAGAACAGTGGAGCCCCCTTGGGGGCACTGAAGTGGACTTCACATAAAAGATCTCAGGTACACACCTCACCGTTACCTTATGGTGAACCCTCCAAAACCCACCAAAAACCTACTGTACCCAACTGTATGCCACTATAATAGCCCTTCTGCCTGCAGGTGTCGCCTATATGTAGGTACAGTAGGATTTTGGTGGGCTTTGGAGGGCTAACACATTCCACCACAAGTGTACCAGGTAGAATGGGATATGGGCCTTGGTCCCCATCTCTACAGTACCCTGTACCAACCACTAGACTACTCCAGGGATCTGCTTGCTGCTCTAACAGGACTGCCATAACATCTGGAGCTGTCATAAAGACCGGTATATACACTGTTGCTTTCAAATCTTTGGGGAGGGGGGGTGTGGGATAGAGTCACTGACCACTGGAGGAGTAAGGGGGTCATGCATTAATCCTTCCAGTGGTCATCTCATCATTTAGGGCACATTTTGATCACTTAGTTGTGACTGAAGCAGGTCTAGGCAAAAAGGTCTTAATTTTGGCCCTAGACATTTTTTTTTAGTTTATTCCATTATTGCAGAAAAAAATGTCTATCTTTTGGTGCTGCTCACATCCCACCCAAAAGACCCCCAACACATCCCCTTGAAATTTGGATGAACTACTACTACTACTATTTAGCATTTATATAGCTGTGGAGCAAAACTTCTAAAATCGGGGTGTCGAAAATTGCGACATGCACACTTTTGAGAGAAAAAAAATCCTTCTACCACCTTATAATGTTTTTTTTTTGTTTTGAAAATGAGCCCCATAGAGTTGTAGTATGATTAAACACGTCAGAGATCCACGAAATTCATTACTAGTAGGTGTCAATCATCTCGTCATTTACTAATGCTTGAAAAACATGTATCTATAGAGATGAGTGGTCAAAAGTCACCAAAATGTTATGTATGTAGTTATGATTGTTTTTGGCTGTGTTTTGTAAGCAATGGATTTTAACTGCCTGTAGAAAATCTGCTAAACAGCATGCATTTGTATGTGTTTTAAAAAAATCTAATTAGCAGCAAGTAAGAAGAATTCCCTTAAGGCTAGATGCAAAAATCCAGTTGCTAAACTGCAAGTCTACAAAACGGAGGTCATGTTTTAATTGCCTCCTCTTACATCCCTCCCCATTCTGTGCATTTTGCACCATTGTCCATAGCCTGACACCCGGATCCTCAAACTGAATTTGTTAAGCTGCACAGAACAGGGGCCTTTCCACTATGTGATTTATCATGGAAAACTACCATATTATCATTAAATACCAAAATGTCCATTTGGAAACTCATCCTGTCCTAAGATTAGTTTGTTCATGGTGTGTTGCTGAAAAACCCGAATATCCTTCTTGAAAAACCTAAACAAAGCTCTAAATTTTACCCTGTACCTTTTCTAATCATTTTTAGAACCTTTCCAATGAATTTTTTTTATTTAAGCTACAATACATTTCAGCTATAATAGCTAATAAAATAGTCATTCATAAATGTGCTCTTATGCAATGGTTAAATTTGGATAAGGTTCCCAACGGGAATCACTCTCATTGAACTGCGAAGTTCCAGATTCACGGTGTCATTCTGAAAGAGAATGCATTCTATCCATCTATTTACTTAAAGAAATTTAAACGGCTAAAAATGCTCGCGCATCATACTATCTATAAGACTGGTTTTCCACTAGAATTATTCATTATGACCATATTTTATTCTATATATACACTAATAAATTCCCACTCAGTTATTTTGCTGGCTCTCCCGCACCTACGGCACCGAGGGAACGCAATACTTCATTCACTGGCCATTTTCTGTGAAAGCTCAATTTATAAACTTACTAAAGAAATAATTCCCAACGCAACAACTAGGTTATTGTTTTCCACGTTAAATGCCTGCTCTATTGCCGATACCACTTACTTCATACAAGCTATTTTGTTATTTTTGCTTCTCGTTTAGCCCATTAATCGTATCATAAGCACCCTCTTAAGGATTCTTCCCCTGCCCCAGTGAGCAGAGTGACTCAGAGCTAATTCCTTTATCCTCCTCTACCACTGTTCTAAACCCTGTGCTGCTGGCTTGCCGGATCTGGCTGAAAGCTGCAGCTTGTTTCTTTCTCCTCGACCCCCCCCCCCCTCCCCCCTTTTTTTTTTTAATCTATCTCCACTTCCCCTCCTCTTCTTCCCTTCTTTACGTTTGCTCCTTCCTTCAGGGCGAGGTGATGCTGCTGGAACCGGCTAATTGCTTTAGCGTGGCACAGCCTCTCGAGTATTTAAAAAGCATTCCTCGGACACCTTTTCTATACTTTTCTGACAAATCAAGCCAGCTGGTTCGTTCTAGGTTGCTGCAGCATTAAGACAAGGACGCAGTACTCACACATCAGGAGAACACGAGGCTTCCCTCCGTCACAGGCATCCAGCAGCTTGACATCTTACATGGGTAGAACAAAAAGTCTCTCCTTTGACTCTGTTCTTTTCGGAAAGAAAGTCCGCTGGGGCGAGACAAGGCAGTGCGCGATCCTAAGTTTAGGTAGGCGAGAGATCAGTGCAGCTTTTCTGACGAGTTTGCTGGTGAGGAGCGCTGCAGACCGTCTTTGCCTTTTCCTGTCTGCTTGGCTATGAGAGGAGTTTTGCAATGAAAGGCTTTTGCAGAGTCTCTTGGACTGAGAGGGGCTGACGTCACGCCTCGGGATTGTGTTGCTGGGGGAGCTGGGGAAACACGTTCAGCTTCTCTTTCTTGCACGGGCTTTCAAAGTCTAATTCAGTGGTCTTGATCAGAAGGACAGAGTGTGGGGGACGGGGGTCTCATGATCTGCGAACGTTTTGATGTGGTTCAAGCAGACAGCTATAGACCCCCCCCCCCCCCCCCCCCCCATCCCCATGCACTTGCTAATAGCACTGTGAAAATTGCCAGTGTCTTCCAAGATTCTTAAGGGGACAGTAAGTTTGTTGCAATGTTATAAGCTTTTGTATGTTCATGTGTGTGATTTCACCCCCCCCCCCCCCCCACCTGTATTATTGTCCTGTGCGTGTGTAACTATCTATAAGCTCTAGCAAAAAGTACCTTAGTGAATACTTAAGGGAAATGAATAGGTTTGTAAGAACTAGTGTTAAAAATGGGGAATGATTTTGATCTGATGCATGCTTATGTTTTTATGTGCTCTTTTTTTGTTGGGGGAGGGGTGAAGAAAATGCACGCACAGTGCAAGTTGGAGGAGCATGTTAAAACATTTTGCTGTAAAGACCAGGTGAAGCAATGTTACTGTTTTCATAGTTGATTTGTTAACCGGAAGAATGCAAGACTACCTCCCCCCCCCCCCCCCCCCCAAAAGTCCACACACAATTTTGAAACAGAATTTGATTTATGTAGGCGAGCTATGCAATGGCTACTTAAGAGTCCCGATCTGTGTGACCTTTATCTGGTCTGCCACATATACGAAATGATAATTAGTAGAGGGGGGGGGCACGATATGAGCAGGTTCATTTCATATAGATACAAAGCCGGCATAATGCTCGCTATTCTCTATCAGAACTGAGTCAATAGGGGGGAAAAAAAAAGTTCTGTACTTATCTCTTACAAATTACAAAAACACGGCAAAGAAACCCATTACTAATACAAACAAACAAAAGAACATCATGATGGCAACTGTGTGCAACATCTCCTTTACTATGACATTAAACTGATTTTAACCTAATTTTAGGTGGAAGCTGTTATTTTTTCAGCTCACTCCATCTTCTTTGCAAAACGCAGCTCGCCGTGTAAGAGCATTGCGGTGAGAGTTGAATACAAGCTGAGCACTGTGGTCCCGGCGGTGACCCTCTTCGTCTCTTCATCTTTAATAAGCAGGTGTGTGTGTCCGCTTTATTCGATTTAGAGGTGGGTCTGGGTAAAAGACGATCCGTCCGATCCGTCCTTTACCTTCTTCCGATGTAGAGGGCGAAAAAAAGGAAATGACATATCTCGTCTGAAAAGATGAGACCCTGCCTACTTAGAGCGCATTAAACTCTAGTGCTAATGGTGCAGTGTGGGAGATCTGCGCACTGTGCTGTGAATAAGATCCCAATTATTCTCGGTGACAGGGAAAGATCCATAACAAATGATTACATTCGAGATAAAAGGGGGCGGAGGTATCTTGGCCATTAAGTATATTTTTTCCTTTAAGTGCTTCAGAATTTTATGAGTTCGGAATTTTTTTTTCTTTCTGGTTTGCTTCTCAGCCATTTACATTTTGTATCAGTTGTTCCCTCTTTCTTAGCTTTGCTCCTTACTTACAGCAATTATCTTCGGGGAAAGGTGATATTTGTTTACAGTGATCCTATATATGTTATTTAAGGTACTTTTGGGGTGAGGTATCAAGTCAGTAGACCAGGCGTTCGGAAGGAGCTACTCTGACGCCTTGTGTGGAACATTTTTGTAATGCGTTGAGTTCAAGCCTTCCCTCTGCACCTGGAAACGGACGTAGGACAATATATCATTGCTTCCCCCATTTCCTCCAAGATTGCTGTTCCAGTTCCTCCCTCTCTTCTCCACTAACCTCTTTTTTCTGCTTGGTCGCCTCCTTGGTGCAGATCTGTTAAGTGGATAACCGTTCTGCACACCTACAGTGACATGGAGAAGTAACATCAAAGGAGCTATTCGGGAAGTGGAAACAGTCGAAGAACGAGGAGAAGCAGAGCTACCAGAGGAGGAAAGTATTACTAGGAATGGGCTAATAATCCCCACTGTTTTTGTGCTGGGGGAAAAAAAAAAACATAGCACAACCGTTAGATCTGAAAAAGTAAATCTTTAACCAGAAACAAAAAGCAGTTTGCAGCTGTTTTCCAGCCTCTAGTGGTTTAATAAAAGGTAGCACCATCTTGTAAGAAATATTTTTTTTTTACATCAAGGTATAGGGGCTGATGCAGTAGTCCATGAGATGTTATATGCAACTTTGCTACCCATGCACATGATGTGGGTAACAAAATTGCACATTAAGGACTAAGTTCTATAAATGGCACCTAAAAATTTAATGCCAAAAAATAGTGATTAGCACTATTCTATAAATGGTGTTTAAAGTTAAGCACTGTTTATAGAATAGAACTTAGCTCCAGGAAATTCGACTACATTTAGTCACAACCATTTACACCAATGAAATCTTGGTGTAAATCCCCATGCTTAAATTAGGCATGGATCCCCTTTATAATAATGCATGGAAATTAAGGAAACACCCCTGACCCTCCCATGGCCATGCCCCCTTTTTGGACCTGCAGGTAATTTTTACACAAGGATCTTGGTGCATAAAATTTACATGTGCAACTTCTAATTGAAGCCAATTAGCACCGATAATTGATTGTTAAGGTTCAGTTCTCTGCAGTAACCGGCTCATTTTTCAACTAAATTGTGCGCTCAGATCGTATGCACGTGCCCAAATTTGTGCATGCAATTTACAGGGCCACCGAGAGACTGTGCCAGGCCCAGGACAAGACCGACCCCAGGCCCCACCCCCACCTGAGGTCGCCGGGCCCTCTCTCCACCCCCAGGCCCTCTGCACTGACCTTAAGCGCCTCACCTTCTAAAGCACAGCAACAAGCAGCGGCAGACCACTTCTTCCTTCCGTGTCCCGCTCTTGCGGAAGTTACGTCAGGCGAGGGCGGGACACGGAAGGAAGGAGTGGTCTGCCGCTGCTTGCTGTGCTTTCGAAGGTGAGGCGCTTAAGTTCAATGCCAGGGAGCGACGGAGGGCGGGCGGGCCCCCCCCCCCCCCCCCGGAGGCCCAGGCCCGGGGAATTATGTTCCCCCTGTCCCCCCTCTCGGCGGCCCTGGCAATTTTAGCGATGTTTATAGAATTCTGGAGTAAGAGGTCTTTTTACTAAGCTGCAGTAAAAATTTGCAATTACTTCGGCTTAATCTGGGACCTTTACTGCCTGGGAGCTACAAATTTAATGCAGTACATATTGAGGGCATTCCCAATGTTTTTCCTATTGCAGGCCATATGTTAACATGCACATTAACACTCAGTGTCTGCTCCTGGTTAATGCAGAACTATTTAACACCTCCTATTTAGAAGGCCATAAGTGGACCCGCATTAACTCTGCATTATCATACAGTAAGTGCAGTGTATTATCTACAAAACATCTTTTAAGCCCACTCTGGCCCCTTGCTACAAAAACTACTTAATGTGTGGTTTACTGCATGGTAACTGCTAAATTACCTCATCATTTAGGGGTATTTTTATAAAGGCACATTAGCGCTCTTACTATGCACTACTGATTAGCGCACGCTAAACTCTAGAGATGTCTAATACAGCTAAGAATGGAGTACTGTGGGACATCCCCAGACGTCTTATGACAACTTTGAAATGTGCATACGCTAACCACATGCTAAATATTTTTTTTGAGGGGGGCATGTTAGGGTAGAGAGTGGGTATTCCTTCACTAACCAGTTAGCACATCTACATTACTGCTTGTTAACCGGTTAGCACAGGGATTTTTTATTTATTTATTTGTAGCATTTATACACTGCTGTTTCCCGCTCAATGGCAGGTTCAGTGTGGCTTACAATGTTAGGTACAAAGTGTCACAGAAATAGTATGATTACAATGTTTTGTACAATATCATCTGAGCCCTTACCACCAGGGGCGTATCTGTGTGAGGCCACAGGGGCCTGGGCCCCCGCAGATTTCACCCTGGACCCCCCCTACCACGTCAACCCTCCCCCGCCGTCACCTACCCCCGCCAAGGTCCGCTTCCTCCTGCCTGCCAGTGCCTTTTACTTTAGCTGGTGGGAGACCCCAACCCCCGCCAGCCCAGCCGAGGTCTTGTTTAAGTTTTATTCCTCGTGCTGTGCTGTGCTGTTAAAAGCTGCATCCCTTCCCTTCCAGTTTCGGACGGAGTCTGACGTCGCAGCACGTTATACGTGCAGGACGTCAACGTGCTGCGATGTCAGACTCTGTCCGAAACTGGAAGGGAAGGGATGCAGCTTTTAACAGCACAGCACGAGGAAGAAAACTTAAACAAGACCTCGGCTGGGCTGGCGGGGGTTGGGGCCCCCGCTAGCTGAAGTAAAAGGCACCGGCAGGCAGGAGGAAGCGGACCTCGGCGGGGTTAGGTGACGGCGGGGGAGGGTTGATGGCGGGGGGGGGCTGATGGCGGTGGGGGGGGTCCGCGGCAGCGGCCAGGGGGGCTATAATGTGCCCCCTCACTCTAGCCCCTGCCCCCCCTACCGCTGAACCTCAGATACGCCCCTGCTTACCACGAGTAAAATGGATGGCAATTATTTATTTATTTATTGCATTTGTATCCCACATTTTCCCACCTATTTGCAGGCTCAATGTGGCTTACAAGGTCCCGTTATGGCAATCGCCATTCCAGGGTGAAAGATATAATTGGTATTCCATAGAGATCAGATGTAAAAAGAATATAGTCAGAAACTAGGTGGAGTGTTGATGTATTATAAATAACTATTGTTCCATTTGGTATGCCTTGTTGAAGAGATAAATAACCCCTGTGGTGTGTTACATGCTGCAGCTGAGCAGAGAGCGAAAGCAGGCTGTTTTACAGAGCATTAGCACTTTTATTGGGAGTGTATGTGAATCACACTCATTCCAGTGCTATTGGGAAATGATTTCTCATATTATTATTATTATTATTATTATATATATATATTTTTTTTTGGGGGGGGGGAGAATGTTTGTGAGCCTGATTTCTTATCCAGTAGGCTTTGAACCTGCAAGGCTTATAAGGTGTTCCACAAATATGTATGCAGACTCCTGAGGCAGGCTTTATAGCCGAAACACAGCCTGTGTCGAGTCATTTTAGAAAGCAACCAATAAAGCCAGTTATACATCGTTGATTGCTTTGGTCATCTGTACTGTTTTAATCTGTCATTAAATGCTCTCACAGTAATTTTCAAAAATGGCTGCACGCTAATGACAACATTAACACATGGCGATGAATTGAAAAAAAAAAAACAGAAAATAGGCCATTTTTGCACTTGTGTTAAAAATGGTCTTAGCATTTGGTAAAAACCCACAGAAGGATGTGCTAAGGCCATTTTTTACTGCCATTAAGGGGTCCCTTGTAAAATTACCCCTAAGTGCTTAATGAGGTTTAGTAAAAAGGCCACTAAATTTTTCTCCTTAAACTGCCAGTAAAGGCAATAACATCTCACTGAGGTGTCCGTATTTTATTATATTAACTGGTGTGTGATGACATTTTCCCATGCTGACTCGAGCATACTCTTGTATCAAAATAGCTAATTAATTGTGAATGCAAATAAACTTTTGGGCATAACACACAAATCCATTCCTCCTCTGAAAAGAGGTATACATGTGAATGTGTCTTGTATGTACACACTTATTTATTATATAAAATATGTGTGCACTTTGCAACTCCACCCTCACTCTGCCAACACTACTGGCCTGAGAACGTCTTCATGCAGGTCACATAAAGGTAGGTGCACTCTTTTTTGTGTGTCAAATTTTTAACTGCATACAGATGAACAGTTTTATAAAAAGCCCCTTTCTTCGTGTAAAATAGGTTTTGCATGTGGAAAAAGCTTACTAAAATTACTCCCTCAATGCAAGCTCACACCAATATGTGAAAATTCTATAGCTATTTTTCTAAAGCATCAGTTTTGGTGTGGACAATAAATATAAAGGACAAATCTAGAAATAGGGAAGGGAGGTGGGATTTAATATGCTGCCGTTCTGTGGTTACGACGAAAGCAGTTTACATAGTATACACAGGTACTTATTTTGTACCTCTGCAATGGAGGGTTAAGTGACTTGCCCAGAGCCACAAGAAGCTGCAGTGGGAATCAAACGCAGCTCAAAGCCCACTGCCCTAACCACTAGGCTACTCCTCTGAGCAGGTGCCACAATGGGGTGCACAGAGCACCAGTTCTATAATGGCACTTACCCCTAAGTCATTACAGGACAGGTGTGTGGGATCTCTTAGGGGAGGAAGAGATAGTGGATGATATGGATGGGCCATATGGCCTTTATCTGCCGTCATTTTCTATGTTATAGAATACTAGCACAAACCTGCTTTGGTGCTTCATTGATCATCACCTATGCCAGGTCTGTGACTGATATATGTGATAGAACCCAACTGATAACCGGATCTTCTGTTTCCGCTGAAACTGAATCTGCAACCAAAATTGGCCGCTTGGTTTCGGCAGAAACCAAAAGCGGAAAACAAAATGCCTCCCCTCCAACAGCTCCCACATGACCAGAAAAAGCCTCCTCCTGGGCCCACCTGCCAGCGGCAGTTCCTTCCTGGACTCATTCTCTCCGACTGCAGCAACCTCCTGGGCCTACCTTGTTGATGATGGGTGGTGGGTGGTGGACACAGGAGCTTTTCCGCTCGCTCCTGCTCACGGCTGGCTCCAGGACAAAATGGCTTTCAGGACTACCAGTGGCAGTCTTGCAAGCCATTTTGAGATTGGAACCGGCTGTGCGCAAGAGGCGTTGAGGAGGTGGGTTTGCGAGGGGGCTACTGTGGAGGGGAGGCTTGGTTGGAACGTTTTGGTCAGGGTGAGACCAAGTTGGGAGGGAACGGGGGCTGTGCACATAATGTTGGTTCCAGCTGAAAATATACAAGCTTTTTTGGCCAAAACAGCATTTTTCCGTGCCCTCTTTGGCACAGAAACTGAAATTCAGTCAGTCTTTAATATGTGCCTAGATGCAGGGGCATAGCCAGACTTTGGCGGGAGGGGGGTCCAGAGTCCGAGGTGAGGGGGCACATTTTAGCCCCCCCCCAGTGCTGCCGACCCTCCCCCCTGCCGCCATTGCCGACACCCCCTGCCGCCGCCAGCACCACCACAAACAACTTTGACCCCCCCCTGCTGACGACCCTCTCGACCCCCCCCCCCACCTGCTGTCCCCACCATCGCCTACCTTTGCTGGTGGGGGACCCCAACTTCCGCCAGCCGAAGTCTTATTCCTTAGTTTGGTTTCCGAGTCTGACGTCCTACCCCTCCCATGGCCACGCCCCTTTTTGATCTATGCAGAGAAATTTACATCCAAATCTTTATAGAATAGTGATGTTAAAGATGTGCGTAAATGTCAATTAATGCCAATTAGTGCCAATAATTGATTGTTAGTTCCCAATTGGCTTTGTTAAACAATTGAATTGTGTGTGTGTAATTTTGAGTGCTATATATAGAATTAGAGAGTATAGCACATAGGTGCTACCTTATAGAATAGCACCTAGTGCATATACGCATATCACTGCCAATTGTTGGCGCCAATGACATGCGCAAGTTTTGCATATTTTTCTGCACCCATTTATAGAATTGCCCAGATAATCTTTTATGAGTAATTAATTGTCTTTTATACATTTTCTTTGGAAGTACAAATATTTTTAATAAGTCACTCTGTTTTTCTAGCGGATATGGATTTCATTTTATAAGACAGAAACTATAAAAATTCCAAAATGTGCTTTCAATGTCTCCTAAATTTGCCCAGTTAGCTATGCAGATGCCAGCACTAAATATAGGCCACCACCCTCATTCCTGCCAACTCCTCCTCAACTCCAACCCCTGTACCCCCCTGACCTGCCCACTTCACCTATGGCCATTTTGTGCCAATATTCAGTGGCACTGGCTGGTTAAGTGCCACAAAATGTCAATAGTTAGGCAGCCAGAGGTGATTTAAGTGGGCAGAGGTTTAATCTCTTTGAATATTGGGCAGGTAGTGGCCAGCCTCCTCCAAACTTACTGTTTAGGAGGGAGAGGGACACAGCAGGACTTGAGCGTGTGTGTATGCTTGAGGTCCTATGCTGGCCTGGCTGAATCTTTCTAAGTAACCTGACTGTTGCATCAGTGCTGGTTCTGCCCCTGGAACTGTGTCATCCTAGGCAACTGCTTTATCTACTTAGTGGTGGAGCTGGCCCTGCTGGGGTGGAGTATGGGTTGACTAAGTGTAGAGTAACCCTGACTGCATTGCATGAATATTCAGTGCCAGCCACAATCTGGATAGTGGCTCTGAATATTAGTGATTAATTAAAACACATCATCCAAACATGCCATTTGAATATGAGGGCCATACTTTCTGTGTGCCCACATTTTATGCATGTATACACCAGCACAATTTTATAATAGGTGTTTTCTGAACGAAAAAAACATGTTTAACTTATTGAAAATGATTTACAAAATTAACTCTGTGTGTGTATATGTGTGTGTGTGGGGGGGGGGGGGGGGTGCGCACGTGCTTTTTGGCCCTATTTTGTTCTTGTTTTTATACATGTAGTGAATCTTTATTGATCATGATCTTAGGGATTATAAATTTATTAACATATGTACATAATACTTAGATGAACAGATTCAGTGAATCAGGGCTGGCCTGAGGGTATCTGATACCCTAAGTTAATCCCTGTAGTCCAGCATCACACCTTCCCTTCCTTCATCTTTCTTTCCTTACACCCCCACCTAAGGTTTCCAACATCTTCCCTACCCCTCCCTCCAAATATGCCCAGCATTTTCCCTTCCCTTCCGTACCTCCCCGCATTCTGTCCCAGCATCTCTCCTTCCATTCACTACCCCTCCACCCCAGTTCTCCAGCATCTCCCTTTCTATACCCCCTAATTTGTCCAGCATCTCCCCCTCTTCCCCCGCAGTTGCCACCCTACCTCCTATTTCCATCCTTGCCTTCCATCGAAAGCTGCAACTGAAAACTACACCCAAGTGTGAAGGTGAGTCATTGAGCTCCACATATGCTCTTCACCTCTGGATCCTGCCTCTTCCAATGCAAACTTCCTTTCGAAGGAGTGACATGCAGCAGGTCTTAAGTATGCCAGGCTTAAAGACCCACTGCTGTGCTGCTGCTAATAGTGGCTTTAAACATTGGTTTCTCTGCTTCGGTCTTGCCCCGCCCCCTGCCCTAGATGGATGGATGGATGTATCTCTCCTCTTTCACACCCTCTCCTTCAATGTGTCTAGCATCTCTCCTTCTCTTGTAGTTACCACCCTACTTCCTGCCTCTGTTCTTGGCCACCATCCAAGGCTGCAACCAAGTACAGTGATGGGCCTCTAAGATCTGCTTGTGCTCTTCACTTGGTGGCAAGTGGCATAGCCATGGGTGGGCCTGCATCAGAGGGAAGGCTGTGGGGCCAACATGAGCAGTGTGTATTAGTTGCTGCTCACTGCTGGTGAAAATGTGCTATTTAAAAGGAATGCAGGGGAGGAGGGATGTTTGAGAGACCAAGTGGCATGCAGGCGAGAGAGGGAGAGACCAAATCACTTGTGGGACAAGGCAGAGTTCTGCCCACCCATCTTGGGCCCAGGCCCACCCAAAATTGGCTGTCTGGCTACACCCCTGCTTGGTGGGACCTGCTTCCTTTGACACAAACTTCCTGTTGGAAGGGTTAGCATGCAGCAGGTCTACTACTTACAATGTCAACACAATACGTAATTAATAGAGCATTATAATTGATAGTGAAGGGTAAAGCAAAGATGTACTATATGTCACTGATAGTGACTTTAAAGTGCTGCTTTTTCTTCTGTCTTGCCAGCCATGCCAGTACCATACTACCACTCATGAGGAGCCTGCCCTAGGCAGATACATAGTCTGCCTAGTGGTAGAACCAAGCTTCAGTCAATAGCACAGTTTTTGTTTTAGATGATACCTTTACTTAAAAAGTGACTGGACATTAATAAGAGCAGACGCATATAATTTTAATATCAGTGTACTTGTGAAGCATCATGGCTGCCAAGCAACGGGAAATTGACATCTGGTGCTGTGTTTGCACTGTTTACTAGAGAAATTCCCCCCTTGGGTAAAATAATAACTTAGTAAGAAGAAAAAAAAATCTCTTCATGGATTTTAATTTAATGACAGTTCTGACATCTTAATGTTCGGTACCTCACATTACCTCTGTTATGTTTTAGCACTGTGCTCAGCTTCTTTAACTCAAACAAGTGAGAATGGAATTTAAACTCCTTTGTGGTTTTCTGGGGAAATAGCAAATGGATCTCTTAAAGTTTAATAATGCAGAGGCCAAGGTTTCCACTGAAAATGTAAAACAAATGAAGAACTTCCTATATAAGCTTCCACTAAGCATATAAATTGTCTCATTTATGATTTGGAAATAGGAAGTTTAATCTTTTGCATGTTTTACTCATTACAAGGCAGCTTAGAAAAGCTTGTGTCTAATGTAAGTAGAAGAATTATGTTTCATTCTTGAAATACATTTGCACACACAAAAAAAAGTTGTGTATCCCTATTTCAGGAAAGTACCCCATTGAAATGCTTGGAATTTGTCTACTTCAGATCATATTGTTGTTTGATGAAGGCATTATTTTAGTCTCATGTTATCTTTTATGATTACCTCCATATCAAGGATGTGTTTTCATTTGAAACAAAATGGGAAATATCAGCAATATTCTTCATTTAGTTGCGCAACATTTAGAAATGAAAATGACAGAAAAAAAAAACACAAACATGGGAATTGATATACCGCCTTTCTGAGGTTTTTGCAACTACATTCAAAGTGGTTTACATATATTCAGATACTTTTGTACCAGGGGCAACGGAGGGTTAAGTGACTTGCCCAGAGTCACAAGGAGCTGTAGCAGGAATTGAACTCAGTTCCCCAGGATCAAAGTCCACTGCACTAACCACTAGGCTACTCCTCCACTAGCAACATTCCATGTAGAAGCCTGCCCTTGCAGATCAGCAATGTGGCCGCGCAGGCTTCTGTTTCTGTGAGTCTGTGACATCCTGCGCATATGTGCAGGACATCAGACTCACAGAAACAGAAGTCTGTGCGGCCACATTGCTGATCTGCAAGGGCAGGGTTCTACATGGAATGTTGCTAGTGGAATAGCAGCATTCCATGTAGAATCTCAAATAGTAGCAACATTCCATGTATAATCTCATATAGGGAAATGGGACTTGATATACTGCCTTTCTGAGGTTTTTGCAACTACATTCAAAGCGGTTTACATATATTCAGGTACTTATTTTGTACCAGGAGCAATGGAGGGTTAAGTGACTTGCTCAGAGTCACAAGGAGCTGCAGCAGGAATTGAACTCAGTTCCCTAGGATCAAAGTTCACTGCACTAACCACTAGGCTAGTCCTCCACTTAGGAGGGCAGTGGAGTGGAGTGAAGATTGAAGGCAGTAACATCTAAGTCACAGCTCTGTTGTCTCCTGGGTCAGTGTCAGTCCCGCTGATGCCATCTGGGCATGGCCGCATTAAGGAGATTAAAATTGGCAGCTTCCCGCAACTTACAGAGGGCAGAGAAGTGAGCATTGGAGGCGATAACATCCAAGTCACAGTGCTGGTGTCTTCCGGGTCAGTGTCAGTCTTGCTGATGTCATCTGGGTGGGACTGAATTAAGATCATTTAAATTGGCAGCTTCCTGTGGCACGACCACAGCCTGTGGCCAAAGGGGCATGCCCTAAAGGGCATGCCAGGCTCCTTGAAAGCCCCTTTGATGCCCATTCCTGGTATCTTAGATACTTTACTATGACTATCTGGAACCGAGATACTGTTTATATGATTTTATTTGCAGTGGATTTTTCTGTGTGAACTATGGGGAAACGGAAAGCTAAAATCAAACATTTGACTACTAGTAACCCCTCTACTCCTGTCCACATTGAGAAACATTTTGTCATGATGAGTAAAGATATACCACCCTCCCCTCTGGCCACTGGCAATGAATCATGTGTGTCTTTGATTTCAGGGGAGAGATTCTCCGCTCAACCACCCATTTCTTCCCTACCTTCTCCTGATGGGGGTTTGTTCCAAAAATGTTTTTCCCCTGGAGGAAGAACTTTAGCATTGCAGCAGTCTTTACCACAATCCTTTCAAAATATACCTATATTATTCAGTGTAAAAAATGCAACTAAGGGTGCTACATTGGAGAAACAAACCAGATGCTAAAGAAGAGATTTAATTTACATAGACATATGAAGAATACCAGTACCAACCAGGATGTCATCTCTGTGGGGCAGCACTTTATGAAACCAGAACACTGTACCAATGATTTTATGGTGAGAATACTAAAAGGGAACTTTAAAACAATACATGAATGTAAGACCTTTGAAGTCAGAATGATTAAATATTTTGACACCCACCAGATAGGACTTAACAAAGATCTGGGTTTTCTAGCCCATTATAAACCAGGAAATTCTACTGCTTTGTCACCCTCTTATCACCATGCATATCTCCCTGTCCCTCATCCACATGGCCCTCCCTGTCCTTCACCTAATCTACCCTCATCCTGTTAGATTGTCACTAAAATGCTTTGATGTTCACTTATATATACTGTCATCTATCAACATTTGCTTAATTCTGATCTGACGAAGAAGGGCTACCTTCGAAAGCTAATCAAAAAATGTATTAAGTTAGTCTAATAAAAAAAGTATCATCTTATTTTCTTTTCCATGTTTTTATTTTATTCTATTGCTATTGATTACCTTTAAAATATACCTTTGAAAACAGTAGTTTTTCCCATGGAAGTTCCAGTTGGAGAGCCTGGAACTTTGCAGATTACATTATTGGATGTTTGGAAAGTGGTTCAACACACTGAAACAATGTTAAGATGTCCAGTACAGCAGCTCTGTGAATTTTCTCAGCAAGTAATCTCTAAGGTGGAAGTTTTGGACACAAAAATTCAGCAAGTTTCTGATGCTTGTAAAAATTTGGAAACTCAAGTGAATGTTGTGCAGTGAGTTGGAACATCGGGTATTTAGGACAGTTTGTGCATAAAATTCACTACCCAAAGACCTGAAAACTACCTACAATTCAGAAAAAGAAAACTGAAAACACATCTTTTCAAGAAGTATTTCCCCCCTGGACCTGCCTAATCCCACATCACCATACATCACGAAAAGTTCAGAAATGGAAAACAATAATATCAACCTCTCTCACAATATGTTAATATATCAACCTAAGCATTTATTGTACTTCTGTATTATGTACTAGACTTCTACAAGTCTAAATTTTGTAACTGTCTTTTTAGCAATATGTAAGCCACATTGGAGCTGCCATACAGTGGGAAAATGTGGGATACAAATGCAATAACTAAATAAAATAAAATAAATAAATAGTTGGAAAAGATGGGAAATCAATTTAGAGCTGTTAATTTGAGTTTTCTAAATTTTCCAGTGTGTCCATTATTATCCGCTGAGATCTGACTGTGGAAATATCTCAAAGAAATTTTAATGTTGTCAAATGCTCATAGTATTACTTTTTTTTTTTAAATGCTATTATTTGCCAACTAAAGTTCCGAAGGAAGCCCAGGATGATTTGGCTCTGGATCTATTGTCACAAGAGGCTGAGATAGAAAATTTAACTGCCTTCTTGGATAAGCCTCAGCTCCTCCATGACTTTGCTTCCAGACCACCCGGACTCCAACCAGATAGTGCCATGGCAGTCTGTGCCACTGTCTTGTTAAGTGCCACTGAATATCAGAGACAAAGCCAGTCAGCATGATGTAGGATATAGGAGTTGTCTCACTGGTTAAATCTAAACTTCCTGAGCCCTTACGCCAAGCCCCCTCCCTACCCATCTTCAAATCCCTGCTCAAAGCCCACCTCTTCAATGTTGCTTTCGGCACCTAACCTTTATACCTTTCAGGAAATCTAGACTGCCCCTATTTGACTGACTGTACATTTGTCCTTTAGATTGTAAGCTCCTTTGAGCAGGGACTGTCCTTCTATGTTAAATTGTACAGCGCTGCGTAACCCTAGTAGCGTTTTAGAAATGTCAAGTAGTAGTAGTAGGAGGAGTTGTCTCACTGGTTAAATCTATCAACTATGTACCCTATAAAATGCATCCTGTACTAAGTTTTAACAAACTCCAGCTGTCTCATCAATTTGAAAATGTTGTTTGAGCAATGAAAAGGTCAAAGAGATCCAGACCCTAGTCCATCACTCACCTGGAAAAGATTACAAGATGTGTGATCACATAGGAAAGAAGGCACTTCATAGTTTCATGCTCAGTACAAAACTTAGATTGTGAGCCTACTAGGGATAGAGAAAGTACTGCATATATTATACATAAACCACTTGGGTTGTACCACAGAAATGTAGTATATGAAATCCATGAATCTTTGTTAGTAATATGTAATTTATCTTTAAAATCAAGCATGGTGCTGGAAGACTGGAGGGTGGCCAATGTAACGCCGATTTCTAAGAAATGTTCCAGGGGAGATCCGGGAAATTATAGACCAGTGAGATTGAAGTCAGTGCTGGGCAAAATAGTAGAGACTATTATAAAGAACAAAATTACAGAGTATATTCAAAAGCATGGATTAATGAGACAAAGCCAACATGGATTTAGTGAAGGGAAATCTTGCCTCACCAAACTATTACATTTCTTTGAAGGGGCGAGCAAACATGTGGATAAAGGTTGATATTGTGTATCTTGATTTTCAAAAGGTGTTTGACAAAGTACCACATGAAAAACCCCAAAAGAAATTGGAGAGTCATGGGATAGAGGGTAGTGTCCTATTGTGGATTCAAAACTGGTTAAAATATAGAAGAGTATTTTATTTATTATTTTATTTGTTACATTTATATCCCACATTTTCCCACCTATTTGTAGGCTCAATGTGGCTTACATAGTACTAGAGAGGCGTTTGCTGACACCGGTGTGAACAAATACAAAGTGATGTTGTGGTAGGTAAAGTTCGTGTGGCACAGCCACATTAGGGAATCATACAGTGGGATATGTCCATTACGTACTTTAGTTTTGTTGTGTTTCAGAGATCAGGCATTTAAGTTGGATCGGTAGGGTATGCCTTTTTGAGTAGGGTTAAATGCTATTTTTTAATAGGGTTAAATGGTCAGTATTCTCAATGGAGAAGGGTAGATAGAGGGGTTCCCCAGGGGTCT
Source organism: Microcaecilia unicolor (assembly GCF_901765095.1). Classification (NCBI taxonomy): domain Eukaryota; kingdom Metazoa; phylum Chordata; class Amphibia; order Gymnophiona; family Siphonopidae; genus Microcaecilia; species Microcaecilia unicolor. The sequence goes on from NC_044037.1 coordinate 36,818,595, forward strand.
GCGCTGGGACTGGTGCTTTTTAACATATTTATAAATGATCTAGCGATGGGAGTAACTAGTGAGGTAATTCAATTTGCTGATGACACAAAGTTATTCAAGGTTGTTAAATCGCGAGAGGATTGTGAAACATTGCAAGGGAGACTGGGCATCCAAATGGCAGATGACATTTAATATGAGCAAGTGCAAAGTGATACATGTGGGAAAGAGGAACCCGAACTATAGCTAAGTAATGCAAGGTTCCACATTAGGAGTCACTGACCAGGAAAGGGATCTAGGCGTCATCGTTGATGATACGTTGAAACCCTCTTCTTAGTTTGTGGCAGTGGGTAAAAAAGCAAATAGAATATTAGGTATTATTACAAAAGAAATGGGAAACAAAAATGAGGATGTTATAATTCCTTTGTATCGCTCCATGGTGCGACCGCACCTTGAATATTGTGTTCAATTCTGGTCACCTCATCTCAAAAAAGATATAGTGGAATTAGAAAAGGTACAGAGAAGGGCGGCAAAAATTATAAAGGGGATGAAATTACTTCCCTATGAGGAAAGGCTAAAGCAGCTAGGGCTCTTCAGCTTGAAGAAAAGATGGCTAAGGGGAGATGCAATAGAGGTCTATAAAATATTGAGTGGAGTGGAATGGGTAAACATGAATTGCTTGTTTACTCTTTCTAAAAATACTAGGACTAGGGGGCACACAATGAAGCTGCAAAGTGGTAAATTTAAAATGAATCAGAGAAGATACTTCTTCACTCAACGTGTAATTAAACTCTGGAATTCATTGCCAGAGAATGTGGTAAAGGTGGTTAGCTTAGCAGGGTGTAAAAAAGTTTGTATTGCTTCCTAAAAGAAAAGTCCATAGACCATTATTAAAATACACTTGGGGAAAATCCACTGCTTATTTCTAGGATAAGCAGCATAAAATGTATTGTACTGTTTTAGGATCTTGTCAGGTATTCGTAACCTGTTTAGGCCACTGTTGGAGAAACAGGATACTGGGCATGATGGACCTTCAGTCTGTCCCAGTATGGCAATTCTTATGTACTTATGTACATATATGTACTTATTCTTTACCCCCCCCCCTTTATATTGTTCAATAGATTAATGTATGTCTTTAAAAACCTGAAAAAGTCACAGAATCCCTGACAAAGGAATCAAAGAACCTAGATACAGAGGCATGAGAAAAGCACCTGTTATGTTCAGCATATGTCATGACCTACTTAGGATCTTATGGACCTGGAGAAGATGTTCAGTATAGGTTAGCAGTCATGACCTGTACTGGAGAAATCTGTTGTGGTGAAAAGATGAGGAAAACAATAAGTGCCACTGTGTCATTTTACAAATATTGGCAGCTGCTGGAGTGTACCCCAGCATCACTTTAATAAGGCCACAATTATTTCATTTTAGAAGACAATACTGTCGGCATATTTGTTTTTAAGTTTCCTAGACAACGATAATAGATGCAACAACAGCCATTCAAAAACCTGAATCATAGAGACAGAGACAACAAAAACCTTAAACACTAGGTCAAGTGAAACAACTGGAATTGAATTAGAGATTTATTGCTCACCATTTTCAAACCTGAACTGAAGGTGAGTTGTATTCAGGTACACAAATTATTTCTCTAAGTGAGCTCACAATCTAAGTAGTACCTGAGGCAGTGCAAGGTGAAGTGATTTCACCACAGTCACAGACTGTGTGTCACTGGGAAAAGCAGGATTTGATCCCTGGCTTTCTGGGTTCTATGTCTGCTTCTCTAACCAATAATCTAATCCATCTCATCATTGCCAATTAGACAGACAGCCCTGCCCATCTCCCCAAGAGCTGATTTTAAGCTACATATGAGATGAAGTACTAGAACAGTGGTGGTAACTTACAGGGACAAACATATATGCTTGGAAGTTTTAAAAGCTAATTTTCAGATTTGAGATAACTATTCCAAATCAAAGTCATCAGATGAAGTCACGCACTTCTGTGTTTAATTTATCCTGGCATCTGTGTGAAGAACCTTCATCACTGGTAAGTGGCTCTGCTTTCTAGGTGAAGAATGCATCATCATCAGTAAGCAGATAATGTAAGTGGAGAAGCACAAAAATATAGGAATACCAGAAAGAGCAGAGAGAAGGTGATAAGTAGGTATTAGACTAAACCATGGAGACAGAAATCGACAACAACAACAAAAAGGAGCAATATCTGGAAAGCTATTCTGTATGCACAAATAATAATAGTTTACTTAATAAAATTCATGAAACACAAGCTCTACATGACAGAGGTGGATTTGGATACTGTTGATATCAAAAATACAATGGTGTAATTCAGGTCCTCAAATTACAATCCATCTGTTGGATGTGGGTCATAGAGTTCATTTTATGCTTGCCAGGCTTTTCCAGCCAAAGGAGGATGTTGTACTTTATTTTCCATGTGCAAGAGCACAAATGGCAACAAAGCTAGAAACATATATGGTCTAGATCTGAGTTCTATCTTCTGTCCAGATGATAATAAAGATGCACAAACATGAGAAATACCTCATGACCAGTTGATTTAATCTTCTCTGCAAGTTGGCAAGAGTAGGAGCCTCTTTTAGCTTTGCCATTGAAAGTCCACTGTGAATTAGACAGTGTTGGAGCTCGATCCACTTATAATATTGAGACCTGGGAAGATGAAACACAAGAGAAAGGTCTGAGTAGGATATCAAGTCCTTGCCACCAAGTTAATGTTCAGTTGTCTAGATACCTTTCCTATCCCACTGGGGCCAATTAATCAAAGTAGCATTGGGTTAAATGATACTAGAGCTTGGAGCTGAAGAGTAGCCTAATGATTAGAGAAGCCAGCTAAGAACCAGGGAGGCCAGGATTCAAATTCCACTGAGGCTTCTTGTGATCTTCAGCAAGTCACTTTACCATTGCCTCCAGGGACATGGAAATAAAGATATGAAATAAATCCAAATCCCCATTTATTTGCTTCCATGAGGTTTCCAAGTGGGAATCCAGCTTTGTCAGAGTCAAATGGACATTGAATAATACAGGGTGGGTATGGACACATTAGGGTAAGAGATCTGGGAAATTTACTCCTAAGGCTTCTTTGGAGAGTTTTAGATTTTTAAATACAATTTTAGGAGGTTTTCTGGCCCATAAGATGATTAGGATACAGTACCAATCATAATATTTATTGATCAAAATGTGCTGGAATCATCCTAAGTATGAATTGATTTGATGTAGGGCTTTTTTTTTTTGTTTTGTTACATTTGTACCCCGCACTTTCCCACTCATGGCAGGCTCAATGCTGCTTACATGGGGCAATGGAGGGTTAAGTGACTTGCCCAGAGTCACAAGGAGCTGCCTGTGCCAGGAATCAAACTCAGTTCCTCAGGACCAAAGCCCACCACCCTAACCACTAGGCCACTACTCCACTCTATTTTATGCTAATGAATTATGTAACCAGACAGAGAAATAGTCTGAAATAGTTAAAAAATAATGAGAGAGTTTTGAGGATTGACAGTGTATCAACATATGGAAACAGTTTACAGATTACCCCACCAATATTCACCTATTCAAGTTCAGTATGTTGTAGGAGTGCTAATAGAATTCCAGAACTAACTGGAATACTAATGGAGTCAAAGAACACACTTCTCTGGTGCCTGTACAACACAACAAATTCTCTGACAAAATATTGTTAACTAGTACACAAAGAGGAGCATAATCGAAAGGGGCGCCCAAGTTTTCCTGAGGACGTCCTCGCAGGACGTCCTGGTGAAGGGGCGGGGAAACCTGTATTATCGAAACAAGATGGGCGGCCATCTTTCATTTCGATAATACGGTTGGGGACGCCCAAATCTCAACATTTAGGTTGACCTTAGAGATGGTTGTCCTTAGAGATGGTTGTCCCCAGTTTTCGGCGATAATGGAAACCGAGGACACCCATCTCAGAATGACCAAATCCAAGCCCTTTGGTAGTGGGTGGAGCCAGCATTCATAGTGCAGTGGTCCCCCTGACATGCCAGGACACCAACTGGGTACCCTAGGGGGCACTGCAGTGGACTTCATAAATTGTTCCCAGGTGCATAGCTCCCTTACCTTGTGTGCTGAGCCCCCCAAAACCCACTACCCACAACTGTACAACACTACCATAGCCCTAAGGGGTGAAGGGGGGCACGTACATTTGGGTGCAGTGGGTTTCTGGTGGGTTTTGAAGGGCTCACATTTACCACCACAAGTGTAACAGGTGTGGGGGAGGATGGGCCTGGGTCCACCTGCCTGAAGTTCACTGCACCCACTAAAACTGCTCCAGGGACCTGCATACTGCTGTCAGGGAGCTGGGTATGACATTTGAGACTGGCATAGAGGCTGGCAAAAATATTTTAAACATTTTTTTAGGGTGGAAGGGGGTTAGTGACCACTGAGGGAGTAAGGGGAGGTCATCCCCGATTCCCTACAGTCACCTGGTCAGTTCGGGCACTTTTTTGAGGCTTGGTCGCAAGATAAAAAGGACCAAGTAAAGTCGACCAAGTGCTCATCAGGGATGCCCTTCTTTTTTCCATTATCGGCTGAGGATGCCCATGTGTTAAGCATGCCCCAGTCCCGCCTTTTTTATGCTTCCAACACGCCCCCAGGAACTTTGGTCATCCCTGTGATGGAAAGCAGTTGAGGGTGCCCAAAATTGGCTTTCGATTATGCCGATTTGGGCAACCCTGGGAGAAGGACGCCCATCTCCCGATTTGTGTCGAAAGATGGGGGCCCTTCTCTTTCGAAAATGAGCCCAAAAGGGTCAGGAGGAAAGTACAGACTATCCCTTAGAGAGTAATTCTATAAAGAGGTTGCCAAGATTTAGGTGTCAAGAACACTCATAAATAACCTGAATACCAGCATTTATGCACACAGTACACACATAAATGCTATGATCTCATCTGTAAAATGGTGCCTAAACATTATGGGGGAATCCATCAAGCGGCGATATGGACTTAACGCACATTAAAAGAATTAGTGTGTGCTAAATGCTAAAAACCCATTCTATACCTATGGGCTTTTAGCATTTAGCATGCACTAATTCCCTTAATGAGTGTTAAAGTGTGTTAAGACCATAATGCTTCTTGATGAATTCCCCCTATGGTACATAATTTGCAGGTGGACAGAGTTTGTGAAGTGCAAATTTATACACATGGGGTCCAACATTCAGCCTGTGGTGCTTAGCGTTTTGCTGACTCCTGCCAGCGTTATGCTCGGAATTCAATGCTGGGTCATGTCTGGGCTCTGGCATTGAATTTCTGGGTTTCTGGATTTGGCTAAATCATAGCCTGCTAAGGGGGTCTTTTACAAAGGCATGTTAGTGTTTTTAGTGTGTGCTAATAATTAGCACATGCTAAACACTACAGAAATTTATAGGAATATATGGGCGTCTCTAACATTTAATACATGCTTATTTTTAGAGTGTACTAAAAACACTAGCACACCTTTGTAAAAGGACCCTGAAGCATGATATTCAGCACTTAACTAACGACGGGGCATTGCATAAAGATAGGACTGACTTTTACGCAGTCCTATTTATGTGGTTAACCTGGCTGGTTAAATGCTGAATAATGACAATTTACTGGCCAAATGCTGACTCCACCCCCAGAATGCCCACAAAATACCCTATTTTGCTTTAGGCACTAATCGATCATTTTCAGTGGCACTAACTTGTTAAATGCCACTGAAAATTACCGGTTAGCCCTGAACAAGGAATTTAACAAGCAAGGAGCCAGAAATGGCCAGTTAAATTGCTTTGAATATTGACCCCCATGGATTATATAATTCTATATTCAGTGTGCAATCTTTAGAGATAAAGATGTGATTATTTACACCAGCTCTACCTGTATTATTGGTTTAAGTGATCATGCCTAGAATATGAGCATGTTCTAGACAATTATACAGATATTCTGTAAAGAAGAATATATCTGTTGCTCTTTCTCAACACTACAAACAGCAGAAGTGCAAGCTTTATTGTCATATTTATTGCCTAAGGCAGTGTCTCATAAAATAGTGGGAATGACTGATGAGAAGATCCAGATTAAAAGCACTATTCTTTTATTACATATGCAGTAAAACTCTCTAGAAGACAACGCATCAAGAAATCACCGCACCTTTACTTGAAGGTGGATTCAACTCAGTCCATGTTTCGGCCTATGCCTTCATCAGGAGTCTGATGCACCAGAATCTATGCAGCTTACTGCTTGGTGAATATACGCCATAAGGGTTATGAAGCCTATAGCATCTTGTTATTTCTGTAGTACAATCTTCCTGTAGCTGGTGTATCGGACTCCTGATGAAGGCATAGGCTGAAACATGGACCATGTTGAGTCCACCTTGAAGCAAAGGTGTTGTGATTTCTTGATGTGTTGTCTCCAAGCAAGTATTACTGCCTATGTAATAAAAGAATAGTGCTTTTAACCTGGATCTTCAAATCAGTCATTCCCATTTTTGGGTTTCCTTTGTCTCTTGTGGGAGTGTTTGGTTTTCTTCTACTGTTTCATAAAATAGATATTAGAAAATTTAAAAAATAATGATGATACAATTCTAAATAGTTCCTATGATAAACTTCTGATTTCATACATGAAAGGAACAGTATAAGCCACAAATATCTAATGCATTATTTCAAGCATTGAAAACAAGGAAAATGTTTACAGAGAATAAGCATAGAGATAGTTGTTGTTTTAACTCTACCAACCAATGAATTTATTGCATGCAGTATTTCTGTTTCATGAATAGAACTTATGATTCAAAATTCTGTTTATCCTTTGGTCTTATATGTCTTATAAACTGTAGCTATCTAGACAAATCCATCTTATATACATTCATGTGGTTCATTGGACTGCTATGTTATTACTTTTACTTCATACCATATGTCTTTTTTTTTTATAATGATAAGGGTGGTACACATGTAATTAGGGATATTCTATAAATGATTTAATGTAAGGGACAGATTTGGTCTGCTGGTTAGAACATGAAACTGAAAACTAGAATAAGTGGATTGCAGATCTCCACTTGTGACACACTCTTTTTATGGCTTTGAGTAGGTTATTTTTTTAAATCTTTCTTTTGTATGTCTAAAAATTTGTAATTGAGTAATAAAGAAAATTCCTTATCATCTTACTGCAACTATTGTCACACAATATCCCCAAATTACTATTTTGTATGCTAACCATTCTCTGAATGATTGTATATCCTGTGTAATGAAGAAGATAGCGAAAACCATTTAAATTATGCATGCAGTTTATGAAACCAGGTTATTATTATATTAATAATAAAAATTGCTTTGGATTATATCAGTACTATTCCTTGTGTATTTTCTATTACTTCTCATGTTTTTAGAAATGCAGGACCAACAGACTGCACTGAAAGTAAATGTATTTGTAATAATTTTTGTATGGGATCTACTATTTTTCTAGGTGGTGTACACCAACCCCTCATTCTTTAACAGGGCACTTAAATTAATGTGCCAGTTGCATGCTTACATTTATTGATTGCAAGCACTTATATGCATGAATGTATTGAGTGCTCAGTGCTATTCTATCAGTGTAGTAAATTTAAAACAAATCAGAGAAAATTTTTCTTCACTCAACGCGTAATTAAACTCTGGAATTCGTTGCCGGAGAACGTGGTGAAGGCAGTTAGCTTAGCAGAGTTTAAAAAGGGGTTAGACGGTTTCCTAAAGGACATGTCCATAAACAACTACTAAATGGACTTGGGAAAAATCCACAATTCTAGGAATAACATGTACAGAATGTTTGTACATTTGGGAAGCTTGCCAGGTGCTCTTGGCCTGGATTGGCCGCTGTCGTGGACAGGATGCTGGGCTCGATGGACCCTTGGTCTTTTCCCAGTGTGGCATTACTTATGCACTTATGTACTTATTTAAGCATGCAAAACACTTACCCCCTAATTCTTTAAGTATAAGCACACAATTTTGCGACTAGCATGCAAAATTGTGTGCACAAGTTATATAATGGTGCTTAATTAAGTGGGTGCTTAATTGATGCCAATTTACAGTTATATGTGGAACTGTATTTAGGCATTATTCTATAAACTTAGGGTCCAATATTCAGTGTGAGCTAACTGGCCAGAAACAGCTGCCAACCAGTTAACTCACATCTTCTTGGCAGATAACCAGTCATTTTCATCAGCATTTAATTGGTTGTTGCTGCTGAAAATGCCCAGTTAGCGCTGAAAACAAAGTCGGTAATGTCGGAGGCATTCTGGTGATGTGGGAACTTAACTGGCCAGGCTTAGCCAAGTAAGGTCGCGTAAGAAGCAGTTATAGGCTAAGTATAAATGGCTGATATCATATGTATATTATAGCACAATCACTTACAGCAGCCCCATAGCTGATGAAAATACCACACTTAGATGTTAACACATATGTTCTCGAATTATAGAATTCTGTAATTTATGTGCATACCTGTGTGCTCCACCCATATTCTGCCCAAACTCTCTGTCCATGTGCAGGCCCACTGGCAAAGCATGTTCCATCAAACCATGGTACATCCTTTTCTATTAATAAGTAGCCCATATGTGGTTACTATTGTGTGTTAATGACTAGAATGCCAATGTGTCTCACTGCTACCTAAAACTATGTGACTTCTTATAGAATTATTCCCTAATTGTCTGTTTCTATTAATAAAAATAAAATATAAACACAGTGAAGGTAATTTATAATGGGCTCCTTAACTCTTGCAAAGGTATGCATGTATAAGTGACATCAATTTTCTAAGGGAAAGTATGCATATATTTTCCCTCTGAAAATTATCATACAGAAAATACATACATAAATTTACACCATCTATTTAGTACACAGAACACTTCCAGCTTATTTTACATGCATAAGTACATATTTTATCAAGTATGTGCATCAATGCTAACTTATTTTCATCTTCATTCCTAAGAATGCCTCTGCTACAGTGTGATAAACTTATGCATATTAAATGAAATGCAAAATAATAGATTTGCATTTTATTGGAAAAAATGATGAAATGTAAGACCTGGATCTTTACTCTCTCTATCTCTCTCTCTCTTCCCTGCTATAAGTATAGATATATGGAAGCCAAATATTACTGTTCAAATGTATATTATAATTAGCACTTCAGGGGCTGATATTCAGCTGGTGAGAAGCAGCCCGCATAAGTCCCACAGCGCTGCCAATAATGTCTTGTTTTATAATGCCAATTATTGGCACTAATTTCCTCGTTATTCTATTAAATTGTGCACACAAACTTGCACGTACGATTTTTGGTGACTTTTATAGAATTAGGAGATAAGTGCTGCTGAAATGACCGGATAGAGCTTAAAGAAAAACTAGAGTCACCATTTGGCTAGTTAAGTGCCGATATTCAGTACTTATCCGGCCAGGTTAACTGCATAAATAGGACCATTGAAAAGTCAGTCCTATCGTTATGCAGTGCCATATAGCTAGTTAAGTGCTGAACATCACACTTAACTAGCTATGGTTTAGCTGGCTCTGGAAACTCAGAAATTCAATTCCAAAATCTGGACTTGGCCCGGCATTGAATTTCCGGGCATAACGCTGGTGATTGACAGCAAAACACTGATCGCCGCTGGCTGAATATCAAGATCTCAGTGTTTATTTGGAATCCTAATTTGTGTAACTTAGGAATTATTAGCAGAGAAAAGGCACACAAATTGAGACAACAAAGGAGTGAGGTGAGGGACCACCATCCAATAAAAAAGAATTTTAATTTTTTGTGCACTTGGGTTGTTTTATTGGTGTTTATCAGTTGAAACCAAAGGGTCCTTTTACTAAGGCATGTAGGTACCTACGTGTGTCCAAAGTGCGCCAAATTGGAACTACAGTCTGGCTACCGCATGCCCCAGGCTGTAATTCCATTTTTGACACGCGTCCAAAACACACGGTAGAAAATATTTTTCTATTTTCTACCTTGTGGTGTTTAACCGGTGATAATTGGCAATTTACGCACGCTGGCCACTTACCGCCTTGTTAGCGTGTGAGACTATGCTGCTAAGTCAATGGGTGGCGGCGGTAAGGTCTCAGGCTGAAAATGGATGTATGCTGGTTTTAATTTTGCCGCACGTCCATTTTCGGCCACAAAATATGCCTTTTCTTCCAGGATTCATTCAGACCAAGGGAAAATGTTTGAATCGGCTGTCGTTAAAGAACTCTGTCAGTGGTATCGCATTGAGAAATCTAGAACAACTCCTTATCACCCTCAGGGGAATAGTCGTTGTGAACGATTTAATCGTACAATGCATCATCTATTAAAAACAATGGTGATGGAAAAGAAAAAGAGATTGTCAGAATATCTTTTAGAAGTGTGTCAAATTTATAATAGCACTCTACATGAATCAACAGGGTACATGCCTGCACACTTATTTTTGGGTCAAGAAACATTGTTACCCTATAAAGAATGTATTATAGAGGGTGATCGAAATGAATTATCAACGGATGAATGGTTGATGGAACATTAAAAAAAATACAAGAAGTCCAAGACTTGGCCAGGAAGTCTTCAGAAAAGAGTGGATTGAAAGTGAAAAGAGCTTATGACCAACATGCTTGTGGACAAGTTCTGGAGCCTGATGTGTGGGTTCTAATAAGGAAGCAGAAGTTCTCTGGAAGACATGATTTGCAAAATGTCTGGGAGGAGGAACCCTATAAGGTGGTGGAGAGGTTGGGTTCTGATAGCAATGTGTATAAAATTCAGACACGTTGTGAAGTAGAAAAAGTTCAGCATAGAAACCAAATAAAAAGGGTTGATTGGGATGTCCATGAAACTGACTTTTCTTCTGTGGAAAATATAATCGTTGCAGAAGAAAATGAACACCTTTTAATGAATAAACAATTATCTATTGAGCTGAATTAAAATAAATTAAAGCAACCTGAGACGTCTTGGTACATTATTACTAAGAGAACTATTCCTAGTGAAATTGAACAGAATGAGAGTAGAGAAACTGTTTGAGGTAATGATTTAAGTATACGTATTTCTGGGAGAGAAAATAAAGGAAAAGTTCCTAGATACCTGCAGCAACATTTCATATTAGAGTAGCGGTTGAGTAGACAGGATTGAGAAATTGGGATGAAATAAGATTGGTGGCATGTTTGAAAAAAATGTTTACTGCGTACATTTTTTTTCAGCTGGTACAAATGTAACCCTAAGGGGTTAATATTTTTTTTAATAAATAAATAAATCTTACCTGGGCTCCTAGGTTGCTGTTTTGGCCATTACTGGCCATGCTGAATGTTCCCGGGGAGAGCCGGGCACTTCTTTGGCCAAGATACATCAGGTGTTCAAGCTGAGTCTCTGTTGCCTTAGCAACAGCTTCTCTGTCAGTTGCTGAGAGAGGGCAGGAGCAGCTGAGGAGAGAGGATTTATGCTGAGAGTGTTTGTGGCAGGGGGAAAGGAGTAAGCAGTTAGGAAGTATTTGAAGGGAAATTTTTGATATTAAACAGGGAAACAGTGATCCTGTGATCAGTGTGGTACTCACACTGGTAACAGACAGCAGTTCTAAAATACTTTGTATGGATTTGGCTGATGTGCATGGCAGAGTGGGAAAAAGATGATGTAAAGCATTATTAAATATGATCTTGCTGGTTAGGGGGGTGAGATTGAATTACTGGAGTGTGGATGATTTGGAGATTTTTGGTGAAAGGAGTGAAAATTTGTGAGGGAAGCGGGCCCGGGGCAAGTCCGCCCCCCCCCTCGCTGCCCCGCTGGCGCCCCCATAGCTCCCCCTGCCGCTGCAGACTGCGGTGTCACCTACCTGCCTCCACTGCTGCGGGCCCCCTTCATTCGCAGATCGCGTCTCTTCTGGTCTTCCCTCCCTGTGTCCCGCCCTCGTCTGATGTAACTTCCGGTTTCCGTGAGGGCGGGACACAGGGAAGAAAGGCCAGAAGAGAGGTGATCTGTGACTGCCACTTTGAATGCAGGGGGCCCGGAGCCGAGGAGGCAGGCAGGTGAGACCGGGGACTTCAGCGCCGGCGGCCTGACCCCGGCGCCAGGCCCCCCTTGGAGGCCCGGAGAATTTTGCCCCCCCTCTCGGCGGTCCTGGAGGGAAGAGGTAAGAGTGCTAGGGTGTGGGTAAAATGCCAGCGTGACAGCTTCTGTGTGTTCTTTTTGCCCACCTCAGTAAAGGGAAATAAGTGTAAAGCAGTAGGCCTGGAAGAAAGGGAATATTTTAATTAATTTTGTTTTAATTAGTATAATTGGCCATAATGTTTTAATAATCCCTTAATGTCACTTATTGGAGTTTTATGAACAGTGATAGGGAAAGTGTTTTCCTTCAAATTTGGTTTAATTAAGGGAAGTTTAGGAAGAAGACTACAAGGAGGAGGAAGAGGAAGTTGCAAAGCACTGTCTGGAAGCTCCTTTGGGCCCCCATGCAAGAAAGAATTCTGCATTTCTGTATTCACCTGGACAACTTCATATTCTGTTACAGCTAAGTAATGGCGTGCAAGAAAAGTTAAACTGGTATACTCACCTAAACATTGCTTGATTTTCTAAGGTGAACTCTGTGAATAAAAACCCCACAAAGAATCAAATTCTTATGATCAGCAAGAAAGTTACAAGTTTATAAAGAAAATTTATACGTTCTAATGTTAAATACATACATGTATATATACCTATCTGATGGTTGTCTTTTTGCTAAGGTCTGTAGCAACTCTGTGGGAAAAATAAACATCAGTAAATTTTATAAAGGCAAATTGAAAACATATGGTTAAATGTTTGGAAAAATATATTATTAAGTTTTTGAGAGGAAGGTTAAATGCTCATCAGATTGAGTTAAGGGAAAATAAAAATAAGTAAAAATGTAATATTAGTATTTGATTTTATAAAGTAAAGTAACTGAAATTGATTTAACTTTTACTCTCCCTACGAAGTGGTGGAGAGTGGAAGTTGAGGTTAATGTGATCCCTCCCTCTGCTCTCGGCGGTGTGATCCTAGACACTCGGTAGGACTACAGACATTAACATCAGGTATCCTGGAACACACCCTTTATGCCGAGGGTCACAGGGGGCGGGGTTTACAGTAGTATATCAAATTCAATCTAATTCAATCCAGTGCCACTGCATGCCCCCTCCTACAACTACAGTCCTACCATCACAGCACTGTCCAATTAGTACTGGGATGGTTAGGGGGCAGAATCTTGGTGGAGGTGGCATATATGTGGGCAGTAGCCATATTCATTGCTGGTGCCCATATACCTAACTAGGCAGCTAGAATAATAAAAAATATCAGTACTAGATTTTTTTTGTTAGGCTTCTGCCGCATCTAAGTAAAGCCATATGCTGTGGCTTTCTTCGGGGTATGCTGTGAGTTCTGCAGTTTGTCTTTATATATAGTGGGTAGTCAAACCTGATTGGTTGGGGTTTGAGGTGGATGGTTTTCTCAGGATGGAAGGTGATTGAGACAGGAAAGTCCGGTGGTCACAAATTTGAAAGTCCACAGCCATAATTTTAAATTCTAGAGGGAATGAGGCTCAAAATTCATTGGGATGCTCTGCCTCTTGGGGAGAGGGGAGGAAATTTCTGTAGGTCATATTCTAAAACTGGGATATAGGAAGAAGCCATCGTAGGTGAGACAATAGATAGAGAACAATTTTTGCACCCCTATTTGTCTTCTGCCCAATGCTGTCAGTGACTTTATAACCACTGACCACTGCATGCTGCATATCACCCAGATAATCTTTAACAGATTTTATTTAAGTATATATTTCAGGAGCTTACAAATTAAGCAAAAGTATATCCAAGTAAAACTTAATAATACTGACGTTCTAATCAAGTCAGAAAACTGATTTGCAGTTATTGAATATAACATCAGTATAAAGAAAAATGTATGGCATTTCTATTATTGCTTGGTCAAATGCTCAGAAATATTTGAATTTCCATTCTTCCAAAGTTGTTGCACAGTTGATCCAAAACATAATCCAATGACTTGCCTACTTTGACATTTAGGATCATGCCTGTCATGGAGCAATTTGGATTCAGAGAACTAAAACAATCCCCTTTTGTGAATACAGGGCAGATGAAGTTCATAGCATTTTTCAACATGTCAGTGGAAAGATAATATAAGCATTAACTTGCATCAGCAAGCCGATGACATTATCCCACAAATATGTGCAATTTGAAAAGATGCACTTTTTTTTTCTATGTAGAAATTGAGTACATAAGGGAGTTCTGGCACACTGAACGGGATAATGTCATTGAAACTAATTTTAATGCTGCTCCTTGTGATCTTGGACAAGTTACTAAGCCACCATTGCCTTAGAGGATAGAGAAATACCTAGCGTACCTAAATGTAGCTCACCTTGAGATTCTACTGTAAAAGGTGTGAGAAAAATCCAAATAAATAAATACATCCTATATAATAATTTGTACCATCAATGTTCCATGGCTGGCTGGCTGGCTGGGTTCACCGATTCTCCTCTGCCCTGCCCTCCCCTCCCCTCAATGTCCCGCGATTCTGTCCTCCCCTCCAGTGTTCCATTGCCTTCACTTGCTTGCGTTCGTAACATCCTGACGTCAGCAAGCCTCCAGCGTTCCATTCACTCTCACTGTCCCGCCCTCGTATAAAGAAGAAATTATGTCAGAGAGCAGAACAGTGAGAGGGAAGGAAACGCTGGAGGCGAGCTGACGTCAGGATGTTACGAACGCAAGCAAGTGAAGGCAACGGAACACTGGAGGGGAGGACAGAATCACGGGACATCAAAGGGAGGGGAGGGCAGAACAGAGGAGAATCGATGGACATGGATGGGATGGGAGGAGAGGAGAGGATAGAATCGCCGGGTCACAGATGGGAGGGCAGGGCAGAGGAGAATCGCTAGACATGGAGGACAGGACAGAATTGCGGGACATCGAGGGGAGGGGAGGGCAGGGCAGAGGAGAATCGATGAAAATGGATGGGAGGAGAGGAAAGGAGAGGAGAGGATCGAGGGAGGGCAGAGAAGAGGGAAATCGCTGGACATGGAGGGGATGGGAGGCGAGGGGAGAATTGTGGGGCATGGATGGGAGGGCAGGACAGAGGAGAATCGATGGACATGGAGGGGAGGTCAGAATCACGGGACACAGAGGATGGGAGGGGAGGGAAGAATCGCTGGACATGGAGGGGAGGGCAGGGGAGAGAGGAAAATCGCTTAGACGAAAGCCTTCCTAGTTCCGTTTCATTTTTGACGAAACGGGCTTGGTTCCACTAGTTTGTGATAAAATAAGCTTGCAAAATGGTGGTGAGCAATGCTGGCTGAAGTTGACTCGAAATTTCCTGACTTTTGTAAATTTAGGGGCCCTTCCAGGGGCATATTTATACTAGTTGTGTGTGTTGCGTATATACCCCCCTGTCAGCTGTGGACCCCCACCTCCCCACCCATAACTTAAAATCATCTCTACTGTAGTCTTTGCCCAATCTATTTAAGAAGACCAATTCTTACTGATGTGGGGACTTTACTCACAAATTATCCACTTCTGTCCCAATCATCACAATATCTAGCAAATACACAGTCCAACATTCAACAACATATACTTCATTTACATTTCATTTTTCTCTTAACGGGGATCTTCAGAGTATTATCAGCATCACCATGTGGAGGCAGCGTCCCCTATATTAATGGCTCTGAATAGATCTTCACTGATTCACCCGTGACATATAATGCTTTTATTTAACTAATTTTCTTCTTTCTTTTTCTTCTTTTATCTAAACATTACTTATTGCTTTTAAAATACATAATAACGCTACTTAGCTTTGGCAGCTTTGGCAGCGATCTTTCAACCAGATCAAACCTGGCCATTAATATAGGGGATGCTGCCCCCACATGGTGATGCTGATAATACTCTGAAGATCCCCGTTAAGAGAAAAATGAAATGTAAATGAAGTATATGTTGTTGGATGTTGGATTGTGTATTTGCTAGATATTGTGATGATTGGGACAGAAGTAGTCTTTGCCCAGACAGCAGCAGTGGCACTCATAGGCTGCCTGCGGCCTGCACCAGGACCATCTCTGAACTGTCCCATCCCTTCTGATGCAACTTCCTGTTTTTTAAAGAGCGGGAAAGTTCAGAGAGGAAGTTAAGATGTAGATCACAGGCAGCCTATGAGTGTCGCTGCCACTGCCCAGGTGAAAACTGCAACAGAGATGATTTTAAGATACTGGGGGTGCAGGTTAGATGGGGGGTATTGGGGAGACAGGGGCAAGAGGGAGTTGGGGGCATGGGGGAGAGGTGGGGTGTGCAGGAGACACACTCACTGTAAAAAAATTTCCTGGATACACTACTGGGCCCTTCTACCAAAATACCTTAAATTTTGGCCTTTAACATGCTATAAAGTAGAATTTTAACATGGGACAAGCTCAAAACGTATGCTGTATTATGAATAGGAAGGGGGGGGGTGTCCAGTATTTTTTATTACAGGTCATACGTTAACATTCAGATTAATATGAGATACCTGCCCCAAGATGGCAAGATGGCCGACAGGTAAGGAGCTCTGAGGTGAGCTCCCGAGGGTCCGAGGATTTGATCGACCCAGATCACCACGCGCCACTCCTTGCCGGACCGGAACGGACCGGAGACGACCTAGAGCCGAGGGAAGCCAGCGGGGACCGCGGCGACCCCGCAGGGATACAGAGGACGCGAGTGAGACCGAGACTGGTGATCTGCCTACCTCGTGGAGCAGCTAAGAGGCAGTGGATCGTCGCTTGAGTCCGCTGAACCCAACCGAGAGCGCCCAGATCGATACCAGTGCAGTCCGGGCGTCAGACCCGAACACGGAGAACACGACTAGAGTCGGGGAGCTGACGAGCGGCCCCCCGAGAGGTCAAGCACTGAAGCGGCCGGCGACCCTGCATGCGGAGGACCGCGGCGCCCTCTAGGCCGTGCTACAGGCCCAAACTGCCCAGCCTGTCGGAGTTGGGAGACCCGACCCGGAGGCGGACGCTGGGTCTGACTTCCAGTCCGCGATTCGGGGAGAGACCGACGGCGGAGAGCACAGCGGAAAAGACCGGAGCTGATCCAGCGACTTCAAGCGGCTTGCCGAGAGGGACGCAGCTGGGCGCGGAGCTGCCTGCGAAACCTAACTTGCCGAGCCCCAGCAAGGCCGCAGAGCCTGACTCACTGAGCCCAGCACTGGCGGTTGATCGGACGACGGCCTGAGATCACGCGGCGCGATGCCGACGCCGAGGACCGGCTGAGACACGAGACGAGCGGGATCGGCGGATCGCTGGGAGTGGGTCGAGCTCTTCTCTGACCAAGAGGCCGAACCGCTGGTTCCGGTGGCCGCCGTTTGGGCAGTCTGGGACTGACTGAGAGGACCGACCTGCCTGGCACCACGGCCGAGGAACAGGAGCTGCACTGCCGCAGCTGAACAAAGTAATCAATTGCCTGCTCACATTGTATGCATGCATTGCCTAGCATGACTCAAAATCCTCGCTTTATCTTCTTTTGCTTATCTTATTCTGCTTTATCTTATTTTACTCTGCATACTTTAAATTGAAAGCAACTGTGTCCTATACCAATATAGCACCTTTAACTATCGCCACGCTTTATTCATACTGTTGCTAAGATTAATGCAAATGCAATAATACCTCGTCTGCCTAGAAATGAACTATTACCAAGTACTAACTGCAGGTTTGCCAGCAATAAATTGTTGCCAAGCTTTAAATTAAATTGTTGCCAAGCTTAAATACAACATAAGCACTACCTCGCTTGCCTAGCACAGCACTGCGGCCAGCTTTAAACCAAACTTGTAACTAAGCTAATTGCAAATGCCATCACTACCTGCTTGAATTATAGCCAAGCCCAAATGCAACTGTAAACTTTGACCCAATCAATTGGAGCCAAGCCCAAATGCAACTGTAAACTTTGACCCAATCAATTGTAGCCAAGCCCAAATACAACTGTAAACTTTGACCCAATCAATTGTAGCCAAGCTCAAATGCAATTGTAACTTTTGTACCTCGCTTGAATTGTAGCCAAGCTCAAATGCAATTGTAACTTTTGTACCTCGCTTGAACTGTAGCCAAGCTCAAATGCAATTGTAACTTTTGTACCTCGCTTGAATTGTAGCTAAGCTCAAATGCAATTGTAACTTTTGTACCTCACTTAAACTTACACCAGAAGCATATTTGCCACAGTGCCCAATACATAGACATGATCACCAGCAACACACTCCTCACCATCCAGTGTCTCATTATACTCATACACGCAAACACAACCTACAACCTTGACAATAACTACCCCACTACTCACAAATCACATAATACTCACATATACATAATGCACGCCCAAAACAAGAACCATAACAACCCAACTACACCTCACCTATCCTATGCACAACCTTTAAGCAACCTACCAAATCAAAGACACAACAACCAACCAACTGGAATAATCACCGGATATGAACACCACCAACAAAATGAGGAAAACAACGACAACAACAAACCCAACTACCGAAGAAACAGACAACTAATAAAAATAAACACATCAAACCCCACTCTGGAACCCTACCACTCAATCCAACTAGGATACATCAATGCAAGATCAGCAGTAAGCAACTCAGCAGACTTACTAGACTGGATCATCACAGACAAACTAGACCTCCTATTCATCACAGAAACCTGGTTCCATAGTCCCACAGACCCCGCAATCCTCCAAACGTGCCCACCAAAATACAAAATCACGCACTGGACAAGAAATGGAAAAAAAAGAGGAGGCGGAATAGCTATCATATACAAACCTGAATACACTATCACAATCACGGGCGAATCCATCTCACCACAACTTGAAATTGCATCGACTAGAATCAACCATTCAAGCCTAATAGGACACCTCAACACAATCCTATTCTACAGGCCACCAGGTAAATGGCAAGAAGCCCAAACACAACTCTTGGATTTCATTTCGAATTCCTGCGTATCAGCCTCAAACATCCTCATACTAGGCGACATCAACCTACACCTAGAAGATGACACCTTACCAAGTACAAGAGAATTCAAAGAATTCCTAAAACTCTGGGATCTGCAAACACCCAACATACAACCAACTCACGAAAAAGGACACACACTAGATATCATAACGGAAAGATTAGAACCGGACTCAACTATCATACTCGCTAATACAAGATGGACACCAACACCATGGTCAGACCACCATAGAGCAAATGTCACTCTCTGCTGGCAAAAAACACAACTAAACACGAATAATAAACATGAGCGAACAACCTACACAACGAGAGGGAAAATAGACCCCTCAACATTCTGGCAACAGATCTACCAGAGCGAATGGACTACAAACGCTGACACCATCCAATTCCTCCAAGAATGGGATGACATAAGCACAACAACATTAGACAAAATCGCCCCAGTCCAAACCAGAACAACACACAGGAAAAACGCAAATCCATGGTTCACCGAAGAGCTGAAAAAACTAAAAACACAAGTCAGGAGACTAGAACGAGCCTGGAACAAAAAGAGAGACGAACAAACACTAAATGACTGGAAACTACTTCGGAGAAAATACAAATATACCATAAAACAGACAAAAAGACTTCACTACAAAACATTAATAGGACCAAACTACAAAGACACACATAAACTCTTCAACCTCGTGAACAAACTATTAGACACCTCACCAGTTACAACCAACGACAAAGATACACCAAGTGTTGACAACCTAGCGACATACTTCAAGGAGAAAATTATACTACTACGGCACAAGATACCCACCAGCCCTACAGAATACACCACTCTTCTAGACTGCCTAGATCCAGAAGAAGGAATATTCCCAGCAGACAGAACCTGGACCGAATTTGAACAACTGCCAGAAGACCTCATCTCTAAAACTCTTAAAAGATATGCTAAATCCAACTGCAAACTAGACATATGTCCAAACAGCCTCATGAAATCCGCTCCCCAGAAATTCATAATAGACCTAACAAACCACATAAACTACATGCTACAAAATGGACTCTTCCCAAAAGAAAAAGGAAAAATCTTGCTCACCCCTATTCCTAAAGATACAAAGAAAAACACGAGCGAAATAACCAACTACAGGCCAATAGCATCTATACCACTAATAACCAAGTTAACTGAAGGTATGGTAACTAAACAACTCACAAACTACCTAGATAAACACTCAATACTGCATGACGCCCAATCAGGATTCCGATCGAATCATAGCACAGAAACAGTATTAATCACCCTTATGACCAAATTCAAACAAATCATCGCAACTGGTAACAATATACTCCTCCTACAATTTGACATGTCAAGCGCCTTCGACATGGTAGATCATGGAATCCTGCTACACATACTCGAACATTTTGGCATAGGAGGAAATGTCCTGAACTGGTTCAAGGGGTTCCTAACCCTACGTTCGTATCAAGTCACATCTAATTCAACCACGTCCAAGGCATGGACACCTGTATGTGGAGTCCCACAAGGATCACCTCTTTCACCAACCATTTTCAACCTAATGATGATCCCTTTAGCAAAACTCTTATCAAACCATAAGCTCAACCCGTACATAAGTACATAAGTACATAAGTAGTGCCATACTGGGAAAGACCAAAGGTCCATCTAGCCCAGCATCCTGTCACCGACAGTGGCCAATCCAGGTCAAGGGCACCTGGCACGCTCCCCAAACGTAAAAACATTCCAGACAAGTTATACCTAAAAATGAGGAATTTTTCCAGTCCATTTAATAGCGGTCTATGGACTTGTCCTTTAGGAATCTATCTAACCCCTTTTTAAACTCCGTCAAGCTAACCGCCCGTACCACGTTCTCCGGCAATGAATTCCAGAGTCTAATTACACGTTGGGTGAAGAAAAATTTTCTCCGATTCGTTTTAAATTTACCACACTGTAGCTTCAACTCATGCCCTCTAGTCCTAGTATTTTTGGATAGCGTGAACAGTCGCTTCACATCCACCCGATCCATTCCACTCATTATTTTATACACTTCTATCATATCTCCCCTCAGCCGTCTCTTCTCCAAGCTGAAAAGCCCTAGCCTTCTCAGCCTCTCTTCATAGGAAAGTCGTCCCATCCCCACTATCATTTTCGTTGCCCTTCGCTGTACCTTTTCCAATTCTACTATATCTTTTTTGAGATACGGAGACCAGTACTGAACACAATACTCCAGGTGCGGTCGCACCATGGAGCGATACAACGGCATTATAACATCCGCACACCTGGACTCCATACCCTTCTTAATAACACCCAACATTCTATTCGCTTTCCTAGCCGCAGCAGCACACTGAGCAGAAGGTTTCAGCGTATCATCGACGACGACACCCAGATCCCTTTCTTGATCCGTAACTCCTAACGCGGAACCTTGCAAGACGTAGCTATAATTCGGGTTCCTCTTACCCACATGCATCACTTTGCACTTGTCAACATTGAACTTCATCTGCCACTTGCACGCCCATTCTCCCAGTCTCGCAAGGTCCTCCTGTAATCGTTCACATTCCTCCTGCGACTTGACGACCCTGAATAATTTTGTGTCATCGGCGAATTTAATTACCTCACTAGTTATTCCCATCTCTAGGTCATTTATAAATACATTAAAAAGCAACGGACCCAGCACAGACCCCTGCGGGACCCCACTAACTACCCTCCTCCACTGAGAATACTGGCCACGCAATCCTACTCTCTGCTTCCTATCTTTCAACCAGTTCTTAATCCATAATAATACCCTACCTCCGATTCCATGACTCTGCAATTTCTTCAGGAGTCTTTCGTGCGGCACTTTGTCAAACGCCTTCTGAAAATCCAGATATACAATATCAACCGGCTCCCCATTGTCCACATGTTTGCTTACCCCCTCAAAAAAATGCATTAGATTGGTGAGGCAAGACTTCCCTTCACTAAATCCGTGCTGACTTTGTCTCATCAGTCCATGTTTTTGTATATGCTCTGCAATTTTATTCTTAATAATAGCCTCCACCATCTTGCCCGGCACCGACGTCAGACTCACCGGTCTATAATTTCCCGGATCTCCTCTGGAACCTTTCTTAAAAATCGGAGTAACATTGGCTACCCTCCAGTCTTCCGGTATTACACTCGATTTTAGGGACAGATTGCATATTTCTAACAGTAGCTCCGCAAGTTCATTTTTTAGTTCTATTAATACTCTGGGATGAATACCATCAGGTCCCGGTGATTTACTACTCTTCAGCTTGCTGAACTGACCCATTACATCCTCCAAGGTTACAGAGAATTTGTTTAGTTTCTCCGACTCCCCCGCTTCAAATATTCTTTCCGGCACCGGTGTCCCCCCCAAATCCTCCTCGGTGAAGACCGAAGCAAAGAATTCATTTAATTTCTCCGCTACGGCTTTGTCCTCCTTGATCGCCCCTTTAACACCATTTTCGTCCAGCGGCCCAACCGACTCTTTGGCCGGTTTCCTGCTTTTAATGTATCTAAAAAAGTTTTTACTATGTATTTTTGCTTCCAACGCTAATTTCTTCTCAAAGTCCTTTTTTGCCCTCCTTATCTCCGCTTTGCATTTGGCTTGGCATTCCTTATGATCTATCCTGTTACTTTCAGTTGGTTCTCTTCTCCACTTTCTGAAGGATTGTTTTTTGGCTCTAATGATTTCCTTTATCTTACTGTTTAGCCACGCCGGCTGACGTTTAGTCTTTTTTCCCTTTTTTCTAATACGTGGAATATATTTGTCCTGAACCTCCAGGATGGTGTTTTTAAACAGCATCCACGCCTGATGCAAGTTTTTTACTCTGCGAGCTGCTCCTTTCAGTCTTTTTTTCACCATTTTTCTCATATACGCCGATGATGTAACAATATACATCCCATTCAAACAAGACACCAAAGAAATCTCCAACGAAATCAATCAAAGTCTACACGTCATGAACACATGGGCAGACGCATTCCGCCTGAAATTAAATGCAGAAAAAACCCGATGCCTGATACTCACCTCCCAATACAACACAAATGAATTCAGCGCTATAAACACACCAACCCTAAACCTCCCAGTCTCAGAAACACTAAAAATCCTTGGAGTCACCATTGACCGCCACCTAACACTCGAAACCCACGCAAACAATAAAACCAAGAAGATGTTCTACGGCATGTGGAAATTGAAAAGGATAAGACCATTCTTCCCAAGATTCGTCTTCCGCAGCCTAGTGCAATCCCTCGTCCTCAGCCACCTGGATTACTGCAACTCACTATACGCGGGCTGCAAAGAGCAAATAATGAGGAAACTTCAAACAGCCCAGAACACAGCAGCCAGGCTCATCCTCGGAAAACCAAGATACGAAAGGGCGAAACCACTACGAGAGAAATTGCATTGGCTTCCACTTAAGGAACGCGTTACCTTCAAAGTTTGCACACTAGTCCATACGATCATCCACGGCGAAGCCCCAGCGTACATGTCTGATCTAATAGACCTACCACCCAGAAACGCTAAAAGGTCATCCCGAACATACCTCAACCTCCACTTCCCCACTTGCAAGGGCCTGAAATACAAGACGCTACACGCATCAACCTTTTCCCACATGAGCACGCAGGCCTGGAATACACTACCGCGCAACCTAAGAATGATTAACGAACAAGCTTCCTTCCGAAAACTACTGAAGACGCACCTGTTTGAACAAACTTACGGAAAGAACCAAAACACATAGAGTCCATACTCACTGTTCATCAATGCAACATACATCTACTTCAGATCCCTCATCCTGTAATCAATTGTCCCACTGTCTCCTCCTAATGTTTCTATGTTGATGTCCCATTGTTATATTCCTAATGATAATCGAATGTCTCACACAACTCTGCACAATGTATTCCATATTCAAGTTGTTACAAATGTATTTCTACTATTCATATCTTATTGTAAGTCACACTGAGCCCGCAAAGAGGTGGGAAAATGTGGGATACAAATGCAATAAATAAATAAATAAATAAATAAATAAGTTAACAAAAAAGCACTTTGCACCTCCTATTTAGGAGGCGGTATGTGCTCCTCCGTTAACTCTGAGATAGCCAGTTAGCATGCATTAAGTGTAATGCACTAACTGGCAAATGCTTCCACATTCGGTCATAAGTACATAAGTAATGCTACATTGGGAAAAGACCAAGGGTCCATCGAGCCCAGCATTCTGTCCACGACAGCAGCCAATCCAGGCCAAGGGCACCTGGCGAGCTTCCCAAACGTACAAACATTCTATACATGTTATTCCTGGAATTGTGCATTTTCCCAAGTCCATTTAGTAGTGGTTTATGGACTTGTCCTTTAGGAAACCGTCTAACCCCTTTTTAAACTCTGCCAAGCTAACCGCCTTCACCACGTTCTCCGGCAACGAATTCCAGAGTTTAATTACGCGTTGGGTGAAGAAACATTTTCTCCGATTTGTTTTAAATTTAATACACTGTAGTTTCATCGTATGCCCCCTAGTCCTACTCCATGCCCCCTGTCAGAAACCTTCTGAAAAATTTGGGGACACGCAGTTTAATATGTGGGAACAGCAAACTCCCTTGACACAGTGTTGCCGTAGCCCTCTTCCATGCTTTAATTGTGTGTTATGTGCTTAATGCTCTGTAGTAAAAGGGCTCTTTATATTGTAACCAGGGCTGCGGAGTCAGAGTTGTGGACTCAGAGTCAGAGTTGGAAGCAATTTTGGATGGAGTCAGTAAAAATGTGCCAACTCCAACTCCAGCTTCAAAATAAAAAGTTACAGCATTATATTATTTGCTAAATTTATATTTATATATACATATCTTTGTCCTGGTTCTAAAGTTGTATTTACTAGTACTTTAGATCCAGAACAAAAAATTAAAAGCTGGAGTCAGAATCAGAGTTAGACAGCAGAAAAAACAAAGGAGCCAGAGTTGGTGTTGGAAGTTTTATTTTTTAATTTAATTTATATTTCCAATTCTTACAATCAAGTAAAACTTGTACAGATAGATAAACTATTCACTATTGGTTACATAATATGGTTATAAACCAAAGAAAATTATTGAATAGTTACACTCAAGTCCACAATATAGGATCTAAGATTACATAAGTGGAATTATTATATAGGTAATATTGCAACATGTGCAAGCAAATGAGGAAATGAAACCTGAGTGATTACAAAGTGTTTTTCCATTATCAGAGCTGCATTAATATAAATATAAATATCAATATAATATTAATATTAACTTGACCCCACAGATCTCTTGGCTACTAGAAATTCTGTAAGATGTGAAAGCTAAAAAAAACCAACCCATATTTTACCAACTGGTAACAGACTACACATTTGCATGGATAACATAAATAAAAAGTAGCACCAATCTGAAGGACCCCTGGTTTAAGTAATAAGAACTGACAATGTCTTTTCTGAGTCTCTCGTGATACATCTGGGAATACACATATTTTAAGTCCCATAAATTCTTTATCTTTATTCTTGAAGAACATCTTCATCAACCATATTTTATCTAGAGTTAAAGCCACAGTTGCCAATCAAGTTGACGGAGTAGCCAGTTCTGAAACCGAAAACTCTAAAATTGCTGATATATCCAAAGGAGGGTCAGCCTGTTCAGCAACCAATTGACCTTCTGTCGGCTTACTCGGTAGATAGTATACTTGAGAGAAAGGGGGAATAGAATCATCCCAAACCCTAAAAGTTGCTTTTATATAACTTCTCAACATTTCCCTAGGTGCAACAGGCAGCACTTTAGGAAAGTTCAAGAATCGTAAGTTATTAGTTCTCAAAGAATTTTCAAGAGATTCAATTTTTCTCCGCATGTTCATTGTATCTTTTATCTTAGTAGTTTGAAAGTTTTGTGTACCGACTCCATAGCCCTGATTGTAATGATAGTGTGCCTTTAATAATCTATTTTTGTACTGAATATAAACAAGTATTCGTATACTAAGGGGCCGGTTTACGAAGCTAAGGTAAGCACTAACGCAGATGATTTCAACCTAGTTTGAGTTTGAAAGATGTTTAGCCAATTTCCCCAGATATGGCAGTGATTCTCAACCGAGTCCTCAGGGCACAACTAGCCAGTCAGGTATTCAGGATAAACACAATGGGCCTGATATTCAGACAATGGGAGTTAGCTGGGCTCCCATGGTCGGTGCTGAGCCCGGATATTCAATGCCTGACCATTTCCGGTGATCGGCATTGAATATTCGAGTTATTGGCCGTTTCAACTTAACTTGCTAAACCAATATTCAGCACTGGCCAGTTAAGTCGAAACTGGCCAAAGACAGGCCTACTATTTTGGGTGGCCTAATTTGGCTGCCGAACTTAGCCAGTGGCATGCTGAATATCAACAGGTAGCCGGTTATACCATGTGATTACCCAGTTATCCTCTAAGTGATAACCAGCAATATTAAGCAGGAGTTAACCAGCTATCCACTGATACTCAGTGTGTCACCTGCTAAGGGATCCTTTTACTAAGACGCACTGAAAAATGGCCTGCGCTGGGGTAGACACGTGTATTGGATGCGCGCAGGTACATTTTTCAGCACACCTGCAAAAAAGGCCTTTTTTTTGCCAAAAATGGACGTGCGGCAAAATAAAAATCAGTGCTTGTCCATTTTGGGCCTGAGACCTTACTGCCACCCAATGACTTAGTGGTAAGGTCTCATGCCTTAACCAGGCGGTAATCGTCAGCACTCGTACACTGTCGATTACCACCCGTATCGGACATGCATAAAAAAATGGAATTACTGCCCGGGGCATGTGGTAGCTGGGCGGTAGTTCCAAATTGATACATGTTGGACGCGTGTAGGTGCCTACACACCTTAGTAAAAGGGTCCCTACGTTTGGCAGCCAAATTAGGCTGCCAAAATAGCAGGCCTAACTTTGGCCAGTTTCAACTTAACCGGCCAGCACTGAATATAATTATCGGCTTGGCTGGGTCAGTTGAAACTGTCCAAAATAACACCCAGATGTTCAATGCCGGTCACCGGAAATGGCCTGGCATTGAATATCTGGGCTCAGCGACGATCGCAGAGTCAACCCGGCTAACTGTCATGGTCTGAATATTGGGCCCTGACTAGCTAGGTGTGCCCTGAAGACTGGGTTGAGACTATTGCCAGATGGCTGGTTAAATGGTTTTAAATATCGGGTGGAATGAATATGCATTAGATAAATCTGTATACAGAGAAGGTAGCGCATGCAGATCTATCTCATGAATATTTATTGTGGATATCCTGAAAACCCAGCAGACTGGGTGTGGTCCGAGGATTGGGTTGGGAACTACTGCATTATGGTAATATAATGCATGTTTTTGTAATTTAACATATGTTAAGGGGCAAAAAATGGGCATTGTTGTTGTAATGCACCTTAGTAACTATTCACCTTAGTGGTGATGGGTGAGACCACTGGAGCCGACTATGTGGGTGCTGTGGGTGCTTGAGCACCCCCAATATTGAGAAAATTCCTTGTATGTGTCCAGGGAGGGGTTATTTCCATTGGGCTTAGCACCCCCAATAATTTTAAAAAGTTGGCCCCTATGGGTGAGACAAGCATAGCAACACAATTAAAGGAAACCTATAGTAAGCACATAGGATCATTAGCTGTGAATAAGCGAGGAGAAAGCCTGAAGAAATTGGTGTATACACCACTGAACTAGGAATGAAATTGGTTAAATAAGCCTTACAGTTCTTATCTGCAATCGTATTCTATGCAATGCTTCATCAATCCCTCCTGAAGAATAAGGCCATTGCATGGAGTGATTTATTAAACATTTCCCCTAGTGGAAACATTGCTTCAGTTCTGCTCCACTATTCCCTCTTAGGGAAAATGCTGGGATATTTTCATTCATAAATCCGAGTAAATGTTTATGCTAAAGCAGAAATGCAACACACTTTTCATAAAACCTCCTTAGAGTATCAGACATTTCTTGCTAATGGTGTTTTGTTATCAATTTTTTGTAATGAGAGTTTGTCTTTCTTGTTGTTAAATTAATATTTTATTGGCAAATTTGCATACCATGTAAAGTGTATTACACAGAAAAATGGAGCTTTTTAATTTATAACTACAATTACTGTTATCTTAATACAGACTTTTTAAATTGCTGGGGTCAGTTACTTATCAGACATTGCAATTAAGACAATTGCCATTTATGAATGACAATTATTACCTTCCACCTTGTGGTCTGAGAGCACTCAGGCTTGAGTAATTTGAAATGCAGCTAAGGAAACACATGAAATATTATTGTAGTTCCTGAAAGATAGTTGTATAAATCGTATCAAATTCATCTTTTATTAAAATAAATGGGTATCTTCAAAATAATTTTAAAATGATGCACATGGTATAGTATTTAGAATATGAACTCCATATGAAGGAAAGTTTTACATGTTCAATATGGTAAGATGAATGCTTGGAAATCAGGCTGCCTAAATGTGTGCAGGTATCTTACAAACTGAGGGGCTACAGAACTTTTAGGCAAGTAGATTTTAGGACTAGGATTGGGGGGCATGCAATGAAGCTACAAAGTAGTAAATTTAAAACGATTCAGAGAAAATACTTCTTCATTCAACGTGTAATTAAACTCTGGAATTCATTGCCTGATAATGTAGTAAAAACAGTTAGCTTAACGGGGTTTATAAAAGGTTTGGATGGCTTTCTAAAGGAAAAGTTCATAGACCATTATTAGGGAAAATCCACTGCTTATGATTTTTTGAATATGATTTTGTATGTGAGCATTTAGTGGTGATATGTCTGATTCCGATTGGGAGCTGGGCGTTCTTTTTAAACATGAGCGTCATTTTATCTTGTTGTCTGCTACTTGCATTTCAGTGGAGAAATTACCCGCTGGTATGTTTGGAGTCAGCTTTGTAATTGACATGTTCCTGCTTTTTCTTTTTTGCCTAAAATGTGCCATCTGTGGCTTTTTTGTTGATTATATTTTTAATTTGCAGACTCAGGACACAGTGAGGTCTCCATAGGAAGCTTGGAGTGAAATGGGTCCGTTGGGACCACTCTGTTTTTCTTCTGTCCTGCTTATATTGAGTGGCCATCTAAAGGAACAAGATATTTTCTAGACAAGATAAATGACTTAGCCTGTATGACACAATTGTGTGGAAGAAGTGTTAACAGTTAGTTGACTGCACCCTTTAATGATTTTTGCCTTATTTTTGTTTGATTGCATTTTTGTTTGATTGCATTGTTGAAGTGGAGGTTTTTTGACCAATGATTAGTATTTTCAACTGTGAATTTTGCCACAGTTTCTAAGATGTCTTTTTCCTCCCTATCTTTTTTGTATAAAAAAAAGTTGGAAATCCTTATATCTTGATTCACTCCTTTCTCTGGAGCCATATAGTAACCCTATATGCATGGGGACATAGATAAATAGGCCAATTATTATTTGTTCCTTTATTCACATCATTTACTATCCTGCAAAATCCAAAAAGTTATTGGCAGCTTGCAATAGTAGCATACATAGTTAAAAACATGAACAATACAATAAAACATATATTTCAGACATAAAAGTAAACAAAATCAATCTCCGGACCCAGCTAATGGTAAGACTGAGAGGAGAAGCTTATCCATATGCCAAGCAAGTGGAGAAGCCATGAGGTGGGCATTCATCCTGATGTGGTACACTAGATGACTGTATCAGAGAGAGATGAGAGCTTACAACAGGGTGCACTGCACCAGTGATGATCCTTGGTTGGCTGCTACCTGGGACGGATCGCCGCTGCGTACCCCTCCCAGGGGGTGCTTTAGCAATGTCTAAAACAAGATCACAGCCTGAAGGGGTTAGAAGAGCTAGTCACAGTGCTAAGCACCTATGTGATAATCTTACTAAGTGTAGAGAAAGGGTGGAAAATACTAGATAAGGTTCTCCAGGGACATCCAACAACCAATCGAGGCCAATGGAGTCACTGAATGCATGGCCAAGGTATACAGGAGCCAATTATGCTAGCAAGGTAAGGCGTGCCACAGTCGATAGAGATATAGGGTGTGCAAACAAAATGTAATTAGGATATTGACCTTTGATTGAAAAAAATCTCTCTCTCTCTCTTTATAGATAAGAAATGGGCTATTACCTGTGGATGCATCGATCAGCCTGACTGCTGAAGATACAGGATCATATGGAGTGGGAACAAGGACAGTAAAGTACACCTACAACAGAACACCTGTCACAGTACACCTAACAAAGGAGTCTTCTTTATTAGCGCTTACAGGTGAAGTTACACAAAATTTTGATTCAGTCATGAATGCATTACTAATTTCTCTTGATCTGTCCTTTCCTTTTGACCTACTTGACCATTCCATTCTTCTTGACCAGCTGTTAGCTTTCTGGTTTGGTGGCATGGCATTTGATTGGTTCTTCTTTTTGTCTGGCCACTCATTTAGAGTTAAGACTGAGACCCCTTTTTCTGATCCATTTGCCTTTCAGGTTGGAGTTCCACAGAGATCTGGCTTGGTTACAGTGCTGTTCAGCTTCTCTCTTAGCCCCCCTGATACACCCATCCAGTCCCTAGGCCTCAGTTCCTTTTCTGTTCAGTGATGACATTCAGTTGCTTTCCTATACTGATGCCATGTCCCTGGATCTTGCTCCCCTTAATCTTTGCTTATCTCAGGTGACTGATTGGCTCTCTTCTAACCATATGTCCTTAAATCCCTAGAAGTATCAGGTACTCTGGATCAGAAGTCAATCTACTGCCTCACTCTTTCCCCCACTCTCTTTGATAATCAGTTTACTTTAACCTCCTCTCTCAGAATCATTGGAATGACTACTGATACTGAACTCTCCTTTGAGCCCCAGATGGGCTTTTCTAAATAAAGATGCTATTCATACCTCAATACCTTCATTGCTAGCCATCATGAGTACTAGAACTCCCTTTACAATGGTATCAGTAAATCTGTGTTCAAACAACTGCAGCTAATAGAGAATACTGCCATTAGACTTCTCCACAATGCCATGCCATTTGGTTGTTGATTGGACTGGCTTATGGGTCTGGTGGCATCCATGGTACTCCACCACCTTCTTCTCACATTCTCTCACTCAACTGTATACTGCTGATTTATTGAATTATAGTGTATCAAAATTGTAAGCCAACATAAACAGCCATGTATATTAACCCCTTGTCATATTTTATATCAGAATGATGTATCATATGAGGCAGATTTCTAAATGTGGTAGACTATTAATGACATTTCACTTATTTGTATATTAACATAAAAATCAATAAAGATAAAACAAACAAACAAAAAAGAATCACAGCTGCATTTGTGTCGCACTACCTCTGCTTTTCTAGTAGGATAAAGCCTCCTTTATAGCTTGTCGCAACACACAAAGTCCTTCCTGGCAGGTATGCTAACACCTTTACACGTTTGTAAAGCTATTCAACACTTTCACTCATCCTCATGTTTTCCTGGACTACAGCTTCTAACATGCACATTCTACTTCTCAAAGACCATCTAACCACAACATTAGACCATTTCCAGGGCAATAAAAGAATCATTATACGCTTACAAAACCATGCCCTTCACATTACCCATTTTACAGGAACCTTCTACAAAATGATTTCACTTATGGCCACGCCTGCCTCATCTACTTGCCTGCACCTTGGCTATCTCATGGTCAGCCTTTCTTTCCCAGCCTTCAACATGGCAACCCATTTAGCCTGCACAATTCAATGGATGATTACTGTATTAAGATTCTTTTTCAGACCATCAGAGTTAAACCCAGACTCAATTAGTAGTCACCATAACAGTATTTATGTATGGTAATAGGGTTCTTGTCTTTCTCCTCATCGATCATCAATGCTGTTATTAAGAATGAGCAGGGAGGGAATATTGATCAGATTTTAAATTATAAAGAACAAGGCTGGATCTTTAGATTGAATTCGGTTGAGCCTTATGGGCTCAACCAAGAAATTGAGTGGCAATCCCTGATCTGACAGGTCTTTCTATTGGCTGGGTGAGTCATATGACAATATCATTAAATAGCATAAAATAAATGCCGCGGCCATATTGGCAGCTGGGGTTTTGACTAGTGAATACTCATCTCGAGACATAAAGTTAGCTGACCACCATATATGTAATTATATAGAAATATGCTTGCAAATATGCCTATTGATTGGTTTGTTTCTTTATAGGTACATACCTTGAGGAAGCTTATGTGGCGAAACACGTGTCAGTGTGTAGCCTTAACCGTTTAAACTTCAGAAGAAGTATAACCTTAGAGTTAGATTCCCACTTCAGGCACAGGCAGCTCCTTGTGACTCTGGGCAAGTCACTTAACCCTCCATTGCCCCATGTAAGCGGCATTGAGCCTGCCATGAGTGGGAAAGCGTGGGGTACAAATGTAACAAAAAAAAAATATATATATGGATCTTTAAAAAAGCTAAGTAAAAGACTTTATACTAGCTCTTTTTGGATAAAAAATTAGAAAAGTATGAAAAAATAATATTGGGTTACATAAGAAAAAATATATATATATATATATTATCTGACCGATGAGGAGAAAGACAAAAACCCTATTACCATACATAAATACTGTTATGGTGACTACTAATTGAGTCTGGCTCTAACTCTGATGGTCTGAAGAAGAATCTTAATACAGTAATCATCCATTGAATTGTGCAGTTTCACATATATAGGATTACTGAAAATATGTTACTATCTTAATGGGCATTGTGACTCCTTAGTAAGAAACCCATTTAGCCTGCCATCCTTGTCATATTATCCTTATGAGTACTTCATTCTTGTACTTAATAACAGCCATCCGTGAAGGATAAGTCTTGTTTATCTAACCATACCCTTTCTGTCATTTTCCTAAGTGAATACCAGGCCCCTTCTGCACATCCTGTGAGTGATGCCAGGCAAATAGTCAAGTGTGAGCCTATTGCAGCGTCATCTGCATGAGCAGCCCCTAGATAAACGAGGAGGCAGCAGCCACCAGGCCTCCACTACCAGCCTTTACTGTCTGTTGTCCACCTTCTTTCTCTGTGTGTTCTTGAGTGAAGGGGGGGGGGGGGTGCAAGCTGCCTAAAAGCTTTCCGTTATTCTGTGACAAATATCAAATTCTGCAGCAGTCAACAGAGCTGTGGAGATGCAACAAACTGGGAACTGTGAAAAAAAGTTTTGTATCTCTTTTCATGTCTTTGAGGATAATCCTTATTAAACATGTCTCAAAGTAGCTTTAACGATGTCAAGCAGAGAGCCAGCTCCATAATGAGATCTGAAAGCAGGAATTCTGTATTCTTTGATATTCAACTCTATACTCTGATAACTATATCCTTCCTACTGTAACTAATGATTGAGCATGTACAATTACGTAGCGTAGCAGAGTTTACTAGATTTTTCCAATGAGACTAAACAAATTCTTCTGTATTATTTTTCTCCATATGCCCGTCACCGTACTTCCATCTATTTTGCTCATTTTACATCTATGATTAGTCTATATAAAGAATTTTGCAGCGAGATTATAGAATTATAACAAATGGAGCTGAAAAGAACATCACAACTCATCCAGACTATTCCCCTCTCTACAAGGATATACTATTTCTACATCATCCAATATAAATGTTTATCTAATCTACTGTTTAAAACTTCCAGTGCCACAGACTCCTACGGTCTCCCCTAGGTAATTTATTTCAGTGATAGACAACTACTATGGTGAGGTGCATAATTGGATAAGTTTGTTATACTTCCACACTGGCATGTTTTGTTTTCTCGTTCTTGGCCTCATGATTAATCTTAGGCACACTCAACATATTATTTATTTATGATGGTAGGGCAGAAATGTCAACTCATACTCACCATGGTGTTTGACCAGAATCTTAATGCAATGATGTGACTTTCACCAAATACTTTATCTAATTCGGAGCCTTTGGCAAATTCCCTTTTGAGAATAAAGCCTCTGAGTTGACTCAATCATCTCTCCTTACATTTTCATTATTAAAAGAATTAACCATTTTGGAAAGGTTAACAAGATTCAAAAAATGAGCTGCATAGGAAAATGAGATCTTATATTTTGATTGACAGCAGGTGACATCGACAGCTGGTTTTATCTTTCTGAAATATGATTTTCTTTTTTTTTCTTATTTCTCTGAATTATTTTACTTGATCTATATAGTGGATGACGGATTCTGTTATTGCCTACTATGAGTGATTGATACATAATAGAAAATAAAATATCTTATTTCATCAGCCCTTTTCTCTCTTCTTTGCAAATCTTTCTTTAACTTTCCTTCTCCTCTTTCTTTACTTTCCTATCATTTGCTATGCTGTTATCACCTGTCCTCCTCCACTGTCATAGATTCCTTGCACTAAACTGCTTTCCGCATCTGGAAAGCTCATCTGTTTACCTTGCTGTTGTCGTGTATTGCTAGAGGCATGTTCTTTTTAAGTTCGTGTTTCGTTACTGAAATTAGTATTTTAGAGAACAATAAAAATAAAACCAATAACAATGAACAAATATAACAAACTGTGCATATTGACAGGCCAATTTTCTACAACAAATTTGGTTTCATTCCCACTTTGGGGGGAGGCGTTTAGGCCCAGGGGTGGGGGTTGAGTGGGGGATGATTGGGGGAGAATAGGGGATCTTACAGTGAGGTGTTAGGTAGAGGATTGGATGTGTTGGAGGGATCAGACATGGAGAAGATGTCTTGAGGGGTGGGACTCTGTTCAAAGGCATGTCGAGTGAAGGATTGGATATCAGAGGGCGCACCACCCCAACCTCCACTGACAGCAGTCACACTACCAGATTGCCGGTAGTGCAGCTGCATTTAGGGCCCCTTTTACCAAGCTGCGGCAAAAGGGGGCCACTGCTGGCATCAGCGCATGTTTTACATGCCCCCTTTTACCACAGTTGGTAAAAGGGAAGTCTCACTTTCCTACAGGAAATAGCCATGCGGCAAGTAAAGCACTTGTCGCACGGCCAATTAATGGGGGAGCCCTTACTGCCACCCACTGAGGTGGCAGTAACGGCTTTCGTGTTAACCCGATGGTAACCAAGCAGCGCACAGCACTGCCTGATTACTGTTGGGCACACTTGAGCGCTACAAAGATGGCTCACTAGGAGTGGGAAGTACCGCTGGGCTGCTGCAGTAGCCCGGCAGTACTTCCTGTATAGCGAGGGTTAAGCCTGCATTGGGCTTACCGTCGCTTAGTAAAAGGAGCCCTTACTGCCTTCTCTTGAGGTGTCAGTAACTGAAGCTGCATTATCTGCAGTTGTGACAGGAAGTGCACAGTAATGAGCCATACTCTAGCTGTCACAACAGACCATTCCTCCACTCTGCCCCAGTCATGCCCACTCCCATATTAAACATATAACTTGATTTTTTTTTTTACTGTGATGGCCTGTTTAATAGTGCAGTAGATATTACCACAGGTGTGCTAATATCTACCTTACAGTAAAAGGTGCACTAGCTCCAAAATTCTATATAATGCGATTAGAGTAGTGTATGTAAATCTAGGGGTATTCTGATTTGTTTGCACAACTCAATTGGTTTACAACCCAATCAGTGCTGATAATTGGATGTTAACAAGCAATTATCAGCACTAATTGTCACTAATTAGAATTTACGTGCACTACTCGCTAAGCATGTACTATAAAGTAGTCTGTGTAAATTTTATTGTGCGGATCTCAAAATGGGCGTCGCCATGGAAGGAGTATTGGCGGGTCATGGACATTCCTAAAATTTATGTGCAGTGTTGTAGAATAACCCGTTCTGGAGGAGATTCTACATATGGAGTGGAGAAGTGGCCTAGTGGTTAGGGTGGTGGACTATGGTCCTGGGGAACTGAGTTTGATTCCCACTTCAGGTACAAGCAACTCCTTGTGACTCTGGGCAAGTCATTTAACCCTCCATTGCCCCATGTAAGCCACATTGAGCCTGCCATGAGTGGGAAAGCACAGGGTACAAATGTAACAACAATAAAAAATAAATATGGCACCTAAAAAATCGCACTGAAATCAGTTCCGACTAAGCATATTGTATAACCAGTACCTAGATTTAGGTGCCGGTTATAGAATATACTTAGTTCATATTTCAAACGCCTAAATCTACGTGCATCCATTTACACCAACAAAAACTTGGTGTAAATCAATGTGCATAGATTTAGGCACAGTAGGAAATATTCTATAATTAGGTGCATAAATTTTAGAATGCCCATGAAATGCCCATTTCCCCACCTATAACCACGTCCATTTTTGCTTGCGCATATTAGAAGTTCAGCGCACATTGTTACAGAATAGGCTTAGCGAGTTGTGCGCCTATGTTCTAATTAGTGCCAATTAGTGCTCATTATTGCTTGTTAAGTGCTGTTATCAGCACTCATTAGCTTGTTAAGCTTGTTAAGTTGCATGCATTGTTATAGAATCCACACCGATTTTGACACAGATCTCTAGGCACACTATATAGAATCCGGGAGTTTGCGCCTAAAGTTAGGCATGGGCATTTACACCAACTTTTCATTGGCATAAATGGCTGTTTCTAAATTTTAGTTATGTGGATGGTGCTACACATATTCTATAAATCACGCTTAACTTTAGGTGTGGTTTATAGAATACGCATAAGCGCGTTTTCCATCAGGGCTGATTTTTTTTTGGGGGGGGCATCAAATATAGGATCTGGCCCTAGTTGACCAATTCAACTTAGTGAAAGGGCCCCTTAGTTTGTGCCCATGGGATTACTGGGATCCCTGGGGATAGTGGTTCTGGAGCAATGCTCATATATATTTGCTTAAAATTATTTATATCCTGCACCATCTCCAAATCTGGGTGGATTACAATAAAATATACAGGGAGGCCTGACTCCTAGTGGTAATACTATATTACTAGCAGAGATCTCAGTGGCCATATTGGACCTGAGCAGCCATGAGGCAGGAGCAAGTGAGTATCACTTCCACTCCACTACCCAGTAGGAAGCCCAGGAAACCTAGGGACTTCGTAGTGGGGAGGGGAGATTGAGGGCCTTGTGGCAAAGTATCTACTTTTGAGGGCCTTCAGCCTGTAGGGGGCAGATTTTTGGGTGAGTCCTCCATGTGTCAGGTTTATGCTCACATTTGAGGGATTCTAGGGTGGGGGAGGAGGAGAGTTGACCATGATGATGGCTGTCAGGGTTCAGGTTATGGCGGGGGAGTGATTGGTGTCTGGTGGTGGTTGGGTGAAAGCAGGAGGACTGTTGGATGGTGTCAGGGAAGGATTGAGAGGCTGGCATCAGGGTAGGTGCTGTGATGCAGGGTGTGTGTGTGCTAATACTGGGATTAAGCAGCAATAATTTTAGAAAGTTGGTCCCACATCTATGTGGGAAGGTGAAGTACGTTTTTTCCCCCCATGTCCAGCTTTCTAAAATCACTGCTACCTCTGGATGTAGAGGGGCTGAAATATGCAGCCCTGCTCCTATTTTCTTATAGGCTTTTATGTTTGCAGACCCTCTTATCAAATATTTTGAGAATTCAACATGTCCTGACTTGTCCTTTCTAAAATGTCCTTTCATGTTACTTTGCATAATTAACAATATACAAACCAATGAATTTATTCATTTTATTTATTATGGCTTATTAGTCATCATATCTCCTCAAGTCTCAAGACAACAAACTGAAAATGTTGCATTTCTAAATGTCTATTATTTGAACTGATTTCATGCAGAAAATTTTCCCCACGTGTTAGAATGGCATAAAATATGGGTTATTTAAATTAGGCACAACTCTGTAATGGATTTTTCTATCCAAAAAGAATGAGCAGCAGCATTTTTTTGGTAGGTGAAACAGGAAAGGACATTATCTTACAAAATCTAAATTATTGTGAAAGAATAAAGCAGAATTCAACTCCCCCACCCCCTTTTTCGCCTGTTAATTCAGTGACCTTCATTTAATTTATGGGGGGAAAAGGCACCAAATATTCAGTTCAGTATCACAAGGGAGCTCTAATTACTACTTTCGCTATTGAATGAGCTGCATTACTGACAAATTACGTACTAGTCTTGATATGAGATTCTGTTTACCACTCAGCAGGAAATGTTTAGGTCACCAATAATGACCTAGAAAGTGAATTTCAAAATATAATGAGGAACGAGAGAAATAACAGCCTGCCATCTGCCATTTGCAGACCAAATATTGTAATGTGTAAAGCATGTCCCTTCCCACCTATCAATGAGCTCTAATATGTGAGGCTTTCTCAGCAGCACAAATTGCTGTGGTGCAGTTTCTATCATTACAGGAAGCTACAGGAATGTTGTTCATTGCTGCTACTGCTCATTAAGAATATCTTTGTGGTGTGCTGAAGAAAGATCTTGTTTTCTCATGCAAATCCAGTGGTCCCAGGCTATAAGCAGGGGTTGTAATTAGGGCTTCTGATGTTAAGTTCTAGCTTATAAATACTGATAAAACAACCAATGCAAAAAAACAGGAATAACAATAAAGTACATTTTTAAAAAAATGTGTTTATTGGATAAACACTGGGAAAACACGCCTTCCTTCAGTACTCTCACCCCTACGCCAACTTCTCTTGTACCTTTCACTCAGTTTTTGTAGCTTTTTTTGTGCTGATGAGCACTGTTCCTTCTAAGCTGAGTGGGAGTCAGCCAACTGCATTTCTGCCAGTAGGAGGTGCTATTTCGCTGTTACATTTTCAATAGCAAGGGACAGGCAAGCTCTGCAGGACTCCAGGGAACCTGCTTGTCCTTAGTGATTGGAAACATAATATTGAAATACCACCCTCCCACCGGCAGAAATGCAGATGGATGACTTCCACTCAGCTTAGAGGGAACAGTGCTGACCATTCCTAAATGACACAAACAGGTAATCAGCAATTGTACCTGCAATGCAACAATGGCAATGGTGATTTGTTGTATCCTCAAAGAACCCTCAATTAGGTGGAAACTAAACACCTAAATTTATAAGCATTTAATAACAGAAGCCTTAGTTTTAATTTGCCAGTCATTCCAGTCCTTTTCATATATTTCCTCCAGTTCCTTCAAATTTTGACACATGCAATATCTTATAAAGTCCAGCCACAACTACAAATGTTTCTTTTTTTTTTATTTTTTTATTTAACAACAGAATCCTTTCTTTGCCATTTAGGCATCAACCCAATGGCATGATACTTTGTGTTGCCAAATGCTTGAAGAAAGGCATTGTGTCCCATGGAGACGGTCAAATTAGTTATTGATTCTGATTAGAAAATGAGCTTATAAACCATTCATTCTATTTTATAATATTCATCTGTTACTAAGCTGCAGTAACGTTTTGCTGCTACTCCAGGGTAATTGCCAAAATTACCACATGGTAACTACAAAGCTTTTATATTAACTACTGAGGGTATTAAATTGTGTGTGTGTGTGTGTGTGTGTGTGGGGGGGGGGGGGGGTTAAACTCACAGAGTGGCAGGTACAACCCTAGCCACTTTTCTGCACAAACTGTGTGGACCATACTGGTCTTTATCTGGCATCCCGTCTTTTCTCCCTTCTTCCCTTCCTCCATCCTTGAAGAGGAAGAGCCTTCCCTCCTTCCTATCCCCCACAAAAGAAGGAGCCCCCTTCCTGGACCCACTGATGAGCTCCCCGATGCCTACCTTTAACCCTGGAGGTATAGTGGCCTAACCAGAGTAGAAATGATCCCCAGTCACTCCTGTCCCTGCAGCCTCTTCTGTCAAAGTGGCTGCTGAGACTGTGAATTGCTCCTGTCTACTACTACTACTTATCATTTCTATAGCGCTACATAGACTATCTATATTGACTCCAATTTAAAATGGCTGCCGAAAGTGAAAAACCTGGTTTTGGTCAGGTGAATGGAGGGGGGGGGGGAGGGGTGTCAGCCTGGGGATATCAGATATGGAGGGGGGGGGGGGGAATGTGTGTTGGTAGCACTACTGCAGTACATCTGTTTTAAATTATTTATATTAGCAAGGGCGGCACTGCATTATCTGCAGTGTCAAATAGTGCAGCCTATCCAGCACTGCCTGTAATATGGTGCTATTTGGTTTGGCTCTGTCCTATGTAGTAAATGCAGGACAGGTGCTAGGAATGTCTTACTTGTATTTACTACGCTGGCTTTGCACATACAGTGCTTTATTTTTTCCTGTTAATGCACAGTATGTGCAAAATCTTCCTACACTTTAGTAAAAGGGTCTGTGATACTGTGTGTGAGCGAAGGTTGAGGGTGGGCCTTCACAGTAAAACAGGCATACAAGGTTGTAAACATAAAATAAGTACTTTATTAAACTTCAGTCTGAGGCCTGCTACTTATGAAAAGTCTCAACATAGGCCTGTGGCTGACAGAGCCTAAACCACAGTCCATGACATGCGACTGCCATGCCCCAAACACAGTCTGCAAGCTTCTCTCTAGGTTTGCAGGTCAGGCTCCAATCTCAAAACAAGGCATCCAAGTCTTCAAATCAAAAGGTTGGCTTAACTCAGACAGACCACAGTCAATGTATGTAATAAGGCCGTATGGTGGTGCTTCACATCTTCCTTCCCTGGGCCCAGGGCCGTGCCGATGCGGTAAGCGAGGTAAGCGCCGCAGGGGGGCGCCCACCTCTGGAGGGCGCTGCCACGGTGCTTACCCTCGCCCCAGCGCCCCAGCCCAATCATGGACGTCGGACGTCCCTGCTGCCCTCACAAGCGTAGCGCTTTTGCGAGGCAGCTCGGGCTCTCCCTCCTTCCTTCCTTGGTTCCCGCTCTGGCTCCCCGATTAGCAGCCCCCCCCCCCCGCGTGTTTTAACCTTTACACGATGTCAATCAATGAAGAACGCACAACAGACTCGTTTCCAGCTTCTCTCTTCACACAGTGTCCCGCCTTCAGCGTCAGCGATGATGCATTTCCTGTTCCCGCGAGGGCGGGACACTGTGTGAAGAGAGAAGCTGGAAACGAGTCTGTTGTGCGTTCTTCATTGATTGACATCGCTGCCACGTTGGAGAGTAAAGGTTAAAACACGAGGGGGGGGGGGGCTGCTGATCGGGGAGCCAGAGCGGGAACCAAGGAAGGAAGGAGGGAGAGCCAGAGCTGCCTCGCAAAAACGCTGCAGCCTGCCACATGTAGGGGGGAGGGCAGGGGAGAGGAGAATTGTTGGCCATGTATGGATGCAGGGCAGGGAGAGAGAAGAAATCACTGGACAGGAGGGGAGAGGGCAGAGCAGGGGAGAGAATTGCTGACAGGCATGGATGGGAGGGCATAGATGGGAGGGCAGAGAGGCATGGATGGGAGGGCAGCAGCAGGGCCCAGGGAGAGGACAAATTGCTGGAAGGGGAGGGGAGAGAGGAGGATTGCTAGCTATGGATGCAGCAGGGAAGGGCAGAGAGGGACAAGGATGGACATGGGGGCCCAGGGAGAGTACAATTTGCTGGAAATGGAGGGGAGGGGAGAGAGGAGGATTGCTGGCTATGGATGGAGGAGGGAAGGGCAGAGAGGGACAAGGATGGACATGGGGGCCCAGGGAGAGGACAAATTGCTGGAAATGGAGGGGAGGGGAGAGAGGAGGATTGCTGGCTATGGATGGAGGAGGGAAGGGCAGAGAGGGACAAGAATGGACATGGATGGGAGGGCAGGACCCAGGGAGAGAGAAGAAATTGCTGGAAATGGATATAGAGCAAGAAATGAAGAAGAAAGGAGGAAAGTAAAGAAATAAATGGAAAGGAAGCCCTGGAAATGGAGTTAAGAGGACAGATAGCAGCAGACTCAGATACTGGGCCAGCATGATCGGAAAAAGAAAGTCACCAGACAACAAAGGTAAAAAAAAATCATTTTATTTTCATTTTAGCGTGATCATTTTCACCGGGGGAGGGGGGGCGTGATCATTTTCACGGGGGGGGGGGGGCGCCAACTGATAGTCTGCAGGGGGGCACCAGAGACCCTAGGCACGGCCTTGCCTGGGCCTCAACCCCACTCTGGCCTCAGGAGTTTGAAGATAGACTGGACTGGGATTTTGGCATCCTTTATCGTCAGTACCTTGGGCCAGTGCCTCACCTGGTCCATAGGTTGAGCCGGCCCTGCGTGGACTCTGAATACTGAACTTAAGATTTCATAAGAAATGAGGACAGACTGATGGGTATTACCTTCAACCTCTATTATATTTCAAGATGCTGGATCAATTAACGGCTTACAAGTATGATTTTGGAGTGGCTGGTAAAGAGAGATCCAAGAAGGTCATTTGCTGGTGTTACAGAACAGGATCTGCAATTTATAGCACTGTGGCACAGGGGTTGATTTCCCAGCATTGTTCATTGCATTATAGCTGGAGTAGAGTTCTGTATAGCTGCTGCTTTTCAGCTAAAAATATACTCTCTGCAGTGGTTATGGCAGCCAGACCAGCTTGTCAGCCAGTGTTCAACTAACAGCAGGCTTATGAAACTGAAATAGCTTTATGAGATAGGAACCACGGCATAGCCATCTTGTGCTTGTCATTCATTTCTTTTAATACTGACTGTAAAACAAGTCTATCCATAGAGTCTTTACTGTATGCATTTATTTATTTGGATATAACTCATTCATTTTCATTAGAAATTTAAAGTGAGTTACATTAGAATACAACAAGTATTTTTCTGTCCCTTCAAAGCCTACAGTCCAAGGGTCAGTGTTACTAAGGTGAATTAGTCAAATACCCAAATATTGGGACTCAGTTAGCTTGTGCAGACAGGCTACCACAGAAATACATAAGTACATAATTATTGCCACACTGGAACAGACCAAATGTCTATCAAGCCCAGCATCCTGTTTCCAACAGTGGCCAATCCAGGTCACAAATACCTGGCAAGATCCTGAAAAAGTTCAATATATTTTATGCTGCTTATCCCAGAAATGAGCAGTGGATTTTCCCCAAGTCAATTTAATAATGGTCTATGGATTTTTCCTTTAGGAAGCCATCCGGACCTTTTTTAAACCCCGTTAAGAT
This sequence comes from Microcaecilia unicolor, assembly GCF_901765095.1. Lineage (NCBI taxonomy): Eukaryota > Metazoa > Chordata > Amphibia > Gymnophiona > Siphonopidae > Microcaecilia > Microcaecilia unicolor. Next base: position 36,861,377 of record NC_044037.1, read on the forward strand.
AACCACCTTTACCACATTCTCTGGCAACGAATTCCAGAGTTTAATTACATGTTGAGTGAAGAAACATTTTCTCTGATTCATATTAAATTTACTACTTTGTAGCTTCATCACATGCCCCTTAGTCCTAGTATTTTTGGAAAGAATAAACAAACATTTCACGTCTACCCGTTTCACTCCACTCATAATTTTATAGACCTCTATCATATCTCGCCTTAGCCATCTTTTTTCGTCATAGGGAAGTCGCCCCGTCCCCTTTATCACTTTCGTCGCCCTTCTCTGTATCTTTTCTAATTCCATTATATCCTTTTTGAGATGCAGTGACCAGAATTGAACACAATATTCGAGCTGCGGTCGCACCATGGACCAATACAAAGGCATTATAACATCCTCACTTTTGTTTCCCATTCTTTCCTAATAATACCTAACATTCTATTTGCTTTCTTAACCACCTCTGCCGCACACTGAGCAGAGGGTTTCAACATATCATCAACAACGACGCCGAGATCCCTTTCTTGGTTAGTGACTCCTAATGTGGAACCTTGCATGACATAGCTATAATTCGGGTTCCTCTTTCCCACATGCATCACTTTGCACTTGCTCACATTAAACGTCATCTGCCATTTAGATGCCCAGTCTCGTAAGGTACTCTTGTAATTTTTCACAATCTCTTGCGATTTAACCACTTTGAATAACTTTGAGGGGTATAATCGAACAGGGCGCCAAAGTTTTAATGAGAGCGTCCTCTCAGGACAACCCCCGCAAAGGGGCATGGAAACCCGTATTATCAAAACAAGATGGGCGTCCATCTTTCGTTTTGATAATACGGCCATGGACGTCCAAGTCTCAACATTTAGGTCAACCATGTTGAGACGGTCAACCTTAGAGATGGTCGTCCCCAGTTTTCGGCCATAATGGAAACCAAGGACGCCCATCTCAAAAACGACCAAATCCAAGCCCTTTGGTCATGGGAGAAGCCAGAATTCATAGTGCACTGGTCCCCCTGACATGCCAGGACACCAACCGGGCACCCTAGGGGGCACTGCAGTGGACTTCTCAAATTGCTCCCAGGTGCATAGCTCACTTAACTTGGGTGCTGAGCCCCCCAAAACCCACTCCCCACAACTGTACACCAATACCATAGCCCTAAGGGGTGAAGGGGGCACCTACATGTGGGTACAGTGGGTTTTGGGTGGGTTTTGCAGGGCTCACATTTACCACCACAAGTGTAACAGGTAGGGGGGGTGATGGGCCTGGGTCCGCCTGCCTGAAGTGCACTGCACCCACTAAAACTGCTCCAGGGACCTGCATACTGCAGACTGGATGGACCATGCAGGTCTTTTTCTGCCGTCATCTACTATGTAACTATGTTACTGCTGTCATGGAGCTGGGTATGACATTTGAGGCTGTCAAAAAATGTTTGTAAAGTTTTTTTTAGGGTGGGAGGGGGTTGGTGACCACTGGGGGAGTAACGGGAGGTCATCCCTGATACCCTCCGGTGTTCATCTGGTCAGTTTGGGCACCTTTTCACAGCTTGGTCGCAAGAAAAAATGGACAAAGTAAAGTCGGCCAAGTGCTCGTCAGGGGCGCCCTTTTTTTTCCATTATTGGCCAAGGACGCCCATCTCTTAATCACGCCCGAGTCCTGCCTCTGCTACGGTGCCAACACGCCCCCGTGAACTTTGGTCATCCCCGCGATGAAAATCAGTTGAGGATGCCCAAAATCAGCTTTCGATTATGCCAATTTGGCGACCCTGAGAGAAGGACGCCCATCTCCTGATTTGTGTCGGAAGATGGGCGCCCTTCTCTTTCGAAAATAAGCCTGTTTGTGTCATCAGCAAATTTAATTACCTCACTAGTTACTCCCATCGGTAGATCATTTATAAATATGTTAAAAAGCAGCGGTCCCAGCACAGACCCCTGGGGAACCCCACTATCTACTCTTCTCCGTTGAGAATATTGACCATTTAACCCTATATTTTAACCAGTTTTTAATCCACAATAGTACACTACCTCCTATCCCATGACTCTCCAATTTCTTCTGGGATCTTTCATGAGGTATGTCAAACACCTTTTGAAAATCAAGATACACAATATCAACCAGGTCACCTTTATCCACATGTTTCTTCACCCCTACAACGAAATGTAATAGATTGGTAAGGCAAGATTTTCCTTCACTAAATCCATGTTGGCTTTGTCTCATTAAAGCATTTGTGGTATTTTGCTTGTTTGCACATGCTTACCTGTGTGTTACTGATTTTTAAAAATATTTGTGGGAGGGAGACGGCATGGGAGGAGATCGGGCGAGGAAGAGGTACACAACTAGCATGTTATATTTAGCCTGCACTAACATGCTAGACTGCTACAGAAGAACACTGCAGCCATTTTAAATGCAGCACTGGTATAGGCAGCAGTGGTTGGGGGTCTCTCCTGCCCCAATTAGGCCACTAGACCACCATAGCTTCTAAGGTAGAAACAGAGAAAAAAGTAGGCAGATAGAGACCATATGGTCTATCCAGTCTGCCCATCCATACTATCTATTTTCCCTATCAATCCTGTATAGATCCTATGTACTTGTCCCAAGCTGTCTTGAATTCAGATACTGTTTTAATCTCCACCACTTCCACCAGGAGACAGTTCCATGAATTCTCCACCCTTTCCATGAAGAAGTGTTTCCTCAGATTACTTCTGAGTCTATCCCCTTTCACCTTCATCCTATGTTCCCTCGTTCCAAAGTTTCCTTTCAATTGAAAGAGACTCGTTTCCTGTGCATCTATGCCACATAAGTATTTAAATGTCTCTATTATATCTCCCCTCTCCCACCTGTCTTCCAAAGTGTACATATTGAGATCTTTAAATCTGTCCCCATATGCTTTATGATGAAGACCACTGACCATTTTAGGAGCTGTCCTCTGGACTGACTCCATCCTGGAGAGGCCCTACAGGTGGCTGAAGCCAGAGCTTTTGGTTAGGGGGGTGCTTTCTGTCGGAGGGGTCGGGAGGGCATGCAGCCTGGTTTTGGTTGAGGGAGACATGCCATCACGGTTTTGGTTTTGACTAAAACTGTGGAGTGATTTTCAGCTGCAGATTCAGTTTTGTCTGCAACCAAAAAAAATCCAGGTTCAGTCATCCTCTATAAGAGGTGTCATAATCTTTCTCCCTGAGACCACCAGGCTACTAATGCATGGCCTGATGATCCTGAAGAGCAACTTAAAGGGACTGTTTCATGTAATAAGTACCCCACCCCAAAACTCCTTTCCATATTAATCCCTCTACATCCCAATCCCCTTTCCAAAAGTACTCCCCATTCTAATCCTTTTTCCAGGAAAAAAAAATTCCCAATTTATTGAACACCTATTACAGTTGACCTGGTGGGTAGTGAGAAGGAAGAACCATCCCTGTTGCTTCTGCCCCTGTGGCTCCCAGCTTCAAAATGGCAGCCTTGGCCCCTGATCATTAGTCTCTCATTATTTCCCCTCATATCCATTAAGCAGACAGCTGATAGATGTTGGGTTGGAGATTGGAAAGGTGGCACATTGTTTTGGAAGGGGATTCGAGGGAGGCAAATTGTGATTCAGGAGTGGGTATTTTTCTAATATACTGGGCTGGCCCATTAAGAATAGATATACATGGCTAGAGCAATGAATGCCAACAATAATGAAAAAGTACATTTGCCATCAGATTCAATTACCTCTAGTACTGAGGTACCACAAACTAATGATTTCCTCAGTATATTTTTAAGCAGTAAAATGCAACATAACACTATTTTATGTAGTTTTGCAACTATAGGCATAGAAGTACAACAATGGCACATCACTAGTAATGTCCCTTTCCTCAATTTACCACTACTCTTTGTTGCTTTCCACTCAACCTGCTTCTAACTCAGTTACTTTAGGGCCCATATTGAGGATACTCAGTTTAGTGGAGGAGTAGCCTACTGGTTAGTGCAGTGGACTTTGAGCCTGGGGAGCTGAGTTCAATTCCCACTGCAGCTCCTTGTGACTCTGGGCAAGTCACTTAACCCTCCATTTCCCCTGGTACAAAATAAGTACCTGAATATATGTAAACCACTTTGAATGTAGTTGCAAAAACCACAGAAAGGCGGTATAACAAGTCCCATTTACAGTTGAACTGTGTCAAAGCAGGCTTTACTAAAATCTAATTACACCATATCTAGTGCTCTCCCTTGATCCAGCTCTCTGATCTCTGTCATAGAAATTAATCAGATTTCTCTGACTTGCTTTTAGGTCCATTGGATTCCAGAAACCTCACTATCCTTTTTTTTAGAATTGTTTCCATTAATTTACTCACTACAGAGGTCAGACTAACTGGCCTCTAGCTCTCAACCTCCTCCTTACTTCTGCTTTTGTGAAGAACCACATCTGCCCTTATTCAGTCCTCTGGGACATTTCTGACTCTAAAGAAGCATTGAGAAGGTCAAACGGCAGAGCCACCAGCAACCAGGACCTTCAGTATTCTCAGATGTATCCCATCCAGTGGCGTTCCTAGGGTGGCTGACACCCAGGGCAGATCGCCAATGCGCCCCCCCCCCCCCGGGTGCAGCGCGACCCTCCCCCACCTCCGGCGAAAGGACACACCTCCCCCCTGGTGAAAGGACACCCCCCCCCCCCCCGGTGCATTTTTATCTGCTGCGGGAGTGCCGCGCGCCTGTCTGCTTCGCTCGTTCCATGCTCCTTCTGCCTCGGAACAGGAAGTAACCTGTTCCGGGGCAGAGGGAGCACGGAACGAGCGGAGCAGACAGGCGCACAGCACCCCCCCCCCAGTGGCGTGCACCCGTGGCTGACCGCCCACCCCTTGGTACGCCACTGATCCCATCTCGCCACATTGCTTTGCCTACCTTTTCTTTAGCTAGCTACTCATGAATACAATCTTCTGAAAATCATTCCAGTTCTGCCACACTTCCATTCCTATTTGTGTTTGTCTTCTGCAGTCCTGTTTCTGGCCATTCATCTGTGACCACAGAACAGAAATATTTGTTAAGCAATTCTGCTTTATTGTCATCAGTGTCTACATATTCCTCCCCTTCACCCTTGAGTCTCATAATACTAGTTTTGCACTTCATTCTTTCACAAACTTTACCAGAAAAAAAAAGACTTAGCCCTCCTTTTCATTGGCTCTTTATTCTTCCATTTGCATCTTTGCTTTCCTTACTACTTGCTTTCTCAGATTGTTTCCTGTCTTCCTCTTTCTGTGATCTCTTACAGTTTATTGAAAGGGAAAGGGGATGGGACTTGATATATCACCTTCCTGTGGTTACAATCAAAGTGGCTCACATATTATATACAGGAGCCTTTTACTAAGAAGCGTAGGCACCTATGCGTGCCCAATGGGCATCAATTTTGAGTTACCGCCCGGCTACCGCA